>NC_081408.1:135188676-135825160 GCF_030272615.1 Cryptomeria japonica
CAATAGCGCGTACAAGGTACTAAACCTATTAGTTCACTGCCCTACCATAACTTTTTTAAGGCATAGGAGTGTGTACATTGTACTTATTACTTGTAAGCACGTACAAGGTACTGAGCCCATTATTCACTACCCTGTGATAACATTTTTTAGGCTTAGGAGCGCGTACGCGCTACTTATAAGTACAAAATGGGAAAAAAAGTATCGTTGGTCTTGCCAACATTTTATGGACTAACAACGTGCATGCGGTTATTAATGTAGCGCGTACGCGGTACATAGACATAGTTTTAGTTGCCCAAGAGCCTCAACGGCCTCAAAAGATGTTTTTGAGGTCATTGAACGCTCCACTAGAACTGTGTCTGCACTTCTATCATATCACTGTTTTATACATAGAAGTAAGTGAATTTTTTGTTTTTGCATGATTTCAAATGATTGCATTGTTGTTCTTATTAGTTTTGTCAATAGTATTGTGATTGTTTAATAGTTTGATTCCAAAAAATAGTGATAAGATGCATATTTATGGTTATTTTTTTGTTTATGAACTTTTTTTTACATATATATGTAATATGATTCTATTTAGGAAAACCAATATCAACCATGGGAAAGAACAAGTGAGGAATGATGGAACAACGAGAGGCTGAAAAGGAAAGACAAAGACAGTGTGTGAAGAAATTACATGACATAAAAACAATGGGAGAAGAAGGTATGTCATCCTCAACATCTCAATTCAATTTACCAAATGAGCATAATGCACCTAATGCAATTGAAGAAGAGACATTTGATCAATTGTATGAACCTAATGCAATTGAAGAAGATACCGCATTGAATAATCAATTAAATGATGAACATACACTTCTCTATTTGATGAATTGAATGTACATAATGCACCGATGTTAACACCTCCTAGAATCATTCGTAGGAAACCAAAGTATCTAATTGACATTGATAAGAATATATTGAAGCTAATGCCGAATAAAATGAATGAACGAACTTGTAGGAGAATGGTTAAAATAATATGCCAAAACTATTTTGAAAACTTAAATCAAACCACAAGATGTCAATTAATTGTTCAAATGATTAAAATTTTGAATTTTAGAGAGAGAATGAAAAGTCTAGGGCTAAGATCATCTGAAAGTAATAGTGAAAGAACTATTGTGAGAAGTCTATTTGATGCATATCAAGCTATTGGTTCAAAATCATGTACTAAAGATTTATTGGATCGAATATCGACATTTATACATATAAAAAAAGGCATGTCTACCAAGGTAATACAAGTATTACAAAAATGTGGCATATGCCATGTCCAAATTGATATACAATAAAAATGTAGAATATATCTACATGTATTAGTCATTCTATGAACAAAACTAACACTATATGATCCTAAACTTGTGTTGGATCATCAAAATCAAGCCTCTTTGATGCAGTACGTGGCTCTGTAGATGGTTGCAAAACCACAATTCAAAAGCCAAGTTAGAATTATTTTGTAGAAAATAGTTCACAATTAACAACATAACTATGCATTTAACTATAATTCCTTTGCAATTGAAATGTAGATTATCTCATCAGCTGATCTAGGAGCTAATGTCTTCGCTCTCCTCTCCTTGTCACTCTTAGGAGTTTTCTTGAAGACATACTTAAATGGATCTACGTTACGGTCATACCGCGAAGGGGTCTATTGTAGATTAAATGTACAATTAATACAATGTACTAACATAAATATATCAAAAAAACTTAAAAGTTGTAATATAGAGAACAATGATGTACATGTGCCTGAGATGCTTGTCCCATGGACTGAGGATGGCTCACCATCGATGGAGAAACTATCGCTATTACCTATACAAAAAATGTTTGAAGATTAAATACAATTAATATAATGATAAGTATTGTAGGTTAAAAACAATTAATGTAATATATCAAACAAAAGTGTACCGGATCCTAAGATGCTTCTCCAGTGCATGAAGGAGGCTTCGCCATTGATGAAATAGGTATGGATATTTCCTGTATGAAAAAATTATAAGTTTATAATATATCACAAATTCACATGTATGCGTGCATATAATCATGAAATAAAGAAAATAAATTAGAGATACATACCTCCACCCTCTCTTGATCCACGGGCGAATCAAGTGCATTCAACAAATCCAGATAGCTCAATGATCGTTGTACATGTAAAATAGACAAAAAACACTAATCAATCTACAAACCCCAACTAATACTTGATTTCAACATTTTTAAACAATTGTACAACTAAAAATGTGTTCAATTACCTTCTTCCCATGTTTTGGCATCTTCGAGGAATTCTTTTTCTCAGGACCAGCCCTAGACGCGGAGGGGGTACCCTAAAAAAACAAAATTAACATGAGATATTAATACACATAATATATTAAACATAATTTTAAAAATCTAAAATGAAATTACTTGCATATTCCATCAAAACAATACATAAAAAGGGTTGTACAAAATATAATACCATATAGCCTTGTAGGCCAAAATCGATTATTGAGAGCGTGATGTCATCAATCTGGGACATTTGGTCCCCTGTCAGCACCTACAAACCAAAAATTGGACCAAGCATTAAATATAATTAGTATATCTTGTATTGTTATGAATTCAAAGTGTACTATTCTATTTTAACATGTCACAAAATTTATACCTCGGGCATCGAAGTTGCAGCTATAGTAACTAGGGGAGGAGTATGGGATACCGCTGCTGCATCCTGAAATGCATATTATTTGTCTCAATTTAAATCGATGTATAAATGAAAATTCATTTATGTAATTACAAATTTAAAGTGACTGATAAATAAAATGCTATGAATTCAAATCAACACACCTGTGTCTATCACTCATGGGCAAACACCATGTCCATCAACTCATATGTTAGCGCAAAATCCTCAGTTGTGCAGACTTGACATCTACTCCCACAAATTGTGCACGGATGGGATGTGGGTACATCTGCACCGGCTGCATCATCTATCCCTGAGCATATCCCCGAGCAACTGACACATATATGTTGGATGGGCTCTCTGTCGCCACCTGGAGCAACTAATGGCTCATCATCCAATACAATAGGGTGTGCTAACGACGTCCCATGCTGGATGATGGCACCAGTCAATGTTGTGGCCGCCTGAAGAGTCTGTAGCTCTATCAACTCTTTCAGCTCTACTGGGACAACATGATGCACCTTGGGCTTGGGTGATAGGGGGTGGTGACTCTCTGTGGGTAATCGCCTATGGGCTCTAGGTCTATCTTGGGCAGAGTCACCACCTCTACCATGGAACCCTCTCATGTCAAAATAGTTTGGGCACACATTGAGCACAAACTCACAATATACTTTTCTCAAAAAATATAATGGCACCTCATAATTATTACAAGGTGGATCATCAAAGACCATCCACCAACTCTGCCAAAAAAGATTCTTCATCTGCACATTGGTACACCAATGTATGGGAAACCTCTTTGCAGTAAGAGGTAATGACTGACCAGTTTTGGGATCAACGAAAAGAGCACATATTTGTTGTTTACTAATTTTATTTTTTTTACTCCCTCGTATGATAGCCCATCGACATAGAATTGATGACACCTATCCCTAAAGTTTCCCCATTTGGTAATTTGTGTGGAAATAGCTATGGCACCACTAGCTAATGTCTAAAGGCAAGTGGCGAGGGATTGATGATGCTCAAGTTCGGATGTTTATAATTTAACAATCAGTCTATTGACTTTAGACGTATTTTGTCCTAACTGAATAATTAATTACTCATATGTTTCAGGTGTGCGGTCAAAAGGAGGAATTGGGGGTGTATCTTATGGGTTTTCAGGAGGTGAATTTGGTTGTTCTTGTTGTGGGTTAGAAGAATCTGGTTTTTGAAACAAAAAATGAAAAAACCTAATCAAAATTAATGAAATTAAATTCAAAATGTAAAACAAATTGAACAAATGGGAAAGAAAGACAAAAATTAACAAAAACTAACCTTGATCCATAGTGTCTGGAGGAGAAATCTAGCACCTCGTTCGCAGTTTAGGGAAGAAAATGAAGAAAAAACAAAGTAAAAATGCGCTTTTCTCGAAAAAATAAGACCCAGTTTTTCTTTAAAAACTTTTTTGGACAGGCACCACGTACGCGGTTCTTTTGGGATTATTAGCGCATACACGCTCATTTAACTATAGGTAGCACATATGAGCTCATTTCCTAGAAGTATCGCGTACATGCTACTTTCCCTAGAAGAAGCATGTACGCGCTACCTTCTCTAGGCTCGAAAACAACAAACCTAAGCACGTACGCGGTCATTTCAAATTTTAGAACCACATATGCACTGCTTGTTTTCCCGTTTTTTTTTGGGTGGTGTCCACTTTTCTGATCACAATATTTGTGCACATACCCTAAATTAGATTTCTAAAGCCTTTTAAATTTTTTTAATTTATTTTAATAATTATTATCTTAAATATAATATATAAATAATGGTTCTTAAGATATATTATTTGAAATTCTAAATAATATCACTATTTAACTTTTAAAATCCTCTCTCCCCACCTTCTATCTTTCTCAAGCTATATCTCTCTTTATCTCTCCTTTGTATCCCTATTTATCCCTCTTTTTATTACTATCTTTCTCCCCTCTCTCTCCCTATCACTTCATCTTTTTATATCTCTTTACTTTTGTTTCCCTCCCTTTATCTATTTAGACATTTCTATCTCCTTTTCTATCTCTCTATCCATATCAATAGCTCTCTTTATCTCTACCGAATCCATCTCTCTCTATTTATCTTCCATTATCTATATCACTTCCTCTCCCCCTCTTAGCTCCCTATCTCTATTTTTCACTCCATCTCTCCCTCCCTCCATCTCTATCCATATCTTTCTCTCTACCTTTATCTCTTTATTTCTCTGTATCTCTCCCTATGTCTTTATCTATTTCCCCATCCCTCTCTATCTCTCTATATCACCCTCTCACTCTCCCTCTCCCTCTCCCTCCCCATTCTATATATTAAGCTATCCATTGCACTCATCCTTGTCTCTATCTCCCTCTCCCCTTTATTTTATCTCTTCCTCATTTACCTCTCTCTCTTTCTCTATTGTAAACATAACATGATCCTATTGGTAATTGACCCTAATTATCCTTTTAGACACTATTATATCCCTATAAATGGACACATAGTTGATTCGAATCTATCACTTCAGCATCGATACCTTTTCTATACAAATAACATTATCTGCTAAAGGACCTACTAATTGACCTATTGGTAATGGATCCTAATTATCCTTTTAATCATGTTTTGATCCTTGTAAATGGATGCATCGTTGATTTGAATATATCACTTCTTCATTGACACATTTGTTACACAAACAACATTATTTTCTAAAGGGACTACTAATTGACCCTATGTACAACACACATGAAGGCAAAAAACATACCAAAATTTTTCCTAATGAACCTTTGACACCTATTTGGCGTACCCATTGCACACCAAAAGTGCAATTGCTAGTATATGAAAATAGGGGTTTATGGACCTTTTCAATTCATTAGGGAGTTTTTTTAAAATGGACATAACAAAAGTGAACTACCTAAATCATCCTCAAATTTGAGAAGATATTTGCATATCTGAAAATCTTATACCATGTAAGAGTCACCCAAGTACTCAAGAACTCGTAATCACTTGTAAATCTATAAATAACCTTCCATAAGAGAGAAATAAGAGAGACGGTTGCTTGATTGTAGATGAAATAATTGTATAATGATCCTTGAGAGTAATTATACTACATAATATAAGCATAAGGCCTTGCTTATATAGGCAAGGTGACAGGATAAATGAACATAGGTGTGATGTGGTTAAAAGATGAATGATGGGGAGATCAAGAGAAAATATTTTCTTCCCTCCAAGGAGAGATGAAAGTTTCACTGCGAATTTCCCTTCAAACACCTTATCTACATTATATTTAAAAGAGGGGGGGAATTCACTAGATTCCAATATCTTAGGGAAGAGATTGAATACTAAATGAATTGATAATAGTGTTAAAATGAAAAGCTAACCCCTCTTCTAGAATGAAAAATGATTGAATTATGTGTTTTGTCACTAAGTGTAAAAGTAGCAAAGAACTGATTATAACTTGAAATAGAAATATGGGATGAAGTTGTGCACCTGGATCTGGCTATAATATATTGAGATGAATCTGCCCTGCGAATTTGAGGAAATGCTGCCAAGACTGTGTTGAAAGTGCACATGGTCCTTCGAAAAATCCACAAAATGAAAAGGGTTTTTCCACCTCTGCAAATACAGTTGCGCACCTACAACCTACATACAGAAAAAAGAGGAAAAGGGGTTGGGATTGGGGGTTTTCCTTCAGGTCAAACCCCGGTTTTGGAATTAACCAAATGATGAAAGAAAGTACTTTCAAGTAAATGTAAATGAAAGACTGAAATTCAATTCACCCCAAGGGAGGTTGTAATAGAAATGTTTGTATAGAATTGTATGTTGAAAGAGATCTCCTCTTTAATGGTTGAATCCTTGACTTGAATGCAACACCTAGCCTTGAAGGGAGACTTGAGAATTCTCAATGCTTGAATGTTTGATCTTATGCCCACTCTTCGCTTATTGAACTTATTTTCCACATATGCAAATGAGAGGGTAAATGTGACTTATATACTCATCAATTAGGGTTTATTGATTGATTTTTCATCATAGGCTGACACAGGGGAAGTTTTCCCACTTTATGCAAAGACCAATGCAAAGATAGGATAGAAGGGCCCCCAAAATAGGGCAAGGAACTACCCTTGTCTCAAGATAGAAAGTAGGTTCAGGTAGTGTGGAGGGCAAAAAAAGTGCAATTTCTAGGAATGAGAAAGTCTCGAGTCTCCGACCAGGCTTGGGGATTCAAATTGCCAACGTGAAGACCCTAATGTGGTTGCAATTTTATGATTCTACATTTAGCCCCCACTTTAGCGGGAGTATAAGTGTATGCCAATATTGATGGTAAAGTACAAGGAAACAATATTGAAAGACTCCTACCACGTCAAGGAGGCAAGATGCACCAAGCGCCTAGTGGACTAAGGATCTTACGACATTGATTGACAAAGTAAAAGGGAAGATCAAGAAGGGAAAACCATGACTACAAGTAGCAAGGTTCCCCTCACTATGAGTCACAAAAAGAAAAGATACCAAAATTATAAAGCAAAGCCAAGTTTACTAAATAACTTTAAGTATTAAGAAAGAAAATATGAGTGGAGTGTATGACCCCACGTTAAAGAGATCGCGCACGCCTTATCGGGAGTGATTGCTTTAAGGTCAGATACACCCAAGAGAGAGAGATAGAAGAGAGGGAGCACGTTATCGCAATGATTTAGCCCCCAGTCAAGGAATAAACCCAACGATAATGAACATAAACCATGAGGTAGTTTCTCTTTTCTCAAGGTCAGTATGATGTATGATAAATCATGTACATCATATATGTATGTGCATATAATAATCATCATTCCCCAAAGAAAGGAAACAACCTTGGAAGAAAGGGAATAGAAGATGCCTTTCGAGTTAACATGAAAGAAACCAAAAGAAATCTCAATGCTTTGCATTGTCCAAGTAGACATTTAAGGGAAAAATAAAAGAACATGGATACACATAGAAGAATAGTCAAAAAAAGAACAAGAAAGGAGATAGGGAGAAGATCTACGGTGCTAATATTGCTAATCTAGCATGACATCTGCCTCTCGATACTGCTGATCACTATTTTGGGAAGGTGGGCAACATGCTAGAGGAGCGACATTAAGCATAGCAGATGGAGATAACACAAGATCCAAACAAGGACTATGCTCATGTGGTAAGTCACTTTGTTCGATTCTAGGAGCTAGGATTAGGGTTTTTGAAAATTTAGTTGATAAATGCTTGTCCACATCAACATATTCATAGTCACTATCATAAGCATTAGGAGTTGTATTTCCATCATGATTAACATTTTTACTCATTTATTCATCTAGATTTATAGAAAGAGGGGTGTGAACATGAATGGGAGTAAAACCATCACATGTTTTTGAAATTTATGATTTGGAGATGTAGGTTCAACATATTTCTTAGGAGAAAAGGTAATCATATCAACTATTGGAGTCTTGGGAGATTGAATGTTTTAAGGAATAGCTTCACAAACTCGAGCATGATGCCTTCGTCGATGGTCTCTCGCATGTAATGATTTCATCGAGTCTTAGTGGAAGGCCGAGAAGAAGGAAGAACAATTGTTGAAGGAGGAATAGTCTCCTCTTTGATAGTTGAAGGTTTAGGTTGAGGTCTTTTAGGTTGGACAAGAGGAGAGGTGGGTCTCTTCTCTTTATAAGAGGAAGGGGGTGGAACTATGCCATATAAAGGAGGAGTATTAGGTGTAGGAATGAGACTAGGTCCATCATGAGGAGGAGGTACAAGTCTAACCTTAGAAGGAATATTGTTTTTCTTCTTAGGAGAAGGCATAGTTACCTCCTTGGGAATAGGTTGAGGATCTTCCTTAAGAGGAAGATTAGTCCTATCCGTTAGGGGAAGGATTTCATCTTCAAAAAGGATGGGAATGTCAATTGTTGGAGTTAGAGGTTGACTCAAAGATAGGATCATATCTTCCTTCCACTTTTGATAAGATTGGAAAAGAGTATCACTCCTTTGTGGAAGAGATTAAAATTGCTTAGGCCAAAAGAAATCAATAGGAACACATGGGCTTCTTTTGGATGGTCGAAATAAGCTATGGTTAATAGTTATGATTTCTTTGTTGTGGGAAAATTTTAAAGAATTATGAATGGGAGAAGCAATAGCCTTCATGGAAGATAGCCAAGGGTAGCCCAACTTCACATGGAATTTCTCAGAAGAGGGAATGATAACAAAGGTGACATCCATAGATTTAGAGTGAACTTATATAGGAAGGGTGATAGAACCAATGGTAGGACAAGAGAATCCATCAAATAACCTCACAACCACATTGGTCTCATTATAAATCGGTTTATGAAACCATAAAGTGAAAATATACTCCTCAGTGATGACATTAACCATGCAAGAGGGATCAACAAGAGAAACACGACAAGGTATGTCCTTAACCTTCACAACTATGTATAAAGGTCTATCGGGTGCTTTAATGGTTTCACTAGGGTCAAATGTAATACAAGGATCCTTATGTGTCTCTTGTTTCTCTACCATATTCTTTAAATTTGGAGTTGTGGTAGTAAGATTAGAAGGAGAGAAAGAGGTATGTTCAGTCTCAATCACATTAGAGGTATGAGAAGGAAAAGGATAAGTAAAAATCTTAAGATTTTGATTAGGAGGAGCTACTGATTTGTTTCCCTTATCATTCACACCTGCCACAGATATAGTATTATTATCAATCAAATATTGAATCTTACTCTTCAATACATAACATTTCTCAGTATCATGACCAGTCTGACGATGAAATTGACAAAAGTAATTATTATCAAAATAAGGGGATACTAGCTTAAATGGATCAACTGGTTTTATAGGAGGAAGTTTGATAACATTTCTTTGTAACAATTGAGACATAATATTATGTAAAGATTAATTCAAAGGAGTAAATTGTCTTTCTCTTTTAAAGAACTTAGAAATAGGAAGCACACTTGTTGTAGTATTTGCATTGTTGTCGTTGATTGTATCATTGAACTTGATGAAGCCTTTTGTTGGTTTGAACTTCACAAACGGTTGTTGAACACTCTCGCCCTTATCACTTGGATCCATAGGAGTAGATTGCTCCATTTGACTCACAACCAGTTGATAATTGTGGAGTGTTCGCACAACTAAAGAAAGGAAGTAAACTCAGACAAAAGAAGCTTTTCCCTAATATCTTTTTGCAAATAAGAAATAAAATTTCTTTGAATATCATTATCAGGTATAGGAAAATAAATTTGAGCACACAAATGCTTATATCTACCAATGAAATCAGTCACTTTTTCTTTAACACCTTGTTTGCAATGCATTAAATCAGTCAAAGTGATTTTAGGACCAATATTGTTTTGAAATTGTTGAATGAAAGAATTTGATAATTATTGAAAAAAAGTGATAGAATAAGAAGGCAAAGAGAAATACCATTGCAAAGCCTTATCTCTTCATGTTCTTGTAAATAGTTTTGCAAGCAATCTTTGATCATACGCAAAATCAGTACACAAGGTTTGTAATATTTTAACATGCGTTAGAGGATCACCTTTTCCATTATAGAGAAAGTGGGCCTACAACATCAAATGTGGGCACACTAAACTTGGATCGACTCATGGAAGCAATTTGTTGTTGTAAGGAAGACACAGTTTGAGCAAGATTGTTAATGGTCACTTCAGTAGAAGAATTAATGTTAGACATGGTTGATTGAGAAGGTGATGAGATATTATTGAAAGAAGGCATTGAATAAGGTGGTGGGACGTTATGATAAGTAGGCATAGGTAATGATTGAGTAGGAAAAGGGACACTAAAAGGACGAATAAAATTGTTAAATGAATTGCCCCCCTGTGTCACATTGATTGGTTGAGGGATAATAGAAATACTTATTGAAGACATAGGTAAAGATGGAGGATTAAATGAAGAAGAGGGATTTCCCCCATGACTAATTATTGTAGGAATGATATTTTGAGTTGATGTAGCCATGATGTTTGAGATAAAAGTAGGAACACTAGTCATAGGAGTAGTCAAAGGAATAGAAGAATTGATTTGTGTTGAAGGTTCTGAATAACCTAGGTTTTCGGTGCAACTCTTTATAGGCATGACATTAGAATCAACAATATGAGCAATGCCATGCAATATATCAATTCCATTCTTATCACTTTGAATCATACCTTAAGGCCTTCAATTAATGGAAGAGCTTCACTATTAGGGTATTCTTGGGACATCCATTGTTGAAAGTTATCAAATTGATTGTCCAATTTTGAAAGTTGATCTATGGAAACTCTAGTCAAAGCTTATTCTTCATCATTAGATTCAACAATTGGATAGATAGGGACATGATTAGAATGGGAATAATTAACATTATCCTCATTAAAGAAGTCACCCAAATTATGCTCCATCTCCTCGGTAATTAAACCTTGGGAAGCCTTAATTCTAATGCTTCGTCTAATGGGGATAGTGTAGGCTGGACTAATAGTGGTAAAACTCATGCACTAGAGAGAAAATTTGAAATTTTGAATTTGAATTTTGAATTATAGGAAGAAAGTGTACAAAAATTGAATAATGCAAAATTTGGGAAAATAATGATTAAACAATTTGAACTTTGTTGAAAGAAGAAAATGGCACAATTTCTAGCAATAACAAATGAAAGGAAATTGGAATTTAAAATTAGGGCCTAGGGGATCATACCACTTTTAATCTTAAACATGACAAAATAAGAATTTTTGAATTCAGGGCAAATTATAATTAACTATTTAATTTGAAAAAAATTCTTGAAATTTGAGATGTTGAATTTTGAAGGTGTAGTCACACAAATCTGTCCATTTTAATTAAATGAATATTTTTTATTTATTTAATTAAAAATCCACTAGTCATCAATTAATTAAATTAATATTTAATTAATTCATCTCCAAACATTCTCCTATTAATTAAATAAATTATTCAATTTATTTTAATTCATTCATTAAACCAAAGTCCAATCAATTAAATAAATAAAATCTATTTATTTAATTAAATCCCCCTTTTCCTCTTTTAAATAAATTAAATCAAACATTTATTTAAATCATTTATCCCCCCCCCCCACTTGCATTTTCCTACAAATGCAACTTGCACACATTTATTGAAATATATGAATTTTTATTTTAATAAAATCCTATTTTTCCTCACCCACCAAATCCACTTGCAAAAATCTAATCCCCTTCTAGATTCTTCTAACCCCTTCCTAATTAGCCTAATCCATCCCCTAATTATTGTCACATTCCTAAGCAAAATGAAGTCACTTCTCAAAGACTCCAAAGTCTTTGAAAAGCATTTAATGCTTTGTGTGTTCAACAAATTAACCCCCAAAGTCCTCCAAGACCACTAATGGCTCTTACATGACCATTTATGGCTCTTACATAACCATTTATGGTTATTTCAAACTTGTCTCCCCAAACATTTATTGTTTTGACCATATTCATCCATTTCACATTTGCACAAGAATTTATCCATTGGATAAAAGCTTTATTCTTTGAATAAAGAGATTATTCATTCAACCAACCTTGACTTTAACTCCCAAGGTCATATCAGGCATTAAATGCTTATTCCCTCTCCTCTCAACCTATCTCACATTGACACTTGTCATCCTAGGATTGGGTTGAAAGCCCTCACATGGATTTGAAATCATTCAATCCTGACCCTTGTTGAGATTGCTCAATCTCAACCATCCATTGCTCCATTTTTCCTATAAATAGAGCCCATTTCTTCATAATCCAGATCCTAAAAACTTGTATGTATTTAAGCTATAGGCATTTTTAGAGAGCATTTAGCATAGCAAACTAAATATCTTGTCATTTTGGGTTAAAATCAATCATTTTAAATCATCTAGTATATTAGCTTCTTTATTTTACATTTAGAGCAATACTACAATCTCAATCCTCCATAAGCATCCATAGTGCAAAAAGCTGCTAAGAGCTACACTATTTTGGAACTTGGAGAGGAGAGGAACAAGGGAGAAGGAGCTAAGGCCATGCTAAGAGGCAGTTGGAGATGCCTCATAATCTTTGTTTTGTTTATTAGATATATTAGCATGCTTTTAGTGTCTCTCTTGATATGCCTTTTTAGATTAGTTTTTGATTGACTAACACTAACGATTTTCATTTGTCTTTTGTGTTGTTTTATCTTAGACTAACCTTGTCCATTTTGCAGGGCATTAGAAGGTATTTTCAATTTTAGAGGGATCAAAAGTCGACAAATCAACCAATCTTCTAGATTTAAGCTATTAAATAGAGTCATAACAGCCTCCCAAAATTTCGGGAAAAAAGTCGGGGACTATGTTGAAAGTGCACACGGTTCGACCAAGTTTTTTCAAAATTTTCAGGGATGGAATTTACAATGATTTTAAGGCTAACCCCAAAAAATTGGTGGATTTTATGATCTCTAGATAGGCAAAAATAAGGTTTGAATGTGAAAATAGGACACTATTAGGGTTTTGAGAAAAAAGAGGAATTGAATTGCAAATTTGAAAAGGGTCAAATCTAAGGGATAGAGACACCTTGAAAAATGTATAGAAAACTAAAATTGACTGAAATTGATTGAATTTTGCACAAAATCCAATTAAATTTGAAAATTAGGGTTTTAGGACCTAACCACTTAATTTTTGAAATTTTGAATCATGAAAAAGGAGGGAAATTGAAAATTTGAATTTTAGGACAGAAGATAAGTCTAAAAATAGTCACAAATGTGAAAATTAAATTAAAATTCAATTTTTGCACAATGCCAAGATGATTTTTGAAAATTAGGGTTATGACAATTAACCTCTTAATTTTGTGAATTTGACTTGCAAATTGAACAAGACAATGAATAAATTGAATTTGACAAAATATGCAATTTTCAAATCTAAGACAATAACAAGCAATTTTTACAAATCACAAGTTCAATTTCAATTTTTTTTAAAACTAGGGTTTTCAATGAATTAACCACTAAGTTTGCAAAAAAAATTAAACTTGTAAATGAAAAATATGCAATGATTTTCATAATAAAGCATGCAAGACGTCGGGTTCACCAAAATGTGATGTGGTGAAAAGATGAATGATGGGGAGATCAACAGGAAATATTTTCTTCCCTCCAAGGAGAGATGAAAGTTTCACTACGGATTTCCCTTCAAACAACTTATCCACATTACATTTAAAAGAGGGTGGGGAATTCACTAGATTCCAATATCTTAGGGAAGAGATTGAATACTAAATGAATTGATAATGGTGTTAAAATGAAAAGCTAACCCCTCTTTTAGAATGGAAAATGATTGAATTATGTGTTTTGAGACTAAGTGTAAAACTAGCAAAGAACTGATTATAACTTGAAATAGAAGTATATGGGATGAAGTTGTGCACCTGGATCTGGCTATAATATATTGAGATGAATCAGCTCTATGAATTTGAGGAAACGCTGCCAAGACCGTGTTGAAAGTACACACGGTCCTCCGAAAAATCCGCGAAATGAAAAGGGTTTTTCCGCCTCTGCAAATGGAGTCCAAAGCTCCAAATACAGTTGTGCACCTGCAACCTACACATAGAAAAAAGAGGAAAAGGGGTTGGGATTGGGGGTTTTCCTTCAAGTCAAACCCTAGTTTTGGAATTAACCAAATGATGAAAGAAAGTACTTGCAAGTAGATGTAAATGAAAGACTAAAATGTAATTCACCTTAAGGGAGGTTGTAATAGAAATGCTTGTATGGAATTGTATGTTGAAAGGGATCTCCTCTTCAATGGTTGAATCCTTGACTTGAATGCAACACCTAGCCTTGAAGGGAGACTTGATAATGCTCAATGCTAGAAAGGAATGCTTAAATGCTTGAATGCTTAAATGTTTAATCGTATGCCCACTCTTTGCTTATTGAACTTATTTTCCACATATGAAAATGAGAGGCTAAATGTGACTTATATACTCGTCAATTAGGGTTAATTGACCGATTTTTCGTCATAGGCCGACATAGGGGAAGTTTTTCTTCTTTATGCAAAGACCAATGCAAATATAGGATAGAGGGGGCCCCAAAATAGTGCAAGGAAAGGGGTGCCACGCCCCTATCCTGCCCTTGTCTTAGGACAAGAAGCAGGTTTAAGCAGTGTGGAGGGCGAAAAAAGTGTAGTTTATGGGAATGAGCAAGTCTCGGGTCTCCAACTAGGCTTGGGGATTCAAATCGCCAACGTGAAGACCCTAATGTGGTCGCAAATTGTAGGGGTCGCAATTTTATGACACTACAATAGGATTATGGCATGTGTCATGAACAACTGACATGAGACAAAAAGATGTCCTTAGTAAATTTAACTAGCAAACATGAATATGACCTAGGAGGTGAAACAATTAGATAAAATCCTTGTTCATACAAACACTTTGGGTGATTAAGAGAAAATTAAGATATATTATTTAATTTACGTAAATAGATATCATGTTAGTAGAAAATATCACATCTACATAAATATTCTAAGGTGAATCCTTAAATACTAATAAGAATTAAAAAGCCTTAAGTTAAAGAGATAGGATTGATTAATTATTTAATTAAGTTTATATAATTTAAATAAATGAAATAAATGTATTTATCTAGTTTGATGTTGATATTGTTTTGTCAAATACTATTATATGATTCAATTATACGTTTAAAAAATATGGCTTTGTCAAATGAAGGTCTCATGATCACAATATTAACTATTATTGATTTTGGGTCACTTATGTCACTAGAAAATTGACTTACATGAATATGAAATTAACATTGTATAGGGATCTATTTCAAATCCAAGAATTTGAAATCCACTGATTTTCCTACATAATTTTTTCTTACTTTTGTCTATGAATTGTAATAGTTAAGAACCTTTGGGGAGTTTTCTAGGCTTGGTTATTCGTCCTTGGTCAAAAAAAATAGTTTGACTAATTTAAGTGATTAGAATAAAGATCAAAGACAAAACGAATCTTGCATTCCAAAGTTACAATGCAAAATATTGATCTTGTAATCTTGTGATAATATACTGAGTAACAAAGCTCTTTTGTTATTCATTCATCTTAGATTCTCTCTCTATCTTTATCTCAATGTTTAATGAATCAAAATTTATCTTTAAATATGACAAATTGATATTTTTTGTGTTTTACTTATTGATTTGTAACAATTGATAAAGATGAATCAATAGAAATCAAATTATATTTTAAAACATTACTTTCACAACTTATAAACAACTTAAACTAATTTTAAAACTTTTAAATAGTCAAGATAAAGAATAAATACTTTAGAATTATGATTAATCTAAAAAATGTATAAAAAATTAAAATTTTAGTTAATTATTAATTTTTATGATAATCATTACAAAAAGATAAATATATATTACCATTAAACATTTAAAATTTTAATTATTTACTAATTTCTATACTAATCATTACAAAGAAAAAACATATATATCACCATTACATATCTAAAAATTTAATTATTTACTAATTTCTATAGTAATCATTATATATAGATGATACATACATATATCTAACATCTTAATTTATTTATTTTAATCAATCCTACATTTGTCACTGATATTAATATAGACAAAATACATCACCTCCATAGATCACTTAGGATCTTTATTGACCCAATCTTATCTCCCATCTATTATTATTCTGATAATGTCACCATCCTATCTCTCTCTCATCTATTATTGTTCTGATAATGTCAAATCTCATCTATTAATCTTATAGTGCCAAAATCAAATCTTGATAGAGATTGCCTGGTAAAGGGAGGATACAATAATTATTCATCAAATCAGAATCTAATCTTTGAGTGGCAGACCAGACATCACATTATATTGACAGAATGGACACAAGTCTGCACAATTTTATATGCAAAACGACAGCTTTCAAACGTCTTTTTGAAGCAGTGATGTCTCATTCATACTCGCTGTAACGCACTCTCTATAGTACCAAAAATTGATATGTGCTTCCACTCAGTCATTTCTGTCACTGTGTTTGATGCTCTACAGTCCACGTCTGTGACTGTTCGTTTTTCCTTTTGTCTATATCCTGTAATTATAATGTTTGCTTTTGTCTATATACATCTATATACATATGTAAGTAGTTTTATTGGTTTAATATCATACGAAAAGTATTTTGCATTAAAAAAAACTATTTATGTGTATCTATTGTTTATCTGATAGTATTTTTTAACTTCTAAATAATAGGAAAAGGAAAGGGAAAGGGAAAGGGACAAGGACAGATGGGTTAGAGTCTTATGGGACTACCTCGTACTCCTTGCAGGAATACACATACCTTACGTGGAATGCATACCTCGTACTCCTTGCAGGAATACACATACCTTACGTGGAATGCATACCTCATACTCCTTGCAGGAGGTACCTAACTGCACTACAAACGTGGAATACACACCTTACCCCCTTGTGGGATTTGAACGCGTGACCTCTCTTTCAAGAGCACAAGTTCTCCATCACTAGGCCAGCGCAGGTTGTACATGATATTTGTGGAGTGTTTAAGTGTGGCAGAAAATTCACATTGTACTATCTTTTTTGTCAATATTGTTTGTTGTGTATTATATAAGTAGTAAATGTGAAAAAATTTACAATAGTTTTTTTTCACAATTATCATTAAAAAGAATGTTAGTATTGTATGTTACTTATGACTTAATAATAATGTACCACATAAGTAGTAAGTGTGATAGAAATTTTCATTGTACCATCTTTCTTTCACCACTTACTACTGAAAAGACTATAGACATTGTATGGTGGTCATGGCTTAATAATTTTGTACCACATAAGTAGCAAGTGTGATAGAAAATCTGCATTATCTTATCTTTCTTTTACCACTAGTCATTGAAAAGATTATCAATATCATATGGTGTTCTTGGCTTAGCGATTGTATACCACATAAGTAGTGACTATGAGATTTAAGAATGTGTATCTTAGATATTATTATTGTGTGATAGAAAATCTACATTATCTTATCTTTCTTTTACCACTAGTCATTGAAAAGATTATCAATATCATATGGTGTTCTTGGCTTAGCAATTGTATACCACATAAGTATTGACTATGAGATTTAAGAATGTGTATCTTAGATATTTTTATTGTGTGATAGAAAAACTATATTATCTTATCTTTCTCCTACCATTAGTCATTGAAAATATTATCAATATCATATGGCGTTCTTGGCTTAGCAATTGTATACCACATAAGTATTGACTATGAGATTTAAGAATGTGTATCTTAGATATTTTTATTCATGTGGTTACAAATGACTTTGAAGTGATCTTTTAAAAAACAATCACATATGTAAATAGTTGTATCTATCAAATACCATAAGAAATAATTTTTAAAAGAGAACATAAAAGTATAGTGCTTAGTTGACAAGACTAATTATATATGTAGATATCAATCTAGTAATGTTTTTTATTAGTAAACAAGGAAGAAGTAAAACTAAAATATATATATATTTGTAAAATGAAAATGTCATAGAAAATGTGTTGAATTATCCATTTTCACAAATTGATCATTGAAAAAATTGTCAACATTATATATCATTCATGAAATTAATTCTATACTACATAAATATTAAAGATGCTATTTAAGAATTTATACCCTATCTATATGTACTAAAAGTGGTCCTCATGTGTGTGTGTGTAGCACGCACATGCGCGCGCGCGCGCGCACACACACACATGCTATTTAAGAATTTATACCCTATCTATATGTACTAAAAGTGGTCCTCATGTGTGTGTATGTAGCGCGCGCGCACACACACACACACACACACACACACACGTATATGTAATGTGTGTATACATATACATACATACATATATGTGTGTACATACATACATACATACATACATGTATATATACATATACAATATGTATATATACATAAGTATACATACATATACACATGTGTGTGTATACACACATGAAGTGGTCTTCTTAAAGATATTTGTGTATAAAAAGGAGAGGTTTGAAATATTAGATAGTTGAGATGATTATATGGAGAAGATGATACACAATTTTTTTTTAAATATTTTATGTTTATCTTTTAAGCTTTTTTCAAAGAGAAAACGTGTATAGATTAAAGATATTAGATTTTTACATGATATTGTAGACATATAAAAATGACCATATTCCTAAATGAATATTTTATGTTCATTCCTCTATTTAATTAAATCACCCACATTCCTCTATTTAATTAAGTAAATTATTCAATTTATTTAGTTAAATTCACTAGAACCTATTTTTATCATTTAATGGGATAAATCATTTTATTCAATTAAATCCCTTCTCTCCACTAGAACCCCTTTTTACCATTTAATGGGATAAATTATTTTATTCAATTAAATCCCTTCTCTCCACTTTTAATTAAATTCACATTTAATTAAATAGTTTACCCCAAATTGAATAAATCTAATTTATTCAATTTCCCAATTTGCAACCAAATTGAAATAAATTAACTTTATTTTAATTAAATTCTATTTTCCTCATCCACTTGCAAAATCCTACATCTCCCACTTGCATACTGAACCCTATTCCTAATTTCTTCTAGAATTCATCTAATCCTATTCAATTAACCCTAAACCCATTCATTATCCATTTTCCCTAAATTTGAGAAGGTCACTTCTCAAATTTGGAGTAAAGTCTCCAAAAGGCATTAAAGCCTTTATCCATTCAACAAGCCAACTTGTTGAATCCCCCCAAACTTGGAAGGACTCTTACAAGTTTGTCCCCAAAGTCTTTAAACCATTAATGGTTAACTAACCCTTAGTGGCATGGTTAGAGACTTTTTGACTAACTTAACCTCCATATAACCCAAGGGTCTCATCAAGCATTTATTGCTTTGACCATGGTTATTCCTTTATCCTTTGCACAAGAGTTTACCTCTTGGGTAAAAGTTGTATCCAATGGATAACCTTAACCTAACCTTAACCCTTACCTTCTAAGGTAACCATGAGGTCTTCTCAAACATTTAATGCTTCTTACATCTCCTCTCAACCAACCTTATGTTGACAATTGTCACCATTTCATTGGTGAAAATTGTAAACATGGATTGATTAACTTTCAAACTTGACCCTTGATTAACTCTTTCAATCCTGGTCATCCATTGCCCTATTTTTGCTATAAATAGAGCTCTCATTCCTCCATTTTAAGATCCATGCAAGCTCTTAGTATCACACTTATGCTCAATTTTATCACATCTAGTCTCTCTTTGCAATAGGAATTAATCTAATAAACATTTTAGACTACTTCCTTTATCATTAGCTTAAATCATATAACTAATATATCATGTTAGGATAGTATTACTACTAATCTTGTCATCTTATAATCTAGTTTATTGCATTTATAGAATCATGCATGGATAGGATGAATTCTCATGTTAAAATCAATCAAAGCATCCCTCATTCTTGCATTTGTCATCCCTAAACCACTTTGCTCAGTGATCTGAGAGCAAAGGCATTGGTTTGAGGGACCTTGTGAGATAGAGAACCATGGAACCAACCTTGGGAAGTTGAGTCATCCTTCATGACTCCATAGCTTGCACCAAGAAGTCTTGTGGGCGTTTGGACAAGTCTCTTTGGGCTTCACTTTTTGCATTTTGAGTTTCATTGACCCTCTTTTCCCACATACAGATATAATGTTAATTGTTGTTGTTTCTAAATTCAATTCTGTGAGTTTTTTCAATCTTAAACATTATTAAATTATATATGATATCCCTTGAAAGTAATTTTAGTCATAAAAGATCACATCCCATCTCTAATCAAACTAGATAATTTTTGGTCTAAATTGTTAATGTAATATAAATAATAAATATATTTAATACACACATGTGTGTATTCCACAATGCTAATTGCTATTGTTTTTGGATTTGATTGTGTGATATTTTTTCAATCTTAATTATTATTATTATTCTTGTTGCTGTTGTTACTATATGTATATGTGTGTGTATGTCTAAGTATATATGCATACATGCATATATATGTACACACATATATAAAAATATACATATATACATATATGTGTGTAGTTTTTTAGTGGTTAAGTTATAAATTATACATTATTTTTTAGTTTTTTAAAGAAATTGAAAATACATATTAAAAATTAAGTACAAAATCAATATTGAATCAATCAAAATAAGAGACTGCGAGTATAATTGATGTAATTGCATTCACTAGATGAAGTGTATATAAAAGTTTTGAACCAACCAAATTCCAAAAAAGGGAAGGAAGTTTGTTCAAAATTCATAACAAACTAATAACTAGTGAGAATTAAGTGCTTCTCTAACCAACTCACCACCTAGGCAAGTCACCATCTAAGCATGATTATAAACCAACACCCCCTTAAGAATAGCTTAGGTAAGGAAAAAGAGTGGGTCCCCAAAATAAGGCATGATAATGTACTTGTTGGCAAGGAAAAAATAGTCAAATAGGCATTTGGAGAAGATATTGCATCTTACCACATCAAGCTTGTGGAGCATAGGATTTGGAAGGTAGCATGTAGACAAGGGTTGCCAATTAATGGTCATGTCTCATCTTGTACATATAAATATATCCACTAGTAGGGACAAATATATGGAGAGACAAAATGTGTGAAAGGAATGTATGTAATATAAATTGATAGAAGAGTATAGAGAAGATATAAGGGTGTATATGATATATTAGATGAGTGTACGAATACTTTTTGTTTCAATAGATATGTTGTGTATGTTCTTAATATTATGTTAATGTATAATCTACTTTCTAAATCTAATTCCATATTCCCTTAATAGGATTGAGTTTGAGGTATAATAATACAACACTATAAAGTCATTGGGGTTCAAAAATCTGGTGTGTATCCCCATATTTCTTACTAACATTGGTGAACCATTGTTGGGACCCTACTTAGGTCTCATTGAGGATAGCAAAGAAATTTGTTAAATTCAAATCATATACTAGGTAGACAAGATAACAAAAAGATGAGAAGGATATGAAAATCTCCCATGCTTTCCTCTTGGCATCTACCCTATGAGGCAGGGTTAGGCACCCACTCATCTAACAAAGGTGATCCTAGATTAGTTTCATAAATTTTTTTATTGTGTTGGTTTTTTTAATTCAATTTGTTTAGTTTCCTATTCTGCTACCATTTTAATTCATTTTTTAATAATTTATGTTTGATTACAATATTTATATCATTAATTTTGTATAGTATTGTTTGTTAGAATATGTAGATATTATATCATTTCATAAATTAATTCATGTATACTAAGATAGCAAAATTATTAGATTTGTTTCTTGTATTGCAAGACATGTGAACTAGATTAATTTATTTTTCTACAAGCATGGATTAGATTAGCTTTCTTTTTTTGAATTTTTTGTTTAGATTAATTTCCTTTTTTTGCAAAGTATGGCTTAGACTAGTTCCCTTTCTCTACAAGTGTGTGTAGTGTATTATTTCCTTCTACAAGTGTGAAATTATTTGGTATCCCTTTCTTTATGAATTGAATGGAATAGAATAAACATCTTGATTTACGTAGATCGCCTTAGAATAGAATTTTACTTTTCTAAGAGTGGGAGTTGATCGAGTAGCGTGATAAACTAGGTATAGATTATTAACTCATTGTTTAAATTTTAAAAGGTTGAAATAGATCAAGAACCATCTTCTAACCATAGATCACTTTAGACACCTCTACACTGGTAAAATTAAAGGAGCAGGGACTATGAGACTACACAACCATCCCATCATTTACATAGAGATTTATTTGTTTTGTTGGGACATATTGATATTAGTCCTATTTTGGTGGCAAGAGACATTGCACAAGTCATTAGATGTTGTCATTAATGGAAACTATAGTCACTAATTCTATCCACAATTCAAGATTTTCCTATACCGAAAGTCAAATTGTAGATTTGGTTAAGTCTAGTGAGTTATAACAAGGCATCCGACAGTATTGATTGGTATTTCATTGTGGTTGTATAAATTGTGTTGCGGAGCTAAGGGAAGATTGGTAGATATATAAGAGAACCTTATTCCATGAGTTTAGCATCCGATGATAATCATTGTGAAAGTTAGAAGATCTGGTATATAGGTTTTTGAGTTGAACAGTGCAGTATAGTTGTCGTGTGTAGTTGATCCTTATGCGGATTGTGTGGAGTGACTTTGGTGATTGTTTTAGTGATCGGGGATGTTTAGCCAACATATGTGGTAGCATGTGGATAATTATTTTTGTCTGCATTGGTATTTGAGTTCATATTGAGTTGACAGTGTGTACCCATTTCATTATATACTGAGCCGACATGCAGTTGACTTAATTTCTTGTTGCGGGGTAAGTGCACCAAGATGGTGAACAGAAAAGTGGCCACATGCCAAAAAAATAAAAAATTTCATAACCCGTGCGGGTTCTAAAATTTCAAAAACGTGCTAGGCTTGGTAACACCAAGCCTAGAGAAAAAACAATTAAAAAAACCAAAAGTTTGGAGGAACATTTTTTTTAAATAAAAAAATTAAAGTTTTCAAAACCCGTACGGTTTTTGAGAAACATATTTCTTTTGTTTAGGCCACGAGTTTTGGCCATTTTCAATGCCAAAACTCGTGGAACAGCAGCAAGGAGAAGCCAAAAAAAGCATCGAACCCACACGGGTTTACAACTATTTTTTATTTTCCCATCATCGAAAGCAATTTTCAACAATGGCACCCCGTCGAACAGGTAAGATTTGATTTGTTTGATTATTTTTCCTTGCATTTTAATTAAATTAGGGTTTTTTAATTGATTTAAGTTTTGTTTTTATTAATTTGATGTCAAATTCTTCAAGCAATCCCCAAAAATGAAATACACAACAAAGACCTCCTCCTGCACAAGCAACATAAGAAAACCCTATTAACATTGCACAAGAGCAACAAAAAAACCCTCAAAATCCTGAAAATGTTGCTCCTCAACAACCACCACCACCCCAAAACCCTCCACATCCTCCATTAGATCATTTAGATGCCACACAAGAGGATCTCATCAATCGCCTTACACAAAATAGTGCCCAAATTTCTATATTGGTGAATAGGTTGAGGACCTCTAGGCTTGAGCACCACTCAACCCTTTTCAAACACTAGAAACAATGGCTAATAGTGCAAATGAGGTATCTAGGGAGGTTACGAAATGGTGTTCATGGAGGGATAGATGTCAAACATTTTATGTGGATGGGTTGTCATATGATCAAGTGAAGAAAAAGGGCATAGTTAAAGCTGACATATGTGCTCTTTTCACCGATCCTGTTACCAGTAACAACCTAGGACTAAATACGACTCAGTTTCCTATACATTGGTGTGTTCATGCTAGGTTGAAAGATGCTTTTTGGGATAGGTGGTATATGGTCTTTGACCAACCACCTTGTAATAATTGGGAGGTGCCTCTATAATTTTTGAGAAAGTTGTATTGTGAGTTTATCCTCGGTGAGAAGCAGAATTACTTTGACATCCAATAATTTCAAGATAGAGGGAGAGGCTCTACGTAGGATAGACTTGGGGCCCATAGGGTGGTAGATCCACAACATAGGAGGCATATAGCTCCTAAACCCATGGTTCATGTCACTGTCCCCTACATCCTTGAAGGAGTCTATGGAATTACAAACTCTTCAAGTAGTTGCATCATTGACTGATGTCATTGTTCAGCATGGCACACAGCTGGTTGGAGCAGAGGATGTACCAGCACCTGCAGCACCTCCTTCATCAGTGACACCTCCTTCATTAGTAGTACCTCCTTCCTTAGCGGCACCTCCTTCATCAGCAGCACCTCATGCATCATTTGGCACGAGCCAGCCCATTTAGCATATGTGCCCCACCTGCCAACGTGTATGTTCTGGTGTAGACACTAACACAGATGAGGATGGTGGGACATCTCATTCGTGTACATGTTGTGGGAGTAGATGCCATGCTTCCACTGTAGAGGATGTGGCCCTCACCAATGAACTATTCAATATGTTGTACCCTCTCTATCAGACAGAGGTGCGTTTAATTCTGTTTATGACATGTTATCAATTAAGTGACTAAATCTTATAAAAAGAAATGAATTTTTATTTTTAGAACAATTTAAAGTGACATATAAATAAAATGCGTTGTAGGGTGCAACAGGTGGTGGGAGTACACCACATATTGTTCAGTCGATTCCATGGTCACAAGTAGTTTCACCACCAGAGGTAAAGATTTGTAAATTTGTTAAAAATATAATAATACATTGGATTCAAAATATATTTTGTTAATTATATGTATCATTACTTGATATTTTGTAGGGCTTATAAGTGGCTGAGATGTCCCAACTTGATGATATCACCCTTTCAGCCATTGACTTTGGCCAAGATAGCTATGCAGTACCATTTAGATTTATATATTTTTGACTTAAGTGATATATTAAATAGATGATATTTTCCCTTATGTTAGTTTTTTTTCATTAGTTTACCCCACTTGCCTCGAGGACATCTCATGTGAGAAATCCATCCTCTAGCACTCCGAGGCAGAAAAAAAAATCCTCTCGGACACCCAAACGACAGAAGGTAATTCACTACAATTTAAATTCAATTGTTGAAATGTATTATGATTAAACATGTATATGTAGATATTGATAAATGCACTTAATTTATTTGTTCTATATATAGAAACATATGGGGTTTACGGAATTAATGAATGCACCTGATGTCGATGAGGTTCAGCAGAGGGAAGAGGTGATATCTTTATATTCACTTTGGATTGCATTCTTGCTTGTTCGAAATAACTAAATCATTTTATGTCTATATCATATGTTATCATTTTTCATACAGGAAAAGGTAATAGCTGCATCAGATTCGATTAGGACTCCTAAGGTTACAGGAGAACTATACAAGGCTTCGGTGTGCATTTTTTCTACATATGTTAAAAATATTTTTTTTATCTAGTTTGTCAACAACTTTGGGTTATTAACTTGTATGATTGTCTTTAAACTATTACAGGCCCCTTCCAAACTTCCTACTGTTATTCTACCATTCCATTTCAGTAGAAGTCCTACAGTATATTATGGGATCCAACACGACCAAGGCAAAAGGTATGTCTGTCTTAGATCAACTCATTTTCACTAAGTGCACAACGAAGTTGAAACCGTCTAGTTAACTCCTTTTGGATCACTTACCATGGATATAGGAAATGGTCGTAACTCATTCATTTGTGACTTTGCCTTCTACAACCACAGCACATCCATCTGAGGCTCCGGTATGCTTTAGTTTTTTAGTCTATTCATTTTTAGTTATTATGTGTTATTTGATGCATATGTCATTAACATGTATTAATGTTGTTTTACCAGTTACAGCTTCTTGCAGGACATCCCACAGATCCTCAGCCTCACTGAATTGCAAAAGACAGAGATGAGGTAATCAACATTTCAACTTCAAACAATTTAGAGAGGGAGATTGGGAAAAGGAGAGGGAGAGAGGGAAAGAAGGAGAGGGGGAGGGAGAGAGGGAGATTGGGGAAAGGAGAGGGGGAGAGGGAGAGAGGGAGATTGGGAAAAGGAGAGGGGGAGAGGGAGAAAGAGGGAGATTGGGAAAAGGAGAGGGGGAGAGGGAGAGAGGAAGGGAGGAGGAGGGCAGAGATGGGGATAATAGGATAAAGAGAGGGAGAGGGAGAGAGAGAGAGAGAGAGAGTATAGTAGAGAGAGAGGGAGAGAAAAAGGGTATAAGATAACGAAAGGGGGAGGGAGAGGGAAGGGGAGAGAAATAGAGAGAAGGGGGAGAGGGTGAGAATAGGATAGGATAATGTGTGTGTGTGTGTGTGTGTGTGTGTGTGTGTGTGTGTGTGTGTGTGAGAGAGAGAGGAGGAGGAGGAGAGGGTGAGAGACATGAGGTAGAGAAAGATCAAGAAGGAGAAAAGGGTGAGAGAATCAAAAAATAGAGAAGTTTGAGGGGGAGAGAGATGAGATAGAACTCAAGGAAGATAATTAGGGCTCAAAATAGACAAAGACAATGATGGGGGAAGTAAGATGAGAGAGAGAGAGAGAGAGGAAAAGAAGAGGTACATGCATGTATACAAACATATATACATATATCTATATAAATATATGTATATATAACTACAGATATGCATATATACATACATAAACACATATTATCTAGGTATGTCTAAAACATGTGTAGTAAAGGCTAAGTTTACAAGCATACATTATTATGTCTTCATAACCCGTACGGGTTTTGTGAAACAAAAAAAAATGTTTTTAGTTCTTCATAACCTGTACGGGTTTTGTGAAACAAAAAAAAATATTTCTAGTTCTTCATAACCCGTACGGGTTATTTAGAACTGCGAATAGTACTCTTGGTTCTTCAAAACCCATGCGGGTTTTGGCTTGGTAAGAGGGTTGGAAAATGACCCTAAGGCTTGCAAGCTCATTTTCCCCCATTTTTTGTTCCTTTACACGTTTTTTCATCCTCCACCATGATTTCTTGACTTCATCATCATCAAGTTTACAAATGATGAAGTGGGTATCTCTAAAATTACCATCATAATCTCACACATCTTCTTAGTTTTCTGACCATATAAATTTTTTAATATTTGGACATTAGCATAGTAAACTTTAATTTTCTTTATCAGTGCTTAGATAGTCCTCACAGACGTATGTCTACCATTTTTTTAATACCTTTTGATATACTTGACCAAATTCAAAATAAATTATATATTATTGTTATAAACTAGATTATATACACTTTTTTTTTTTTAAATGCATTTTTTATTATTTTGATGCAAGTTATGCCCAACGCACGAACAAATACCAAATTTTCAGGATGCGGTCACTTCCAAAAATCATAAAAAATAAAATACTCAACAAAAAATTACAAAAAAATACACAAATTCTAGATCTCACTCTTACCTATCATCCTAAAAAAGCGTTTTTTGAAATACTAAATCTAACTATATATTTTGTGCAACGCACGAAAACAGCTATGTTATATTTTTCTAAAAAAATTAGGAACAGTTTTTTATGCATGAAAGGTTTGACCCTCTTAATCTTATCCAATTTTTAAAAAAATTAGTATTTTAGAAACTAGATTCAGAGTACTACAATTATTATTCTTTTCTCAACTCCTAGTTTTGAGTGCATGACCTTTAAATAGCTCTTTGAAGTTCAGGTTTACCTGTTTTCAGTTAAAAAAAAAAAAAAAAAAGTGGCCACTTATACCCCCCTTTTTGTTCACCATCTTGGTGCACTTACCCTACGAATATATAAGATTTATTGAAGTGATCATTTTTGTGATCGATGGTTATGCAAAAGGTGTTTTTGATCGATTGTGTGAAGTTTCATGTGCGCAAAATGAAGATTTATGCTCCAAATTAATGCAGAACAAAGCAGTGTAAGGCAGAGTATCAAATATTTATAAGATGTGCTTAACTGAAACTATAATTAGACATTTTTTGATGCTACTCTTTAGTTCAAACACTTCAAATTTCTATTATAATAAATTTGTAAGGCAATGAGCCTTCTCGGGGTTGTAGCCCTTTCTTGTTTTGAGCAGTGAGCACTAGGAAGTGTGCCTGAATGCATGTGCATTCTCATTGTAAAACTTCATATTTGAGTATACTCATTTGTGGGTCTCATCCCCACCATGGTTTTTGCCTTGACCGGGTTTTACATGTATAAAATCTTGGTTTTATGGTGTTGTGGTTGATTGCTTCATGTTCTTGCATCTTTCTTTTTCTCATATGCGTTAAATGGTTGAAAGAGTAGTTTAATAAAGTTAAAGATTGCAGGACACTAATTCACCCCCCCACCCCTCTCAGTGTTCCTTGATCCCAACAATTGGTATTAGAGCCTAGGTCCTTGGAAGAAGTCTAACAGCTTTAGGAGGATATGGGAAGGTGATTCAATGGATTCTGGTGGTCTTCAACAATAGCTTCTAGTTGCACTTGATGATCTTGATCAGTCTAATGCTGAAGTTCGGAAATTGAAAGCAAATCTTAAAGATACTGAGAATTTCATTCAGTCATTAAAACAGAAATTGAATAAGTCCAGGGAGAAGAGAAAGGGACTTTGTGATCAACTAAAGCAGAAAGAAAGCCAAAGTATAAATGATGATCATTTTAAAGAGAAGACAAAAGAATGTGAGAAGCTTGCAAATGACAATGTTGTCCTAATGCATGATGGAATCTATGGTGATGAAGTTAACCAAGGAGATTGGGGGAAGAAAGAAGAATGAAGAAGGTATTAATCAGTCCTTGAATGATAGATCCGATGAATTCTACAGACTTAACTGTGAGAATGATCAACTGAAACTTGAACTGCTTCAATCCAAAAACAATGAGGAAGAGCTTGAATGACATATTATCATTCTTAGGGATGAACTTGGTACTGCAAATGAGTACAAGGAGAAGTTCAAGATTAGCTCAGGTAAGCTTGATGAGATGCTTGAAAGCCATAAGGATGTAGATGATAAAAGAGGTCTTGGGTTTGAGAAAGGTGAAAGCTCTGGATCTAGTCAAATCGATCCTAAGTCAATACATCGGAAGAAAAAAGCTAAAAAATCTCTAGTAAGACAATCTAATGCTAAAAAATTCAATGGAAATTTCTTTCTTTGAAATAAATTTAGTCATAAGGTTAGTCAACGCAAAAATAGGATGAATCAAAATGGTCCATCTTTCTCCAGTTGATGTTTTAACTGCAAGAAATATGGAAATAAATCAAATGAGTGAAGAAGTATGATGAGTAACTCTTTCAATAGAAGGAATTTTACAAGTTATGCATGTGGTAGGTTTGGACACATTTCTAATCAATGCAGATCAAGAGGAAATCAAGGAAATTTTAGACCTAGACAGATAAATGTGGTGTGCAACAATTGCAATAAATCTGGTCACATTGCAAGATATTGAAGAAGCATAAATGTGAATAGGAATGGTTTGGTAAACAATAACAAGAATGTCCAAGCAGATGTTAAAGGAAAAGGGAAAGTAAATGAGATCAGAGATCAAATGAAGAAGACCTGGGTGAAGAAGAGTGATTCTGATGCAGGAAATGGATTCGCACCTGAATGTGGTGCTGAAAATTCCTCTAGGAATTAGTTTAAGGCCTCTAGACTAGGAGGAGTTATCAAGAAAATTCAATTATCCCCTACAAGTAATTGGTGTTGGAATGTGGCAGATTGTCAAAAGTTATAATTTGGTGTTGCGGTTTTTTTGGAGGGATCCCCAGAAGAGATTGATTAATATTAATTCTGCAAAAGAATTTTTGTGGAGTAGTCTATGAATATGGGGTCTCCGAAAGGTTTAGGGTTAGTGCATTTATTACATCAAAAAGTTAAGCATGCAAATTATAAAAGGCGACTTTTTTTTTCACTTTGCATTCTAAGAGATAGTTAAGAAACGATTTCTTTAAGAAGATTTATGTGTGGTTAAAGTGTGAAGGCGATTCCTCATGAAACCCTAGTCAGGTGAAAGGTATTTTCCTGCAAATCTTTTCAATTTGAAATCTATGCAGATGGATACACCTTTGGTAGTTGATGTTACTAAAAGATCCCGCCCTAAATTATACAAGAACCCTTTCAAAACAGTAGAAGATGATCTGCTAGGTGCATATTCATTCGTTCCATATGGTGTTCTTCAGGTCGAGGACATTAGGGCATACATTCATACAAATATTAAGGAGTTAGGAGGATCCCAGTTGTTGAATTTGTACACAAATCACATATTAAGAGAGGATTTCAAAATCAAGCCTGAATACAATGCTTTGAAGGAGAATAATTTTACGCAAGTTGTTAGGTTTCCAGTGTTCAATGAAAATGAATGGGTCTGGTATGTTTTGAGCCAAATTCATGATGAATTCATGTGTTTTAATCAACCATGCAAAATCACCAAGTATGTAATCCAGGTTGTAACTAGTCTAGGTTCATTTAGTGGTTCGCCCACGCTCTGGTCTGTAAGGAATTAGATAGTTACTAAAGCAACTGGTTCCAAATTTGATAAGAGAGCCATGATAATAAATGATATTGTTGAACCGAATGTGAAGTTTTCTTCCATGGTGGTCGAATACAAGATTTACCACTCCAGTAGAAAAAAATTAGTATCCAGAACTACCATATATGTTGCATATAAGATGTTGAATGAGAACAAGCAATATGATCTATGTGAGCTACTCCAAAGCCAGTTGGTGGAGAATCTCACCACAATCAAGAAAGACAAGAAGAATACTTTCAAATTTCATACTTTATTTCTATGATTATTCTTCTACTTTATGAATGAGATTCCAAGTATTAGTAATGTCAAATGGGCAAGTGAGATATCGGTGCTAGTACAGATCGAAGATTTTTTGTATAGCATTGGAGATAGTAAGGCCCGAAGAGATGCACTATGGGGGTACTTCAAGAACTTACAGAGCATGATGCAAGCTAGGAAAAGAATTCCTAAACCAGTTATGGAGAAATATTAGCACACCATTTGCTTCATGGTTGAGACTGACCAATGTTTGATGGAGCCAGTTGAACCTAGAATAGTATGGATCATTTTCATGGGGTATGAGGTAGATGAGAATATATTGGAGGTGTATGCTCGACACTTGTTGAGTAAGCTAGTTGATGCCTCTGAGGAGATATTTGGCACATTTTCTAAGAAGGATTTATAGTTTTTTAGTCAATTTAAGAAGCCAAAAATTGTGAGAAATGTGAGGAAGAAAGCAGAGCACTATGCATAGAGTATTAGGATCATGGCAAAGGTTGTTAAGGAAGCTAGGCATAGGAGAGAGAAAGATAAGGAAACTAAGTTTGAGAAAGCTTCTCTGACAATATCATCTATAAGATACAGACAGTCTAGGAGCTCTACACCCTCCTCTAGTTCTCAAAATCCAGCTAGATCACTAAAATTCGAAGCCAAATCATCCGATGAAGAAGGGAAGTGGAAGAAAGGTAAGGGAACAAGAGTTTATGTTGTTGTTCCCGATGATGAGGAGATAAAATCCAATGATGCAATAAAGGTGATGAAGTCAAAAGGCACTAAAGCTACAAAAGTGACTAAGGACAAGCCCTCTGATGGAGAAAAACCAAGCAAGAAGATGGAGATTGATTCTGGCAAATTTGGGATGTCAGTTAGAGACGTGGAGAAAGTTGTTACAATACAAGGTAAATTAAAACCACTCTCTGAATCCTATGATAAGTGTGATGATGATGGTCAGAAAACTCTAGAAGAAGCCACTATAAAATATTTGAACACGTTCAATATGGCTCTTGTAGAGATAATGTCAAAAATTCCTAAGAATTTATATGATGTCTTGGAACTGATGAGAGTTAGTGCTCAAGTTGTGGATGAAAGGCTAAGAGAACTTATCTTAGTTAATATATGTTCTATGATATCTAAGGAAGAAATAAATAGAATACTTAAAGAAGCCAAAAAGGAATTCCGAAACAAAAAGAGGGTTAATAAGCTTATGATTGGGCAGACTAAGGAAGTGATGAAAGATACTAAGAAGATCTTGAGGTTAGTTTTTCTCAGTAATCAATTTCAAGTTGTTTCAAAAAAGTGGTAAGGATTAATTTATTCTAGAATCCCTGGGGATGCAATCAAAAGGTGAATAGGTTAAAGTGAATGTTCTTTCTATTCCAGAAGAAGGAAAGTTGGAGAAAGGTGGTAATGAGTCAAAGGCAGTGGATGTTGTTGAGGATAACATACTCTAGATCAATCTAAAGATGAAACACCTATGGAGACTGAGACCTCTGAGGTAGCTGCAGAAAAGATGGAGGAAGAGAAGAAGGTTGAAGCCAAGGAACATGTTTCGGAAGCAAGAGACATTGCAGGGGAAATGAAGGAGTTCTTGGAAAAGGACCAACAAGAATTATTTGATCTAGAATTAGTCCAAGGGCCTATCAAATTATCCTCTCTATCCCCTATTCAGAAACTACCGCTAGCATCATTAGCTCAAGTGCAAGCAAGGAAGGAGATTTTGAAGTCTCACATTGAGGATAGCAAACTGCTCACTCTTGCATCTGGTGTGTTGGAAAATATCATGCCTACTCCTACCAAAGTCTCATTGGATACCCCCTCCGGCTAGCTGAAGAATCTTATCAATTCGGTAAGCACTCATTTTGAGTCACTTGAGAAATCAGCAGAAGTCAAAGTTGGAAAAGAGTTTGATGCAAATAGACAGTAATTTGAAGAGTATAATTGCTAGTTATAGAATCTTGTTAGACACATGCATTAAAAGCATTAAAGATGCACTATCCAAAGGTGGAAGTGTCTACAAATCATGTTTATCATTGTCCAAATTCACTAAGGATATAGGAAAACAAATTAAGGAGCATGAGAAGAATTTAGTAGATTTATCTAAGTCATTTGATTCTTTGATTGTCTCGGTGAGTAGTCAAGAAGGTCAAGTCTTTACTTTGATTAATAAGATCAATAATTTGATGCATGATAAGGACAAGATTATAGGAAGATTTGGTGAGCTATGAGGTCTAATTGGTCTGAAGATGGAGACAATGATTAGTGCTTTGAATGAAGCACAAATTGCTATGGGTATAAGTGGTCTAGCATATCTTCCGACAATAGAGATGCAGACTTATATTTTTAGTGGTCACATTTATATTTTGGAGAGTCTCAAGAAAGGTTGGGACATAACATTTTTGTAGACATTTTCAATTTTATGTAAGCTAGTAAGGTTGGTTTGTGCATATGTGTTTTTATATAGAGTTTTGGTTTGAATTTTGGCATCCAGATCCCTAGCTTTTCCATTGATGTTAAAGCAGGGGGGGGGGGGGGGGGTAGGAAAGTGAAAAATAGTGTATTCCTCTTAGGGTAAGTTCCAAAAATTTTGAGATTTTTTTTAGTTTTGCAGTGTATATATGTTAGTATTGATTCTGACACTTGGTCATTTTTCACTAAGTGTTTCCATCAATTCCAAAGGGGAATATTGTTGGCAATATAGTCCATAGGTCATCAGATGTTGTCATTGATGGCAACTCTAGTCAATGATTCCATCTGTAGTTCATGATTTACCTCTACCAAAAGTTAGAGTGTAGATTTGGTTAAGTCCAGTGAGTTAGCACAGGGCATCTAACAGTATATAGTATTTTGATTGACCAATATTTCATTTCAGTTGTATAATTTGTGTTGTAGACCTAAGGGAAGCTTGATAGATATCTAAGAGCACCTTATTCCATGAGTTTAGCATCTGGTGATAATCATTCTGAAAGTTAGAAGTTTCGGTATACAGGTTTTTGAGTTGAACAGTGCAATATAGTTGCCACGTGTAGTTGATCCTTATGCGGATTGTGTGGAGTGAATTTGGTGATTATTTTAGTGATCGAGGATGTTTAGCCGACATATGTGGTAGTGTGTGGATAATTGTTTTGGTCTATATTGTTATTTGAGTTCAGATTGAGCCGACTGTGTACACATTTCATTGTATATTGAGTCGACATGTAGTTGAGTTAATTTCTTGTTGTGGATATATAAGATCGATTGTTGTGATCATTTTGGTGATCATTGGTTATGCGAAAGGCATTTGTGATTGATTGTGCACAGTTTCACATGTGCGGGTTGAAGATTTATGCTTCGAACTAATGCAGAACAATGGAAAAGAGAAATGTAAGGCAAAGTATGAAATTTTTGTAAGATGTGCTTAACCAGAACTATAATCAGGCATTTGTTGATGCTACTCTTTAGTTCAAACACTTCTGATATCTATTGTAATAGATTTGTAAGGCAGTGAGCCTTCTCGAGCTTGTAGCCCTTTCTTTTTTTGAGCAGTGAGCTCTAGGTAGTGTTCCTAAACGTATGTGCATTCTCATTGTAAAAAAACATATTTGAGTATGCTCATTTGTGGGTCTCATCCCCACCATGGTTTTTCCCTTGACCAGGTTTTTGACAAAAATATTGGTATTATGGTGTTGTGGTTGATTGCTTCATGTTCTTGCATCTTTCTTTTGCTCATATGTGTTAAATGGATGAAAGATTAGTTTAATAAAGTTAAAGATTGCAGAACACTAATTCACCCCCCACCCCCCTCTCAGTGTTCCTTGATCCTAACACTATTCATGTGCTTTCCAAATGTTTTCATATTACTCTCAAAATTAATGGGAATTGAAGAGAAGGAAAATATACTGACAGGGGAAGGTGAATCAGTATATCCCAATTTTTTACTTAATTAAAAATTAATTGATATTTGTTGGTATAATTATTTATTCATGTTGGATATTATTACACCTTACTTAAGTTTACTTAGGTACATGCATATCTTAGTAGTTTGTATATGAGATACCTAGGGAGATATGCTATATTGGGACTGTGTATGTAGGAGAATTTCCACCTTTTATGGTGTGATCTTGTTATTACTCTATCTTATCCACTTATTGTCAAGTGCTAATTCCACCTTTGGTGGGTGATCCACCTCATGTGGAATATTTTACTATTTCTCCTACCTACCCCTACTTACTCTTGCATCTCATTGAGCCACATGTCATCATTGTGTACTCTCTTGTCTCTTAGCCTTGCCTTTATAAGCAAGCTCATCTACATTGTATGTAATAACTTTTGATGATCTAGTTGATCAATATTTTCATCTTGATAGAATGCAGTTTATTCTTGATAATCTATTTTGTCTCTCTATTGTACTTTTCATTGAGCTCTTGATCTTGGAAAAATCTCACAATATTAATTACTTCACCAAGCATGAACCTTAAATATCAAAGCAACTCTACAAATCTCCTTAATGATGTATCAATTAAAAAAAACATAAAAACACACAAGGAACACTAGATATACATGGAAACCCAAGATGAGAAAAAGCACAATGAGAATAGCTGCTCGGATCTATTGCCCAAATCATGCCTCACAAAAAATAAATTATCACTTACAACATGAAGTAGGTACTAATCTACGAGAGACACAAATCCCCAATTGTCTTTGTAGGCACCAACCTACTAGAGACATTGATCCCCAACATAAATATTTGGGCACAAACTCAACAAGTAAGACACCAGTCCTTCTAGATTACAAAGATATGATATGTCAACCTTTAAGATTGAATACTCGGCTTGCAATTGATGTAATCAACATTCAAAAAATTCTCCCACTATATATGATCTTTTGATGAAACTGTATAGTGATTGGAATGCAACTCGTGTTGCTTTCACACATCAAACACATATAAAATAATTAGATTTAATCCCTTATTATATAGCTTTCACACCTTCCAAGATATATCCTAGATAACTATTATATACATTAAAATTAAAATTAAACTCATATGTCAGTTTGAAACATAATTTTAATATCCACGAGTCAACCACAACAAATCCCTTAACCAAAAGTGTAATAGGCGAAGTCTAATAGCCCACATGCTACTCTAGATAAAGGAACTTGTTATGCAGTTCCTAATGTATCCCTATTTCGTCTCAATGGTCATCCACATGCTACCTTTAGTGAGCACATGCTACAAACCTCTAACACATCAAATAAAAACAACAACCTACTTGATTAACTAACACAGTGACCCTTTTGTCACTTCAAACTTTATGGTCATAAAACATCAACTCTAGAAACTCTAGAATATGGTAAAATATATGTAGGCATGCTTACCTTTCAAACCGCTATAAATAAATCACAACTATGAAGGAATATAGAACATAACAAATTAGTTGATAAATTTGGGTGTCTCTACTCTATTTTTGGGTGTGGATGACCTTCCTTTGGCTACTGCTATTGGGGATGCTTAGGTTAATGGGGCTTCTCCTAGGCTTGGTGATGTTGATGGTGACCCTGTTGTGGGTGCTAATGCTCTGCCCAAACCTTCCTTTGTTGGAAAGTGTATCTTTTCTCGCATGGACAGATTTGTTGCCAAACTTTCCAAGGGGGTTCGTCCTCTTCCTTGTGCCAAGTCCTCCCTTGTGGTGGTCTATGGATAGGACATTGTGGAAAACATTGGGTTCTACCAATGTTGTGCTCTGGTGTGCAGATTCTCTCGGCTTTGGCCTTGTTTGCCATACCTTCCTTGCTAGGTAAGTGACTCATGTAAGCCTTTGGTTGCTCATAATATTGAGCTCTTTCCTTGTGACAAAGGCTTTTTCATTTCTTCCTTTACTTCTTCAATTGATTGTTATATGATTTTGGGAAAGATGTGGACTTGGGGAGTTCACTCCCTCTTTGTTAAGCCCTAGACAACTTCCTTCAATCCCCTTACTGAACAACTCAATGTACCTGTAGTTTGGGTTCCCCTTCTGAATCTTCTTCTTCACTTTTGGGAGCATTCTTTCTATGAGGCCATCGACAACTCTATTGGTTGTTTCTTGATGGTTGATGATGCCACATCTTCCATAGGCCACTCCACCTTTTCTCGTATCTTGGTGGATATTGAAATCTCCTCGCTCCTCCCTGGGGATGTGGGCCTTATGGTATGGGAGAGGCCTTGGACTCAACCACTTGATTTTGAGTTCCTCCCCTTTCACTGTCGAAAATGCTTTGCCACAAGTTGTTTAGCGTCGGATTTCTCCCTCCCATATCACAAGGGTGCAACTACTTGGTGGAAGGATGCAACTTTGGACCACCTAATTGCCTATGCTACTGACTTGGCAGACAGGGATGAAAATTTTGTTGTTGTCCATGAGGATTCAACCCCTATTGCTCTTGATTTACAACCTCATTCCACTCCTACTAAACTCTCTTCTGATGCCACTACTTCTACTATCTATGCTCCACATGTTGTTCCTTTGCATCAGCCTATCGCTATTTCGCAACAACTTGTTGAGGTTCTACAACAACACTATTCAACTACCATTGGGTACAATCCTACGAAGTCACTCCTAATTGATCTCTCTCTTGACAGTCTTAATTATTGTATCATTCAGATTGTGGTTCGTCATAGGCGGAAGGGGAAGTCATCCCCCCTTGCTCAAACCCCTCCCTATCAAGGCTTAGGTGTCTCTACCCCTCCATGAGGTGGGACTAATTGGGTTGTTAAAGGTTAAATAGGTCTCTTTCTTTTGTCTGACCTTGTTTGTTTGGGGATTGCTCCCATGATGTATTGTTGTTTTCTTTCTTTTTAAAGTCTCTAACTATGTTAAAGGTTCAACGCCATAGTTAACGTTGCTTTTTAATAAAAAACAAGTTAGTGGAGAAATCTTACTGTCTATGTAACTTACCGCATGCATTCCACATCATGCTTCCAAATCACCTCCATTGACAAGAATAGATGTAAGATAACACTCAAATAAACCTCAACTGATTCCAACATCATAGCTAGCCACTATACTTGGACACAACTCAAAATGCTCTAGAATGACATGACAGTATTGTAGCGTCCTAAAATTGCGACACTTGTAATTTCGACTGCATTTCGATCTTCACGATGGCGACGCAACACGCAACCTGAATGGAGACCCTGAAACTTGCTCACGACACTGAAAACTGCATTTTTCAAGCACCTTGGCCTGAACCTCCTTGCACCCTGCTGTCCCGAGAGGTGGGACCAGAGCGCCCAGCGCCCTGGTCCCTGGGTCCTATTTTGGGCCCGGTCTCCTAAGGGGTCTCGGGTCTTTTTGTTTGCAATTTGGAAATTAACTTTCCTGGTCGGCCTAAGGTCGGGAAAATCAGTCTATCAGCCCTAAATGACAAGTATATAAACTACATTTTTCTCTCTCATTGAGGATGGGAGGAGGATATGTGTACAAAGCGTGGAAATTATACTCAAGCATTCAAGCATTCAAGCATTCTTTCAAGCAATTGATCATTTCAAGTCTCCATTCAAGGCTAAGTGTTGCATTCAAGACAAGGATTCAACCATTGAAGAGGAGATCACATACTACATGCTACAACATACAACATACAACATCTAAACCTTCGCACATAAGGATACAAACATCCTTAGAACAAGGTATTAGTACTTGTTTTACATACATTTACATTTACAGCACTTGCTCATTTCTTGGTTAATTCCAAAACCGAGGTTTGACCTAAAGGCAAACCCCTAATCCCTAACCCCCCAATCATCTTCGCTTTTCTGTGTGTAGGTTGCAAGTACGCGGCTGAAATTGAAGATCTGGAATCCTTGTGCAGAGACGAACAGATCCCCCTTCGTTTCACGGATTTTTCGGAGGACCGTGGCACCGGGCGCCATCGTCCCGACAACTTTTGCTCAAATTTGCAGGACAGCGCCGTATCGACATTTTACTACTAATTCCAGGTCCGCAGCTTCATACTGTATTCCTATCTCAGTTTATAAGCGAATCTTTATCACTTTCTATGCATGCTTAGCTTAATTCTCCTATCAACATTCTTTACAAAAGAGGGTAGCCTTGCTGTCTTAACCCTTGAAACACATTTAGCATCCAATCTTGCATTGCGTGGGATTGGATCTTGTGGGTTTCAACCCCTCTTTTGAATGTAAAGTCTTTCCCCTAAGTGAAAACCATCGAATCCTAGCGAACCTCCCTTCTCTCTCCTCGGAGTTGGAAGAGGGGAGAACAACTAGGGTTCGATCGCGATTTTCCGCTTTACATTTTGGTGAACCCGACGTGAACATCCTTTCTGATTTTTCATGCTTAGATCTGAAAAAATTGATTACATTTCCATGTTTGATCTTTTGCAAAATTTTAGAGGTGATTGCATAAAAACCCTAAATTTTCTTTTTAGTAATTGAACCTGCGAAATGTCTAAATGTTAATGCCTGTTTCAGATCTGCCCTTCTATTACAAATTTTCAATTCATATTTGGGCTTTAATTCTGAAAATTAAGTGGTTAAATGTCAAAACCCTAATTTTTGAAACCCTCTTGATTCAACCTTTGTCTGACAATTTCATTGATCAAAACATCTCCAAATCAGCTGTAACTTTGGATTCCGCAATAAAATCACAATATCTTTCATCCCTGAAAATTTGGAAAAAAGTTGCGAGGACCGTGGCGTCGAGCGCCATCGTCCCCGACATTTTTTCCGAAATTTCGGGAGCGAGATCTTACTGTATTTTCCTGCTAAAATCCAGAATTTTGGCTGATTTTATCAATTTTAACACCTTCAAAATAACAGTCAAAGTTGGTCTTGTGATTGCTTGGATTAAGGCTTCTAAACATTTAAAAATCATTGAAATTGAAATTTTGTGTCAAAATTGTGTTCTTACTGTCCTAAATCTGAAAAGTGTGTTATCATTCATTAAAAATTTCAGTGCTTTATTCAAATTCTTGCATTTTGTGACTTTTGAAATTAAGTGCTTAATTACAACAACTTTGATTTCCGCTTTCAAAATTGAATTTTGCGTGAAATTGAGTCAATTTTCAAAATTCAAAATTTGCATTGCTCTTGACATTCCCTCTAAAATCATAAAATTCAAAATTTCAAGTTTCCCTCTCTTTTCAAAATTCAAATTTTGCATTTTTCGACAATCTTGGTAGGGTTCAATTTCGAGATTGCAACTTTAATTTGGCCTATCTACAGATCGTAAAATCACTCAATTTTTTCAGATTAGCTCTAAAATCATCATACCTTTCATCCCTGCAAATTTCGAAAAAAGTTGCAAGGACCGTGTTGCACTCCGGGCGCCACGGTCCTGGACATTTTTTTCAAAATTTCAGGAGACTGTCGTGATTGCATTTAACAGCTTAAATCCAGAAGATTGGCTGATTTTACTGAAAATTGCTACCTCTAAATTCAAAATCTTCTCTCTCTTTCTAGTGCATGAGTTTTACCACAATAAGCCCTACTTACACTATTCCCGTTAGACGAAGCTGTAGAATTAAGTCTTTCCAAGGTTTAACTACTGAGGAGATGGAACCTAATTTGAATAGCCTTTTTAACGAGGACATGGGTAATTCCTCTAATCCTCCTAATGATGAAGAAGCTCTCCATGAGGTTTCTGTAGAACAACTTTCGAAATTGGATAACCAATTTGACGATTTTCGACAATGGATGTCTCAAGAATACCCTGATAGTCAAGCTCTTCCTTTAATTGAGGGTCTAAAACATATGCTTCAAAGTGATAAGAATGGAATTGATATTTTGCGTGGTATTGCACACATTGTGGATTCGAATGTGATGCCTATGAAGAGTTGTGCTGAAAATTTAGGTTATAAACAACCTCCTACTCAAGTCAATCATTCTATTCCTTTGACAACTCCTATTGCTAGTATACCTACCTTTACATCAAACATCATGGCTACTTCTATACAAGACATTCCTCCCGTGATTACTAGTCATGGGGGCAACCCTTCTTCTTCAATTAACCCTCTTCCTTCATTCAATCCGACTTCTTCATTCATTCCTTCAATGAGTGTCCCTATTATATCTCCACAAATGAACATGACACAAGGGGGCAATTCATTTAACCATTCCATCCCTCCTTGTAGTATTCCTCCTGTCCAATCATCTCCTATGACTAATTATCATAGAGTCCCACCACCTTACTCTTTACCTTCTTTCAATAACATAACACCTCCATCTAACACATCCAATATGAACTCTTCGACTGAAGCGACCATTAACAATCTAGCACAAACTGTCTCTTCTTTACAGCAACAAATTGCCTCTATGAATCAATCTAAGTTTAGTGTGCCCACATTTGATGTTGCGAGCCCACTTTCTCTTGACATTGTTCGGGCTATCCCTCCTAAACATGTTGAAATCCCGCATTTGGAGCTTTATAATGGTAAAGGAGATCCTCTAACACATGTTAAGACTTTTCAAACAATATGTACCGATTTTGCTTATGACCAAAGGTTGCTTGCAAAACTATTCACTAGAACATTAAGAGACAAAGCCCTACAATGGTATTGCTCGTTGCCTTCTTATTCTATTACTTCTTTCGAACAACTTGCAAATGCTTTCATTCAACAATTTCAAAACAATATAAGTCCTAAAGTTACTTTGATTGATTTAATGCATTGTAAACAAGGTGTTAAAGAAAAAGTGACTGATTTCATTGGTAGATATAAGCATTTGTATGCTCAAATTTCTTTTCTAGTGCCTGACAATGATATTCAAAGAATCTTTATTTCTAATTTACAAAAAGATATTCGAGACAAACTTCTGTTTTCTGAGTTTACTTCTTTCCAACAGTTGTGTGCCACTCTTCACAATTATCAACTGACTGTGAGTCAAATGGAACAATCACATCCTATCGCTCCGAGTGATAAGGGTGATAGCAGTCAACAACCATTTGGGAAGTTTAAACCGAACAGAGATTCCATCAAATTCAATGAAAACATCATCAACAACAATGTGAATGCAGCATCAGGTGTGCCTCCTATTTTTAAATTTTTCAAGAAAGAAAGAAAGTATACTCCTTTGAATGAATCATTGCATAGTATTATGAATAAGTTATTGGAACAAAATGTGCTTACTCTTCCTCCTATAAGAAAAATTGATCCTGCAAAGATTACTTCACCTTATTTTGATAACAAATCTTTTTGTCAATTTCACCGTCAGCCTGGGCATGATACTGAAAAATGTTTTTCTTTAAAGGGTAAAATTCAAGATTTGATTGATAACAAGACTATCTCTGTTTTTGGAGTGAATGATAAAGGCAACACATCTGTAGCTCCTCCTAACCAAAATCTTTAGATTTTCACTGATCCATTGCCTTCTCATACCTCTAATGCAATTGAGGCTAATGATTCCTCTCTCTCATCTGATGGTCTTGTGTCTATGACTCCGAATGTGATTAACTTTGTAGAGCAGCAAGAAATCCCTAAAGAACCTTCCATCACATTTGATTCCAGTGAAACCATTAGGGCACCTGATGGTCCTTTATACATAGTTGCAAAAGTTAAGAATACACCTTGCCGTGGAGTGCTTATTGATCCTTCGTGCATGATTAATGTTATTACTGAAGAATTTCTTTTTACTTTGCAATTGAATCAAGTGATATATGACAAAACATATGTGCTTGTGAAACTATTTGATGCATTTTCTTCTCCTGCAATTGGTTCTATTACATTGCCTATTGAGGTCCATAACAAATCTCTTGATGTGAACTTTGCTATTATTCCATCTTCCGAACAATTTCGTGTGAAGCTTGGCTATCCTTGGCTATCTTCCATGAAATCTATTGCTTCTCCTATTCATAAGTGTTTGAAATTTCCCCATAATGGTGAAGTTGTTACTGTCAATCATAGTCTCTTTAAACTAGCTGAAAGAACCTCTAGTGTTCCTATTGATTACTTTTGGCCTAAACAATTCCAATCTCTTCCTCCGCGAAGTGATCATCTTTTCAAATCTTATCAAAAGTGGAAAACAGATATGATCCTATCTCTAAGTGAACCTAGAGCACCTAAACTTGATATTCCTATCATTCTTGAGAAGGAAGTTCTTCCTTTGAAAGATAAAACTAATGTCTTTCCTCAAGAAGATTCTCAACCCATCCCTATGGATGTGACTATGTCTATACCTAATAAACTTCCTAAGAGTAGACCTATACCTCCTCGTCATGATGGACTTGGTCTTCTCCCTAAACCAAAAATTCCTCCTTTATATGGAGCAGTTCCTCCTCCTTCTTTTTATAGAGAGAAGAGACCTTCTTCTTCTCCTATTATCCAGCCTAAGAGACCACAACCTAAACACCCAAGTGCTAAGGATGAGAACATTCCTCCTCCTCAGTCTTCTCCACTTTCTACTAAGACTAGACGAAATCGTTCTGCACGTGAACGCCGACGAAAGCGTCGTCTTAGGGCTCAAGCAGCCGCTTCTCAAACTTTACAATCTCCAAAAACACCTTCAACAAGCATGATTCCATTTTCTCCTCAGCCGAATATTGAGCCTAAATCTCCTAAACATAAGATACATGATGGTCTTGATCCTGTGCGAGTTAAAGATCCTATTTTTATAAATCTTGATGATAATATGGATGAACATGTTATTCATGATGAAAATATTACTCCTCTTGCTTCTGATAGTGTATATGAACTTGTTGATGTCGATGACCATTTATCTAATGAATTTTCTAAAGCGCTTATCCTAGCTCCTAGACAAGAACAATGTGGCTCGGAACATGAACATAGCCCTTGTTTGGATCTTGTGATAGCTCCATCTGCTGTGTTGGATGTTCCTCCTCTGGCGTGTTCCCTGCCTTCCCGAAACATTGATCAGCAAGATCGGGGGGTAGATGACGTGCTAGACTAGTTACATTAGCATAGCAGATTCTCTCCTCCTCTCTTTTGTTACTTCTTCTATATGTTATTCTCATTCTTCTATTTGTTGTCCTTGGTGTTGTCTACTTGAGGACGATGCAAAGCATTGAGATCTCTCGGTCTCTCTCATGTTGACTCAACAGACACATGTGTTCCCTTCTTCTAGGTGACCTTCCTTGATTGGGGAATGAAGAACAATTATGCATACGTACATATGATATATATACATGAATTATCATACAGCATACTGACCGCGAGGAAAGCGAAGTCACCTCGTGCTTTATGTTTTGTGTCTATTATCCCTGGGTTTATCTCACACTTGGGGCTAAATCCTTGTGATAACGTGCTCCTTTCCTTTCTCATTTCTTATGTGTATCACTACGTTAAAACAATCACCCCCGGTGAGGCGTGTGCGATCGCTTTAACGTAGGGGGGCATACATCCCGTTCATATCTTTTCAAGATACTTGAAAATTTCTTGGCAAATTTAGCCTTGCCTTGAAAATTTTTGATATCTTTCTTGCATGACTCATAGTGAGGGAGCCTTACTACTGACAGTCATGGTTCTCCCTCGTGATCTTCCCTTTTACTTTGTCAATCGAAGTCGTAAGATCCTTAGTCCACTGGGGGCTTGGTGTATCTTGCCTCCTTGACGTGGTGAAAGTCTTTCAATATTGTTTCCTTGTACTTTACCGGAAGTATGAGCATACATACTCCCGCTAAAGTGGGGGCTAAATGTAGCGTCCTAAAATTGCGACACTTGCAATTTCGACTGCATTTCGATCTTCACGATGGCGACGCAACACGCAACCTGAATGGAGACCCTGAAACTTGCTCACGACACTGAAAACTGCATTTTTCAAGCACCTTGGCCTGAACCTCCTTGCACCCTGCTGTCCCGGGAGGTGGGACCAGAGCGCCCAGCACCCTGGTCCTTCAGGACCAGGGCGCCCAGCGCCCTAGTCCCTGGGTCCTATTTTGGGCCCGGTCTCCTAAGGGGTCTCGGGTCTTTTTGTTTGCAATTTGGAAATTAACTTTCCTGGTCGGCCTAAGGTCGGGAAAATCAGTCTATCAGCCCTAAATGACAAGTATATAAACTACATTTTTCTCTCTCATTGAGGATGGGAGGAGGATATGTGTACAAAGCGTGGAAATTATACTCAAGCATTCAAGCATTCAAGCATTCTTTCAAGCAATTGATCATTTCAAGTCTCCATTCAAGGCTAAGTGTTGCATTCAAGACAAGGATTCAACCATTGAAGAGGAGATCACATACTACATGCTACAACATACAACATACAACATCTAAACCTTCGCACATAAGGATACAAACATCCTTAGAACAAGGTATTAGTACTTGTTTTACATACATTTACATTTACAGCACTTGCTCATTTCTTAGTTAATTCCAAAACCGGGGTTTGACCTAAAGGCAAACCCCTAATCCCTAACCCCCCAATCGTCTTCGCTTTTCTGTGTGTAGGTTGCAGGTACGCGGCTGAAATTGAAGATCTGGAATCCTTGTGCAGAGACGAACAAATCCCCCTTCGTTTCGCTGATTTTTCGGAGGACCGTGGCACCGGGCGCCATCGTCCTGACAACTTTTGCTCAAATTGGCAGGACAGCGCCGTATCGACATTTTACTGCTAATTCCAGGTCCGCAGCTTCATACTGTATTCCTATCTCAGTTTATAAGCGAATCTTTATCACTTTCTATGCATGCTTAGCTTAATTCTCCTATCAACATTCTTTACAAAAGAGGGTAGCCTTGTTGTCTTAACCCTTGAAACACATTTAGCATCCAATCTTGCATTGCGTGGGATTGGATCTTGTGGGTTTCAACCCCTCTTTTGAATGTAAAGTCTCTCCCCTAAGTGAAAACCATTGAATCCTAGCGAACCTCCCTTCTCTCTCCTCGGAGTTGGAAGAGGGGAGAACAACTAGGGTTCGATCGTGATTTTCCGCTTTACAAGTATTATGCATTCTTCATTCTTCCATACATCATTGAATCACTGACAAAACTGACTAGCACATTTGATACTCCTTTGACATCAATGACAACATATCTTCAACAACAATAACATATGCCTCTTTAAGAACGTATGTTTTTTTAATCTCTAAGGTAGTACCCTATATTAGGATCAAATGTGCCACGATATATAATAAGACACATGGATTTATTATTCCTTAGATGTGGTGGAATATTACTCATTGCCATGATAAACCCACTATTGAAATCAACCATTATTTCATTTACTCATTTCTTAAAATGGTTGTGATTTTATGGATGAAAAATTGGGATCAATCATTTCCCCATATTATAATCTTAAAACTCGCATGATCTCTTCCCATGTGTCAATACTATTATCAAGAAGAAAACTAAACCACTCTTTTGCACTCTCCTCCAAGGACTCACAATCAGTTTCATCACTACATGGTTGACTTCGATTTCACATTCATCTATGACATTGATAAAGTGTCGAGGGTGTTATTCTCGTGTGATAGCATTATTACACTAAAACTTAATATCTTTCCCCTTATCTTATTTAGAATTAAATTGGGAAACCAAATATACCAAAGAAGTCTAACAATTTGCATCTATCAACCCCAAGAGGCTACATAACTAGAGGGAACCTCTAAAGATGTCTTTACAATGGAGGTCGTGTATTTATCAAATCATTACCTTGTTGATTAGGAATATGTTGGTTTTAGAAATCAAGGACATATTGTTGGTTTAGATCTCAATCATTATGAACGTGTTGACTATGGTGTAATAGTTGATTCAAGTTTAACAATTGAACATTTTATGCTAATTGTATCTACAACATCTCTATCTAAGACTAGATTTATCTTTCTATGTTTTTTTTTAGATATTCTATCGAATCAAACCTCTCATCCAATTCCCTTTCCAAATGATCATGTTTAGACTTCATCATCATGGAACTAGGAATCTTGATCAGGGTCGGTACTATAAAAGAATAAAGGATATCTAGGATGCACTTTCTCCTTGGGTATTCTTGCACATAAAGGATAGTTGCTTGTTGACTAGAACAACAAACTGCATGAATCAGGGTCTAAGTTGCCAAACTCAAGGACATGATCTAGGTCCTTTTTTCAAACCAAGAATTTATAAATTATTCAAATTGTACAATCAGTCATAGAAAAAGATTGGATAGGTGAAGCAATTCGATACGGAAAAACAAGGAATCGAAACTTCTGGCCGCCATTTTTCTGGTTCGCTATTGCGTGCTACAAATCTTATCCACATAATTATTCTATTCAAAGCAGCCAGCATGAGTGAATTCGCCTATTATTCGAGTTCGACTAAGATGTCATTTATACGCTTTGCTCACGAATGAATATATTACTCTACTTTATGATCAAGTTGCAGAATAAGCACCTGTATAATTTTCCTTTTGCTTTTCTTTATGCTTATTCTTGAAAGGAGGTTGTAGAGATCGGTATTATTCGTCGGTATGGCATAAGTCTTTCTATTCACTTGGATGGTAAGGAATATATATTTGTGTTAATTCGGGTGTTAGAGTAGTCTTGGTAAGGAATTTTTGAGGAAAATCTTTATTTAATAGTTTATATTGGGATTATCTATTTTTTTTTTAATTATTTACATTTAGTTTAAAATGTTTAGGTTCAATTTTTTAATATTGTGTTTGTTTATTTCATAATATGTTGTTTATAGTTTTTTATTAACAAAGGTTTTCATAATATTATTTTTTATATGTTCAATGAAAATCTTTTTAGTGTAGGTGGTTTCTCATGTGAGATCTATAAAACTTTTTCAAATATTGTGGGTGAATATTTTCAAAAGGTTTATCTAGAAGCTTTTCATGAGAATCACCTAGGAGATATTATTAACAAAGGTTAAATATGTAATTAGTTGTCTATGATCTTGATACATTTCTCCTACAAGGATATTGTCAAAGTTCTTTCTCTCAAGCTTAGACCACTCCTTCTATATCTCGTCTATCCTAAGCAACTTGGTTTTATTAAGTTGTAGCACGTCCTCGACAACATTATTGTTGTTTGGGTAAAGGTGCAAAGTGTGCAACATTCGCAACAACTTATAATGTTTATCAAAACTAATTTTGTCAAGGCCTATTGTCGATTGAATGGTCCTTCATTCTTTACATGTTTTAGGTACTTCACTTTGGGCCTTATTTTATTTAGTCTATCTAGATTCTATTCACTAATACTTCAGATTGCATTACCATTAATGCAAACAACCCAAGCCTTTTGGACTTTTCCAATTTGTCTCCTAGGTATGCCCTTTAGCTCCTACACTTTGCATGTTTTCTATTAAAAGCTTGGGCTATCTTTTAGCCCATGTAATCTTTCCTTTCCCAACTCATCTACCTAGCTAGCCGATGAACATTTTTAATGTTTCCTTTCTCACTCTTCTTGAGGATGAGAATAATATCAAATAGACCCTTCCTTGTATTGATATATTAAGCCAAGCCTCTAGATCAAGTATTCAATGAAAAAATTTGTAGTGCTACATGCAATCTTTTCTTCCCAAACCTTATTAGGGCCCCTTTAGTTGAATTTGAATTGATTTAGTGGAATCTTTCAATCTCTAAGTGTTTTCTTTGATTTTCAATCCTTTCATGGTATATTATGATAGGTTATCATTGTCAAATTGAAATAAAGATAAGTCAATGGATCACTAAACCTCTCTTTTTGGCTAGTAATTCTTGGGCGTGCTCTAAAAATTTAGTTGATACTCATGTTTACTACTATTCTTGTCGAATCTCTTCTAAAGCCTCTTATCTAGAAGTTAGGAATCTTCTCAAGGACTTTCTTTAGGCCTCTATAGATGGGAACAAAGGTTTTCATTTCATTGTTTGATAATTTTGTTTTCTTCCTCATGATATTGGTAGTTTAGGAATTCTTTAAATCTAGCAGTGAGGAATTTCTCTCTATTAAAAATGGTTTATAGAGCTTGAGAAAGGAATGATGCCAAAAAAAATCTCTGCAGGAATTATATTGCATCAAGATTTCCTAATAGAAGACCAAATAGGAAAGGTCTTGAAATCTACTATCATCGTGATGAGGGAGAATTTCCAAATAAAGGCACATTTTAATTAAGAGAATTTGGAAGGCTTGAGATTCCATCAATCATTGTCTTCATTGAGCTAGTAATGAAATTCACAATGGCCTCTCAATTAACTAATAACCTATTTTAAGGTATTTAGTTCTATCAAGTCAAATGCATCTTCTTTAAAATTTCCCTTAAGTTCATGCTCTAATTTTTTTAATAGAATAATTAGAATTCTTATTATTCTTCTTTCCAAAACCATTAACAATTTATTGTCTTGTAATAAATACAAGTTTTCATTTGTTATTATATACACATTTGAGACATTCCAAACTATTATTGATTCCATCCCCCTATAGGTTTCATGAAATTGGGGATAGGTCCTTCAAGATTTCATGGAAAGATTAGAAATGGTATTTTGAGACACATTTTAATAATTATCAACCTTTCAAAGGATACAATTTATAGTTTACACCTCATCTCCAAATGGTGGATCAATTATGCCACCATTGACACCTTGAATCTTCTCTTGGCACCTACCATCAATGGTTCTAGACCATTTCAATTATAATTTTTTAGCATAAATTCGCTCATTCTTTTTTTTGTCTTCCACTTGGTTCGCATTTCTCTCATTTTGGAGGACTCAACCATCACTATCATTTATATGGATAAATGGAGTCTCTCAATAAATTTTTTGTATCTTACTTTAATGCTCAAGAAGCTTGGAGTTAGATACATGGTTGCTTCAAGCCTTTTGTCCTAATTTCTTCTCATGGAATATGGTTTTTTTGAGCAATTGACCATATCCCCATTTAAATTTGACTATATTTTGCATGATTTTGAGGTAAAAATTCTCTTCAATATTCGGAAAGACAGAAATTCAACTCTCTTTTCTATTTGGTTGGTATTCGTTTTTATTTATACACTAAAGTTAGAATTTTTAATAATGTGTTTATGTAAATCCATGTGAAAGCTCATAAGTTACAGGGGAATTTGCATGTATGCAAGAGCTATTTGATCATTAGGGAAATTCTCCCTACATAATTATCAAATTCAAAGGTTTTAACTCATCCCTACCTTGTGGGTTTCAAAGTGGTCATGGTCAATCTACCATGAGATTGAGGATCCTAGTCTAAAGACTCTTAGTTGTAATATTTTGGGGATCATGCTAACTATGGATGGTATCAACCCTCTCAAGTACCTAATATATCTTTTCAAAAGTGTGGTGATCCTAGCTAGTTGAATCATATCATGTCACCTCACTTGGACCTATCTATTTTCCCTATTCATTTTTGCAATAATGTTGAAGACCAAGAGGAGGAATGTAATCCTACTAACTAGGAGCCTGTTGATTATGATTATATCACCTTGAGATGTGGGTAAAACTTAATGGTCATGATGTCCCTCCTACTAGTGTTTCTCTCATTTCTTAGTAATTTTCTTTATTATTATTAACATTTAATTTTTTCCCTTAATATATTTTCATCTCTTTTTTAGACTTGCATGCACTTACACACTAAGGGTGTGTCTCTTTACTACCCACATTTTGTGTGAGTATTATATTATTACTTTTTCGTAATAAATTTTATTTTTTAATAAAATAAAATTGTTATAGGTGTTGGATATTAGAGTTGGTGGAATGTGTTGTTGTCATTGATGTCAACATATTCCTGTGTTCTTGTGCTTCAGAGTTGCAGAGAGTTGGTTTGGGTGATTTACTGCAGAAATCTTGATGTGGATTAATGGGTTTTGAGATACTTATCTCTAGTTGATTTAGTATGAGTTTCAATGTTCCGGAAGGTGATTTGATTGAGTTATGTGATCCTGTGTGATGATTAGTTTTTCTATTGATTTTGTATTCCAGAGTTGTGATTTCTTATTTGTATTGCTCCAGAATTGATTCATTATGTTGTGCGGATTTTAGAGAGTGTTTTGGATGTTCATGTGTGTCCTCAGTTCAAGTGCTACATGATTTGAAACTTCACAAGCGTATATTTCAGTTTGTTGTTGGTTTTCTTGAGCTTCAGTGATGAAATAATGATGATTCTAGTTATCTGAGTTGTTGCGGTTGTTGCGGAGGAATTTGTGTTTCTTGTTGATGTTCTTCAATCATGTTCTATGTGTTTTGCTGGTCCACATTGATCGTGGTGCGTGTTATTAAATATTTTATTGGTCTGGTGGTATTCTTCGTGTTATACGACTTTCTGGCAGAATTGATGGTTGTTGCGTGTTGCGAATGATATTGGCAAGATATTCGGTGGTGTTGCATGTTTGAGGATTTGATTTCGATCCATGATATGTCCTTTCCAACATTGTGTTGGTCTACATATTGATTTATGTATCATATGATATAATTTTGTAATTAGGTCTTATGTGTTAAGATGACCTTGTGAGTAAGGTTGATGAATTGTATAAATAAATATAATATTCATTTGAAAGAGGTATCTGCATATGTGAATATTGTTTTGATACTTCAATATCAGTGGAGTAAAGAGAATAAGTGCAAAAGAGTGTGCAGAAGTGTGAAGGGTAGAGTTTGAGTATATGTGCTTAATCGGAACTATGATCGAGCATTTGGATATGTTATTCTTTTAGTTCATGTAATCTAGATTGTTGTCTGATCTTTGTAAGGCAGTGAGCCTTCCCAAGGCTGTAGCCCTTTTTTTTTTAGCAGTGAGCTCTAGGCAATGTGCTTGAATGCATGTGCATTTCCCATTATAATATTTACACATACTACTGTAGAGTATCATCATATTGTGGGTAGGTTTCCACCGTGGTTTTTCCCTTAACTAGGTTTTCCACGTCAAAAAATTGTGTGTTGTTGATGTGGTGTCTATCTTTGTCATTGTTTTTCTTGATCAGATTTGGAGTTGTGGTTAATTTGTTTAAGTTTGGTGATAATTGATTCACCCCCCCCCCCCCTCTCAATTTCCATGAATTTTTGTTGCCAGCTTGACCGCCTAAGAAAATTTGGGATGGCAACTGTTGTTTCAAGGAGATTCCAAGATTTGATGGAACTAATTACACTATATATGGAAGAACTAGATGGAGTGTGACTTGAATTTTCTTGGAGAAGATTATTGGAAGATCACGAAGAATTCTTACAATTTTCCTCATAATGGTGTTGTTACTGTAGCTGAGATGAAGGATGTTTCACATAATATAAGAGCTAAAGAAGCATTGTTGAGTGTCCTGACTAATGCGTAGATGATTAATGTGATGGGATTATAGATTGCTCATGAGATTTAGTGAAACTACAAACCTTGTATGAACGAGATAAACATGTGAAAGTTGCTAAACTATAGAGCTTGAAAGGAAAGTATGAGTTTCTGAGAATGGGAGAAGATGAAAATATTTCATCCTTTATGGCTAAAGTGAAAGATCTTGTATTGAACATCAAATGTGCTGGTGGAGTCCTTGAAGAAGATGAGATTGTAGCTAAAGTGTTAAGATCCTTGCCTCCTTCTTACAAACACAAAGTTGCTTCTATTGATGAGATCCAGACTATGACAAGAGATATTTTGGCTGGTAAGATTGTTTCTTTTGAATTGAGAAAACTTAATGAATCACATGGAAAAATTGAGACTGCATTTAAAGCTACTATATCCAGGAACAGAGGTATGATTCAAGAGAGATTTCAACTAGGGTTTCTAGACTTGAAAGGTAAATCAAAGAGATGGAAGAACAAGAAAGAGAATTGGAAGAGCTTGAAGCACTTATTTCTAGAATATTTCCTAAGGGAGTCAGTAAGTATGAAGGGAAGTTACCTTTAAAATGTTTTTCATGCAATAAGATGGGACATTTTGCTTCTAGGTGTCCTGAATGAGATAAAAGAGTGACAAAGTATGATAAGCCTTACAATCCTAATCATAAGTATAGATATCAGAAGAACTATTCTTGTTCGTAACAACAATACAGAAAAAATGAGATGGGGGTGAGTCAGTTTTCACCAAACTCAACCAAATTAACCTTAACTTAAAATCTAATCAAGAACAACAATAACAAAGCTAAACATCACATCAACAACACACATAACACACAATTTTTTTACGTGGAAAACCTGGTTAAGGGAAAAACCACGTTGGGAACCTACCCACAATATGATGATACTTTGCAGTAGCATGTGTAAATATTACAATGGGGAATGCATGTGCATTCAAGTACACTACCTAGAGCTCACAAGGGCTACAACCCAAGGAAGGCTCACTGCCTTACAGAGATCTAACAATAATATGGATTATATGAACTGAAAGAATAGCATCTCCAAATGTCTGATTACAGTTTCAGTTAAGCACACATACTCAAACTCTTCTCTTCACACTTCTGTACACTCTTTCACACTTCTTTTCTTATTTGCTCTGCTATTGAAGGATCAAAATAATATTCGCACATGTAGATGCATCTCACAAATCAATATTACATATATTTATATAAATCATCAACCTTAACCTCAAGGTCGGCTCAACACATAAGACCTAATTACAAAAATACATCACACAATACATAAATCAATATGTGGACCAATACAATATTGGCAAGGACATAGAATGGACCCAAATCAAATCCTCAAATATGCAACACCACCAAATATCTTGTCAATATCATCTGCAATACGGAACATTGGGTCGGCCAAAAGTCGGATAGCACAAAGAATACCACCGAACCAATAAAATATTCAATAACGAGCACCATGATCAACATGGACCACCAAGACGCATAGAACAAAATTGAAGAATATCAACAAGCAATGTGAATTCCTCTACAACAACTCGGATAACAAGAATCGCCATTATTTCATCGTCGGAGCTCAAAAACACCAACAACAAACTGAAACATATGCTTGTGAAGTTCCAAATCATGAAACACCCAAACTAAGGACACACATGAATGTCCCAAACACTCTCCAAAATTTACACAACATAGTGAATCAATTCTGGAGAATTACAAACCAGAAATCACAACTCTATAATATATAACCAACAGAAAAAACTAGTCACCACACCGGATGATATAACTTGATCAACTCACCTTCTAGAACGTTGTAACTCATACTAAGTCAACTAGAGATAAGTATCTCAAAACCCATTAACCCGCATTATCAAATCTGTAATAAATCACCCAAACCAACTCTTTGCAACACTAAAACACAAGAAACACAAGAATATGTTGACATCAATGACAACAACACACTCCAACAACTCTAATATCCAAAAATCTCCCCCTTTGGCATTGATGGCAACATATGAATATAAAAAAAAAATCAATGCAAAGAAATAAATCAACTCCAACAATCTCCCTTGGAGATCATACACACATAGCTCTCTACCTCAGATTGATAAGATAGATTTTCACATGCTTCTCTCCCTCCTTGACAACAATGCCAAAGACACATACAAGTCATTATTCTCTCACTCTTGCCGGATAATCTCTCCCCTTAGACACATACTAAGAAATCTGAATAACTGAATCACACACTAACTCCTCCCCCTGAGTAGCAGCACCCACTCATCAATGTGGATATCAGGATAAGACTATGAATTCTATCAGATTGATGCAAATCAATGCATTAGTTCACATCAGGAGGGCAATCACCCCTAACTTCTCTCTCATATATACAAATGTATCTGTAGCATCGTAAATTGTACGCACTTGCTAGGGTGGTACAATTTCACACCTAGTTTAGCACCCGCCTTGGCGCATTCTGCATTTGCATTGCATTTCCCCTTTAGCACTTAATTAATCAAATTAATTAGGTCTAAGGTTCTATTTTATCATCTTCCACATCATAAAGTTGGGCCCTTTCATTAAAGTGCGCCCCTTTCATTTTACTCTTCCAATACATCATTTAATCAAAAACCCTAATTAGGTCCTATTTTGAACTTGGGGGCTTGATTTTGGGGGTCAAAACATCTCAAAATCACCTGTAACTTCGGGATTCTCTCTAAAATCATCATATCCGACGGCCCTGAAAATTTGGTGAAAAGTTGCCAGGACCATGGCGCCCGGAGTGCACACGGTCCCGGACATTTTTCCCAAAATTTTAGGAGCGCGATCCAATCATAAAATAAAGCTTAACCCCAAGAAATTGGTGGGAGATTCAATCTCTAGGTCGGCCAAAAGTTGAAATTAAGACCTAGGGTTTCATATATAAGAGCTCTCTTTCTTCATTTGAAAGGATCTGAATTTTGGTTTGAGGGGACCTTCTGTGCAGTGAAAGAGCAGATCTTTGAAGACTTCAACAACATTCAACATCCATCCATCAAGCATTCATCAATTTCATTCATCCATTTAGGGCTTTGAAGGCATTGAAGAGCAATAAGGGATCACCGACTGAAGATTGGCTTGTACCCCTCCCTTGGGGTTGGGTATGATTTCATGTTGTTTTCATGTCTTTGCATAAGCCTAATTATATCATTTGTATTCATCCTTTAGATCACTTTGCATCTTGATTTAGAGCATTTACATTATCATTTGCAAGCAATTAGGGTTTACTTTCTAGGTTGCTCTAGTTTGCTTACTTGCATTTTAGGATCTTGCACACACACAAGGTCTGCACACACACTACTTTTACAATACAACTTGGCTATTCGTGGAGGTGGAAATCACCAAAGCGGGGGTTTGACTAAGGCAAAACCCTATATAGCCGCTCACCATACCTTTTCAGATATAAGTGCAGGTTTCGGGATTCGGACGACGCCGCAAGTTGCAGATCTGACGGAAGCAGACGGAGAATGAACTTCACACCAAATTCCAGCCCAAAAAGCTAGGACAGGGGCGTTGGGTGCCCTGGTCCTGCCAGGACAGGGGCGCTAGGCGCCCTGGTCCCTGGGACAGGGGCGTTGGGCGCCCTGGTCCTTCTGTCAGATAGCAAGTTTCAGCATTTTCCGATAGCTTTTCAGGTTGTAAAACAGCAGTTTCAGGAGCAGAATCAAGACAGTGGCGCCCACGCCCCTGTCCCGAACATTTTCACTCAGATTTTAACTCTAGGTACGCATTTGCATTCTTGTCTTGTCCTTGTGTTTACAGCTTTCCATTGTTTAATCTCAATTCTACAATCTTGTTATTAGTTCATACTTACACTTTAGGGTTAATAGTTGAACTTGCATCATCTTATCTTATTACAACAAAAGAATAGAAATCCTAATGGGTAGCCCGTGGCTTTCTCTTCCACAAAAAGAAGTAGCCAATTGTGTGATACCTCTAGGCTCTTTCATAGTCCACAATGTGTGTCAAAAGGTAGGATTAGGGCATGTTGGCCTAGTCTCGCTTTTTCCCCTACACATTTTGGTGAACCCGACGTGAATCTTATTATTGCTTTCTCTTGCATTACATTTGTTAGATCTAAATCTAGATTTAGCGTGTTTCATTTAAGTTTCATTTTCAAAAAAAAAAAAGAAAAAAAAAAAGGAAGGAAAAGAAAGAGTGTGTTTTGTTTCTTTGCATTGTGTGCAATTTTTTTATTTCAAAATGTCAGATTTTTATTTGCAAGATGTTCATATTTGTGATGATTATGAGTTAGATGAAGCTTTAGATGAGTTTTTGAAACCTAAAGATACCAAACCTTCATTTTACCAAAAACTCATAAACATTGTTACTATGCCATTTCGTTGTGATGAGAAAGATAAGTCGAATGATTCCTCTCAAGGGTACATTCCTATCAACTCTTCCACTAAATCTAGTAACATGGTTGATTTCAATGATCCCCTCTATGAAGAGATATCTCCTTTTGAATCAAAAGATAAACCTTTTAATAGATATGATCATGCTTTGTTGGATGATGCCCTTGATGACCTTGTGGCTCGTAAAAAACGCTCCCTTCATGAGGATCCTTTTGTGCAAGAAGATGACATTATCCCTACATTTCCTAGTGATGGCATTTCCTTTTCCAACAAAATTCCCACTAGAGATGATGAATTAATGATAAATGCTTACCCTTCTCCTAAAGTTTGTCTTACCCATAAGCATCCCTTAGAGAAATAAGATGAAATAAAAAGCAATTTCCTTAATTCTCTCTCCCCTAAAGATCATATTGAACATATTTTGAGGAAAGAGGATGAGTTTAACACATCTATTGATGCTCTCCCTCCTAAGGATGAGGAATTAATAAACAATGTTACCTCCTCTCCTGAAATTTACAATACTTCAAACATTCCTTTCAACAACCTCACTATTTGGGATGAACCATTAGAAGAAGGTATAGATTATTCTCTACCCCTAGCCAAAGGGGATGAAATCAAGATTGAAAACTCCCTTGATAGTTTCTCACCTTCCTTGAATCTCAATCATTCTCCCTCTAAAAATAAAGCATCTCCCTCTCCTCAACTTGGTTCTACTCATAAGGAAACCCTAGTTCAGGGCAAGATGGTTAACATCTCTTTCAAAGATCTCCCTCTCAAGAGTGAGACTTTAGAGAGAAATGTTGATCCTTCTCCTAGAGAGTTTATTCCCCATGTAGGTCCTTTGATGATAGAGGATGATATGACCTTTCCTAGTATTACTCTTCCTACTGGAACATCAATGCCTACCCCTTGTCTCTCTCCTAAAATTGATTTAATCTGTGATGAGATTTTAGTGCAAGAGAAGACTATCAACAATTCTTCCAACACTTTTTTTCATTCCTCTAAACCATCCTCAATTAATTTGATACGTGTGAATGAAACACCTAACAAACCTCTCTTCACTGTCCAAGGTGCCTGTCCTTCTCAAAATTCTCAACCTTTAAATAAGCCTATCTTAGTGGTCCAAGGTGGTTATGCTAATGATTCTTTTTTCACTCCTAAGAAATCTATTATTACTGTGCAAGGAGGTTATTCTACTAAGAGCCCTTATGAGTATGCTAAGCAACTGACTAGAGAGAGTTATAATGCAGTTGCTCATACCTATAACACAAGAAATAATAGGCAACCTAATCCTCCTCCAATTATCCCAACTTCACTTCCTCCTTCCCAACCTATTCTTCCTCAAGCTCCTCGTATTTCACAAATTCTTAGTAAGGACTATGATCTCATAGAACAACTTAAAACTACTCCTGCTAAGATATCCCTTTGGGATTTGATCCAAACTTCTTCCGCTCATCATGGAATGTTAAAAGGTGCCTTGAAAGATTTGAATGTTCCTCCACCTAATACATCTAGTAATATAGTGTCTTTGGTTAACTCTGTGATGAATCCTAAAGCTCAAATTGTGTTTACTCAAGATGAGTTGCCTACTAGCGAAATTCAACATCAATATGATCCCTTGATGATTGTGGTTATCATAAATGACACTGCTATAAGACGAACATTGGTAGATAATGGTTCTGGCCTTAATGTGTGTAGCATTAATCTATTGCATAAGATGAATGTGGATACATCCCTTATTGAGCCTGACTCTCATCCCATTCAAGGCTTTGATAATGTGGCTAAGTCTTCATTAGGTAGTATCACCTTACCCATCACAGTGGGACCTGTTACTTTGCCTACTCCTATCCATGTTATGTCAGGAAATCTAACATACAACTTGTTATTAGGGAGACCTTGGATTCATAGTATGCAAGTTGTCCCCTCTACATTGCATAGACAAGTTAAATTTATTTATAATAATAAGACATATACCTTGATAGGTGATACTAATTTTCAATCTTGTTTGCAAACATCTACTTCCAAAGGGAGTTCTTCTAAGCCTTCCTCTTCTAGTGATGAATCATTACCCTCTAATAATCAAAATTCTTTGGATGAGTCTGAAGTTTCTGAAGAAGATTCTTCTCAACTTGAATCTACACATGAAAAGGCTTTTGATCCTGAGAAGGTTCTCGCAGAAGACGATTGGGGATCTCTTGATTTCAATCCCACCTTCGTAGGTGAGTATAGGGTTCCTCCTAGAGAGCTTAAAGTTAAAAAGAAGGAAGAAACTAGAGATCAATCAGTCTTACCTGAACCTATGAGCAATAATTTTGTGGCTGTTTCTCAAACTTCTTTTCCTCACACCTCTAATTCTGAAGAATTTGATTCTTTGTCTTATGAAAAACCACCTTTTCTTTCTGAAATGGCTAATCGTTATGGTCGTGGTTTTCATATTTTGGCTAAGAGTGGCTATAGTGGAAATGGTTGTGGCGCAAATGAACAAGGAATTAAAGTTCCTTTAGAACATAACATGCATGAATATTCATTTGGACTTGGATATAATCTTTCTAAGCCCACCAAAGCATCTAAAAGACCATCTCTCAATGTGAATGCTATATTTAGTAGTGATGATGATCTCACTTCAACTAAATCATCTTCTACTTCTATCAACTCTCATTCCCCTCATAAGGAAATCTTGGCGATGAATAAATCTCTTTATGACTCCCCTCAAATTTCTAAATCCACTTATGAATCTTTATCTCCTATTCATCATAAAGTCCTTTCCTCCAGGGATAAGGCTCTAATAAATTACACTCATCCCTCTTCTAAGATTTCTTGTGACTTTTCTTCTTCAATTTTTATCACTTTATACATGTTTTTGATCTCACTTATAGTTGAGCATTTAGCATGTCATATTCAAATACCTCATTTAGTCTATCATGTCTTTAAATAACATTAATGGCTATTATGTTGCTCATCATTATGTGACATTGGTAGCTCATTTACTAGGGGCTCATTGTCATTCATGATGGTACAATTTCAAGTGCAATCATATTTTTGAAGTAACATAATAGCCTAATTTTTCTATGTTATCTCTTGTTCCTATGGGGTAATAATGTGGAAATATTGATCATCTTTTCTTTAGAATCCTCTTTTCCTAGATATGGGAGAAGATGTGTATTCTCTTTCTTACCTTACCCACTTCTTGTGAGGAGCATTTTACATACACTAATGTCTTGCTTGCATGAACTCATGTGAGTATGTAGTACATTTTTCTTATGTCTAAATCTCTCCCTAGAATATTGTGTAAGTCCTTCTCATTGTCCTTATCCTTGGGAGGCAATGATCTTTCCTTATTTTTATCTAAGGATCCACTTTTTCCTATTTCGTGGATGGTGTGAACTTTATTACTTGATGTTATTCCTTGTATGCATTTGTTGTTGTTTGTTCAAGGATTCTCTCTCACAAGAGGTGTAAGTCCTTGACTACAACCTCTTTTGCACTTGGTCAAATACATCCATAATGAACTCACTCTCCCAATTGGGTTAAAAAGAGCGTCATCCTTCATTAAGAATCACTTTCACCTCACAAAAGAAGGAAGTATTGCATTCTTATTCTCTTCTTTGTCTTATTCTAGAAGATGTTATATTTGTCTAGGACAATTCCTCTCGAGGATAGGTGTCTTTTGTACAAAGATCTCTTCTCCTCTAAGGATCTCCTTTACACATACTACAAGATATCCCCTTCCAACTATCTTATCCTTGCTTAAAGAGTGCAAAACTCTCTTGCTTGGATCTATGACATTGTTGCATTTTTGGGGTATCTTCTTTTGTGATGAAGGTAGGTATCCTTGTTCTACTTTGCTTATGACATAAACATTACACTTTTTGAGCAATGGGTCATTCTCGAAACCAGAGCACAGACTCTTAGAGCGAGATATCTCCATTTTTTCTTTTATGCAAGGTGATTATTCTTGGAACCAGAGCATAGACTCTTAGAGTGAGATGTCACGCTTTTGTACTATACATATACAGGTTGTAGCATACTCGGGCATAGACTCCTATGAGGTGCTTCTAACCTCACTTATACACACATGCATGAGGTTGAGTGGAACTAGCGGCATAAGGCTAGACTTTCTCACTCTCCTCCCTTACATGGATCACCTAGACAGACTCTAGGGGCTAGTTTTCCATGTCCTTTTTCCCATGAATCACCTAGACAAGATCTAGGGGCGAGAAGTCCATGTTTTCTCTCTCACTATTCTTCTCATGGATCACCAATGTGTGTATTCATGCTTTTTTTCCCTTTCTTTTCTTCTCTTTGCATTTTGTTTCCATTTACATCCTTCATCTTGTGTTAGAGAACTCTCAAATCCTCACACTCTTTGTTGTGTTGGAATTGAGATTTAGTCCTCTTTCTTACCAAATGATTCTCCATTAGTTATTGATCTCATATCAAATCTTCTTGTGAGCATTTGTCATCAATATTCTTTAACAATTCGAAGTGGTAAACATGATACCCTGTTTCAACTCACTAAAATTAGCAAGCCGAAACAGGGGGGGCATATAGCTACCCTCAAATTTTCATCACCTTCCTCAGTAAGCATTAGGTGATTTTGTGATCTAACGTGTGTTTTGTAGGGTGCAGTTCCTAACTGTGTACTGCAGATACTGCTGGGGGCTTCGTTCGACAGACTTATGGATATATCCTTTTTCAAATAATGTTTACTTTTCTGTACTTTATCTTGCATATGCACGTAGTGTTCATATGACTGCTAAAGTGGGGGCTAAATGTAGCGTCATAAATTGTACGCACTTGCTAGGGTGGTACAATTTCACACCTAGTTTAGCACCCGCCTTGGCGCATTCTACATTTGCATTGCATTTCCCCTTTAGCACTTAATTGATCAAATTAATTAGGTCTAAGGTTCTATTTTATCATCTTCCACATCATAAAGTTGGGCCCTTTCATTAAAGTGCGCCCCTTTCATTTTATTCTTCCAATACATCATTTAATCAAAAACCCTAATTAGGTCCTATTTTGAACTTGGGGGCTTGATTTTGGGGGTCAAAACATCTCAAAATCACCTGTAACTTCGGGATTCTCTCTAAAATCATCATATCCGACAGCCCTGAAAATTTGGTGAAAAGTTGCCGGGACCATGGCGCCCGAAGTGCACACGGTCCCGGACATTTTTCCCAAAATTTTAGGAGCGCAATCCAATCATAAAATAAAGCTTAACCCCAAGAAATTGGCGGGAGATTCAATCTCTAGGTCGGCCAAAAGTTGAAATTAAGACCTAGGGTTTCATATATAAGAGCTCTCTTTCTTCATTTGAAAGGATCTGAATTTTGGTTTGAGGGGACCTTCTGTGCAGTGAAAGAGCAGATCTTTGAAGACTTCAACAACATTCAACATCCATCCATCAAGCATTCATCAATTTCATTCATCCATTTAGGGCTTTGAAGGCATTGAAGAGCAATAAGGGATCACCAACTGAAGATTGGCTTGTACCCCTCCCTTGGGGTTGGGTATGATTTCATGTTGTTTTCATGTCTTTGCATAAGCCTAATTATATCATTTGTATTCATGCTTAGATCACTTTGCATCTTGATTTAGAGCATTTACATTATCATTTGCAAGCAATTAGGGTTTACTTTCTAGGTTGCTCTAGTTTGCTTACTTGCATTTTAGGATCTTGCACACACACAAGGTCTGCACACACACTACTTTTACAATACAACTTGGCTATTCGTGGAGGTGGAAATCACCAAAGCGGGGGTTTGACTAAGGCAAAACCCTATATAGCCACCCACCATACCTTTTCAGATATAAGTGCAGGTTTCGGGATTCGAACGACGCCGCAAGTTGCAGATCTGACGGAAGCAGACGGAGACTGAACTTTACACCAAATTCCAGCCCAAAAAGCTAGGACAGGGGCGTTGGGTGCCCTGGTCCTGCCAGGACAGGGGCGCTAGGCGCCCTGGTCCCTGGGACAGGGGCGTTGGGCGCCCTAGTCCTTCTGTCAGACAGCAAGTTTCAGCATTTTCCGATAGCTTTTCAGGTTGTAAAATAGCATTTTCAAGAGCAGAATCAGGACAGTGGTGCCCACGCCCCCATCCCGAACATTTTCACTCAGATTTTAACTCCAGGTATGCATTTGCATTCTTATCTTGTCCTTGTGTTTACAGCTTTCCATTGTTTAATCTCAATTCTGCAATCTTGTTATTAGTTCATACTTACACTTTAGGGTTAATAGTTGAACTTGCATCATCTTATCTTATTACAACAAAGGAATAGAAATCCTAATAGGTAGCCTGTGGCTCTCTCTTCCACAAAAAGAAGTAGCCAATTGTGTGATACCTCTAGGCTCTTTCGTATTCCACAATGTGTGTCAAAAGGTAGGATTAGGGCATGTTGGCCTAGTCTCGCTTTTTCCCCTACACAGTATCTACAGGAAAAGGCTTAGTAAAGATGTCTGCAATCTATTCCTTTGTATATACATACTCCAATTTGACTTCCTTCTCATTTACCTTCTCTGTCAAGAAATGAAATTTGATTGATATATGTTTTATCTTAGAATGCAACACCTGATTCTTAGAAATATTGATAGCACTAGAATTGCCACAATATATAACAGTAGGCTCATTATAAATGACTCTAATATCCTTCAACAGCTACTGCATCCAAATTACATAAGTACTGTTGCTAGCAATAACAATGTATTCAACTTCTACATTAGATAAAGAAATAGCATTCTCCTTCTTACGTGCCCAAGCAAACAACTTCTTTCCCAAAAAGAATGCTCCATCGGTAGTGCTCTTCTAGTGATCAACATCACCTGCCCATTCATGATCTATATAAGAATTTAAAGTGAAATCATCATTCTTCGAATACCACAATCCCTAATCAATTTTTCCCTTCAAATATTTGAATATCCTCTTCACAATAGTAATATGACTTTCCTTAGGATCAACCTGGAATCTTGCAACAAGAAATACAACATTCATAATGTCAAGTCTATTCTGAGTCAAATATAGCATTCCACCAATCATAGATATATACAAGGTTTGGTTAGCCTTCAAGGATTCATCATCTTTTATCATCTTGCATCTAGTCAACATAGGAGTTCCAACAAGTTTGGAATCATCATTTCGGCTTTAACTGCTTCAACAAACTAATTCCCTACAATAGCCCTCACATTTCCGTAGGAGAAAACTTGGCATTTGATCATGCCACTAGATGCATTTTGGTTATGAAATTCTTACGTATTTTGCCCCAATAACGTGTGGATATTTGTTTGTTTAGCCGGTTAGGATGCGTGTCACGTAGGCCGAACTTCTCAACGCCTTTTATTCCTTTCTTCTATATAACTGACACATGGAGGTCTCGACACAAAAGATTTATTTTATTTAACTGCTTGGGCAACTTGCACAAGGAAAGAACATGTGGTAGCATGGTGAGGCTCAAAGGAATCAAGGTAAAAGAGTTGTCTCCAAAAATATGCCCAATCGACACGTGGCTTCAACAAAGGGTAGTTGAAATCAAATTTGGGATGTGAAGGACAAAATTTCACTGATAGGAAAGAGCTTGAAGGAAAGCTATGGATTTTTATCCACACTAACAAGAGAAAAAGACTTACAAAAAGTTTACAATTTGGGACTTCTTTTTTCATAGAATCGCATTTTTCTATTTTTCACAAGACCAAAAACTTAGGGACTTAGAAAAAAATGGCAAGGCATGTGCAAATTCATCATATGTAATATATACCTTACACACCACCTTACATTGAGTAATCAACATTTGTATGGAGAGAAATATGATGTTATGAGATAATGTAGTTAACCCTAATCATGAATATCATTTATTTCTAGTGATTCTTGTTAGTTAGATGGGAGGGGGGGGGGGGGGGGGTGAATCAGATAAGCGCACAATTCAAACTCTTAATCAGATTCAACCTCGGTAGAACTTACTTGATATGCAACTATGACTGTAAATCATTCAAACTCATAAACTGATAAACTTAAAACATCAAAACACATTTAACACCAGATTTAACATGGAAACCCAAATAGGGAAAAACCATTGTGGGATTTCGGACCCACAAAGAAAATATACTCTTCTAGAGTATGCTCGGTTAAAAGCCAATCTTGTTAAAGATTACATAAACACATTGCTAGATGTGACCCGGTCAAGGGATTTCTCTCAGATCTATTAGAATCTTGCACTTTGTTAGAAGTGACCTTGTCAAAGGATTTCAAACACTCATCCAGAATGTTACCTTGCTAGAGGATTTACAAATAGACTGTTAGGTCCACTTGGTTAAGAGATTTCTTGTCACTTACAAAAATAAATAACAGTAATAAAATATATCTGCAACTTCACATCTGAAATGTTAAAGCAAACTATATGTGCTCAAAATAATCTTGTCATAAGACTTATCTTCCTCCTTGTTGGACTTGGCAATTCGTTCTTCAATCAGATCTTCAATCTTCTGTACTCGGTAATCCCTTTAGCAACATCATTGTTCTTCTATTTGCCCGCATACTTTGTTCATCAAATTTTCCTTATTTATAAGCAATTCCTAACCGCTTAATCTCCTTAATCACATTTCCCATGATTAATCTTAGCCATCAGATCTTCAAATTTGACTAGGTTCATTGAATCCTTCAAACTGAAAAATGTTTTATCTTGCCTTGGAACTTGTATTCCTTCCTTGGTACTTGTGCTCGGTTATGACCGTTCAATCTATGTTGTAGATCTAACTCTTGATTTTTCATTGTCGTTGATCCTTAACAAACTTCTTGCACGACATTCCAATCTTCTATAAATCTCCAGCTCATTGGCATCCTTCATTTAATAATGTATTTATTCATCCAATGCATTCTGTTACTGCTCAGTTGATACTTGATTAATTTTGAACTTCACTTTGTAGACATTCTATATTCATCTCGGTTACTCGGTAACTTCTTTCCTCTTTAACCAACAGCGATAACCTTGGTGTTTACCGACTGGCTCCTTGCTCGATAAAATAGACCAGTATGAAACCTTAACTCATCTATTGAATGAAATCTTTTCTCCTTCTTATTCAGTCTTCGAATACACATATATAGGATATCAAAACAATCAAAATAACATAATCTCATCACTGTCTAACTCGGTAATAGTTGCCGATTGAATAACTTATTACTCCCCTTCATTTTCACATACTTTCTATGTCACTTACCGACATCTTTATACTCATCAAAACATACTTTTTAAGATATGGCAACATCATACTGAATCAGAAAATCAATTGCTTGACATCAATGATAAAATAATATTATTAAGACAGTAATCAACCTTTATCAATTATATCATCAATCTCCAACAACCTTCTCAATATCCTCATACCAACAAACCTATTGTAATGCCAACAATTCTTACATAGTGACCACATAATTGGATACAAATTCTATTTTCAAATTCTCCTCTCAATATTTATGAGCCAAGGAGCTATGAGAGAGTTTCATATAAAGGAATAAAACTTCATCTATATATGCTCTAAACTTCTAATTTATACAATGTCTCTTATTAACCACTGGAATCAAGATTTTAATAGTGTCACCTCCCACTTCTACCCATCTATATTTACTTCCAAAGGCTTCCTTTAAAATTACCACATAAACCTCTCAATATGCATCATTGTTACACTTTAGGCCAAGATTACTTACCCCAACCATTTTTAAATCACCTTACTTATCTCTACAGATGTAGCCTAAACTAACCAAGCCCAATTTTTCCTTCATTGATATAATAATATTCAAATAAAGTATTCATATGCATTACTTAGGCTTAAAATACATACAAAAATATTTTGGCACTACATCCTAGCAATAGTATAAACATAAAATATTTGTAGCACGTATAACACAAGAAGGAAATGAATATAATTTAAATTATAAAAATTAGTCAAATGCATTACTACTACAAACAATTACAAGGATTTTCCTCTATGGTAATTACAAATACGATAAAAATACCCAAGTTTTAAAATCTTCTGAACTATTGAAATTTTATAATTTCGAGTGTAGATGTAACTTTCATATGAAGCTTCCCTTAGGAATCTAAAGGGTTTCCATTCTTAAAAAATATAAGAAACCAATTGGGTCATCCTCTAATATATCAAACCTAATATTTTTCATCCTCAATGGTAATAAATAAATAGGATTGTTCAAACTAGGTTTAGGGGTTGTTGATGACTTTTCTAGAACATGATCCAAACTGATAATGTTGTCTACCTTATATAAAGGTTAAAGGTTTGTCATGGGACCACACTTTTTGATATTTGTTTGAAATTTTCCTAGCATTCTACGTTTAAATATAGGCAATTAATGGCATCCCTAGTCTACCATGGTGATCTATTTAATCTTTTTTTTAAAAGGAAAGGGTCTAGGAAAATGCCTACTAGAAGGGTGCAAAGGTAATAAAGAATAGGGAATCAAGAGAGGATGTGGCTCTCAAATAATTATATTTGGTACATGTCATAATTATGTTCTCTAACTATCCAAATTCATGGTTTCAAGGAATGAGATGCAAGGGACCTAGAATATGGCAAGTTGTAACATTTAATAATCCTAGATAGGTAGAGAATTGATAAGGAAAGGACTATAATTCAATGATTCTCAATGTGGAAAGGAGCAAGGAATTATATCCAAGAGTGAAAGAACTAATAAAATCCTATGCTAATATGAGAAAGTATAAAATGCATAAATTAAAAAATTAACCCAAAAACTACCAAGCTTTAATAAATTAGAAATGGGATATTAAAATTTTTCCCATCTAAAAATTTCTTATCCTCAAGAAATTGCAAATTCAGATGCTCCAAGTCTTTATTCTTCCCAACAAATATCCACTAAAGGAAACTTCTTCTAATGGAATAGCTACTAATGTCCATATTTCTTGATTTGTTACCCTTATAACATTATTGGCATATAATACCCATATGAATAGAAATATGTGTTGGCAATTTGGAAGAATTGATTATGTGTTGCATTGATGTTTTGTCATTGATGTCAACACTAGTTGCTTTGACTGTTTACCGGTATCCGTTTGGTCCCAGTAGGATGTTTGGTTTTTGGTTGGTATGATCCGGTATACTCTGGTATTCTTTGGCTTATGGAATTGGCTTAGATTTGCTACTCATGCTACTCAAATATATGTTCAGTCAGTTGGTATTGATTTGGTGGTCGGATGCTATCCTATATGCTGGCAAGCTTGGTTTATTGATCCGGTTAGGGTTTCATCGGTAGAGCTTTGTTGAAGATCTTTTAATTCTATGCATAAGTGGTGTTGGTGTGGCTTCTAGTTGAGTTTCAGCTTGTTGATGGTTATCATGTTCATGTTCCAATTGATCAGTGGTGTTGCATTTAGCTCCGGACCTATTATGTGCTATCTAGGTTATGGACCGACTTAATGTAACATGTTGATTGGTCTTCTTGATGTGTTTTTCAGAATGACTTATGGGTTGGATAATATTTGTTTGGTCTCAGGCCGACATGTTTTATAATTATGTAATTGGTTGATTGTTTGGGTGGACGACCTTATTGTTTAAGGTTTAGGGTTTTTATATATATGTGTATGATCTCATTGTAGATCATGAATGAAAGGATAATGGTATGCAAGCGAATAATGAAATAACCATTGATGCGGAGGATTTGGTTGATCATAGGTGATCGAGTTGGGTTTATGCAAGAGGATTAAGTCCTCTGGTATTGAGCTTAACTGGAACTATACTCAAGCATAGGAGATGCTATTATTGTAGTTCAGTCTTCCTTTCGGATTGTAGTCTAGAATTTTATGTGGTCAGTGAGACTCCTTTTGTGATGAGCAGTGTGCTCTAGGCTATTTGCCTTCCTGCAAGTGCAAGCCCCTCAATTTGTAATCACATACTTACTGCAGAAGTATTATCTGACTGTGGGTAGGCTTCCCACCATGGTTTTTCCCTTTATCGGGTTTTCCACGCATAAATATTGGTGTCATGTGGATTGTATCTATTCTCTAATTGTTGTTTATGCTTAATTGGTATATCTACTATTTTGGTAATTGGTTTGTGTATTCCGGTATTGATCTTTTAGGTTGTGGTATTAAAGTTTTAATTGCTTAAGATTCTGGTAATCTGGTGACAAATGATTCGCCCCCCCCCCCCCTCTCAGTTGTCCTTCGGTTATTTGAACTGTCTAACAATGGGTATCAAAGCTCTGGTCCTCTCTGCAAAATCTTAACCGCTTGAGGAAGATACTATGGCATCTAACAGTTCAAGTTCATCTAGTTCATTTGTAGCTGTCTTCTGGAGAGAAATTCTTAGGCTTGATGGAACAAATTACAAAGTATGGAAGATTCAGATGGAGACTCATCTGAGATGTCTTGGTAAGGAAATTTGGGAGATCACTGAGAATCGAGTAACACTTTTTAATCCAGCATCTGGCAATCCTCCTCTAGAAAACTTGGATAAGGAGCTTAAGAATGATTGTAGAGCTAGAGAAGCCCTCTTGTGTGCACTTTCTGGTCAGCAAATAATGGGATTAACTAACAAATCATCTGCAAAGGCTATATGGGACGTGTTGGAGACTCTAAATGAATGTGACCCTACTGTTAAGATTGCTAAAATTGATGGTTACCGGGTGAAGTATGAAAATTTGAATATGGAAGAAGATGAAAGGATTACTGCATTTATGGAAAGGGTAAATGAAATTGTCATGGGAATTCAATGTTGTGGTGGATCTTTGAGTGAAGATGAAATAGTTTCTAAAGTTCTGAGAGCCTTACCACCGGCTTATAAGATAAAGGCTATTGCAATTATTGAATTGAGAACAATGGCTAATACTTCTATCAATAGAGATACCTTGGTTGGGAAATTATCTGCTTTTGAGCTTGAAAAATTTGGACCTTATTTTCATGCATTTACATCAACAATCAGAAAGCAAGATAGGAAAGATTGGTATGCAAAGGAATTGGATGATATGAAGAGAGAAGATGAAGAATTTGAGCAACTTGAAGCCCTATTTTATAGAAGAGTACCTAAAGGACCGGTAGGAAGTAAGTATGAAGGAAAATAACCTTTTAAATGTTTTGTATGTAATAAGATAGATCATTTTGCATCTAGATGTCCTGAAAGGAATTCAAGATTTGAAGAAAGAGCTAGACGATCTTTTAAACCTAACCCTAGATATTAGAACAAGCATAAGTACAGGAGAAATAGAGACAAATCATGTTACTATGCGGATGAGGAAGGTGTGACTAATTCTAATGATGAAGCGGCACAAGAGTCTACTAGTGGTTTTGGCAATGGAAAGGAATGGGTGTTCTTGGCTATCAAGGAAGTGATGAATACTAAGAGGGAGGGGTGAATTAGTATACCCAAAAACCTTAACAAACACTTAAGCAAATTTACTGCAGACCGGTATAGCACTTTTAACAGCAAACCGGTTAAAACACAAACAAGCCAAATAGAAAATAAAGCATTCACCCACAATAACACAATCACCATAACACAAGATTTTTTGACGTGGAAACCCAAATGGGAAAAACCACGATCAGTAAAACTCACAAGTCTACTATCTGCAGAATAACAACTAGACTGGTTAAGGCCTTACAATGTTCTTCACCAGAACAGATCCTGTTAGGAATCCAGATCTCTATTAGGAGATAAGTCCTGTTAAAGGATTTCAGATCCACAATTGTGAACCACCTTGTTAGAGGATTTAGAACAGGCTTCACTAAGCCTACCCAGTTAAGGGTTTGTGACTTGTCGAAGAGATTAGTAATCAACAAGTAAGTGATTTACAAAGTAGCACAAAACGCTTAGTTAGATCCTTGACAACTCTATGTTAATGCATTGCAGCATTACTTCAGTCTTCTCTCCTTCACATGTTCAATCTCTATCGCAAGATGTTTTTGCAAAGACCTAATCTTCAATACACACATACAAAACCCTAGACATGATGTCCTCATATAGGAATCTGATTTCATGTCGGTCTAATGAGATTGGATTACAATTTCTTAGGTATAATGCATCTAGACACAATTCGTAACATGGCATAGAATCACCGCATCGGTGTCGGTGGATGATAACTCATCACACATTACAAGTTTTCTGGTTAATAAAATACAGTATACCAATTACCGGTTTACAAACAAAGACTGGTAAACTGTAACATAGTGTTCTGATCATCAAAAGGATGGTTGCCTCTTGGGGTCCTCATACCGCTTGAGGTCCTCGGTCATGCTTTGATTGGTAAGATCCTTCTATAAACACCAATAGTCTTCTACAAACAAATACTATGCATACATTGACATATAATACTGGTTTGAACAATACCTCACATATTACTAGTTGAGAATAACTCATACATCAAATAAGTGTGTGTCCATCAATGATAATCACAACTAAGTGCAAACGTCATCAAAATACCAACAATCTCCCTCTTTCGCATTGATGGCAACGCTTAGTAAAATTTGACATCTAAGTGCTTACAAAACAGAAATGATGCCAAAATCAAAATTACTCCCCCCAAGAATATACACTACTCCCTTTGCCAAAATTACAAGCATGTGCATGTACGAATTTCCATTTGCATAAAAATTTCATCAATACCACTCCCCGTTTGCCAACAATGACAAAGTAATGCAAACAGAGATATGCCACAATCATATTGTATAACATGAAAACAAAGTATATGTTTATGACAATAAAGAGTAAAACTTCTCAAAAATGAATTTAAAGTTTTTCAGAAAATCCTTCATGTCTGTAGACCAAGTATCTAGGAGTGAGACAACAATTTCACTTTGGGTCTTCATCTGGAATGCTAACTCCTCCATGGCATCCATAATGCTCAATTCCCGTGTGACAATAATAGCTTCCATGTTCAGAAATCACTTCTGAAGAATCTGCAACTTAGGTAATAGAAGCAACTGAAGCTCCTGCAAATTTTGAGTCCACTTGCAGACATCCGATTCAATCTCGGCAATCTGTTTCCTGTAAGTCTATATAGTCTACCCATACACTGTGAAGGAATCATAGGGTACTTTGATGGTCTCCAAATACTTCTTTAATTCCAATTGGAGTTTACCTTTCTTCTTCAAAGCATCATCACAAAATAGATCAGTCTGGCAGATTTTGCTCAAAAGTAAATTTCCTTCAGCCATTGCCAGATTGATATCATCTTTCTGATGGATCACCTTGGTTCTATCTTCTTCAATTTTCTTCACCAATGCAACATTTAGTACCTTTTCATGGTTTTTCTTTGCAGTAGCCTAGGCAACATCTTCTAGTGATTGTACTTGATCATCCACTATTGTGCATAGAAGTTTCAACTGGGCCAATGAGGAATCGATGCCGAAAAGATTAGTACCGGGGACTAAGATGGAAAGAGTATCAACAGCAAATTGAATAACATCTTTTTCTTTCCTCTTCCTTAGTTCCTCCAATCTTTCTTGAGAAAGTTGAATACTTCTCAATAGCTCATTTTCATCTACCGATTTGGTAAGACAGGCAAGAGTCAAATCACTATGACTGGTGGGATCAACCTATTTAGCTTGATCTTCAGTTGCTTTGGGAGTCTATCCTCCTTCCTTTGCCTTTATCTCCTCTTGTTTCCTCTTCTCTTGCTCTTCTTTCTCCTTAGCCTCTTTGTCGGCCTTCTCTTTCTCCTATTTTTCTGCTTTCTCCTTCCTTTTCTCCGCTTTTTGTTTTTCCGCTCTCTCCTTCTCCAGTTTCTCCTTCTCTGCTCTCTCCTTCTCTAGTTTTTCCTTCTTCACTCTCTCTTTTTCCATTTTCTCCTTCTCCGCGCTCTCTTTTTCTGCTTTCTCCTTCTCCACTTTTTCCTTCTCCTCTCTCTCTTTTTCCACTTTCTCTTGTTCCAGTTTCTCCTTCTCTGCTTTTTCCTTCTCCAATTTCTCCTTCTCCACTCTCTCTTTTTCTGCTTTCTCCTTCTCCAGTTTTTCCTTCTCCACTCTCTCTTTTTCCACTTTCTCTTATTCCAGTTTCTCCTTCTCCACTTTTTCCTTCTCGAGTTTCTCCTTCTCCGCTCTCTCCTTCTCTTCTTTCTCTTTCTTTGCTTTCTCTTTCTCTTGCTCTTGTTTCTCCTTCTCCACTTCAATGCCTGTAGCATCTAATGCATCCACATCAATAGGATCAAGTTGCTTAGCTTCTCTTTCTCCCTGATCATTGAAGGCTTCATCATGTTGATTTACTTCAAATACCTTTTCCATCTGGACATCTTCTTAAGCTCGCAGATGAGTGTCCTTTTCCACTTCATGGATTTTACAACTAAGTAACTGAAGTCTTCTTCTTCTCATGAAAAAGGTGCCTTTGAACCAATCAAGAATCTCAAATAGTTCAAAATTAGAAGCAGCTGGAAAATATTGAGCAAAAATTTTCTACCTAATTGCTTTCTCCTTTTCAATAGCAATGCACCATTTATTGTCCAAAGAATTATACATAGAATTAGAAACAATAAGTTTAATATCGGTAGGAGACTGATCATTATCACATAAATACTTAATAAGTTCTTGTACTACCTCTTGCTTTTTAGTATCATTGAAATCATCAAAATACTCTTTTAGATCATCAAGAACTTTCCTTCTAATATTCTTTATAGTCATTTGACAATGTGTCATAGGATTGTAAGAAGAAATGTATATATTTACCGATGCAGAGGTTGCAGGTACATTACCGGTAAGCTTGGTCTTCCTACTCGATTGCCTCACCTTCATCACTTCATCTTCTGATTCATTGTCTCATGAATCCTGTGCTCCATTCTTGGTTTTCTTCTTCCTCTCAAATACCTTTGGCAGAATAGCCTTCGGTTTCTTCTTGGCTCGTGACCTCTTGGTCACTTTAGGACTGGCAACAGATGTAATCGGTGCCGATGTCGATGGCACATTTGTCTTCTTCCTCTACTTCAGTACTTTAGTAGGACTAATCCTCTCATTGTAAGTATTAGTCCTCTTCTTCTTTGGATCAAGCAGTGAAGCAAGTAGGGTAGAGGCATACCCAATGAGTATATCGTTGACCACTTCATAGCCCATAGGCTCAACTTCCTCTTTTCTCAGATCAACCACTTCCATTATGCAATGATCCACTTCGATCGTAAAATAAATATCATCTTCATACTTCTTAACCAGTTCACCTGATATCCTTGTTCTCTGGTTCATCTTCAATCTGAAATCATCAAAATACCTGTTCAGAGTCTCCAGATAAGTAGATCCCACTGCTTGTAAACTCTCCTTGATTTGTCTTGTAACTGGTAGGTCACTTGACCATTGAACATCACCAACTCCCAGAAAATACCCTTGAAAGTAGAAAAATAACCCGACAAGTAGTTGACCAAATTTGAATCTTAGTCCATTGTCCTCTTTGATGGATTTCAAATTCTCTGAAGGTACACAAGTCATACTCCGCATATTCCTTGACCATTCGATAAGCGGCATGCACCGCAACTGTAGGAACACAATTCATTCTACTAGCATAGAATACTCTATACCCGATCACCATGCACGCATACTTGACCAAGTCATCTTTTATGGTGTTGACAGTCATTGCCCGCTTGTCACTCACAAAACCAATGAGCTTTTCCACTTGGGTTTTTGTGATCTTACAAAGAATAGGGATTTCTCCAACATTGCAGAAACCAGTCACGGCATGGATTGCCTCCATGTGATATCATGGGTTCGCTCAAGATACATCTTATCACCATGAGCCCTACTAAGAATAATTCTTATATGATCTTCTGTGAATTCCTTGAGAAAATATGTTGCATTGTGAAATTTATTCTTCTCGATCATGCTATACTCCTGTTTAATCTTCTTATCTTCTCCACAGAACAAACTCAACTGGGAGTGAATCACTAGAGACCCTAGGTCTTCCAGTCTGCAATCAATATAACTAGAAATATCCCCTTCGACAATGACTCTGGTAGGAATTTGAGATAGGGCATTGTAACTCGACTTCTTCCTAAGAGATTTAGATGACTCCTCAGGTGTGGAAGAACTAGAAGAGGCTTTGGATGTAGAAGTCATGTCTAAATAATTTCGAATGATAAGAGTGATTCGACGAAAAATACCTTTTCACTCCAAACTAGGGTTCGCCGATGTCGAGCACAACACACTTCTCCAAAAGATTTCTTTACCACTCTGACCTCCACTCTAGATAGCTTGAAATGACTATTGGATCTTGCATAAGATTTCTTTTTGGATTTCTTCGAATGAAAGATTGATCACTTTTGTTGCGCTGCTCAAATGCTTCTTCAAAAATATGTAAGTAAAAATGATTACAAGGTTCACCTTTATACATGCTCTTACCTGCCATAATAAATGCATCACCGATTAGGGTACAAACCCTAATTTTACCTTTTACCACTTCATTTCTTCTGTCAATTGACAAGTAACCAATACCGATAAAAGAACTTTAACGATATACACCGAGGGTCCAGAACATTGTTACCGATATGTTCCCCTTTAAGCTTTTTGAAGCTCAATTTTCCAATTCAGGGGTCTCCACATTGGGTGTGGAAACTAGCACATCTTGTGGCTTCTCTTCAGATTTCTTCTTCCAAATTTTATCCATATCTGCTCGAGTGATTTCAGCATCGACCTTTCCTTTACCTTTTAGGTCAATCGATCTATTTTCTGATGGATTCTATCTCAATCTACATGATCTGGCAAGATGTCAAGGTTTGTGACAATGATAGCATACCATACCAAGTGCTCTCCATGGTTCGGTGTTCACATTTCTCTTCTTTCTCCTACATAATGCAGCAGTGTGACCACTACCATGACAAATCAGACAAGTTGCTCTCCAACCGATTTTTGCTTCATAACCATTTGACGAGTGGTCATAGGTTCTATACCGATTTGGGTTCCAATTCATAAGAGGTTCCTGGATAATTCCTTTTGATATCGGTGCATAGCTTCCAGGGTTGTTCATAACTGATCTGCATTCAAAAGATCTATGCCCAAACTTGTTGCATGCATAACAATGACCATTAAATCTACTATTTCTAGCTTTGTGGTTATGCACATTGTTTTGCATGTAAGGGAAATTATTATAAGCCTTTCTCCTACATACATTGGCAGTATGTCCTTCCTTAAGACAATTAAAGCATATAGGTTTGAACTTTGACTTACTTTTGCTTTTGTTTTTGTTCTTAGGTACTGGTTGCACTTTTGGTGCATCAGTCTTGGTTCCAGAGGATTCACCTTCCTCATAAATAGAGAAATCAACTCCAGTGGTATCCCTTGATGACTTCATTGATTCTAGATGTTCGTCCAATTTTGTAGAGCTCCGGTTGAACTTTGCAAGTATATCCTTCATCTCAAGAAGTTCTTTGGAAAGGACTTCATTGGTCTTCATTAGGGCTTCATTCTAAGAAATGGCTACATTGGGTTCTACTTGCATATCTTCTTTCTCTTCATTACCCTCTTGCAGATAAGCGGTAATGGTACCTATTTCTTGATTCAACTTAAATATCTCATGCTCCTTGCCCTTCGCTAGATCTTCAGCTTTTGTTCTATTTTCTAGTTCCTGACTCATCCTAATGGTCAGTGCTGCCAGCTCCCTTCTCAGGTTAGTTTTGGACTCATTCAGTTTCTCCACTTCTTCAACTGGGGCACCCATGTCTGCTTCATCAGAAGAGCTATTTTCAGTAATTTCCAGCATTTGGTCCACAAGTTCTCTTCTTTTGGCTAAAGAGGCTTTATACTCAACCTTAAGTTCATCATAGGCTCTCTCAGATTCAGCCAAACATTGAATGAGTTCCCTCATGTTGTATTCCCCCATATCTCCTTTCAAGCGATTAGACTTAAAGAAAGGTTGGCTCTGATACCAATTGATGAATACTAAGAGGGGGGAGTGAAGTAGTATACCCAAAAACCTTAACAAACACTGAAGAAAATTTACTGCAGACTAGTATAGCACTTTCAACAGCAAACCGGTTAAAACACAAACAAGCTAAATAGCAAATAAAGCATTCACCCACAATAACAAAATCACCATAACAAAAAAATTTTGACATGGAAACCCAAATGGGAAAATCACGGTGAGTAAAACTCACAAGTCTACTATCTGCAGAATAGCAACCAAACCGATTAAGGTCAGACTGGTTAAGGCCTTACAACGTTCTTCACCAGAACATATCCTATTAGGATTCCAAATCTATGTTAGGAGATAAGTCTTGTTAAAGACTACCCTGTTAAGGATTTCAGATCCACAACTGTGAACCACCTTGTTAGAGGATTTAGAAAATGCTTCACTGAGCCTACCCGGTTAAGGGTTTGTGACTTGTCAAAGAGATTGGTAATCAACAAGTAAGTGATCTACAAAGTAGCAAAAAATGCTTAGTTAGATCCTTGATAGCTCTCTGTTAATGCATTGCAGAATTACTTCAGTCTTCTCTCCTTTGCATGTTCAATCTCTATCGCAAGATGCTTTTGCAAAGACCTAATCTTCAATACACACATACAAAACCCTAGACGTGATGTCCTCATATAGGAATCTGATTTCATGTTGGTCCAATGAGATTGGATTATAATTTCCTAGGTACAATGCATCTAGACACAATTCATAACACGACACAGAATCATCGCATCGGTGTCGATGGATGATAACTCATCACACATTACAAGTTTGTCGGTTAACAAAATATAGTATACCGATTACCGGTTTACAAACAAAGACTGGTAAACTAGAACATACTATTTTGATCATCAAAAGGATGGCTGCCGCTTGGGGTCCTCATATCTCTTGAGGTCCTTGGTCATGCTTTGATCGGTAAGCTCCTTCTACAAACACCAATAGTCTTCTACAATCAAAGATTATGCATACATTGACATATAATACCGGTTTGAACAATAAATCACATATTACCAGTTGAGAATAACTCATACATCAAATAAGTGTGTGTCCATCAATGAAAATCACAACTAAGTACAAAAATAATCAAAATACCAACATGAAGATGATCTAGCACTGGAAGAGAATGTACTTGAAGAAAAGGCCCTTGCTGCTAAAATTAAATATAAGAATGAATGGGTAATTGATAGTGGATGTTCACATCATATGACTTGAGATAAAAGGAAGTTTGTATCTTTGCAAGAATTTGATGGCGGTATGGTTAGATTTGGAGATGACAAAGCATGCATGATCAAAGGAAGGGGAACTGTATCATTAGATCGTAAGCACAATACTGATAATATTTATTATGTTGAAGGTCTAAGGCATAATCTTTTGAGTGTAGGATAGTTGGTGGATAAGGGATTTATATTACAATTCAAGGATGGAAAATGCAAGATCATTAATAGATTTGGATTGAATATTGCAACCTGTATTCAGACAAAACGTAATATATTTCATTTGAATTCCAGTGAGAAGACATGTTTGATTGCACAAATTGATGAAAGTTGTCTTTGGCACAAAAGGCTATGTCATGTGAATTTTGATTGCATGGTAAAGATCAGTTCAACTAAGGTAGTTAGAGAGATACCTAAGATTGTGAAGCCCTATAATCCAGTATGTAAAGAATGTCAAATGGTAAAACAAGTTAGAAACTCTTTTAAGAGTATACAAGACAAATCTAATTATGTTCTTGATATTATTCATAATGATTTGTGTGGTCCAGCTAGAATCAAAAGTTTTCAAGGTGATAGATATTTTATGCTAATCATTGATGATTATTCTAGAATGATGTGGGTTACTTTTCTAAGGGAGAAATCTGAGGCTTTTGAAAAGTTTAAAATCTTTAAAAGCAAAGTTTGAAACTGAGACAGTGTTTAAGGTCAGATCATGGTGGAGAATTAACTTTCAGTGACTTTAACAACTTTTATGAGAAGCATGGCATAAGGAGACAATTTTCTGCTCCTCAGACACCTCAGTAGAATGAAGTTATGGAAAGAAAGAACAGAACTATCTTGGATGTTGCTAGAACCATGATGATGGAAGCTAATCTACCTCATATCTACTGAAGAGAAGTAGTGAGCATAGTAGTTTATACATTCAACATAATTCATATCAAAGGAGAAATCGATAAGACACCTTATGAGTTATGGTTTGGCAATACACTTACAGTTAAGTACTTGAGAATCTTCGGTAGTAAATATTATATCAAGAGAGATGATTTCATTGGCAAGTTTGATCCTACATGTGGTGAAAGAATATTTCTTGGTTATTCTAATGAATGAAAAGCATATAGATGTTATAACAAAAGATTACAGAGAATTGTGGAGAGCGCAAATCCAAGGTGGATGAGCTAAATAGAAGTCAAATCAGAGTTTGTGAGAAAGAACCGATAGTGGAAATGATCATAACTAAACCGATAACACCTTTACCAGAACAGAATGTTGTACCAGTTACTCCGGAAGTATCTAAAAATTCAATAGTAACTGAAGAACAAGGAAGAGGAATAGAGAGTCGGAAGACTCCTAGGTATGTAAGGTTGAATCATTCAAAAGATCAGATCATTGGGGACAAGAACAAAGTGATAAGAAGAAGATTGGCAGATGATGAGGTTTGTTTAATTTCTCAAGTTGAACCAGTATCAGTAACTGAAGCATGTAAAGATGAATGTTGGATGAAATCAATGGAAGAAGAATTAGATTAGATATAATTGAATAACACATGGATTTTAGTTCCACATCCTAAAAATAAGAATGTTATTGGAACTAAATGGGTTTTTTGGAATAAACTAAATGAAGATGGAAAACTTGTGAGGAATAAAGCTAGATTGGTTTGTAAAAGATATTCTCAGAAGGAAGGAATTGATTATGGCAAAACTTTTGTACCTATAGCTAGGATTGAAGCTGTAAGATTATTTCTTGCCTATGCTACACATAAAAACTACAAGGTTTATCAGATGGATGTCAAGTGTGCTTTTTTTGAATGGGGATCTTGATGAGGAAGTTTATATTGAGAAACTTGATGGTTTTTCACTTTCAGATGATAAAAACATGGTTTGCAGTTTAAAGAAAGCTTTATATGGATTGAAACATGCACCTAGAGCTTGGTATGTAAGGTTGGACAAATATCTTTTAAAACTTGGTTTCACTAAAGGTAATGCTGACAGTAATCTATATTATAAAGTCACTGATGATGATATATTAATTATTGAGGATTTTGTTGATGACATAATTTTTTGAGGTGAGAATAAGTTGTGCATGGAATTTTCTAAAAATACGGAAAATGAATTTGAAATGTCTATGATTGAGGAAATGAATTTTTTCTTAGGTTTGAAGATTGCTCAAACCAATAAAGGTATTTCATCAGTCAAACTACGTATGCTAGGGAGTTGTTGAAGAAATTTGGTCTTGAAATTTTAAACCGTTTAGTACTCCTATGGTCACAAGTGATAAATTGTCAAAGAAAGATGAATCTGCATCGGTAAATCCTACAAGATACAAGTCTATGATTGGAGGTCTGCTATATTTCCAGATATAATGAATGCAGTTTGCATTGCATCAATATATCAAAGTGAACCTAAAGAAAATCATGAGAGTGCGGTGAAAAGGATTTTTAGATATACTCACAAGGTACATCTGAATATGGTTTGTGGTATCCTAAAGATGATGACTTTACTTTATGTGCATATACAGATACAGATTGAGTAGGTGATGTTGATGACCGGAAGAGTACTTCTGGTGGAGCTTTCTTTCTTGGAAAGAAACTTGTTTCATGGATCAGCAAGAAATAATCATGTACTTCTTTATCTACTGTTGAAGCTAAGTATGTTGTTGCTGCTACTAATTGTACACAAGTTCTATGGATGAAGAAAATGTTGAAGGATATAAAAGTGCATTGCAATGGACCGGTAGTTATTCACTGCGATAACTCTGCTACTATAGACATATCAAAGAATCTAGTATTTCACTCTAAGACAAAGCACATATCTATCAAGTATAACTTTTGAAGGAGAAGGTGGAAGAAAATGAAGTTAGATTGGTTTATGTGAACACTAAAGATCAGATTACAGACATCTTCACTAAAACTTTGCCTAAAGAATCATTTGAGTACCTCAAAGAGAGATTAGGGGTTTCTGCCCCTCTAGTAGAAACCTGATTGATACTATTTGGCATCAGTCTGGTATGCATTATCAGAGTTATTATTCATTCCGGATTGATGTGGTGATGCTACTACTCAGGGGGAGTAGTTAGCCTTGTGATTCAGTGGTTTATGATTTTGCTTTGATATTTATGTCAGATTCTTGGCATTGATGTCAAAGGGGGAGAGATGTTCATGTGAAAAACTTAAGGAGTTAGATATATTAGGGGGATAAATTTGCAGAACTTAACTGTGATATCATCTATAGGGAGAGTATGGATCAGAACTTCATTACTATATTCTTGTGTGGGAGATTTGTTTGGCATTTCTTGGCACTTGGATGTTTTTCACATCTAGTGTTGTCATCAATGCCAAAGGGGGAGATTGTTGGCAATTTGGAGGAATTGATTATGTGTTCCATTGATGTTTTGTCATTGATGTCAACACTAGTTGCTTTGGTTGTTTACCAGTATCCGTTTGGTCCCGGTAGGATGTTTGGTTTCTGGTTGGTATGATCTGGTATACTCTGGTATGCCTTGTGTTATGGAATTGGCTTAGATTTGCTATTCATTCTATTCAAATATATGTTCAGTTAGTTGGTATTGATCTAGTGATCAGATGCTATCATATATGCTGGTAAGCTTGGTTTATTCATCCGGTGAGGGTTTCACCGGTATAGATTTGTTGAAGATATTTTAATGCTATGCATAAGTGGTGTTGGTGTGGCTTCTAGTTGAGTTTTAGGATGTTGATGGTTATCATGTTCGTGTTCCAGTTGATCGGTGGTGTTGCATTTAGCTCCGGACCTATTCTGTACTATCTAGATTATGGACCGACTTAATGTAACGTGTTGATTGGTCTTCTCGATGTGTTTCCGGGATGACTTAGTGGTTGGATAATATTTGTTTGGTCTTGGACCGACATGTTTTATAATTATGTAATTGGTTTATTGTTTGGGTGGTCGACCTTATTGTTTAAGGTTTAGGGGTTGTATGATCTCATTGTAGATCATAAATGAAAGGATAATGGTATGCAAGCGAATAATGTAATAATCATTGATGTGGAGGATTTGGTTGATCATAGGCGATCGAGTTGGGTTTATGCAAGAGGATTAAGTTCTCCGATATTGAGCTTAACTGGAACTGTACTCAAGCATAGGAGATTCTATTATTGCAGTTCATTCTTCCTTCCGGATTGTAGTCTGGTTTTTTATGTACTCAGTGAGACTCCTTTTGTTATGAGCAGTGTGCTCTAGGTTGTTGGCCTTCCTGCAAGTGCAAGCCCCTCAATTTGTAACCACATACTTATTGCAGAAGTATTATCTAGCTATGGGTAGGTTTCTCACTGTGGTTTTTCCCTTTACCGGGTTTTCCACATACAAATCTTGATGTCATGTGGATGGTATCTATTCTCTAATTGTTGTTTATGCTTGATTGGTATATCTCCTATTTTGCTAATTGGTTTATGTATTCTGGTATTGATCTTTTGGGTTCAAGTATTAAAGTTTTAATTGCTTAAGATTCTGATAATCTAGTGATAATTGATTCACCCCCCGCCCCCGCCCCCCCCCCCCGGTCCCCTTCCCCACCCTCTCAGTTGTCCTCCAATTATTTGAATTGTCTAACAATATGAGCAGTAGATCGATGATGGTTTGTGCATCATAAACATATAACTCCTGAGGTGGAGATATATCAATGTGCATATAATGAGTAGCATTGTACTAGAAATATCTAGGGTGAAGTTCCATATTATACATATTACTTATTGGTATGTGGCATATATCTTCAATTATTCTTCCATACACATATTCACTAGCTCTGCATGTTCACCTATTCGTGTGTAATAACTAGGATAAGAAGTGAGCTTTATACTATTCAATTAAAGAAAACTCCACTAGAAAGATATAAGAAATATGTTATCTTTATATTTTATACTATTTTTAGACACATCTTTCCATCCTCCAATTCATTACATTATTAATATAAACTTTAAGTTTGGTAATTACATTCATATATTTTTACAAGATAAATAGAAATTATTACCAAAGAAAATCCCATCTACCAAGATTACTATTACTCTAAAAAAAAAAATACATCATACTTCTTATATAACTATACGCTAGTTACAATCCATCTCTCATTTACTCTAAAGATGTGATTTCAAATACCAAATCAGCAACAAAAATTAGGTTTAATATTTCACTTATTAAAAAATGTCATATCCTTTTTTTTCCCTTCAATTCTTCGAGACTGTAAACATTGCCCATAACATCTAACATGGATGTCACATCCGATCTTAATAGAGTTTGACTGGTAAAAGGGAGATACAATAATGGTTTGATTAGTCTTCCTTATCTTTTTTTTCTTGCTGAGGTCTTGCTAGTGATATTATCCACAATTATACTAATATTATTTTATATTGCCTTATAAAAAGATGAACATTATCCTATTGCATAATAGGATATTTACAGAGACCTTATCTTGTTGCAATGAATTAGTCTTGCTTATACCTTACGAAGCATTCAAAAACTTGTCTCTTGCTCAGTACTGTGTGCTACACTTCTTATCCACATAAATTGTTCCATTCGCAGCAGCCAAACTCAGTCAATTCAGGACTCATTCAAGTTGTGAGTGAGACGTCATTTATATTAAATCTATCACAATGTCTTATTGGAATATTTCAGGAATATCTACCAGTTTATATTTCATAAGTTTTGCTCACCCAATCAATATATTACTCTACTTTATTTGTCAACTTGTAAACTAATACTCTACTTTATTTGTCAACTTGTAAACTAAGTGCGAAGAAAGCACCTTGTATACTTTTCCATATCCATTTTCTTGGTTAAGTTAACATAGACAATGGTATTATTCATTGGCATATAATAGGTCTTTGCATCAACTTGAGTGGGTAAGGAATAGGTACTCATGTTATGTCAGAATACTGTGTGGAAAGGTACTTGTTAGGGAAAAATTATTTATTTAATAGTGTATTGGGAATGTCATTTTTAATATATAGAAAGTGATTGGTTGGTTTGGTTATGCAATTTAAATTAAATGTAATCATTAATATTGTGTTTGTTTATCTAATAATTGACTTATAATTGAAAAATATTTGTGTTGCATTGTATTCTTTATGTCTAAAGACAAACTCTTTAGTTTGGACAAATTCTTGTTTAGGTTCTATAAAACTTTTTTGGATGCTATAGGTGAAGATATTTCCAAGATCTATATGAAAGCATCTTATGAGATTTCTTTAGGAAACATATAATCAACAAAGGAAATATTAAATTCATACCTAAAATTTTAATTGACAACCTACCACCTCATTAAATGTCTCTTGCAAGATTGTTGTCAAAGCTCTTGCTCTCATGCTTAGGCTACTCCTTTTCCATCTAATTTGACCTGAGCAAACTAGTTTTTATCAAACTAGTACATTATCAACAACATTATTATTGTCTAGTAAGGAATGGAAGGGACTTATTGTTCATGGCAACCTACAATGTTCATCAAAATTGACTTCGCCAAGCCTTATGACTACATTGAATGGCCCTTCATTCTTTCTATGCTTCAAACTTCTGGCTTTGGGCCCCATTTTATAGATATGTTCAAACATCATTAGTACTCTGAATTTTATCGTCATTTATGCATAGCAATCGAAGTCTTTTGGGCCTTTCCAATCTATCTATTAAGAATTCCTTTTATCTCCTACACTTTACATGATTGCTATCAAAGGCTTCACTATCTTTTGGTCCACATGTTCTTCCAAAAGTTGGTTAAGGTATTTCCTAATTCATCTACTGAACTAATCCATGGGCATTTTCTTTATGATAATTTCCTCCTTCTTCTTGAGGATGATTGATGCAGGAGCATCCCCGAGTCACAGCAATCTTGCATAAACCAAAAATATTTATGTTTTGTTGGATTCTACTTGAAGACTTTATCATTATTTCTTTCTTTCAAACCACATCTCATTTCGATCACTTTCTGGCAAGATATCGCCACAGGTTTCCATGACAGTTTCTTGTTACTGGTTGTTCCTTTGTTACCGGTTGCCTGAGACCTATTCTGGTGATCTACCAGAACCCATTCTGAAGCTTGCGAAGCCTTGGACGTTGATCTTGATGTTTCTTGGCGTGTGGCTGACCTTCTACATTTCATCCTTTGGATTTTTCGGAGGAATCTCTTGGTGGAAGCCGACCTTGTTCATTTTGCACGTTAGGTCTTGTTCTTCGGGTTTTGATCCTTTTTGGGCCAACCTGATCCTTTGGATCGATATATATATTTGTAATCATTCTTTAGAATGTAATCAACTAGAGAATCAAGGAGTATCAGATAGACTATGCCTAGAAGATAGATCTTTTGATTCAAGGTCCCGATGTGACCTATTCTACCAGGCCTGTGTGTCGGTATGTTGTAGCCCGGTTGTAACTAGTTGGATGTAATTAACTTTCATGCAATAAAACTATCTGTTATGCATTGCCTCCATCATATCTGTGTGTTTCCATTGTGTTTACTCTTGCTAACCGGTTTGGACTGATCTCCTTGAGGTCCCTCCTCACCGGTGATTGCTTCAAGTGGTATCAGAGCGAAGTTCGTTGCAGAGGTTGCATGTCCTAAATCTTGTTGTAGGGTGGCAGATTGCAAATCCGACCTACAATTGCAGAGGACCAATGTGGATCAATGGCGCGAAGAGGAACTAGGAATGGTGGAGCGCATGGGAATGCAAACCCTATTGTAATGGAGATATTGTGAGGAATAGAAGCCCAGTTAGAAGCCATGGAGACAGCCCAGAGAAGAGGCCGACATGTTGAGGATGTGAGCAAAGATGGAGAAGAAGCCCCAGCAGAACAAATGAACCTATCGGTAGTTAATCTGAAGGAGGAAAGGTTTTTAAGGGTTTTGAGTAGGGCGAACACTAAACCTCATTTTACCCCACTGAAATTTGCCAGAACAAATCAAAGTTAAAATCAAAGTTTGTCCTGGCAAATTATCAAGTAGATTTGTTCTGAAAGTTACAAAACCTGAGATAGAAGGAATCTAGTGTGAAGGAGTACACGGAAGCATTTTACAAGTTGAACATCAGATCCGGACATGTGGATGATTAAATTGAACAAATTACAAGATATTTGAACGAATTGCGGATGTCTATACAAGATGAACTCAGTATGATCAAATTAGAGTGTTGAAGAGGCTTACCAGTATGCAATAAAGGCTGAAGAAAAATTGAATAAAAGGCATGAGCAAAGACAGAGAGGTAGAGGTGGAAGGTTTACCAGAGGAAGATTTCAAGGAGGAAGAGGAACCAGTACAGATCAGAACAAGGACAAGGAAGTGAGCAAGGAAGGTAATTCATACCGGAAGGATGATAGAAATTTCTACCAAAGGAGAGAATTAGATGGTTACCAGAATGAGAACTTTGGAAGACAAGACAAAAGGACATTCAAAGAAACCTGTTAGAAATGTGGAGGAGATGGACACCGTGCATTTGAATGTAAGAAGTCAGAGACTACCGGAAGAGCGACAATGGTGGAGGAGAACCCCACCGAATTAGACAATAAACCGGAAGATGGAGAACATGTTGGCATTTTGATGATATTTTGATTGTCATTGATGGACACACACTTTCTTTGTGATGGACACACACTTTCTTAATGTATGAGTTATACTCAACCAGTGATTGTTCCAACCGGTATTATGTACTATAGTCTTTAGACTATCGGTGTTTTGCAGAAGATGTTTACCGGTAACAAATTGACTAAAGACCTCAAGCAGTATGGAGAACCCAAGCGGTATGAAGACCTCAATCAGTTTGAAGATCTCAAGCGGTATGAAGGAACAAAGCGGTAGTTAACATTTTCTAGTCTTCATTTTTTTGATAACCGATAATCAGTATATTGTATGAACTCGTATTACTTTGTGATGAGTTACCAACCGGTATTTCTGTGATGAGTTATCATCCACCGACACTTTGGCGGTGATTTTGTGTCGTGTTACCAAATGTGTCTAGATGCACTGAACCTAGGAACTTGTAGTTTAATCCTATTGGACTGACATGAAATCAATTTCCTTTATAAGGACATCATGTCTAGGGTTTGCATATGAGAGATATGTATGATGTATGAGAAGGTTATGTGCGATCTTTGCAGAGAATATTAGGTCTATGTGAAGAGATAGAGTGTGGAGATATTGAAGAATGAAGTAATGTTGAAATGCATTAACAATGAGCTATCAAGATTCTAACCAAGCATGTTGTGCTAGTATCTAGATCACTCACTTATTGATTACTCACATCTTCAACAAGTCTGAAACCCTTAACCGGGTAGGCCTAGCAAAGCCTTTGTAAATCCTCTAACAAGGTGGTTCACACTATGGATCTAAAATCCTCTCACAAGGTAGTCTTTAACAGTTCTTATCTCCTAACCGAAATCTAGATTCCTAACAGGATCTGTTTTGGTGAAAAACATTGTATGACCTTAACTGTTCTGATCTTAACCGGTCTGGTTTCTATTATGCAGATAGTTACTTGTGAGTTTCTGCTCACCGTGTTTTTTCCCATTTGGGTTTCCACATCAAATAACTTGTGTTATGGTGATTGTGTTTTTGTGGGTGAATGCTTTATTTTCTATTTGGTTTGCATTTATCTTAACCGGTTTATTAGTGAATTTGTTATACCGCTTATCTGCTAAACTGTTTAGAAGTTTGAGTACAGTAATTTTTGGTATACTAATTCACCCCCCCCCCCCTCTTAGTATTCATCAATTGGTATCAGAGTCAACCTTTCTATAAGTCTAACCACTTGGAAGGAGATATGGGGGAATACACTATGAGGGAACTTACTCATCATCTCACTCAGACTGAGAGAGCTTATGATGAACTCAAAGTCAAGTATAAAGCCTCTTTGGCCAAGAGAAGAGAGCATGCTGAGAAACTGGTGGAACTTACTAAAAATAGCTCCTCTAATGAAGCAGACATGGATGCCCTGGTTGAAGAAGTTGAAAAACTGAATGAATCTAAAGCCAATCTGAGAAAGGAGTTGGAAGGACTAACTATCAGATTGTGTCAAGAGCTTGATAACCGAAGGAAAGCTGAAGATCTGGTAAAAGACAAAGATCATGAGATCTCCAAGCTGAAGCAAGAAATCAGTGCCCTTACCGCTCATCTCCAAGAGAGTAAAGTGGAAAAAGAAGAAATGCAAGGTGAACTAAACATGGCTATGTCTGAGAATACAACCTTGAAGGAATCCAATGCTTCTATTTCCAAGGAACTTACTGAGTCAAAGGAGATACTTGCCAAATTCAATCAGAGTACTGCTAAGCTAGACCAAAAGCTTGAATCGGCAAAACCAGTAAAGAATACCACTGGACTTGGTTTCTCTAGGTATGAGGAAGGTGAGACCTCTGGAACAAAAGTTGAAGCATCAAAGAAGCAACCAACATCCAAGGATAAAGGTAAGAAAAATTTTAAACATGTTTGCTTCAATTATCTCAAGGAAGGACATACTGTTAATGTGTGTAGAAGCAAGGCCTGTAATAATTTTTCTTATTTTCTAAACAATAAGCCTAGATCCAATAGATTCAATGGAAACTGCTATACATGCAACAAGTTTGGGCATAGAGCATTTGAATGTAGGTCTATTTTGCACAAGACTGGGAGATACCCTCCAAGGACTCAAGGAGTTATCCCAGAACCCTCTGTGAACCGGAATCCCAACTGGTATAATACCTATGACCATCGGTCAGGTGGCTATCAAGCGGCAACTGGTTGGAGAGCAACCTGTTTGATCTGTCATGGTAGCGGTCACACTAGTACAACATGCAGAAGGGAGAATGGTAGTATGAATAATGGACCATGGAGAACACCTGGAATGGTATGCTATCATTGCAACAAACTGGGACACACTGCCAGAACCTACAGAATGTGAAAGAACCTATCGGATGATATACCGATCACTCCAGAAGGGAATATTGATGTTGAAACCATTCAAGCAGGAATGAATAAAACTTGGAAAAAGAAACCCGAAGAAGTGTCACAGGATGAACCGATTTCTGCACCTAGTGTGGAAGTCTTTGAACTGGCAAACTGAGATTCAGAAAAGCTTAGGGGGAGCATATCGGTGAAATATTTGAAACCCAGGTTTATATCGGTAAAGACCTTAACTGGTATACATTACCTGTCAATCAATAGAAGACTTGAAGTGGTGAAAGGAAAAATTAGGGTTTGTACCCTAACGGTGATGCATTTATTATGGTAGGTGAAAGATTGTTTAAAAGGGATTCTTGACACCATTTTCACTTATCTATTTTTGAGCAAAGAACTTTCAAAGAGCAAAGTGACAAAGAGTGATTCACCTAGAAATTCAAAGTGAATCCAGAAATCTTGTAGAGGAATCTAGTAGACTTTCAATCTATCGGTGAAGAACACTAAGCGGTGTTCCAAGTAACCAAAGTGGTGTGTTGTGAGTGACATTGGCAACCCCTAAATTTTGAATTGTGAAGGTATTTCTTGAAATTCTTGTTTATCATTTAATCATGGCTTCTGCATTGCACTCTAATTCTAGTGTACCTATGGATTCAGCCGAGTTTCTTCAAAAGAAGATGAAATACAATGCCCTAACCCAGATACCTGTTGAAGTTATTATTGAGGAAGACATTTCAGGATATATAGATTGTAAACTTGAAGACCTAGGATCCTTAGTGATTCATTCTCAACTAGGTTTGTTCTGTGGAGATGACAAGAAAATCAAACCTGAATATAGCATCCTAGAGAGGAAGAAACTGCACAATGTGGTTTATTTTCTGGAAGAATTCACTGAAGATCACATCTGCATCATCCTGAGCAGAGTGCACGGTGATAAAATATATCTTGAGTGGATGCATGACATCACACCGGAAGCAATTCATGTTGTCACCGATTTCTATAACATTGGAGAGGTGCCAACTCTAAGAAAGGTCACCAAGACTGAAATAACTAAGCTCACTGGTTCTCTGAGCAACAAATAGGCGATGACCGTGTTAAGTATGCTTGCATGGTGATTGGCTATTGGATGTTTTATGCCAGCAGAATGAACTTTGTCCCTATTGCTGCAGTGAATGTCGCCTATAGAATGATTAAGGAAGATGCCTCATTTGATTTGTGTACCTGTTTGCAGAAGCAATTGCTACTAAACCTAAAGTCCATTAAATATTTTATACAAAGTCTAAATATTTATGTGTTAAATTCTTTATACAATTCTTTGGACAATAAATTGCGCATTGCCATTGTGAAAGAACAGGAAATAAGGGAGAAAGTCTTTGCACAATACTTTCCCGATGCCTCTAATTCTGAATTATTTGAGATAATGGATAAAAACAAAGGTCTCTTCTTCATCAGAAGAAGAAGACTCGGGCTGCTAGAAGGAAGAGCTTTTGAAGTGGAGAAGGACACACATTTACATGCCAAGGCTAATGTCTGGTTACACCAAGTGTCTGAGGCCAATCTGAAGGCTGAACAAGCACCTAATCTAACATCAGGCAAACCGGATGAAGCATTTGATAGTGAAGGGGAAAGAGTGACAGAGCAAAATTATCCCATTGATTTGGATGCATTAAATGTTAAGGATGTCACTCCGGACACAGAGAAGGAGAAGCGGGACAAAGAAAAAGCAAAGAAAGAGAAAAAGGACAGGGAAAAAGCTGAAAAAGAGAAGCAGGACAAAGAACAAATGAAGGAAGAGAAAGCGAAAAAAGGAAAGAACAAGGAAGACAAGAGGAAAGAGGCTGAGAAAGAGAAAAGAAGAAGAGAAGAGAAAAGAAGAGGAGAAGAGAAAAGAAGAGGAAAGAAGAGGAGAAAAAGGAGGAGGAAGAAAAGAAAAAGCAGGAAGAAGACAAGAAGAAGGAAGAATTGAAGAAGAAACAAGAAGAGGAACAAAAGAAGAAAGAAGAGGGAAAGAAAAGAGTAGCAGAGGAGAAGGAAGCAGAGAAAACCAAACAAGCGGAGACTCCCAAGGCAACTGGTGGTCAAGACAAACAAGTTGACACCACCAGTCTGATTGACCTTCAATCAACAGATGAGTCCGAGCTACTGCGAGGCATCAAACTGGCACAAGAAAGACTGGAAGAGTTGTGGAGGAAGAAGGAAAGGGATGTCATACAAACTGCGATTGACACCATTACCAGTTTCATTCTCGGTACTAACCTCCCTAGTACCGATTCCTCTCTGTCCAAGCTGAAACTTCTTTGTACCATAGTGGAGGACCAGGTACAATGCTTGGAAGATGTTGTTGCAGCCACTGCCAAGAAGAACCATGAAAAGACACTCAACATTGCCTTAGTTAAGAAATTGAATGAGCTCCGGTCACAACTTTTGAAGCAGCAGAAGGATATCAGGGGTGCTATGGATGAGGGCAAATTACTATTGAGTAAAATCTACCAACTCCATCTATTTTGTGATGATGTGCTTAAGCAGAAAGATAAAATCCAATCGGATTTCCAGGCATACCTCGGCACCTTCAAGATGCCATATGATTCATTTACTACATATGGGCAAATGATTCATCATTATCAGCTGCAGACTACCAGGGTGGAATCAGAAATCTATAACCGGACTAAAGATTTGCAGGAGCTTCAACTGGTCTTATTACCTAGAGTGCAGATTCTTCAAAAATGTTTTCTCAATCTGGAAGCCATCACAGTAACTCAAGAGATGAGTACCATTAATGCTATGGAAGAACTGGTATTCCAGATGCAGACAAAAAGTGAGGTTGCTACCTCATTACTTGAGTCATGGACATTTGCCTAGAAAACTTTTATGTAGGATTTTAAATCTGTTTTTGATAAGTTTCATTCCTTATTGTCATAAACATTTACTCAATTTTTAATGATAATGCGAAACAAGGGTTATTCTGCATTACTTTGTCATTGTTGGCAAAGGGGGAGTAGTATTTAAAATTTTGGTGAATGTTACCATTTCATGTATACTTTCTGATGCCCTCCTAAATGGCACAATGTTAGTTCTTGATCAAACAACACAAAATCACACAAGATGTTAGAGTTAATCAATCAAAAACTGAAACAATGAAGGCATTCCAAAAGAGACACTAAAAGAAACATGCTAAATATATCTAATAAATAGAACAAATGATCATGAGACATCTCCAACTGCCTCTTAGCATGGCCTTAGCTTCTTCTCCCTTGTTCCTCTCCTCTCCAAGTTCCAAAATAGTGTAGCTCTCAGCAGCTTTTTGCACTATGGATGCTTATGGAGGATTGAGATTGTAGAATAGCTCCAAACATGAAATGAAAAGCTATTTTAATGCTAAAATGATATATTTTAACCAAAAGACAAAAGATTAGATTGTTTATGCTAAAATGCTCTCTAAAATGGCTATAGTCTAAATGCTTACAAGTTTTCAGGATCTGGATTATGAAGGAATGGGCTCTATTTATAGGAAAAATGGAGCAATGGATGGCCAGGATTGAATGGTTTAATCAAGGGTCAAGCTTGAAAGTTGGGGATCCATGTGCACAATTGGCACCAATAAAATAGTGACAAGTGTCAACACAGGATTGGGTTGAGAAAAGAGGTTGGAGGCATTAAAGGCCTGAGAAGACCTCATGGTTATCTAAAGGCTAAGGGTCAAGTCTAAGTTAGGCTTACCTACTGGATTAAGAGTTAATCCAAGGATAAACCTTTGTGCAAATGATTAAGAGATAATCATGGTCAAAGCATTAAATGCTTGATGAGACCTTTGTGGTTGGATAGAGGTTGAGTCAAAACAAATGTTTTAACCATGTGGGAGGGTTGAATTAACCATTAATGGTTATTGGAGACTTTGGGGATTTAAGTGGTTGAAAGTTGGAAGCCTTTAATTGTTTTCAAAGACTTTGGGGTTTTTGGTGGTTGAAGGTTGAAAACCTTCAATGGTTATCCAAGACTTTGGGGTCTTTGAGAAGTGACTCCATTTTGCTTAGGAATGTGACAATATTTAGGGGATGGATTAGGTTAATTAGGAAGGGGTTAGAAGAATCTAGAAGGGGATTAGATTTTGCAAGTGGATTTGGTGGGTGAGGGAAAATAGGATTTTATTAAAATAAAAATTCATTTATTTCAAATATGTGTGCAAGTTGCATTTGTAGGAAAATGCAAGTGGGGTGGGGATAATGATTTAAATAAATGTTTTATTTAATTTATTTAAAAGAGGAATAGGGGGATTTAATTAAATAAATAGATTTTATTTATTTAATTGATTGAAATTTGATTTAATGAATTAATTAAAATAAATTGAATAATTTATTTAATTAATAGAAGAATGTTTGGGGATGAATTAATTAAATATTAATTTAATTAATTGATGGCTAGTGGATTTTTAATCAAATAAATACGAAATATTCATTTAATTAAAATGGACAGATTTATGTGACTACACTTTCATGTTATCACTTTGGGGGAGTACTATACATTGTAATTTCAGCAAAAGGGATAGTGTATATGCCAAGGGGGAGTAATTTTGATTATGGCATATTTTTGTTGTAAAAACACTTAGATGTCAAAATTTTCCTAAGTGTTGCCATCAATGCCAAAGGGGGAGATTGGAGGCATTTTGATGATATTTTGATTGTCATTGATGGACACACACTTTCTTTATGATGGACACACACTTTCTTAATGTATGAGTTATGCTCAACCGGTAATTGTTCCAACCGGTATTATGTACTATAATCTTTAGACTATTGGTGTTTTGCAGAAGATGTTTACCAGTCACAAATTGACTGAAGACCTCAAGTGATATAGAGAACCCAAGCGGTAGGAAGACCTCAAGCGGTTCGAAGATCTCAAGTGGTACAAAGGAACAAAGCGGTAGTTAACATTTTTCAGTCTTCATTTTTTTGACAATCGATAATCGATATATTGTATGAATCGGTATTACTCTATGATGAGTTATCATCCACCGACACTTTGGTGGTGATTTTGTGTCGTGTTATCGATGTGTCTAGATTCACTGAACCTAGGAACTTGTAGTTTAATTCTATTAGACCGACATGAAATCAGTTTCCTTTATAAGGACATCATGTCTAGGGTTTACATATGAGAGAGATGTATGATGTATGAGAAGGTTGTGTGCGATCTTTGCAGAGAAGATTAGGTCTGTGTGAAGAGATAGAGTGTGGAGATATTGAAGACTGAAGTAATGCTGAAATGAATTAACAATGAGCTATCAAGGATCTAACCAAGCATACGGTGCTAGTATCTAGATCACTCACTTATTGATTACTCACATCTTCGACAAGTCTGAAACCCTTAATCGGGTAGGCCTAGAAAAGCCTTTATAAATCCTCTAACAAGGTGATTCACAACTATGGATCTGAAATCCTCTCACAAGGTAGTCTTTAGCGGGACTTATCTCCTAACAGAGATCTAGATTCCTAATAGGATTTGTTCTAGTGAAGAAAATTGTATGACCTTAACCGGTATGGTTTCTATTCTACAAATAGTTACTTGTGAGTTTCTGCTCACTATGGTTTTTCCCATTTGGGTTTCCACATCAAATATCTTGTGTTATCGTGATTGTGATTTTGTGGGTGAATGCTTTATTTGCTATTTGGTTTGCATTTATCTTAACCGGTTTATTAGTGAATCTGTTATACCGGTTATCTGCTAAATTGTTTAGAAGTTTGAGTACGGTAATTTTTGGTATACTAATTCACTCCCCCCCCCTTAGTATTCATCAAAATAGTTGATGATGAGGAGATCTTTGTGTCATACCGAAGGAGATAAAGAACCCTTACAGAGGAAGAACCTGTTCAAGACCATATGTAAGGTATCTGGTAAGTGTTTTAAAGTTTTTATTGATAGTGGTAGTTCAAATAACCTTGTTTCAAAAGAGATGGTGAATAAGTTGAAATTGGAGAGATTGAAACACCCTAAGCCTTACCAGATAGCATGGATTCGAGATGAGCATAGGTTGTTAGTAAGTGAACAGTGTTTAGTAAAATTGAAAATTGGGAATTATCATGATGAATTTTTGTGTGATATTATGCCTATGGACATTGTCATCTTTTTTTGGGAAGACCTTGGCAGTTTGATAAACAGTCAATACATGATGGGAGGAACAATACATACACTATTGTGGCCAATGGGATGAAGAAAACCTTGTTGCCTTTGGAGGAACCTTTGAAGAATGAAGTCTATACAAATACCAGAATCTGTCTAGTAGATGGAAGTAAATTTATGGATGGACTGAGACATGAGAATGTGTGTTTTGCCTTAATTCCTAAGAAGACTGAGAGATCGGAACTGGAAGGAGAATACCCGACAGAAATAAGAGATTTGATGACAGAGTATGGGGACATCATTTCAAATAATGTACCTGATGGATTGCCACTTGTTAGAAGTATTAGTCATTGCATGGACTTAGTTCCCGAAGCTAGTTTTCCTAACAAAGTTGCACACCGGTTAACACCGACAGAGAATGAAGAACTGAATAGACAAGTGCAGGAACTATTGGAGAAAGGTTTGATCAGGGAAAGTCTGAGCCCTTGTGCAGGACCAGCGATATTAGCACCTAAGAAGAATGGAGAATGGAGGATGTGTACCAATTCAAGAGCGATAAACAAGATCACAGTGAAATATCGGTTTCCCTTGCCTAGGATGGATGACATAATGGACCGTTTGAGTGGAGCAAAGTACTTTACAAATATAGATTTTAAGAGTGGATATCATCAGATCAGGATCAAAGAAGGTGATGAATGGAAGATAGCATTTAAGACAAATGAAAGTGTTAGGAATCCCACAGATACTGAGAGGGGGGGGTGAATCAGTATCTAACCGGTGTATAGAATTTCTTAACTTAAAACATGCATAACATATTATAATAGTGTACCAGTAAGCAAGAAATAATGCAATAAACAGAATCAAGAACATCCACATCAAAAGCACACCATAACACAAAGATTTAACGAGGAAACCCGGTGTGGGAAAAACCTCGGTGGGATTTGTGACCCACAATATTCACTCACTGGCCAATAAGAGAATATTACTTATAATAGGGGCCTGCACATGCAGGATGACCAACTACCTAGAGCTCACTGCTCAATGGGAAGTCTCACTAACTTACAATGAGGATTATACAAATCTAATATCTTGTACTGCTTTACAATAGCATCTATAATGCCTGATCCAGTACCGGTTGCTGCTTTGCTTCTTACATAAACCCTTAGCCTATATTTTGCATAATAGGTCTGCCTAATATTATTCCTCAATGTTCCTCACTCATTACAAAATGTCTACAATGATCTCTTTTATATATAAGAGTCATTTTACAATTTGCCAAGTCGGCTTACAAAGTTTTTACAATAATAAACAAAATATAATATAACAAAATCCTGTCGGCCTCTGTGCCGGTATACTTCTTTTCTTTGTGTCGATGTCGGTGTCCTGAGTGCCGGTGTAGAGTGTGATCTGCTGATGCTGGTATAATGCCTTTGCTAGTGCTATAGGATTGCAAGGTTGCCATCAATGACAAAACCTTCAATCGCATAAAATGTCTCATTGGAGTGTGCATATGCCAACAATATCCCCCTTTGGCACTGATGGCAACACTCATGAGAAATTTTTTTAAAATGTGTCCAAAAATGTGAAGTCCAAAAATGTTACCAAAAATGTGTGTGCTCCCCCTGAGCATATGATTCCTGTGATATATTAAATTTTCTCATCCCACTACTCCCCCTTTGGCATCAATGACAAAGGTTGTCAAGATGTCAGTAGAGTTTGTAGTTTCAACCTTGTAACTGGGTGGTTACAATTTGAAAAAGATCTCCCAAAATCAAGTTTATACTGTCCATAAACTTCTTGCTATCTTTTATTGTTGTCTCTATTCTCTTCATTGTATTGGTGAGATGCTGCAAATGCTTTGCCGGTGTTTTTTGTCCATGTTTTAGTACCTCAGATACTTCCTTCCGCAGTTATGCTAGATAGTCCAATCTTGGACTTAGTTTTAATCTCAGATGCTTTGCCTTATTCACAATTATGTCTTTCTCTCTTTCCAATTTAAGTAATTCTTCTTCAAAATTTGTTATCTTCTCCTCAAAAACTGATAGTGTATCCGGTGAGTTAACAAAATTATCTGCAAGTTTAGTGATCTCATCTTGTACCTTGCTCATCTTCTTGTTTATATCTATAGTCAAAAAGTTTGTCTTACAGGTGTCTTTGTACAGATTTTTATACTCTTTCAGTAAATTACACAATTTCGGTAGAAGTGTGTCAAAATCTCTATTACACTTCTTTATTTGCTCATCAAAGAATTTCTGTTTTTCAATTTCTACTTTATCCTTCAATGACTCTTCCTTTATTTTCTCAATGTTTTATGTGATATATTTACATAGTGTATCAAGTTGTCCTAAATAATCTTTATTGTCTATATTATAGTTGGGAGCAATTACCTTCAAAATTGGTATGGTATCATCAATTGCCTTGTAAGCTTGTGAGCTACAGTATTTTATCTTTTTGATTGAATCTAATAGTACCTCAATCACATTAGTTGATTTGAAGCGTGATGATGAACCAACAATCTGAGTACTGATGGAAATAACCAAGCTTGTATTGACCTTTGGTAGGTCTATTTGTGTCTGCATTTCTTTAAGCAATGGTTTTTCTATTTCTCCAGTTGTCGGTGGCACTGTTTCCTAATGTTCCTGTTCCGGAGCCTTTTGCTATGTTTGTTGCATTGACTTAGTCTGAGTCTCTACCTTTTGCTCTTTGTCTTCTGTCGGTTTCTCCTGTGTGTTTTTAGTTTGCTCAATTACCGGAGGCTCACTAGCCATGTCAATCTTATCAATTGTATCTTTGTCTACCACTATGTTGATCTTTTGACTATCAACATCCACAATATATAAGACTTCAGGATTAGTATTAACATCCTCTACATCCATATTCTCAGCTATCAGTTGATCTTCTGTAGTTGTTGTTTTTACCGATGGATTACTCAAAGGAGGTGGGGGTAAGTTGTCTCTAACCTTGATACTAGGTGGTCCACCAACTTTACCTTTACCCTTGTCTCTATCTTTCTGATAAACTTTTATGGGTTTGGGGTTCCTGTATTCTTCTTGTTTTTCTTTTTCAACTAAGAATATATCCCAACCATTTTCTGTTTCCTCAGTTACCTCATTAACTCTTCCAACCATTAAAGCAATGTGTCGGTGTGCAGTAGAAAATACTAACCAGTTGGCTTGAGCAATTAGGTCATCAATTTCTTTGGGTGAGTTTACCGGATAAATAGCAAGTAGCTTTTCAATCTTTATTTTCTTGTCCAGTTCTATTACTGCTTGTCTTCTTGCTTCCAGTCTCTTAAATAGTTCATCTGGAATTTCATTTACTACTTCCATCAAAAACTTCTTATACATATCCATATGCAATATAACACTATTTTCAACTTGTTCTTTTTCATCAGTTGTTAAAGTGTCATATATTTTCTCTATATTTTTCAATTTACCTTCTTCTGTAATTTCATTCAGTAGTATATCAAGAGGGGCCAAGTCTTTGTTTGTCCTCTTCGTCTTTTTGGGTGTCAGTTTCTTCTTCTTTGGTGTAGCCTTTCTTACCAGAGATCTCACTGCTTGTTGTTTTTGTCTTGTCCTCATGGGTGAGGGTGTGGTTGTCGGTCAGGGATTTCTTTTCCTTACAACTCTTTTGAAAGTTGCAGGCATGTCACTCCCCGAAGAAGTATCTACCGGTGATAGGTGAGTTTCAGGTTGTGGAGCTATTAACTCATCCTCTGTTATACCGGTTTTCTTCAACACATCTTCTTTGATGGCCTTTGCTTGTCTGGAACCTTTCCTTACAACTGCCTCAACCTTTTTCACTATTTTCTTTGATTGCATTTGGCTTTCACTAGTTTCTGCACTACCAAATATTTCTTCCTTAGGTTCTCTGGGGGCTTCTAGAAGTGCTTTAGCATATGTTTCTATTATGTGATCATCTGTTTCATATCCCATCTTGGTTACCCAAACTATCCTAGGGATGACTGCTTCCATCCAGATTTCATCCTTCTTGGTTACAAAGCATATTTCATCTTTGTATTTGTCGACAATCTTTTGTGATAACCTGATTCTTTTCTTCATTTTGGCCTTTAATGCTTGAAAAAGTCATGAATATTGTTTTCCTTGTTTTCTCCCATCTTATTGAATAGTTATGTTAATTGTTTACCTACCGGTATATCATAACCAATTTCTTTGTAGCCTATACCGGGAACCTGTTTTGTTATATGTAGCATCAGACATACTAACAGATTTCCAAACCTGAAAGTTCCTTTCTTGTCCTTCTTAATCTTTCCAAGGTTGTCAATTAATTCATCTTTTAACCATTCACATATATCAATCTTTGCATTTTCTATGACCATATCATAAGCACTCTTAATGCATAAACTTGAAACTGAATTGAGTCTATTTGCATGAGTATCTTTATACCCTAATATCATGCTGATAAATCTCACATTAATGTCTGTTACATCATTAACTCTTAGGGACCTTTTGTCGAAATTTGCACTAGTTAGGTTTGTAACTAGGTCATTGGATACCTTCTTGGTTTTATCTGGCCTTTTACCGGTGGTTCTAACCCTGTGATAGCTTTCACAGCTTCCTTAGTGATTTTGTGGATTGCATCTAACCAGAAAAATTCACCATGTACCCTGCTTAAGACTATCCTAATCACATCCTTGGGAAATTCAAGAATGCTAAGGATCTCTGTAAATCCTAGGGTTTCAATGATCTTGTGTTCATCTTTTACATTGCCGGTTTTATCACATATCACAGTTTTAAACATGGTTTTAATCTCTTCATCTCCTAGTTCCTCAATGTTACAGTGGATGTAAATTCTGGGGTCTTACGCATAAACAACTCCCTTAGGAATTTGAGAAAAAGCACCTAAGGTATCATCTTTCTTTTCTAGAGAACTAACTGAAATATGGGCCTAGGTCTTTTTATCACTTCGATAATAGTAGGGTTTGCTATATATTCAATTGCGGAGGTGGATGCCATGATTAAATACCTTTTACTGCCTTTAGGATGGATGAATGCTTGGAGTGTTCATGTCTCTTGCTCGAAATGCCTTAGCTCAAAATCTTCATGTTCTTCGTAGGTTTGAAATCTCGGTGAAATGGAATGGAGCCAAAACCTCAATTTTATAGTGTCTTTTTGCCATCTACCACATTAAATGCATGTTAGTTAAGTATTCTCTTAACATTGTCTGTCGGTAAAAAGTAATTTTCAACTTCTTATCTCTAACCGAGGGAATAATAGCACGTGTCATCAGATTGCCAAACCCTCAAGGAAACTTTCTTCAATTAGATGAAGAACTTCCTGCCGGTGCAGCACAACTCTGTCTTGTCGGTGAAGCATCACTCTGTCCTCCCAGTGAAGCATTGGTTTGTCCTACTGGTGGAGGAGTATTCCCAATATTTAGATCAGCTTTTCTAATCCATTGTTTTGAGAATTCTTGCTTAACCTCTTCAACTTTTTCTTTACCTTTCAAGCTAGAACTTTTGTTGTCTACCGGTGTTCCTTTACTTCTACAGAATTTTGCAATATGCCCAATCTTGTTACATGCATAACAAGTTGCATTATTCTTTTAAATAGCTTTCCCATAACCTATCCCAGTTTGTGTTTTGCATTGGTTAGATAAATGTCCAAATCTTCCACAAACATAACATCTCACATTCATTCTGCAATTTTCAGAGTTGTGACCAACTTTGTTGCATTTAGAACATTGACCGGTGGGTGTGTTGATATTCTAATAATTTCTAGATCTACATTCATATGCTCTGTGACCATACTTATTATAGTTAAAGCATTTTCCATTGAATTTATAGGCATTAGGTTGTCTTACCGGTTTGCTATGATCTTGAGTATTTGTAGTACCAGAGCTTTCACCAACTGCAAAGCCAATTCCAGAAGTGTCACCTTTAGGTTTTTGATTCTTCAGCAAGGTGCCAAGTTCCTCTGAGCTTTTCTTGAATTTTTCTTTATGTTGATTTGCAGTTTCTAGTTCACTTTCTAAGACTTCTTTTTGTCTCATCAGTTCATTTGAGTCATTCTGAGTATGCATCAGATCTGTCTTCAACATGTCATTTTCATAGCTAAGTCTTGTGTTCTCATTTGTTGCATCACTTAGCCTTCTGGTCAATTCTTCTTCATTCTTCTTCCTATCCTCAATCTCTTTGCAAAATCTCATAGTCATATCTTGCATCTCATTCTTTGTTGTCATGTTCTCTTGTTTCAACTTGCTTATTATATCATTAAGTGATTCCTTTTCATCATTCTCATTTTGCAATTTTTCACAAAGTTCTCTTCTCTTATTTCTTGCAACAGTAAAATTTTCTTGAAGTGCCTGAAAGATATCTTGAGCTACCCTTAAATCATCTTCTAGTTTGATATTTTTCAATTTCTCTGCATCATGGTCTGTAAGAGCTCCTTCAACTTGCTTCGTCAAATTCTCCATCTTTACCGGTGTCAAGATCTTCCTCAAGCTATTAGGCTTCTGAAAATAGAGGACCAAGCTCTGATACCAATTGTTAGGAATCCCACAGATACTGAGAGGGGGGGTGAATCAGTATCTAACCGGTGTATAGAATTTCTTAACTTAAAACATGTAGAACATATTATAACAATGTACCGGTAAGCAAGAAATAATGCAATAAATAGAATCAAGAACATCCACATCAAAAGCACACCATAACACAAATATTTAATGAGGAAAACCGATGTGGGAAAAACCTCGGTGGGATTTGTGACCCACAATATTCACTCATTGGCCAATAAGAGAATATTACTTATAATAGGGGCCTGCACATGCAGGAAGACCAACTGCCTAAAGCTCACTGCTCAATGGGAAGTCTCACTGACTTACAATGAGGATTATACAAATCCAATATCTTGTACTTCTTTACAATAGCATCTATAATGCCTGATCCAATACCAGTTGCTGCTCTGCTTCTTACATAAACCCTTAGCCTATACTTCGCATAATAGGTCTGCCTAATATTATTCCTCAATGTTCCTCACTCATTACAAAATGTCTACAATGATCTCTTTTATATATAAGAGTCATTTTACAATTTTCCAAGTCAGCTTACAAAGTTTTTACAATAATAAACAAAATATAATATAACAAAATCTTGTCGGCCTCTGTGCCAGTATACTTATTTTCTTTGTGTCGGTGTCGGTGTCCTGAGTGTCGGTGTAGAGTGTGATCTGTTGATGCCAGTATAATGCCTTTGCCGGTGCCATAGGATTGCAAGGTTGCCATCAATGACAAAACCTTCAATCACATACAATGTCTCATTGGAGTGTGCATATGCCAACAGAAAGATTATATGAATGGTTGGTGATGCCTTTTGGATTGACTAATGTACTGAGTACTTTCATGAGGCTGATGAATGAGGTTTTGAATAAATTCTTGGGTAAGTTTGTTATTGTGTATTTGGATGATATTTTGATTTTCAATAAGACAAAAGAGGAGAATTTGTTGTCGTTAAGACAAGTTTTGTAGAGGTTGAGAGAAGAAAATTTACTGATCAATATCAAGAAATGCACTTTCATGAAGGATGAGTTAGTCTATTTAAGATTTGTGATATCTAAGGATGGTTTGAAGATGGACCCTGAGAAAGTGAAAGTCATTGTTGAGTGGCCTACACCAGAAAGCATTGGAGAGGTAAGATCATTTCATGGATTGGCTAGTTTTTACCGAAAGTTTATCAGAAATTTCAGTTCAGTTTGTAACCCTGTGACTGAAACTATGAGGGTAGATAGAAAGGAATTCAAGTGGACCACCAGAGAAAACAAAAATTTTGAGTTGTTTAAACAGAAAGTGACTGAACAGCCTGTGTTGGATTTACCAAATTTCAATAAGGTATTTCAAGTGGATTGTGATGCAAGTGGAATAGCAATAGGAGCAATTTTGAGTCAAGAAGGGAGAGCAATAGCATATTTCAGTGAGAAATTGAATGATGCCCGGAAGAGATATTCAATATATGATCAAGAATTTTATGCCATAATTCAAGCCTTGAAGAAATGGAGACATTACTTGTTGCCTAAGGAGTTTGTGTTGTATACAAATCATCAAGCTTTGCAATATTTGAACAGTTAGAGTAAGTTGAATCAGAGACATGTGAGATGGGTAGAGTTCTGCAGAGTTACACCTTTGTGTTCAAACATAGAAGTGGGAAATCTAACAAAGTTGCTAATGCATTAAGTAGGAGAAGGAATTTGCTGACAAAGATGGGAGTGACAGTATTAGGTTTTGAAGATTTGAAGACCTTGTATAACAAAGACCCAGATTTTGTAGAACCTTGGAAATTATGTAGAGAACCGGTTATGGTTGATAGGAGAAAATGGTTGGATTACTTTATTTAGGATGGGATGTTATTTAAGGGAGTTCAGTTGTGCATACCTAAAAGTTTAATGAGAGAGAACCTGATAAAAGAGCAGCATATTGGAGGATTAGCTGGACATTTTGGCATTGATAAAACAGTTGCATTGGTGAATGAGTAGTACTTTTGGCCCCGGATTCATAAGGATGTTAAGAGATATGTGCAAAGTTGTAGAGTTTGTCAAGTTGCAAAAAGTAGTAGTCAGAATGTGGGATTGTATAAACCTTTGACAGTACCGGTAAGACCTTGGGAGGATATAAGTATCGATTTTGTACTTGGCTTACCTAAGACACCGAGAGGGAATGATTCTATCTTTGTGGTAGTGGATAGATTTTCAAAGGTGGCTCATTTCATACCTTGTAAGAAGACATCAGATGCATTACATGTAGTAGACCTACTTTTCAAGGAAGTGGTAAGATTGCATGGATTACCTAAGAGCATAGTTTTAGAAAGAGACACTAAGTTTGTTTTGGAGAACACTTTGGAAGAGGATGAAGACAGATTTGAAGTTCAATTCTACTTTCCATCCATAAACTGATGGACAGACAGAAGTAGTTAACCAGAGTTTGGGAAACTTGTTAAGATGTTTAGTAGGAGATAAAACCTGAAGTTGGGATTTGATCCTTGCACAAGCAAAATTTTCCTATAACAATTCAATGAATAGAAGTACCAGAAAAACACCTTTTGAGATTTTTACCAGAGTGCATCCTAAAGGAATAGCAAAATTGAGAGACATTAGCAGTGAAGACTGGAAGAGTTGAAAAGTAGAAGAATTTGCATATCACATGGCAGCATTGCATATTCAGGTTAGACAATATTTGGAAGACATGAATAGAAAATACAAGGAGAAGGCAGATGAGAAGAGGAGACATAAGAAATTTGAAGTTGGCAATGAAGTGATGGTATATTTGAGAAAAGATAGATTCCCAATTGGAACTTATAATAAGTTGCAGATGAAGAAGTATGGACCCTATAAGATCTTGAGAAAGTTCAGTTCTGGAAATGCATATGAGGTGGAGCTACCAGATAGTATAAGTATTCTACCTATATTCAACGTTACAAATCTCCATGAGTACCATGAACCATTATTCAGTGAGGATAGTATTGCATACTTGGAGAAATAATTGCCCCAAAAGGAAATAGATCAGATTGAAGAGATTTTGGATAGTAGGATTGGGCATAGTACCCGAAGTAGTCAGTACAAAGAATATCTTGTGAAGTGGAAGAATAAACCAATGGAAGATTCATCTTGGATCTCTTAGGAAGAGGTAGACTGCCTTGGTTTCCCTCTGACCCTAGCAAAGTGAGAGGCTCACTTTTTTATTAACCTCGGATGTTTGATACAGAAGCATCCCCAATTCACAGCAATCTTGCATCAACCAAAAACGTTTATGTTTTGTTTGCAGTTTTAGTTTCCCTTTTTGTGTGTCCTGGTTTTGGCTCATTGGTTCCTGTGGAGTTGGATTCTACTTAAAGACTTGATCATTATTTCTTTCTTTCAAACCACATCTCATTTGGATCACTTTCCAGCAAGATATCGCCACCAGCTTCCATGACAGTTTCTTGTTACCGGTTGTTCCTTTGTTACCAATTGCCTGAGACCTATTCTGGTGATCTACCGGAACCCACATGGAAGCTTGCAGAGCCTTGGACATTGATCTCAAAGTTTCTTGGCGTGTGGTCGACCTTCTACGTTTTATCCTTTGAATTTTCTAGAGGAATCTCTTGGCAGAGGCCGACCTTGTTCATTTTGCACGTTAGGTCTTGTTCTTGAAGTTTTCATCCTTTTTGGGCTGACCTGACCCTTTGGATTGATATATATTTGTAATCATGATTTAGAATGTAATCAATCAGAGAATCAAGGAGTATCAGATAGATAGACTATGCCTAGAAGATAGATCTTTCGATTCAAGGTCCAGGTGTGACCTATTCTACCAAGCCTGTGTGTCAGTATGTTGTAACACGGTTGTTACTGTAGACACCTAAAATTGTCATGTCTAATTAAATAAATATATTTAGTTATTTAATCATTTTATCCTAATTCTTCTATTAATTAAATAAATCTTTATTTATTTAATTAATTCATTTATCCTCTTCTAGCCTTATTTCTCATTTAAATAAATACATTTATTTATTTAAATTATCCTTTTCCTAAATTAAATAAATATCTTATTTATTTAATTGATCCCACTTCCTCTATTAATTAAATGAATCTTTATTTATTTAATTAGTTCATTAACCTTTTCTACCCATGACACATGTCATTCATCTCTTAATTCATACACTACCTACCCCTTTCATTATTTTATTATTTATTTTACCTACCCTCTAATCATAGCCGACCTCCTTTTACACCTCTCAATCTTATCCCTCCATTTCATATAGTGTTTTCTATATAAGGAGATTCTTCCTTCATTATCAACCCTAATCAATCATTCTAATCAATATATGCATTCAACCCCCCGTTGACTACTTGACTACACTACGTTTTTTAACATAGGCGATCCTACTTGCAACCACATTTCGTTCTTTGTTGAGCTATTGTGCACATAAAATCTGAGAGCAAATATATCAAGCAAGATCAATGGAGATAGGAAGAATGGAGATCCAAACCCTATTGGACATGTGATGGTATAATCTTTGTGATTTCATTTGATTTGCATTGTCTTAGGTAATCTTCATATGTTATGGTGGATCTTTGTTGTTGTTAGGCTAGGGTTTTGTGGTTGAATCTATTTAGTCTTTCAACATTTTTGTTATCCATTTTCACCATAAATAGTTACCATTTGGACGTAATTAACTTTCATGCAATAAAACTATATGTTATATATTGCCTCCATCATATCTGTGTGTTTCCGTTGTGTTTACTCTTGCTAACCGGTTTGTAATGATCTCCTCGAGGTCCCTCCTCATCGGTGACTGCTTCAATGATAATATTTTAATTTTTTATTTTCTTAAAGGTGACTATGTTACCAAAAATATATATTAAAAAGATCAAATTTACATGTAGAGCTAGCTTTCAGAAGACCATCTTGATATATTTTTCCAAGCCTCTAGTTCAAGTATTTAATAGGAAAAGACCCAATATTATAGGCAAGATTTTCCTCCCAAACATAGCTAGTTGGACTCTTTTAATTACAAATGGATTGATCACAGGTAAATATTCGAATTTCTAGGTATTTTGTTTTCTTTATAGGCCTCATTTTTTATCTTATTGCTAGTTATCATTGTCATAATTGAAAGAAAGCTAATTTATTGGATCACTAAGCTTGTTGGTTTGGCTAGAAAGTCCCAGGTGTTCTCTAAATTGTTACCTACTACCAATGTTCACTATTCTTCTTTTTGGATTCCTTCTAAGACCTATTATCTAAAGATTCAAAAGCTTCTCGAGAAATTTCTTTGAGCCTCTACAAACAAGAATAAAGGTTTTCATCGTGTTCCTTGGGAATTTTATTGTCTCGCTTGTTAGAAATATGATGGTGTAGACCTTGCACAAGAAAATTTATTTTATATTATGTAAAAATAATTTTTTTGTGGTACATATTTAAGCGATGTGTTTAGCTACATTAGATATTAACTTGGGTCCACTTGTAAAGTTGTCTTTTCTAGTACTAAGGAAATGTTGAGATCAATTATTTGGTGTGATTATGGTTCTGAGGCACATGTTTTTACCTTAATACTTGGTTACTTTGTGTAAAAACATAGGTGGAGAGAGAAAATAAAATCCATAAAAGACCCCATGAATACAAATATTTATTAAAATGATAGATAAATCATATTTACACTTAACATGCTTTTAATCACTGATACATTTATCTTCCACATTCTAATGGAAAATATAAATATTACAATACATTTAGATCATGATGTTAGTTACATCAAATAAAAATATCAATACTAAATTGATACATGGTTGTCATCTATTGATTGCTCTATATTCAGTTATTCACAAGCTAAGTGTTGGAAGCATGAGCATGTATGGTTGTCATTGATGTCAAACCTGGTTATCCAGATGGTTGTGTTGGCATATGCACACTCCAATGAGACATTGTATGTGATTGAAGGTTTTGTCATTGATGGTAACCTTGCAATCTTATGGCACCGGCAAGGCATTACACCGACAAGTTAGTACACCGGCATTAGCAGATCACACTCTACACCGGCACTCAGGACACCGGCACCAGCACAGAAGAAAGGAAGTATACCGGCACAGAGGCCAACAAGATTTTGTTATATTATATTTTGTTTATTATTGTAAAAATGTATAAGCCGACTTGGCAAATTGTAAAATGACTCTTATATATAAAAGAGATCATTGTAGACATTTGAGATATGTGATGTAGAAGCATTAAGAAAATACTAGATAGACCTAATGTGCGAAATATAGGTCAAGGGGTATATGTAAAGAACAGAGAAGGAACCGGTACTGAATCAGGCATTGAAGATGCTATTGTAAAGCAGTACAAGATATTGGAAATTTGTATAATCCTTATTGTAAGTCAGTGAGACTTCCCATTGAGCAGTGAGCTCTAGGCAGTTGGCCTTCCTGCATGTGCAGGCCCCTATTGTAAGTAATATTCTCTTATTGGCCAATGAGTGAATATTGTGGGTCCCAAATCCCACTGAGGTTTTTCCCACACCGGGTTTCCTCGTTAAAATCTTGTGTTATGGTGTGCTTTTCATGTGGATGTTCTTGATTCTGTTTATTGCATTATTTCTTGCATACTGGTACACTATTATATTATGTTTTGCATGTTTTAACTTAAGAAATTATAACTACTGGTCAGATACTGATTCACCCCCCCCCCTCACTATCTGTGGGACCCCTAACAATTGGTATCAGAGCTTGGTCCTCTATTTTCAAAAGCCTAATAGCTTGAGGAAGATCTTGACACCGATAAACATGGAAAATCTGATGAAGCAACTGGAAGGAGCTCTTACAGACTATGATGCAGAAAAGTTGAAAAATATCAAATTAGAAGATGATTTAAGGGCAGCTCGGGATATCATTTAGGCACTTCAAGAAAATCTTACTGTTGCAAGAAATAAGAGAAGAGAACTTTGTGAAAAATTACAAAATGAGAATGATGAAAAGGAATCACTTAATGATATGATAAGCAAGTTGAAACAAGAGAACATGACAACAAAAAATGAAATGCAGGATATGACTATGAGATTTTGCAAAGAGATTGAGGACAGGAAGAAGAATGAAGAAGAATTGATGAGAAGACTAAGTGATGCAGCAAATGAGAACACAAGGCTTAGCTATGAAAATGACATGTTGAAAATAGATCTGATGCATACTCAGAATGACTCAAATGAACTGATGAGACAAAAAGAAGTCTTAGAAAGGGAACTAGAAACTGCAAATCAACATAAAGAAAAATTCAAGAAAAGCTCAGAGGAACCTAGCACCTTGCTGAAGAATCAAAAACCTAAAGGTGACACTTCTGAATTTGGCTTTGAAGTTGATGAAAGCTCTGGTACTGCAAATACTCAGGATCATAGCAAACCAGTAAGACAACCTAATACTTATAAATTCAATGGAAAATGCTTTAATAGTAATAAGTATGGTCATAGAGCATATGAATGTAGATCTAGAAATTATCAGAATATCAACACACCCACCAGTCAATGTTCTAAATGCAACAAAGTTGGTCACAACTCTGAAAACTGTAGAATGAATGTGAGATGTTATGTTTGTGGAAGATTTGGACATTTATCTAATTAATGCAAGACACAAATCGGCATAGGTTATGGGAAAGCTATTCAGAAGAATAATGTAACTTGTTATGCATGTAACAAGATTGGGCATATTGCAAAATTCTGTAGAAGTAAAGGAACACCGGTAGACAACAAAAGTTCTAGCTTGAAAGGTAAAGAAAAAGTTAAAGAGGTTAAGCAAGAATTCTCAAAACAATGGATTAGAAAAGTTGATCTAAATATTGGGAATAACCCTCCACTGGTAGAACAAATCAATGCTTCACCGGTAGGACAGAGTGATGCCTCACTGGAAGGATAGAGCAGTGCTCCACCGGTAGGAAGTTCTTCATCTAGTTGAAGAAAATTTCCTTGAGGGTTTAGCAATCTAATGATACATGCGCTATTATTCCCTCGGTTAGAGATACAAAGTTGGAAATTACTTATTACCGGCAAACAATGTTAAGTGAATACTTAACCGGCATGCAATTAATGTGGTAGATGGAGAAAAGACACTATAAAATTAAGGTTTTGGCTCCATTTCATTTCACCGAGATTTCAAACTTTCAAAGAGCGCGAAGACTCCGAGCTAAGGCATTTCGAGAAAGAAGCAAGCACACTCCAAGCAATCATCCATCCAAGGCAGTAAAAGGTATTTAATCATGGAATCCACCTCTACAATTGAATATATAGCAAACCCTACTGTTGTTGAAGTGATAAAAAGACCTAGGCCCGTATTTCAAGATAGCAAAGAAGGATGATACCTTAGGTGCTTTTTCTCAAATTCCTAAGGGAGTTGTATATGCTGAAGACCCCAGAATGTACATCCACTGCAACATTGAAGAGTTAGGAGATGAGGAAATTAAAACCATGTATAAAACTGTGATATGTGATAATACCGGCAATGTAAAGGATGAACACAAGATCATTGAGACCCTAGGATTTACAGAGATCCTTAGCATTCCTGAATTTCCAAAGGATGTGATTAAGATAGTCTTAAGCAAGGTACATGGAGAATTTTTCTGGTTAGATACAATCCATAAGATCACCAAGGAATCTGTGAAAAGCTGTCATAGGGTTACCGACCACCGATAAGAGACCAGATAAAACCAAGAAGGTTCCCAATGACCTAGTTATAAACCTAACTGGTGCAACATTTGACAAGAGGTCTCTAAGAGTTAATGATGTAAAAGATATCAATGTAGGATTCATCAGTATGATATTAGGGTATAAAGCTACTCATGCTAATAGACTCAATTCAGTTTCAAGTTTATGCATTAAGAGTGCTTATGAAATGGTCACAGATAATGCAAAAATTGACATATGTGAATGGTTAAAGGATGAATTAATTGACAACCTTGGAAAGATCAAGAAGGACAAGAAAGGAACTTTTAGATTTGGAAATCTGTTAATATGTCTAATGCTACACATAACAAAATAGGTTCCCGGTATAGGTTACAAAGAACTTGGATATGACATACCAATAGGAAAACAATTAACAGAACTATTCAATAACATGGGTGAGAACAAGGAAAACAATATTCATGACTTTTTCCAAGCATTAAAGACCAGAATGAAGAAAAGAGTAAGGTTATCATAGAAGATTGTAGACAAATACAAAGATGATATATGCTTTGTCATCAAGAAAGATGAAATATGGATGGAAGTTGTCATCCCAAGGACAGTTTGGGTAACCGAGATGGGATATGAAACAGATGATCACATAGTTGAAACATATGCTAAAGCACTTCTGGAAGCCCCCAGTGAACCTAAGGAGGAAGTATTTGGTAGTGCTGAGACTATAGAAAGCCAAATACAATCAAAGAAAAGGGTGAAAAAGGTTGAGGCATTTGTAAGAAAAGGTTCTAGACAAGCAAAAGCCATCAAAGAAGATGTATTGAAGAAAATTGGCATAACAGAGGATGAGTTAGCAGCTCCACAGCCTGAAACTCACCTATCACTGGTAGGTACTTCTTCAGGAAGTGACATGCCTGCAACTTTCAAAAGAGTTGTAAGAAAAAGAGATCCCTCACCGGCAACCACACCTTCACCTAAGAGGACAAGGCAAAAGCAACAAGCAGTGAGATCTCCGATTAGAAAGGCCACACCAAAGAAGAAACTGACACCCAAGAAGAAGAAAAGGACAAACAAAGACCTGGCCCCTCTTGATATACTGCTGAATGAAATCACAGAGGAAGGTAAATTGAAGAACATAGAGAAAATATATGACACTCTAACAGCTGATGAGAAAGAACAAGTTGAAAATAGTGTTATATTGCACATGGATATGTACAAGAAATTTTTTATGGAAGTAGTCAATGAAATTCCTGATGAACTATTCAAAAGACTAGAGGCAAGAAGACAGGCAGTGATAGAATTGGATAAGAAAATAAAAATTGAAAAGTTACTTGTTGTATATCCGGTAAACTCTCCACAAGAAATTGATGACCTAATTGCTCAAGCAAATCGGACAGTATTTTCTACTGCACACTGGCACGTTGCTTTAATGGTAGGAAGAGTTAATGAGGTGACAGAGGAAATAGAAAATGGTTGGGATATATTCCTTGTTGAGAAAGAAAAACAAGAAGAGTACAGGAACCCCAAACTTATAAAGGTATACTAGAAAGATAGAGACAAGGGGAAAGGAAAAGTTGGTGGACCACCAAGTATCAAGGTTAGAGACAACTTACCCCCACCTCCTTTAAATACTCCGCCGGTAAAAACAACAACTACTGAAGATCAATCGGCAGCTGAGAGTATGGATGTAGAGGATGGAAATCCTAATACTGAAGTTTTATATACTATGGATGTTGATACTCAGAAGATCAACATAGTGGTAGACAAAGATACAACAGATAAGACAGATATGGTTAGTGAGCCTCCGGTAGCTAAGGAAACTGATAACTTACAGGAGAAACCGGTAGAAGATAAAGAACTAAAGGTAGAGATTCAGACTGAAATAGAGAAAGAAACAAAGAAAAAGGCTCTAGAACAGCAACAGAAATAGGTACATAAGGAAACAGTGCCACCAGCAACTAGCGAAAAACCATTGCTTAAAGAAATGCAGACACAAACAGACCTACCAGAGGTCAAAACAAGCTTGGTTACTTCCACCGGTACTCAGATTGTTGAAACATCATCAAGCTTCAAATCAACCAATGTGACTGAGGTACTACTTGATTCTATCAAGAAAATAACCAACTGTAGCTCACAGGCTTACAAAGCAATTGATGATACCATACCAATTTTGAAGGTAATTGCTCCTAACTGTAATATAGATAACAAAGATTCTTTAGGACAATTGGATACACTGTGTAAATATATCTCAGAAAACATTGAGAAAATAAAAGAAGAGTCAGTGAAGGATAAAGTAGAAGTTGAAAAACAGAAATTCTTTGATGAGCAAATAAAGAAGTGTAATAGAGATTTTGACACACTTCTACCGGAATTATGTAATTTTTTGAAAGAGTACAAAAATTTGTACAAGGATACCTGTAAAACAAACTTTTTGACTATAGATATAGACAAGAAAATGAGCAAGGTACAGGATGAGATCAATAAACTTGCAGATAGTTTTGTCAACTCACCTGATACACTATCAGTTTTTGAGGAGAAGATAACAAATTTTGAGGAAGAACTACTTAAATTGGAAAGAGAGAAAGAAAGGATAATAAATAAGGCAAAACATTTGAGATCTAAACTAAGTCCAAGATTGGACTATCTAGCATCTCTGCGGAAGGAAATTTCTGAGGCACTAATGCAGGGAAGCAAAACACCAGCAGAGCATTTGCAGCATCTCACCGGTACAATGAAGAGAACAGAGATAGCAATAAAGGATAGCAAGAAGTTTATGGATAGTATAAACTTGATTTTGGGAGATATTTTTCAAAATTATAACTACCCTGCTACAAGGTTGAAACCACAAACTCTACTGACATCTTGACAACCTTTGTCATTGATGCCAAAGGGGGAGTAGTGGGACGAGAAAATTCAAATCACAGGATAGGAATCATATGCTCAGGGGGAGCTCTCATATTTTTGGTAACATTTTTGGACTACACATTTTTGGATACTTTTTGAAATTTCTCATGAGTGTTGCCATCAATGCCAAAGGGGGAGATTGTTGGCATATGCACACTCCAATGAGACATTGTATGTGATTGAAGTTTTTGTCAACGATGGCAACCTTGCAATCTTATGGCACCGGCAAGGCATTATACCGGCAAAGCATTACACCGACAAGTTAGTACACCGGCATCAGCAGATCACACTCTACACCGGCACTCAGGACACCGACACCGGCACAGAAGAAAGGAAGTATACCGGCACAGGTTATATTATATTTTGTTTATTATTGTAAAAATGTATAAGCCGACTTGGCAAATTGTAAAATGACTCTTATATATAAAAGAGATCATTGTAGACATTTGAGATATGTGATGTAGAAGCATTAAGGAAAATACTAGGCAGACCTAATGTGCGAAATATAGGTCAAGGGGTATATGTAAAGAACAGAGCAAGAACTGGTACTGAATCAAGCATTGAAGATTCTATTGTAAAGCAGTACAAGATATTGGATTTGTATAATCCTTATTGTAAGTCAGTGAGACTTCCCATTGAGCAGTGAGCTCTAGGCAGTTGGCCTTCCTGCATGTGCAGGCCCCTATTGTAAGTAATATTCTCTTATTGGCCAGTGAATGAATATTGTGGGTCACAAATCCCACCGAGGTTTTTCCCACACTAGGTTTCCTCGTTAAAATCTTGTGTTATGGTGTGCTTTTCATGTCGATGTTCTTGATTCTGTTTATTGCATTATTTCTTGCATACCGGTACACTGTTATATTATGTTCTGCATGTTTTAAGCTAAGAAATTATAACTACCGGTCAGATACTGATTCACCCCTCCCTCTCAATATCTGTGGGACCCCTAACAGGTTGTTGGTTCGGATATGTTTTTGGTTATTACAGTTATGCTTTGTGCTGCAGGTTGGGTTGAGTATTTTTGTGTTGGTTGTGGTATTTTGTTTTGGGTAGTTATCTATGCTCTCTGGCAACGAATATGCATTTCAGAGTGGTCTGGAAAGGTTTTGGTGTTCTCTAGATATGTTGTAGAGTGTTTTGTGGTTTAGTAGATTTTGTTTCATGGCATACATAGTATTCTTAGTATGTTTCTCATATAATTTATTTGTTTGTCAAGAGAGATTTGTTGCATTAGGTTCAGGGTATTTAGTTATGATGTGACTCGTTATGTCTGATTAAGTTATCATAGTTGTATCATATTCTTTTGATTTGGATATGAGTTGGAAGTTATATTGGGATGTAGTTATGGGTCTCACCTTTGTGTGTGAAGATCTGCATGGAGTATTCTACATCAGAAGGTGTTTTGTGGTCGGCTTATTGTTGTATCTACACATTAAGTTTGGTAGTGAATTTGGATAATGTATTAGCGTGTGTGGTTCATTGAATTAATCTTATAAAAATATCTTATAATGTGTACTGGTTTCCTATTTCTCTTGGAGTGGACAATTTTTAGTTGTATTGGTTCGGGTGGCTTATTTTGTATAATATTGCTTATTCTATTTTGGTCGACCCTCATTTAGGTTTTCAATGTTTTATCTCATATTTAAGGAGTGTGGATAGATGATTTGAGTACGTGTGAAAAAATGAATTGTGCATAAAGAGTTTGTGAATAATAAGCAAGCAAATTTGAGATTGTGAATGTACGAAAGTCGGTTTGAGAAGAGATTTGAAGATGATATATTTAGGAAGACAGTGTGTTGCAATAGCAGAGGCTTTTAGAGATGTTTGTCATGATGTTGGTCGTTTGATCCAATTGTTCGAGGATAATTTCATGTTCAGGAGAATCCTTTTCATTTCAATTTAGTTATTTCCTTTGTTGTTGATTGACAATGAGTCTCTTGGCAGCAATTTGTATCTTGCCTTGAAGAAATGATCTTCAACAAAGAAAATCATGATTTTGTGTCTTACCTAAGGTTGTGCGCCTTAGTCAACAAGTCCATAGCAGTGATCTCTTTTCCAGGAAGCCATATTCATTGTAAATTATTTTTTATTAAGGAACAAATGGGTTTTGAAGGGACCCAAAACCCTTTTTACAAAAAGATAATCTATATATGCATATTAAAGAAAGAAACCAAAATATGGCAAAAAACAAAAAACCAGAGACCAGACAACAAACAAAAGATAACCCAGTTCAAATTATTGAGAGCCTCCGCAACCTCTGCCTCCAGCTGAGTCATGTTAAGAGCAATATTTTTTAGATCCTAGATGTCTTGGTTGGTGGTTTTCTTTTTTAAATTGGCTCTAGTCCTTTTTGGAGGACCAGTGTTCTCATCCTGCAACTTCTCAAGCGAATCCACATCAACCACCATCCCTTCCTGGTGAAGGCCTTCCAGTTTCCCAACTATAGTATTGATGCTTTTCGCCAAGCTCTTAACCACTTTATGGTTGTAGGTCACAAGGGATATGAGGTTGTGATTGACTATTTGGAACTTATTTTCCAATTGTTTTAGTTTGTCATCATAATCCTTCTTAAGTTTCTCTTCAATCTTAATAATCTTGTTGTCACAATCTTTCTTGAGATCATTATAGTGCTAACAGTCTTTTGCATGGACTCAACAAAAGATTTCATTTGCTCCACACTCCATTGTTTGGCACAACAATTATCTTATTTACTGCTAATAGCACAGAACTTAACATTGATCTCTTTGATTTCATTAAATATCCATTTCTGCATTCTGAAATGATCAACCACGAATCATGGGCTATGGCAAGAACGTCATCTAGATTTTCTCTGTCTAAATTAAGATAAGGGTATTCCACATTGAGGTCCTTAGGAAAGGAAGTTTTCTCATTCCTATTAGTAGCAAGTGCTGATTTATCAAGTAGAGAATGATAGGACGGTTTGGATTCAGAATTAGTAGCTTAAACATGGGAATTTCTTCTCCTCTTAGAGATTTGGCCTGGTTTATTTTTCTCCTCTGGCTCAGATTCAAAACCTTCTCATTCTATGTCCCACTCCTCTTCATCAAAAGAGTGACTCCCAAACTCATCTACTTTAATACCGTATGAGATATCAGGGGTTCTAGATGAAGGAGAGGGTTGCAACTTTATATGTTCAAAAATTAACAACAACAAGCCTCCATGAAGGACTGGATTTTTCTTGTTTTTCCTATGTTCTTTAATGTTAGTATTAATAGAAGCTTGCAAAAATAAAAGAAATGAAATCTGCACTTTATGTCGAAAATGATTCAGTAGAACAAAATGGTACCCAAAAGACCTAGTGTAACTACCATCTAGGGTAATATAGTTCATGATAATTGTAACCACAAAGCACCAAACAGGTTTGATATTACCCATATCATAGCTGCTCTTGGAGACTTTGGCCAATTTCTTCCTTTCTTTGTCATCTTTGCGAAATTTCTTGACCACTACATCCAACAGCTGCCTATCCTTATAAAGCTTGGCTCCTTTGGTGGATAAACCAGTAACCTCTGCCACAAGTTTTTCATCAATCTCAAAGTCCCTACCAAACATCTGAATGTGTCAGTTAATCAAGGTATTTATCGAAGGGCATTAATCTGAGTCATATTTTCTGAGATTCTGCAATGGAAACTGCATCCTCCATCTCTACTCCATTGGTGGTTGAAGTGAAGGACAGGACTATTTCTGTATTCAAGAAACAACCATACAAGTCCATGGAAGATGACCCGGTAGGTGCATTTTCCTTCGTTCCTTATGGTGTTTTGCATGTATATGATATTTGTTTATATATTCATTGTGAAATTGAGGATATTGGGTCAGAAGATATTTTGGATCTGTACACAAATAAGATCATGGATGATGTCGGAAACCCTAAGCCAGAATTTGCACAGCTGGTAAGGAAGTGTTTTACTCAATTTGTGAAATTTTTGTCTTTCGACGAGAAGGAATCGGTTCGAAATGTGTTGAGCAGGGTTCATGCTGAGTTTATATGGTTGGACAAGCCATACAAGATCATTGCAGAAGCAATCAAAGAAGTTACCTGTTTACACCAAACTAGTAAGAAGCCAAGGTTACAGAAGGTTACAAACCCTACCGTAAATAAACTAATTGTTGCAAAATTTGACAGACGATTAATGAAAATCAGTACCATAGGGGAAGATGATGTCAAGTTTGTTGCTATGGTGATTCGGTACAAGGTGTATCAGTCAAACAAATTGAATTCAGTCTCTAGCATAGCTATTCATGTCGCTTACAAGATGTTGAAGGAAGATGGTCATTATGACCTATGCAGTGTGTTGTTTGAAGAATTGTTGATCAACTTGAAGAAGATCAAACAAGACAAAAAGCATGTTTTCAATTTTAGATCACTGATTATCTGCCTTGCCCTATATTTCATGAATCAAATTCCCAGAACTGGTAGAGTCCAGCTAGCTTATGACAAATCGGTGGTGTAGTAGATCAAGCAAGGATTGGATAGTCTTGGCAATCAAGGCAATCAAAATGTTTCTTTGTTGGCCTTTTTCAAGACATTTCGAGAGAAGATGAAACGGAGAGTGTGAATCCCCAAGGAAATTGATAAAAAGTATTAGGGGGAAACATGTTTTATAGTGAATAAGGATGAATGCTTGATGGAGGTGGTCCAGCCCCACACTGTTTGGATAATGTCTATGGGATATGAGATGGATGAAGCTATTTTCGAAGCACATTGATAGGAAGGATCTCACAAAAGAGTTGCACCTTGATTAGTAGGTGGGTAAAAGATGTTATAGTGGGCTTCCATACTTGTTCACACCCTTCTCTTCTCTAGTATCAAGTCAAACAACTAAACTCCTTTGGAATGCTCCCTATCAACTTGCTTGCTCCTATTACTCAAAAGCATGGTTGGGATTCACTAGAGTAAATCCAACCATCAAATTGTCAAAATATCCAACATTCACTTGCAGGGGTCTAAGATGATGTTGAGAAGGTGTTTCAATTCCCTTCATGTGGTTCTCTTATTGGTTTCTCTCCATTTCCCCATCGCTTTCTCTTGTTCCTATTTTCTAGGCCTAGTAGCCCTAAGAGCCCCTTTTAGCCCTACCTTCACAATCTTTGCCCAATTACTCAAAAATATTCCAAAGAACCCACTAAGATATTTTGTGATTCGAATGCCCTTTTGGACACTCTTTGAGAATCAGGAGGTAAGGTTGTCCGATACGTCCGTACAGGTATGGACCCCAAAATGGCTCTTTTTGAGGGTTTAAGGGTTTAAGAGTCTTGTCCATTAGGGTTTGTTGATTTCCACACCCTGTCACACCTTTCTTCTACTAAGACTCCATTAGGCTTCCTTCTTCTATTCCAACCACTTGGCACAACCACATTTGATCTTCCCTACAAGCAATGATAAAAATAACAGTCATAATCCCTAGCCGAGCTATGGCAGAGCTCGCCTAGGATATGATGGAAAATGGCTTCAAAGAAACTTCCATGACATTAAAAATAATATGTACATTTTACACAGGCTCCATGACTTTAATCCCAAGGGCCATTGACCAAACACAATGGGATTTCAAGTTGGAGCCATAGCTAGGGTCTTAATCCCTTACTCAGACCGAGAGCAATGCAGTTGAAGAAAATTTGTAAACAAGCACTAAACCTACACTAAGAAAGATTAAAATAACTTCCTAAGCACCACAAAAATATATACTAAACCACCATGAAAGGACAGTACCAAGATCAAACCATCTGGTACGAACTGCTATAACCAAAATTACAAATCTTATGCAAAAATCTAAAAAATTGCCTTCAAGTATTATTCAAAAAAATTCTCATGGATCTTCCAACCCATTTTAAATTATTTCAAAAGAATTTTATATTCCTCCTTGCGCATAACCAACCACCCATCGGTTTCTTAACCACCGATTTGATCAATTTTTGAAAAGTTGCAAAAAGTTGTCAAGCAACAATGACAACTTTTGCTCCATTTTGCATTTAAGCAACTTATGCATTTTTACTCACTCTAAACCCCCTAGGATGGTTCCCTAACATCAAAACCACATTTCCAAAAACTTTATGAGGCCTTACAAAGATTTTTACCCTATTTTGCAAAATGATGCCATTTTTGGCTTACAAGGGTACATTGGCCAAAACTGAGAAAACAAGCAAACCTTGGTGACAAACACACTTCAAATAACTCCAAAACACACTTGTGGACCTATCAATAGTCAATTATTCATTCATTGATCCCAAACATGATCAATCACTCCAAAATTTTGAAAAAGCATTAATAAAACTAGGTAAAACTAAGTGCTCCTACACCATACTCCCCCAATGAGAAAGAAGTCAAGTGACTCCTTTAGGAAAAAGAGAGAGGTAAACTCCAAGCTTAGGAAATTCTACTTCAGGTACCCAAGTGGCCTTAGATTCTGGAAGATGTTGCCACTTGACCAAATGTTCCATATAGGCGGTATGCTTAGTCTTCTTGAGGATTCTTGAATCCAATACCTTCTCGGCTTGTAGCATAGATGTAGGTGGTAAAGGCAAGTTTGAAAGTGATTGAGAGACCTCTGAGACTCTACTTCATTCCCCTAGAAGTGTGCCTTTGTATTGCACCAGGTTTGCAACATTAAAAATAGGAGATAAAGCCATGTCCCCGAGTAGATCAAGTTTGTAGGCACTTTGCCCATACTTAGCCAGGTTCTTACAAGGTCCAATCCTCCTCATTTGAAGCTTGATAGGGACACCTTTCTGAAGCCTTTCTTTTCTCAAATGCACCATTACTAAGTCACCAACAGAAAATTGAACATCCCTCCTCTTTTCATCCACTTAGTCCTTGATTCTTTGAGAGTTGTCTAGTAAAGCTTGCCTAACATTCTCATGAATCTCTTTCATGGACTGATCCATGTCAACAACATGTCCTCTCTTTTGTTCCATATTCCCCATATCTCCAAGCTCCAACACACCTCTTGGATGAATCCCGTGCACTACTTCAAAAGGACTCTTACTGGTTGATCTATTCAAGCTATCATTGTAAGCAAATTCAGATTGATGGATGATCTGATCCCAAGATTGTCCATACTCCTTTGTTAAAAATATGAGAAGGTTCCCAAGTGTTCTATTTACCACCTCTATTTGGCCATCTTTTTGGGGATGGTAGGCTGAGCTAAAAGACAAGTTAGTACCCAATCTCTGCCATAAAGTTTTCCAAAAATAACCAATGAATTTGGTATCTTTATCTGAAACTATGCTGATTGGTAAGCCATGAATCCTAATGACTTCCTTGAAAAGCAAATGAGAAATATAACTAGCATCATGAGTCACCTTACATGGAATGAAATGGGCCATTTTACTAGATCTATCTACCAGAACATAGATGCTATCAAATCCTGATTTGGTCTTGGGTAAACCAACAACAAAATCCATACTTACACACTCCCATGGCCAGTTTGGTATAGGTAAAGGTTGATAGAGTCCAGTATTAGATGAGGTTCCCTTTTCCCTTTGACAAACAACACATTGCTCAACATATTTTCTGATATCCCTTTGCATCTTTGGCCAATAGTAGAATCTTTGAACAAGTTCCAAAGTTGTATTCAACCCAAAATATCCACTTAAACAACCATTGTGCTTCTCTTGCAACAAATTTTCTCTCATGGACCCTCTTGGCACACAAATTTGTCCTCCTTTAAATAAAAGACCATCTTGCAAAGTAAAATATGCATACTCACCATGAAAGTGATTCCTAAACTCTTGACAAACCTTGTAGATGGCAGCAAAATCTTCATCATCTTGGTATAGCCCTTTGAAACTATCAACTCCAATGCTCTTGAGTTGCACTTCTTGAACCGTTAGCAACCTTCTACTCAATGCATCAGCAACCTTACTACATTAACCTTTCTTATGTTTAATGGTAAAAGTATAGGAATGAAAATATTCTACCCATTTGATATGCCTATGATTCAATTTTTCTTGGGAGTTGAGAAAATTAAGAGCTTAATTATCAATATAGACTACAAATTCCTTAGGTAATAAATAATGCCTCCACTTCCTAATTGATTGAACAAGTGCATATAACTCTAAATCATAGGAAGAATAACTTTTCTTGTCTTCATTGATCTTTTCACTAAAAAATGCAACTAGTCTATTGTCTTGACTTAGAACCGCTCCAACTACTATGTTTCTTGCATCACATTCTATGGTGAAGAGCTTGTCAAAGCTTGGAAGAACAAGGACAGGTTGAGTAGCCACCTTTGTCTTCAAAAAATCAAATTCTTTTTGTGCCTCTTTTGTCCATTCAAACTTAGTCTTTACACCTCCTTTGATTGTATCAAGCATAGGTGCACATATCTCACTAAACCCTATGGTGAACTTCCTATAAAATTGTGCCAAACCATGAAAACTCCTCACTTCACTTATTGTTTTAGGTATAGGCCAACTGATTATGACTTCCACCTTTGAGGTATCCATCTTCAAATCACCACTTGAGATTACAAACCCAAGATATACCAACTCCTGTTTCATGAACTCACATTTCTCCAAATTGATAGTTAGTTGCCCATCACATAATTGCTTCAATACAATCTCAATATGCTTAAGATGTTCATCTTTAAACTTACTAAAAATCAAGATGTCATCTAAATAAACAACAAGAAATTTACCAATGTAATCCTTGAGTACTTCATTCATGAGTCTCATGAATGTGCTAGGGGCGTTTGTGAGTCCAAATGGCAAAACAAGCCATTCATAAAGTCCTTATGTGGTTTTGAATGTTGTCTTCCATTCATCTCCCTCCTTGATTCTGATTTGGTGGTAACCACTCTTGAGGTATATCTTGGTAAAATACTTATCACCCCCTAAACAATCCATCAAATCTTCAATTCTTGGAATGGGAAACCTATACCTAATAGTAATCTAGTTAATGGCTCTTGAATTGATGCAAAGTTTCCAAGTACCCCCCTTCTTTAGTGCCAAAATGGTGGGAACTGCACATGGGTTGATGCTCTTCATTATTAGACCATTGTCCAAGAGTTCTTGGATTTATTTAGCTACTTCTTTATTCTTCTCTAGTGTCATTTTGTAGGCTACTTTATTAGGCAATGAGGCTTCGAGTATGAAGACAATTTGGTGACTTATGGCACGTTGAGGATGCAAGGTTGCAGGTGCTCCATCACTTATGATTTCCTTGAACTGATTTAGTATCTATTGCACTTCATCAGGAATACATACCTTCTTGTCCTTGTTTTCCTCTTTTGGTTTCATAACAAGTGCAAACCCCACTCCTTCTCCTTCTTTGAGAGTGTTTATGAACTCCTTCTCACCAACTAGTAGTACATTGGAACCTTTAGATATGCTCTCTTCTTGATCTCCTATGGACTAAATTTTATAGGTAACTCCATCTTTTTGAAAGGTATAAGAATTCTTTTCTCCATGGTGTATTGCTTTTCTATCAAATTGCCAAGGCCTACCTAGGAGTAGGTGGCATGCATCCATTGGCAAGATGTCACACAAAATATTGTCTTTGTAGCCTCCTATAGTGAACTCCACCCAAGTTTGTTCATTCACCAAAACATGTTGCCCCTTGTTGAGCCAAGTAACCCTATAAGGATTGCTATGTGGAATTCTTTGTAGGTTGAGTTTGCTTACTACTTCTTCTGACACTATGTTATCAGTGGAACCTGAATCCACCACCACTCTACACACTTTACCCATGATCTTGCACTTTATCCTAAACAAGGATCTTCTTTGAATAGGTTCCTCCTTAACTGGTTCTTTGATCAAAACTCTTCTTATCATAAGATTCTCTCCAACCTCAGAATCTAAGCTTACTTTTGACGTCTTCACATTTATTGCATCTTCTTGAACATAACTTACTCTCCTTTCACCTCCTTGGGATGAAGAAGCCTTCTTAGGACATCTATAGGTCGGGTGTCCAAGTTGATGGCAATTGTAGCACTTCATTATGGTGAAATAGGACCCTCTTCCTGATCCACTAGATCTTCCTCTATTAAAGTTGATAGATCCCCTTCCTCTATAGCTTCTCTTGCTATTGGAATCCCCACTTTTCTCTACCAACTTGGATTCCCCTTGGGATCTTTGGTCTACACCTCGTCCACCATAGCTACCTCTATGACCTCAACCATTTATTCCCCTACCTCTGCCTCTATTGCTTTGCTCTTATTTCTTTTTACTCCTCTTCCACCTTGAGTGCCAATTGATAGCACTTATGGACAGTAATAGGACACAACAAACTTATCTCTTCTTGGATATTCCACCGCAAACCATTCAAGTACCTGGCTACCTTGATGCTTTCATCTTCCACCACCTTGGATCTCAAACACAACTTCTAAAATTATTCAGTGTAGCTGCTTCACTGATCCCATCACATTCAAAGTGATTCTCTAACCCTTCAATCCACTCCATGACCACTTCTGGTTCCATTTTCCCACAAAATAGTGGCACTCCTATTAGGATTCCCAAAGATACTGAGAGGAGGGGGTGAATCAGTATCTAACCGGTTAACAGATTTTATGACCTTATTAAATATTTTGCATTCCAAAACAATGTACCGGTAAACAAGAATAAATGCAGTAAATATGAACAGTAAAGACAACATAGAAAGCACACCATAACACAAGATGTTTAATGAGGAAACTCGGTGTGGGAAAAAACTCGGTGGGATTTGTGACCCACAATATTCACTCACTGGCCAATGAATGGATATTACTTACAAGAGGTGTCTGCACATGCAGGAAGGCCAACTGCCTAGAGCTCACTGCTCAATTACAATAGGAAGTCTCACTGACTTACAAAATGGACTATGAGAATCCAATATAATGTATTGCTACAAAAAGCATCTGCTATGTCAGGTTCAATACCAGTTTAAGCTCATACAATAACCATAAACCCTTCTACAAAGTCTGCCTTAATATTCGCTCTACATATCCATCATATCTATCCTCTATGTTGTGTCGCTCAAAATGATCTACAAGACCTCATACTTATATATGAGTCTTATTACAATATGTCATGTTGGCTTACAAAAAGATATTACAATTAAATACAAAATACAATAATCAAAATCTTGTCGGCTAGGATGCCAGTAAACATTATTGTTGTTGTCGGTGAACTATCTACTAGTGTAGAGTTTGTCGGTGCGGTGCCATAAGATTGAAAGGTTGTCATCAATGACAATACCTTCAATCACCTACAATTTCTCATTGGAGTGTGCAATGCCAACAATCTCCCCCTTTGGCATTGATGGCAACACTCATGAGAAAAATTAAAAAAGTGTCCCCAAAATTGAAGTCCAAAAATCTTACCAAAACTGTGTGCTCCCCCTGAGCAAATGATCTCTTCTACAAGTCATTTTGCTTAGTTCTACTACTCCCCCTTTGACATCAATGACAAAGGTTGTCAAAATGTCAATGAGTGTAGTGCTCAGCTAGAACCTTGTAACCAGTTGGTTACAATCTGAAATAGGTCTACTAATACCAAATTCAGGCTCTAAGTGAACCTGTCACTGTCCTTCAATGCTATCTTTGTTCTTTGAATTGTATCGGTGAGGTGATGCATTTTCCCTTTCAGTGTCTTTTGTCCCTGAATAAGTGCCTCTGAGATCTCTTTCCTCAAAGAGATGAGGTTATCCAGTTTAGGACTGAGTCTACATTTAAGATCTTTTGCCTTGCCTTTTATTCTTTCCTTTTCCTTCTCCAACTTCTCAAGTTTCTCTTCAAACCCAGCTATCTCTTATTCTATAACTGGTATTGATTCAGATGAACCAATGATATTGTCAACTATATCATCAATTTCTTTTTGCACTTTATTGATCTCCTTATCGATATCCACTGTCAAAAGATTAGTCTTACATGTATCTCTATACAGTTCTTTGAACTTTGTAATTGTGTTGTTCAATGCCGGTAAGAGGGTATCAATATGTTTCGTGCACTTCTTTATTGTGTCTCCAAAAAATTTATGTTTTTCCTTGTCCATTTTCTCTTTAAATGTCTCTTCATTTATTTGTTCAGTAGTCAGTATGTTGCCAGTGATATACTTAGACAAAGTGTCTAATTGACTCAAAGAATCCTTATTATCTACATTACACTTGGGTGCAATCAATTTAAGAATGGGTAATGTGTCATCTATAGCCTTATAATCCAATGCATTACAATTATTAATCTTCTTAATGGAATCCAAAAGTACTTCAGTCACATTTGTTGGTCTGAATTTAGTCATGGAAGTACCAGATGACTGACCAATTACCTTAACAATCTCCATGCTGCCGGTGTGAGTAACCACTTTGCTTGCCTCGACCTCTGGTGGGTCAATTTGTGTTTGCATTTCTATCAGCAAGGGTTTAGGCTTCTCAGTTGTTGTCGGTGGCACTGTCTCTGTATGTACCTGTGACTCAACCTTTTTCTCTGCCTGTTTCTCAACTTGTATCTTTGTCCTCTCTTCTGCCAATTTTTCTGATGGTTTCTCTGTGGTATCCACTGTCAGTTTCTCTTTCTGCATCTCTGCATTGTCCACTACCAGTGACTTAGTAGGTTTCTTTGTTTTCTCTGCAGTCGGTTTCTCAGTCTCTGTTGGTTTTTCAATGTTTGTATCAATGGTGTTGTAAGTAACCATTTCACTAACCCCAATCTCAATGTGTTCCATTGTTTGTTCTACATGTGTCTCTACCTCAATATTTTCAGCCGGTGGCTTAGTAGCCACATTTTTTTTTTCACCAGTGGTCTCCTTATCAACCACAATATTGACCTCCTGAGTATCAATGTTCATTGTGTACAGGATTTCTGATTCAGGATTTGTATCCTCATGTGAAGTCTCCACATCCTCAGTAGTTGGTGTGTTGTCAATTAGTACCGGTGGAGTATCAGAAGGTGGTGGAAGGTTATCTATCACTTTTATATTTGGTAGTCCACCTACCTTGCCTTTACCTTTGTCCTTATCCTTTTGGTATACCTTGAATGTTTTTTGTCTATTTCGTTCTTCTTGTTTTTGTTTCTCCACAAATAAAATGTCCCATTTATCTGTTGTCTCTTCTATGATCTCATTAACCCTGCCGGCCATTAGACTTACATGTCGGTGAAGATATCCAACAGTTGTTTACCTACTGGTATGTCATAATCAAAGTCTTTCCTGCCTACATCGGGGACTTATTTTGTACTATATAGCATTAGGCATACAAGAAGATTTCCAAATCTGAAAGTACCTTTCTTATCTCCTTTAATTTTCTTCAGACTATCAATTAATTAATCCTTCAACCATTCACAAACATCTATCTTAGCATCATTGTTAACCATATCATATGCACTCTTGATACATAGACTGGAAACTGAGTTCAGTCGGTTAGCATGTGTGGTTTTGTATCCTAAGATCATGCTAATGAATCTAACATTGTCATCCTTTGCATCATTAACTCTCAAGGATCTACTGTCATGGGTTGCACCAGTTAAAGTTATCATTGTGTTATTAGGAACCTTCTTGGTTTTATATGGCCTGCTACCAGTGGAATGTAAGCCAGTCACAGCCTTAACTTCTTCTCTAGTGATCTTATGGATAGAGTCTAACCAAAAGAATTCTCCATGGACTCTATTGAGTACAATCCTCACTACCTCCTTGGGAAATTCCGGAATTTCAAGGATTTCCACAAAACCTAGGGTTTCAATAACCTTATGTTCTGGTTTTATAATTCCATTTTCATCACAAATAGCATCCTTATACATTTTCATGATTTCATCTGAACCTAGTTCCTCAATATGGCAATGTATGTAAATTCTTGGGTCTTCTGCATATGCAACTCCTTTAGGGATTTTAGAAAATGCACCTAGGGTATCATCATTTTTTGCTACTTCGGGAATAATCTTGAATACGGGCCTAGGGCGTTTGACCACTTCAATAACAGTAGAGTTTGCAATGAATTCGGGAGCAAAGGAGGAAGCCATTGATAAATACCTTAATCTGCCTTTTAGGTTTGGATGTTTGAAAGATTTTGCTTCACTTCTCATTGTGGATGCCTTCGCTCGGGTTTTTCGTGCTCTTAGGAAATTTGAATGCTCAGTGAATGAAAAAGAGTGAAAAACACTAACTTATAATGTCTTTTCCTTCAACTACCACAATAAATGCCTGTCGGTTAAGTGAAACTTAACACATCTACCGGTAAAGAAGAAGTTCATCTTCTCACCATAAACCGAGGGTAAACTTGCATGATTTTCAATTTGATGTCATACCCCCAAAAGGTTTCTTTTCAGTTAGATGAAGAATCTCCTACAGGTGGAGTGATACTTTGTTCTATCGGTGAAGGAATAGTCTCATCAACATTCTGATCTCTCTTTCTAATCCATTGTTTTGAAAATTCTTGCTTTACCTCATCTACCTTCTCTTTGCCTTTCAAACTGGGTCCTTTGTTATTTGCCAATGAAGTCTTACTTCTTCAAAATTTTGCAATATGTCTAATTTTGTTACAAGCATAACAAGTCACATTGTTCTTCTTAATAGCCTTTCCATATCCTATGCCAATTTGTGTTCTGCATTGATTAGATAAGTGTCCAAATCTTCCACAAACATAACATCTTACATTTATTCTGCAATTTTCTGAATTGTGACCAATTTGTTGCATTTGGAACATTGACCAGTGGGTGCATTAGTATTCTGATATTTTCTGGATCTACACTAATTTTCTCTATGACCATACTTGTTACAGTTAAAGCATTTCCCATTAAATTTGTAGGCATTAGGTTGTCTTACTGGTTTGCTGTGATCATGATTGTTTACAGTACCGGAGCTTTCACCAACTTCAAAACCAAGTCCATTAGTGTCTCCATTAGGTTTCTGACTTTTTAGCATATCATCAAGTTCTTCTGAACTTTTCTTGAATTTCTCTTTGTGTTGATTTTCAGTAGCCAACTCATTTTCAAGAAAATCCTTCTGTCTCATAAGTTCAGTTTTATCATGTTCCATGTGAATCACATATGTCTTTAACATATCATTTTCATGACTGAGTCTTAGATTTTCAGTTCCAACATCATTGAATCTCCTAGTCAAGTATTATTCAAAAAAATTCTCATGGATCTTCCAACCCGTTTACAATGATTTCAAAAGAATTTTATATTCCTCCTTTCTCATAACCAACCATCCATCAGTTTCTTAACCACCGATTTGATCAATTTTTGAAAAGTTGCTCCAAAAGTTGCAAAAAGTTGTCAAGCAACAATGACAACTTTTGCTCCATTTTGCATTTTTGCAATGTATGCATTTTTACTCACTCTAAACCCCCTAGGATGGTTCTCTAACATCAAACTCACATGTCCAAAAACCTTATGAGGCCTTAAAAAGAGTTTTACACTATTTTTCAAAATGATGTCATTTTTGGCTTACAAGGGTACATTGGCCAAAGCTGAGAAAACAAGCAAACCTTGGTGACAAACACACTTCAAATAACTCCAAAATACACTTGTGGACCTATCAACGGTCCATTATTCATTCATTGATCCCAAACAAGATTAATCACTCCAAAATTTTCAAAATGCATCAATACAACTAGGTAAAACTAGGTGCTCCTGCACCACATATGCACAACATTTTCTCAACTCTTCGGAAGATAGTGAGGAGAGATTTGGTACCTGAAAAGAAAATTCAATGGAGTTACACTCCAAATTTACAGAACCGGCAAGGAAGAGGAAGGTGGCTAAGATAGTAGAGGACATTCTCGTTGAGGAGGGTCATCCCCGGGAGAATGTGAGGGTTGCTAGGGAAGCAAGGGATGCAGTAGAGAAGGAAGAAAAACTGAAATTTCCTCTTGCCAAGATAAAGGTTACAAGACCCTTTATCGCTCAGGTAACGACACCTGGTACTCAAGTTGAAACCTCTGGTACACTTGCAAAGGGCAAAGGTATTCTGAAGAGAAAGCAGAAAGCACAAAGGGAACATGTGGTGGTTACTCTAGTGGAATCAAAAATTCAATCTAATTTTGATATTCACAAGGCACCTTAGAAGGGTGAATTTGCTAGGATAACCCGGAAGCCCCAATTCGGTGATGTGAAGGGTGAGAAGTAGAAGAAGAAAGTAAGCTTTCAACCTTAATCGACGGGCCAATCCAAGAAAGGAAAGAAGACAAAGTCTAATATTGATGAAGCCATTGAATCCGGTAAGATGAAAACTTTAAAAGAAGAGTATTGCATTATTCTTCCATTATCCACTCAAGAATTGATTGATGAGATTATAAAGGATGGTAATTTAAAGAATATATATGTATATTATGTAAATATGGATGATAAAGATTAGAGACGGATAGAAGAAGCAGTAATTTTGTATATGGATGTATTTAACAAGACATTAATTGAGTTAGAGAAATATCTACCCAAAGATTTGTACGGTTTTATTGATGCTAGAAGAAAGTCAGCAAGTCAGATGGATAGGGAAATAAAGGTAAGTGAGTTGGTTAATCATTGCACCAGCATCACCATAGAACAAATTGATAGATTGATTTCATTGGCAAATAAAAAGGAATTTCAGAGTAAACACAAGGTGTACAGTTTGATGGTTGGAAGAGTTGAAGAAATAAGGAGACACACCAACAAGATTTGGAAAAAGTTTATAACTGAGAACTAGCTTGTAGATAATGACTCTCAAAATAAAGCCACTCAGTTAGATAACCCTCTGGCAGTAACTATAAATAAAGATGAAGATACGCAGGATGGTGGTGATTAGCAATTTTTGGATTTTGTTGTTGATGAGGCTACAAACAATAATGACAAACTAGAAGAAGTTGTGGATGGTTCACCAAGTGGGGACATCGGTGCACAAGAGGGACCCAAGGAAGATAAATCCGGACATTTGGATGCTAAAAAGAAAGATGATGAGAAACAGACTGAACCAAATAAGGACAAGGATAAGGATAAGGGCAAGGGTTTGGAAACTTCGGTATTAGTGGCAATTGATATTGCTAAAACACTGAGCCTAGGGAGTTTTCCTCAATATAACATCAATTTTGATAAACCTTTTGCTCAAATTTCTCCGACTGAGAGGTTGATAGTTTTTGCTTCTCTTCAGGCGCAAGCCAGTCAAGAGTTATCCCAATCTGAGTCAAAGGAGAAGAAGCTAATTGAGAAAGCGGTGAAATTTTTGGGTCAGATGATACCGAAGTGCAACTTGATGCAAGCACTAGCTCATCCGGTAAGCTAAACAATTTAATTGATCATATCCCCAACAAATTTGATGCTTTGTCTAAGGCATCTTCCCTGCAAGACATGGAGAAGTTTAAGGATGCCAAAACTCAAACATTTTTGCAAATGATAAATAATGATAAGGCACAGTTAGATAAGGAGTTAAAACTAGTTGATGAGGCATTAGGAGAAGGCGGTAAAATATATGTCTTGTCTAATTTTGACTAATTTATAATTGACATAGACAAGCAAATAGAGAACTTGAAAGGACAACTATTTAGATCTCTTAGGCCTATGATCCCACAGCAAATCTAACCGGCAATATAGAGGGACAAATTTTTAATATCACTGAGCAGATCAAAAATTTTGAGGAGGAGAGGATGATCCAGCGAACAGGTGAACTCCAAAACCTAATTGGTCCCCAGCTGGACACCCTATTGTATCATCAAATGGATTGTATGCAGAATATGTCTCAGGATACTCCTACAGACATTGTTGCAATAGAATTTCACGCATATGTTTTGAATGGTTTTGTTTCAATTTTGGAGAAGTTGCAGGTAGGTTGGAACACTTACCTAGGGTTCCTTAAGTTAGCTTATGCAAATATATTGAAGCATGAATAGAGTTAATCCTCCAGTGAATGTATATATATGTACAACAATTTTGATGGACACCCTATCTTTGGCATTGTTGTCAAAGGGGGAGAGATGGGGTGAAAAATGTATAGAGGAGAGAGGAGATGAGGTCAAAAGTGTACAGTGTATAGACTGATTCTTTGTATGGAGTGTACAACCCAGTGTAATGTAGGCTTATGGATTGTTGGTCTAAGAGGGAGTCTTGGAACTCTTGTATTCTTTTATTCTTTCATCCAATAGTACAGATTTCAACACTTAGTCATTTTTCACGAGAGTTGTCATCAATGTCAAATGGGGAGATTGTTGGCAATTGACACTCATCAAGTGATTTCAGGAGATTTTTGGTGGTTGATTAGTTGTTTAGAGTTGTCATTGATGTCAACTCTTCATGATGATTCGATCTGGTAATCATGACTTAGCTTATCAAAAAGATGGAGGTAACTGGTAGATAGTTAACCGATAGAACAAGGTAAAACAGGGTATTTTGGTAATGTGTTGATCTGAAATCATCTCTATTGTTTACGTGTTTGTGGTGATTATTCTTGTGATCTCATTGTTTGGTAGGACCTATTGGAAGCGTGTCATTGTAATACTTTATCCAGTGCTATGGTGTATTTGAGATTGGAGTCGACTTCATCTACACGTTACATCTCTTGAAGTCAACTTGAAGGAAATTGTTTTTGTGGTGAAACCGGATATATAAGATCATTGTAGCAGTTAATTTTTATGATGTGTTGTTGTGTTAAGTGTTTGGTGATCAGTTTTGGTGTGATTGAGCACAGTTTCATGTGTACATTTTTCTTTCAGATCAACTGATAACTGACTGAGACCGGAACAGAGTAATCGACAGAGCAGAGACAGTCAGTGATACAAAGCCTAATCGAAACTCAATTTTGCATTGTCAGATTCTTTTGAAGAGTTCATTTCATTGTAAACTCACTTTGTAATCAAATTGTAAGTCAGTGAGACTTCCCTGAAGGTTGTAGCCTTTCGAGCAATTGCAATTGAACAGTGAGCTCTAGGCAGTGAGTCTGAATGCAAGTGCATTCCCCATCTATGTAATATTTATGTTCCCCTGGCCATAGTATATGAATATTGTGGGTTCCAGCCCCACCATGGTTTTTCCCTTTCTGGGTTTTCATGTAAAAATTCTCGTGTTGTGGATTTGTGCTTTTGTTGTTGCATGTTTATGTTCATATTTGTTATGCATTGTTAACCGATGGATAAAGAATAAGTTTGCAGTTTTAATTACTAGTAGATCCTTGGTTCAGCCCCCCTTCTCAGTGATCCCTGATTCCAAAATTGGTTATATTTAATCTGTTTTGAAGTTCCAGACTAATTAACTCACCCCTTCCCCCTCCTCTTTGTTATGTTGTGTGTTCAACATTGAGAATATTGTTGAAGTGCTTAGTCTCCCATCCATAAAGGATATGCTTCCCCGATGTTCTTTGACAGAAGAACTCTTAATTTTGCACCAAAGTAGAGGTCGCAATTTGAAACTGACATGTGTAATTGACAACATGATATATGTAACATACATTTACATGATAAAATGCTAATATTTTAATATCATGATATGAAAGATAGTAAAAAACAATTATTTAATAAAACTACTAATGATTTCAAACTTTGACCAAACCTATCTTTTAAATCAACTATCGACAAACAAATTATGAATAAAAACTAACTTTTATTTATTAATTCATATTTGACACCCATCCTTATATAGTATTTACATACTATAATGCATGCCCCTCCAAAACCCATCTTGGCTAGGCGGTCGTTTAACTATTTATATCACTAGTATTTCCTATCATACTATATTTAAAGTTTGAACATTAATTCAAATGATCTTATCACGTGAACTCTTTAAGCAATTTGGAAGAAAACAATCAAATAAATAAATTACTAATTTACCCAAATAAATTATTGACAATACACTGGAAAGTTTGAAAGCAGATAAGGTTTGGATAGGGTACACGACCCTCAAAATACGAAGATTCTAAAGAGGAGCACAGATTTTCCTATTGGTAAGTAAAGTTTTACACAATTGGACAGTACTGGTAGAATAGAGTATTTTTTAGTGATTGGCATCAGCCATCAACTCATGCAACATAAATTATAAACTCTTCAAGGTTCATATTTCAACAATAGTGAAGATAACAAGTTGGCTATTGACTGTATATATTATGATGTAGATAAGGCTCAAAATCAGTTTCATAATTGGCGTGGCAGAAGACTATCTATTAGATTTTAATCATGACTTTCAAAACAGAGCTATTATATATTTGAAAGTCTCAGCGATAGTGAATAAATAATCATGATTGACGATGTATGCAAGCTATGTAACAGAGGACTTTCAAAACAAAGTTATTTATATATTTGAAAGTCTTAGCAGTAGTGAATAAATAATCATGATTGACGAGACATGCAAGCTATGTAATAGAGAACTTTCAAAACAGAGTTATTATATATCCAAACATTTCAACAATAATAAATAAATAACCATGATATGAAGAAGCATGCAAACTATGCTACAGAATATACTCAAAAAGTCTCAGCAACAGTGAATAAATAATCATAATTGACGAGGCATACAAACTATGTAACAGAGAACTTCAGCACAGAATTATTATATACTAGAAAGTCTCAGCAATAATGAATAAAATCATATTATTTTTAGATGGAGCATCTCCAAAGGAGATAGATTACGTAATAAGAATGTGGGAAGAGCGCAAATTAGATAATGGTTTGTAAATCTGTAAGTAGATACGTTGGGGATACGTCATCTATTGGCAAATTAGAATCTCAAAAATATATATAAACAGGAAAAGTTGATAACCACTGCAAAATAGAAATGTGCACTAGTGGCTTCAAAGCCTAATCTATAATATTAACTCTAGGTTCGAATGAATACCCAAAAGTTTATTTATTTCCTATAATCAATGCATGCGGATTGGTTTATCACATAATCTTATGATTATTGTTTGATACGTTCAGGATGAAATTTTTAAAAGGGTCGAAAGTAAAAGAAACTAGAAAATGTTTTCATGTTTTCAACTGGAAAAGATAATCTATCTGAATGAAACATCAAGTGAATTTTGGGATAAAGTATTAATCTTCGCGTGCATACAGAGAAATATACAAAGGTTGCCGTTGAAATCACCGTGGTAATGTGTGTGCAAGTCGTAGCATGCAGGATTAAACTATACAAAATCCTACACAGAGTATGCAAATAAAATCTAAGTTTATAGGCTAAGCTCATAATGATGAGTTTCACTTTTTGGTTTCAATTAAATTAGCATTTTTCATTGAGATTATCATTTTCTGATATTTATAGTAGTTACACTGTTAAGAATCTAAAAGATGATGTAAATTATTTATTTGTAAAATTTTGTATATAGATCTTAAATACATATTTTTGAGAAATTTATAGATAAATTGTGAATCTTTTTACATAACTTCTAATAACTTGTTTGATGGTTCATCTTGATTATTTTACTTTGTGTTTGATAATTACCAGCACATTGATTTTTGAGTTGGAGATGTCTCCTTGACATTCAGGTTGCCGATGGTTCTTTAGAGCAATCACGGGTTTTCAATTCGGTTTGTGTGCTATCTGCATTTTCGCTGGCATTATAATTTTTTTAAAGGCTTTCTTAATAATTTGTTTTTATAGAAAAGAATATTTTTCAAAAGTGGTGTTTCTGTAGAATACATAACTGTTTTTAATAAAAATGATACCATTATGATTTTAAAAACATAGATTTGTCACACCAATATATAACGCATGGATATTTTTTCATAATATTTCGATGCATATATTTTTTAATTAATTTTTTAAGTCAAAATAAATATAATTTGATAGAGGTACATGTTGTAATACATAAATTTATTTGAATGCATTTGAAATATCTTTTTTTTTGGTTAAAATAAGGATACCAATACTTAAGGAACATATATTTTTAGTTTTTTTCTTTATTTACCTATTTTCCCACCTATATGAAACAAATATCTTAATATTTGACAAAAAAAAAACTACATTCACAAGAAAATAAAAATAAATATAATAATTAAATTAAATATATTCATAAATAAACTTTTTAGAAAACTTATAATACCTACCATTTTAATTAATTAAACTAATTTCCTCTTATAAAAGAGAGATGTTCTCACACAAATAGACCAAAAAATAACAAATATACTTAGAATATATAATTCCAAGTACATATCCTGTAGACAATGGCAACAAGAACATATAAAGCTCTTTTTGTATTTTGATTTAGGATTAACTATTCAGACATTACATGAACAAATTAACACATTCTCATAAAACACTTACACTTGACATTATTACAATAGCCTGACCCGACAAATTTTAAAATCCTTGTACACTGGCTCAAAATTCCCTTTCATAGTATCAAGGGAGAGAAGCTTAAAATCCATGTACACATGTCACATTTTCATTTAAAAATCATTTTAGAAAAGGAATATGTCAAAAGGCATATTAGCTCCAGTAGAGGATAAAATAGTGTTTCATACTCACTACAGAATGAACTGAAACTGTTGGAACTATTGGAGATGCACACTTTTTTCGAGGAAGATACCATCTTCAAAACTAATAATGTATTGACACCCAAAATTGTTATATGGCCACCTCAACACACTCATGACTTCAAGTATTGATGATGTGGCAAAATGCTTGTCAGCTGAGACTAATTTAAATGCAAATTAAATTGACTTTTGCTTCACTTTATTTTGAATTTCAAAAACACCTTGTGAAAGAAAATAGTAAACCTTAGCCACATGATCAACATAAACATCTCCAAGGATCTATTCTATTCCTAATGTGGCATCAAGCATTTCATAATGCATCTTGAACTGGTCATCCAAAAAATGAGCTCAACTTATCAATATTTGATTCTCCATTCGCATTGATTTATGAGAACATGGGGGGAGTATATTAGTTTCCTCCGCCTTACTTTAAACACTATCCTTTATAATTCCATCCCCTTCCAAAATTTGTACAATATAGAAGACTTTCAAAATTAGTCCTCTGTTGCATTACATTCATCAGTGAAGTTGACTATGAAGTTGTTTCAACAAAATTGAGATCTCATGTGGATCAAAGATTTATCTAGTGGAATTGACTTGGAACAATGAGCCCATGGTTCTTACCGAAGGGTGTTCTGAAAAAATTTGGGCTAATAAAGGAATCTTCTCTTAACGATATTTTTTAAACTAATGCTCTGAAGAGTTGGGATCAACTGAAAATGGAATATAATATCTGAGCCCCAAAAAAGGATTTTCTCAATTTTGAATAAGGCTTTCAGGAGCGTTGTTCCTTCTAAGGCTCTAAACAAGGATTCAGATTTCATTGGCATGGTACTAACTTTCATCAAATTTCTGCTTAAAATTTATAATTTGTGGACTAATGTGAGAGCAATGTTTGTTTGGCTTAATAAATGTCGGTTTTTTTCTTGATCTTATAAAACTTGGTCTCCTAGGTTGGGAAATATATGATCTATTTCTTTTCTGTGGAATTTAATAGTTATTGGCTTGTTTTTATCAAGTAAGTTTTTTGGTTCATTTGAAAAAAGAGAAATGGGAAAAGATGTCTTAACTCATCTTTTTATATCTATCGTCTCATTAGTTTTAACTATCCTAGACATTGTCAATAGTAGCATGTTGTGATGGTTAAGTTGATGTGTTGTTGTTCTTGCCATCAAGATTCAAATCCCACCGGTTCATAGCTCCGGATTAAAAGCATTTACCCATAAAAAAAAACTATCCTAGACATTCCTATAAACAGAATTAAAGGTCTCACAATTTTGTACAAATCAGAGACCAAAAGTACTCACTTCTTCCCTCATGATAGAGATAAACATGAGGAGCTTACTATCTTGAAGGAATTCATGACCAAACATAACTTCTTCCCTCATGATAGAGATAAACCTGACGAGCTTACTATCTTAAAGGAATTCATAGCCAAACATAAAATTCAAAGGCTACTGGAGGTGGACAAGCTTAGATCTAAGTATAGTGTTCAAATTAATTACTAGCCTGTGGTGAAAAATATAGATCCTGTTAATACGACTGAGCCTCCAATTGGTACATACGAATGTGAAAACTGTTAGGCTAGCAAAAATGTGAAAGGCTGTTGGGAATGATTGGTCCTACATGTTTTGAATCTAGCCTTTGTTATGTATCCAAATTGCTAATTTAGTAGCTACAAAATGTTACGTATCTAAATTACAGCTTTTGTTTTGATATGGGGCTTCCTTTGTTCCAACTTCAGCTTCTTAGCTTCTTATATAGTAACGTTGGACTGCTAGAACTCTACTCAGCTTCTTAGCTTCTTATATAGTAACGTTGGACTGCTAGAACTCTTCTCATAATGTATTGTTTCTATTTTATGCAATATTTTAATATAAAAAATTTAGAATAATATTATTTTCAATGCAAAACTTGAAAATAAATTTTGTGTTTTCTAAATGAATATTAAAATAATATATAATTTAAACTATCATAAATGTCTTTAAACTTGTTAATTTTTAATCTTAAACCCACCAAATGCAAACATGATGATTCATACATCTCACTAAATTTAATCTATTGTTCCAATAAATTGGTACTTACCAAAGTTCTTAACCAATAAGATTGATGCTAATTCATTTTTTAAGATGAACTCTATAACAAAAAAAATAAAAAATTATTTGACTAAAAGTGAAACATTTAATCACTTTTTTAAAATACCTCTAGATTATCGTTCAATGGTAGGAACTAATAATTAATACTTTTGGAAAAGTCAGGGAAAGGATTTAGTTACTTACTGTGCAAAGCTCTTACCTATGATTAATGTTTCAGATCTACATCATCAAATATGATACGACGTCAATATTCAAAAAGATCTCAAAACAAAAATTAGACCATTAGTTGTGTCATTAAATTATAATAGCTGTACATGAAGTCATGTTTTATTGATGTGTCAAAATGACATCACATGATTTATTACTTTTTTAATCTAAAAAATATATTTGATTTAATTGTATATACACATCATCAACACTCAACTTTAAAATCTCTTAAAAAAATATTATACTATTTTTTTTCAAAAATAAATTTAACTACTAATTTCAAAAAAAATTGATAATTTGTTTTACCTGGACCAAGTATTCAATGCTCATGGGTTCCTTTTGGTCTTGAAACCTAGTTCAGAAGTAACAAACTTGTATAGAGCTTTCAGAGCATGCAATTGAAGACTTGTGGGTCTATGTGTAATCTGTCTGGTGATGTCTCAGTCAGGTCTTGATGGATTTGTAGTGCAAATGGGCAAGAGAACTTTTAACAATCCAAACCCTAGCTTAAAGAAAACAAGAAACTTAGTCAAATTTGTAATCGGTTTGTCTATATGTACCAGTCAATTAGGTCTTGATGGATTTGTACAACAAGTGGGCAAGAGAACTTTTAATAATCCAAACCCTAGCTTTAAAAAACCAATAAACTTAGTCAAATTTGTAATTGGTATGTCTATTTGTACTAGTAAATTAGGTCTTGATGGATTTGTAGTCCAAGTGGCCAACAGAAAACTTTGAACAATCCAAACCCTAGCTTAAAGAAAACAAGAAACTTGGTCAAATTTGCAAGTGGTATGCTGTTACTAGATTTTCAGGTCATTGTCTTTCCAAAAAATTTGTAAAATTTGACATCCCAATCCAGTCTCTAAATTTGTAAGAATTGACTATGCTTCCTGTGACAACTAGAATTCAGCTTTGCAGTACGGATCAATTGACATGAAGCTATCTACTCAGCATCCTGTAGGTGCAGTATGGATCTGTTTAGATTCACTCTTAACGCAGTTGGAGTGAATGTACACTGCTTAACAATTGGTGCCTTCATCTGTGACGTCTGCCCAACTATACCTGCATCCGTACACATCCAGAGGCAGAGTATTTAACTCTGTCCTATATTTTGATGGGGCCATCTGTCTAACAAAATTTAGAACTGGTCAAATTCCTCTAGTTAAGGAGTCACAAGATTCAAACAATCAGAGATGTAGAAGAACCCTATAAAGTTTTAAGTCAAATATATTGAGCTTACATAAGCTAGAGAGCCATCATCAAGATGTCCTTAAGAGCTATATAGTCAACACAAGTAGTACAACTACTTATTACAAATTATAGCAAATAGTGCCATCATCAAGATGTCCTTAAGAGTTATAAAGTCAACACAAGTAGTACAACTACTTATTACAAATTATAGCAAATCATTGCATAATGTCTCAAACCAAAAACAGAAAAAAGAAATGCGTACATCAGCAGTTTATCTAGAATAACTGGCGTTCAGATGTCCACTCATTTATGGTCTTATTCCACTCCCATGAAATTATCGGCACCCCTTCCCAATAAATGATTATATTAAGGAAGCAAAGCAGCGCCCCAAGAGGGAGTACACATTATTTCTGCAATTAAAGAATTTCTTGTTAGTCAAGGTTTAGCTTACTAAGGAAAACTGTATATATGAAATTCTGAAATCCTAGCTAATCTTTTTCAATATTAAATTCTGAAAAGGGGGAAAAACAACATTGTATAAACATTTGGAGAATATTTCAGATAAAGAATTAACAAAAAATACCCAACTGATAAATATTATACAAATCGATTGCTTGCCAATAAGAAATAAAGAGAATATTTGGGTTCTTACCCCCACTTAATCATCAAGCCAGTCCAAACTAAATTGTGCTTCAGCAATCTCCACGTTAAGTCCTGGAATTGAAATGGCCTTGGCCTTAAACCACTGGTTTCCAATCTTATCATCACAGATAACATGCTTTAAAGAGCTTAGTTTACAAACACTTCTAGGCAACTTCCTCAAGCGAGAACATTCTCTCATGTCGAACTCCCTCAGCTTCTTGAGTTGTCCTATTTCCTCTGGAAGTTCTTTCAAGCCCTCACATACTGAGATATCTAAATATTCCAAGTTCACAAGATTCCCAATTGATGCTGGAAGGTCTTTCAATCCAGGTAATGCCGATAACCTTAGCATTCTTAGAGAGCTCATGCGTCCAAGATCATATGGTATCTTCTGAACCAAGTGGCAGTTGGTAATAGACCATGTCTGAGCGTAGGGCATATGGCAGATACCATGGGGTAACTCCTCCAAATCACTACAGTGATCTAGGTTAAAATCTTGCAGGTTGGTGTTGTTGAATGTAGAAATTTCTCCCAGCCCTTCACATAAGCTCAAAGATAGCTTCTCTAAGTTCTGTAGTCCTTCAATGCTCCTTTTTAAAGCAAGCGGTGAAGTCAGCCTCTCCAAGCGGACACTCTTGAGTTGAGTGAGCAAAGATAAGGCATCTAAACCTTTCAATGTTGCCCTCTTTGAACTGTAATTGAATATCATAAGATATTTCAGATTTTTCATGGTTTTCATGAATGGGGGAAGATAGTATTCACTTGCAGTAAAGATTAACACCAGCGCCTCAGTCTTGGGAAAATCAATCTCATACCACTGACTTTCATCCATAGGACCTGTATTGATTAAATCAGAAATGAAATCCAATTAGAACATTCTATATTGACCATGAATAGTTGCTGCCTAGTTAAGTCCTCGTCATATAAAAATTAAATCTGATGAGATGCAAAAATGTAAATCATAAAAACACAGTACACCTATGCTTGACAAGCAGACAAATTTAAGATGTCACAAGTGATGTTTTACATTCATGTGTAAGCACAAATAACAAACACAAGTAATCCAGAAAGTTAGTGTTCATCACAATAGCCTTAGCTCCATTCTGCACAGGTCCAAACACCTTGCCACACAGGAAGACAAGAAGTAACCCCTTCTTTCAGCAGGAGGTGGCTAAAAGTAGCTTGTATTGTGGGAGAGACCCTGTCTGCAGGGAGTCCATGCCATGCCTCTGCCATGATACCCTTCTCACCCATCCTTAAAATAAAGTAAAAATAAATCAAATCTGATCAGAAAATTGTCTTATTTATAAGAGAGACAATTTTCTAACATTTTGCCGACCTTAATGGAAATGAAAACAAAATAATTAAAAAAGTACAAATCAACCTAGACAGTCAAAAATGGGAAGGAAACGAATTTGTCCCATCGATGCATAGGCTGGAGTATACATAGAGATCAATAAGGAACATGCTAAAAGTTTATGCATATGTGTGTGTTAAGGAGCGATTTCACTTAAGACAGCAAATTCATAAAGTCAACAACAGCGATTGATTAAGTGAAGGGGCAAAGGGTATGTTTTAAGAGACGCCACTCCCAAGAGAGTTGTGACCATGGGAAAAGACATAACTCTTCAATACACATTGTCAAATTGAGGAGATATATACAGCAGGTCAATACTCAAAGGCTGGCATAAAAGAAGGATCAGAAATTCTAATATATATACTCTGCATACAGGGAGGAAAGGAAAAAGAAGAAACATTTACTAGATAATCAGAAAATCAGACCTGGTCGAATAGAAATAAAATAAGCATTCAATATTTATTTATTTTATTTTATTTTTTTAAGCAAGACAGCTTAGGGAGCAGCACCCTTTCTATTAAAACCAAATAGACATTACATAGAGATAGGAGCTAAGCACTCAGTTATACAGATATAAAATCCCATTACCTACTTCTAGCACCCTAGCAACCATCTCCTCAGGCATGATATCCACATTCTCCCCCATGAACGCCTCAAATTTGTCCAGGCTGTATTCCTTGACCACCCCTGCCTTAAATAGAGCCCATGCCTTCTGTGTTTTCAACTTTTTTCCCTCAGCATTAAGACTGAAATAACCCAGCATACACGCTGAATCTGGGACTGCCTTGACACCATCCATGGCTCTCATCACCACCTGAGATAGGTCCTCCCGCACCATTCTCCACACTCTCCCAATGGCCGAAGTGGGTAGCCAAGAACCTACACAATCAGGTCAAATAGACTCTCCATAACCACCCCGTCATGAACATGACCATCACTCCAGAATTCAGTCCCCAGAATCTGGATTACCGTCTCCTTTTCCTTATCATTCGCCTTGTTAAAAAGGTGGTTGACTTGTTCCTCCGGCGACTCCCTCAGCCCAGCCTGCTTGATGCACAGACACTTCAAACCAAAATCCTCAGCCATTTTTGACAACTCTGCTATTTCTTTTGTGCCTTGAGTACACCTCTTCTCCTTTTATAAACAAATTGCCACGATCTAGAATCATCTCTACGGATTTCAATCCCATCCACCACTAAGAACTAAGGCTTCGCTCTGTCCCAAACCACTTCTAATACAATACTAAATCTGCACAAAATCTTACCATACCAAGAAACTGTCGCCAAAACACTATTCTCCGATATCGATGTCAAAAAACCAGGCACGGACACACTTTCACCCCTGCCACCTGTGCATTGGATAAGATAGGTCTTATCCAATCCCTTCCCAAGGATGTACCTCTCTATCCTCTCCCAAAATAGTACTTTAACTCATTCTGCAAAGACATCTCTCCAACTGATGCAGAGCATCTATTACAAACCATAAAACCTTCAAGGGTATTACTTACCCAAAACTAATACAAGACCTTCAACTTGACTCAAGAGGCATATAACAAGATTAACCACTCTTCTCAACTCCAAAATTCACAATCTGATCATTAAATGACAATACAAATGATATTCATCCATTCTACAAGGCAATCACAACATAACCTTTGCACAAGGACTGTCTACCAAGTACTTCCACCATACGCAACCAATCAACCCCAAACCACTTTCAAAGGTTAGATTCCATCCCTACAGACCTTCATTCAAATTTCAGATCATAACATTCACCACAACATGAGAGAACAGATTCTTTATTGCCATGGAATACCCTAGTTCAGGGTTTCATCATTAGAAAACAATTTTCACAAAAACAATCACAAATTCTTCAATTCTTAACCAAATTAAGTCAGACAAAAAGCATTGGAAAGAGGATTCAGAAACCTTTCCAATGCATACAGCCTTTCTTCATTATGATTCCTCGTGTGGCCATACCAAATGCTGCAACAGGACTATTCCTACCTTTACCAGTCTGCTTTTCACAACGAACTGTAACAAAGAGTCATTAATAACTTTTTAAATATTGATAATGAAGGTAATTGCTCCAGCCAGACTTTAGATTGCCTAGTTACAAAACTTTTCTCAAATTTATAGTCAGATCCAACGGTTAAAGCAAAAGTTATTAGGATTTTTCCAAAATGGGTAACCCTTGGCAGGGTTTTGACAATTTTTGGAAAAACAAACATATCTTGCCAAATACTCCACAAAAATGCATAACAAAGGATTCATCTGAAAGCTATTTTATTAGTCCATCATTCAAAAACATCAACATATCAAAATTACACTAAATGTGAGCCTCCATGGCTCTGTGACAGTCACAGATTCCTTAAAACCTTACGACAGTTTGAGGGTTTGATGGATAACCTTTGTCAAATCCCCTCCAAACTGCTCATCACCCCATAATTTGACCAAACATTGAATTATAAGCCTTTTCCAATCCCTCTAACTGCCTAACCAACTCTAGAACCGAACCATTACATTCTTGCAACCTTCTTTTGCACTTTCTTGTAAAGTTGCTAGGTTGCAACTTTTACAATTTTTGACAAATTACTACTAAACTTGACCCTAGCATTCATGGACACCCCTAACATGTTATGATGGATTAAATTTGACCAATTACAACATTTCAAACCTTTTTTGGTTGTTCTTCACCCTTTGACCATAGTTGACCCTATCAGGACCTTTTAGGTCTCTTGGAACAAATTGGCTCATCAAGCCTTACAAAGTGAATCATTTGGATACCAATGGTCCTTAAGACCTTGCAAATCATTAATAAAACATTACAAATAAAGACAAATGCAATTTGACCTCATCATACATCTCCATGGCTAGGTGGTCCTACACCATCAACTCAACAGTGTCTCTGCCACTTTTGATTTCTTCATTGGGCAGCCAGTCAGCTGCCCTGTTTCGTTCCCAATAGGAATGATTAAAATGGTACTCTGAGAATTTATTCAACTTCTCTTCAATCACTAGTAACAATCGTTTGAGTTTCCAACTACTGAAAATAGAATGCATCACTCCATTTAACACCACTTGAGAATCCTCTTCAATAAGTATGTTCGACACACGCTTCTCCACACACATCCCCAACCCTTTATCTGATGCAAACAGCTCTGCCTCATTATTGGTAGCTACTCCCATCGATCCCATCACCGCTAATAGATAGCATTCTACCCGAATCATCCCTCAAAATTGCACCATACCCTGCCATTCCCGAATTCCATTTATTGGCTCCGTCAAAATTCAATTTAAACCAGACCAGAGATGGCGCCCGTCATTGAACGCCCATCTTGGTAGACCACTTATCTACAATGCTGCAAAATACTGAAACCTTCAAGCCCCATTTTTCCTCCATCACTCTGTCCCATTTGGAAAAGTTCTTAAACTGTTTCCCTTGCAACTTTCCAAGGGACCTCTAACGAATGCCTAACCAAGCATTTCTTGTCAAGGGCTGAGAGGCCCCTAACATTCCAAGTAAGGATCCTCATAGGCCTCCAAGGAAGGATTTACCTCCCTTGGATCTTCTCAAAAATTTGATTACACTAACGATACCTTTCTCCTTTGCCTTGTCTTCACACTTTTGTTTGTTACTCCTCCCTCTGCACACTTTTGTTTGTTACTCCTCCCTCTACTTCCTTTTGGATCTCCCCAACAAAGCATTAGCCGATTGGCTAATGCTTCTCAGATCAATAATAACCAAGTCATCTTCATTATCACACTCCTCTTCTGACCTCATGTCGTAATCGACCTACGTGTCTAACAAGCCCATTTGAGCATCCTGAGCTTTGCTTGAAGCCTTGCCTCAGTTTGTGTCCATGATTATGGTAGAGTAGCCATCCCTATTTGAATTGTCTCTGCCAACCTCCCCATCCTTGGCTCCAATTGATTCTTTGATGACCAAAGCCCCTGAAGGGACTATTGTCTCCTTCCTCTGAGGTGTAACTACCTTCTCAACAATCTCCTATCTCTTAGGCTTTGGAACCCATCTCCTTGCTGGCCTAACAAAGATTTTGCATTCCTTTATCATATGATTCCTACTACCACAGCGGCCACAATATCAATTTATGTCTTCCACTTCAATCTGTTGCATCCATTTCCTTCCTGCCAAATTCAAACAAATCTTGGAAGGAACCCTTTTAACCGCTGCAATTTTGATACTGGCGTACAAATAGGAGTCGTTATCCACTAGCCCCTCATCAATTTCCAATAAGGTTCCCAACGTTCTACCAATTCTCTCCAAACTACTCACCCCAATAATCTATCAATAGATTGTACAAATGAATCCAAATAGGACTGTCATACGGAGCCAAAGGAACCAGGTCAAAATTGGTAAACCACGGTTGCATGTATAAAGGATGATTATCAACAAACCAGTTCCCATGGAGGAGAATCTTCTCCTCCTCTATTTCTACAAAAATGACGATGAAGAATCCCCTTGGAATGAATTTAACTACCACCTTGGACTTCCAATTCTCTTCGATCCAAGATTTTATCCGTCTTCTCTTGTATTTCGGCCCAACAATCCCGTAGATAACCGCCAGTTCCTCCCAAAGGTCAATGTCTTCTTCTATTTCATCTAATAAATCAATCTCGACCAATTCTACTTCCGCCTCCGTTTGGGCTTTCGACTTGAAACCAAAAGTTGTTCCTCCATGAACATTGCCTGCGAATCCGTCATTGTCTCCTAACGGTTTTCTTTGACGCTCTCTCATCCTCACAATAATGGTCCTTACTACTTTCCCATAATAAAAATAAAATAAGCATTCAATATTAATAAGCACATAAGCCAATAAAAGACAGAATTTTGGCTTACTATTGTCAGCCTAAAATTAATAAGATGATGTGTGTAGAAGTGAACTAAAGAATGGAACCAATCATATATGGGTTAATAAGGAGACACAAGTAGTGAGCGCAGAGACAAGTAACCCTTCTAAGTAGACCACCCCGTGTTGGATGGACGTGTTCCTGCCAGTTGTGGACCAAGGGGTGTTGTATCACGCCCTTGGGCTTATTTGAGACGAATGTTCAAGGGTCTATTGTACTCTCCTCTTCAACCCTACTATGGTTGGTTGGTGGAAATAAACTATAAATTAGATCTACATAGGAAATGTTATTTATTTTAATTGCTTATTTACTTCAAGTTTCAATAGCTATCACATGTTTTAATTATAAAATATTGTTTGTAAACAAATTTTGTTGCAGAATTGTTACTTCGGGCAAAAATCGGGTATACCCTAATTAGGGGACATTACAATGGATATCAGAACTTTAATCATGCCGACCTACGAGACAAGTCTACTTAACCGCCATACAATTAGGGTTGACTATTGAACCCTTTCTTAAGTAAATCAACAAATAAAATCAAATAGGCCAATGTTGCACATCTATTAGTGTGTGCCTTTCACCAGAATGCTTCTTGTCTTACATGTATCTCGGTATATGCTTCATGCCTTATATGTATTTGCATGTATGCTCCATGCCTTGCGTTTTTTTATACATATACTTCATTCATTAAGTGTATTTGTGTCTACATTTCATGCCTTGGGTGTGTTTAATTATGTATAATGCCTTACATGTATTCATGTGCATGATTTATGCCTTACGTGTATTTATGTGTATACTTCATGCTTTACGGGGATGCTTCATACCATACATATATTTATGCCTTACATGTACTCATATGTATACTTCACGCTTTACATGGATGCCTCTACCTTACGTGTATTCATGATTTACACCTTACGTGTATTCGTGTGTATGATCCATGTCTTATGTGTATTCGTGCATATACTTCATGCTTTACATTTTTTATTCTTGCCTGTGTTTTCAGCATGTTTATTCCATGTGTATTTTATGTGTACTTTTCTCATGCATACTTCATACCATAGGTACATTTGTGTGTTTGCTTCATCATTGATGTGTTTACAGCATGCTTACTCCATAAGTACCTTTCTCATATATAGCTTGTTTCTTACATATGCTTCGCTTCATGCCTTACATGTTTTACGCCTTACATGTATTTATGTGTACGCTTTATGCCTTGTGTGTCTTTAAGTGTATGCTCCATGCCTTACATGTATTATGACTATGCCTTGCATCTTATGCTTCATATCTTATGTATTTATGCCTTGTGCATCAGATTATATGTTTGCTTCATAATGTTTTACTCCATGCTTAACAATTATGAAAATACCAAATCAATCTAGACTCTGTAAGAGCTTTCAAATATTGCCATAAATGATAAAACCTACTTTTATCGAGAAAGTTAATAAGCAGCTTTAGGTTGATATCTCATGGTGTATTACAAAAGCCAATAAGTAAGATGCCTCAACCTTCCCTGATGTTTCCAGGACAATGATGCAAATGTTACATCCACTGCAAACACAAGGTCATTGTAAGATTTATTTGTGTCTAGTAGGAGCAGCAAATGTTGACACTCATAACTCTGATTCTGTAACAACCAAGACTTGCACTCAGAACTAGGTAACCAAGATGTAACACTGCGTCCAAACACAGTCAAATATGTATGAAGATTTGCCTTCAAACTCTGATATAGCGAAAAAATGGAAATATTAGTGCAAATTCAATCAAGAACCCGGCCATTAGCATTTTGGGCTCAATAAGTTGCACATAAGAAGTTACGAAATTTAAAAATCCCAATTCATAGATTTGCAAGCTTATAGAATTTTTTGTCATAAAAAGCATCTACTATAGGGAAAATATTGGGCATTACCAGACTCTTGTACCACAAGGTTCCTAGTACTCCTCCTCATAGCAAGACATCTCAGTCTCTAAGTCAGATGGTAATTCAGTCATGTTCCAAATATCAACATGAAATTTGATTAAGCATCTTTCATGTTCTGTAAAGTCTAAACGACACAGCCTCTATACATTTTTTAGAAAGTTAACTCGCCAATTGTCATAAGATGTTTTGACCTAAACATAATCATCCCACAACTTATGGAACAAGAAACCTAGACATCTCTGTACACCAATCATGAACAGTGCATAATGGTGTGGTAAACGTTATTTAGGGTACAATATGTTCCACTACCACGGACATAATCCATACATGTGATACTCTTTGTTCTGGAAGCTCTTCCATTTTCTAACTCTAAATAGTACTTATCATTTCCCAAATCTGCTTCCCATTATCACACGTGGTGAAACCACACTGGAATCATGTTCAAGATTAAAACAAGTATTAGAACCTAATAAAGTACAGAACCAAATTACACACAGTGATCTGTCACTATGTCAAGCTTCTTCTTTACGAATATAAAGGTACAGCTATCACACAAACAATCAGGATTCAATATGCATATTCCTAACATCATAAGATCTCCATTTTAATTGTATTACCATTTCATAACATCATAAGACCTCTATTTTGTATTACCATTTCACCCTAAACAGCTATGGTCTATCATCAATAAAGAGAAACTCTTTGATTGGTCTATTTTGTAAAATCATAGATACGTATCATGCTTCTAATCTTCATCTTAATATATGTTGAGCTCACCCTTGCTTTAACACAAGGGGACATCCATAAAATTGTGCAGACTTTGGTGATGCCAAAGGGGGAACCGATTTTCAGATGGATTGCCTTCTTGTCCTTCCTCTCTAAAGATGAGAGATAACTTATTCAAAATTAGGAACCTTGCCAACTCTTGATTATGTCGTTGAGAGTTATTAACAAAAAACATATCCTAGTTCAAAATTGCAACTTGAGATAATATCAGAGTTGCGCAGCAGAAGCTAATTATATCATATGAAGGATCTTGTTACATCCCTCTTTACATGGATGAATTTATTTTATTGTAGAGATTTGTATTGCTAACATTGCAATTGATATAAACATTAGAGAGATGAATAATATTGACATGAATATTTATATTAATTATTGTCTAATATGTTTTTATTTAAATTGTGGATTCGTGAATGGCTAAGATTCAGCCTTACGTGGATGTGGGATAGCTAATGCCCTCAGAAGGGAGGGAGAGTATCATCAAGGAGAGTATTGTAGACCTTAGAAGAGGACTAAATTGCTATTGATGCCCGGAACCATGAGATAAGTTGGCCTAGGTTAGCGGTTGTTGTTTCCTTGACCAGGAAGTCGAGTTGTGACCTTGTCAGTTTACAACCATCTTAGAAATATATCAAGGAATAGGAACTAAAATTATATCTTGTGATAAATTAATAAAATAAAATAATAATAAATACATTTTATTTCTTTTTGTATAAAATGTGTGTATATGCATTCGAGTAATTTTGCAATTAATGCATTATATACAAATAAGTATACACACACACATATATAGTGGAGACTATAATCAAATTGCAATTCTTATTATCAAGAGGGGGTTGCGGGTGTAACGCCACCACACCACCCTTTGTAACAGTCAAGACTCAGTATATGTGTTGGGAGTGAATACTATAAATTCATATTCTAATTTGAGGAGGGGTTACTTACACTCTCTCTCGACTCAATCTTTCATTATTATTATTGACAAGTGATACCGAAGTAACACGAAAACCAATGCATTTAGCAAGGGGACATTGGAGGACAAGACTAAGGGTCTCCTCTAGAAGAATCGACACTAGACTAGGAACAGGCATGTAGCCTTGACTTTTATTTTGTTTTTAATGATAATTTCAAACGGAGATGTTTGCCATTGAAATCTTTCATTCTTCATTTGGAAATGATTATACAGTCCGATCCTTGTTCTGTTGTATCATGTTTAGAATGTCTCAGTGTGAACAGTATGAATCAATCACTATTTTGATAATATAATGCCTTATTGAGATCAACATGTTTAATCTATGCATATAGAAATAATCAAAACCATGCCATAGAAGACCAGCATGGTCGAGCTTGTTGCATTATTTATTCAAAAAAAAATCTTGGTCGTCTAGTATCGAACTTCATATGAAATCATTCTATTATACTTAAATTTTGTCATGGAGTGGGAAAAGAGACGAAGTCTTAGAGGACATTTTCTTTTCCATCAAGGTTTCATGTTGTTTAAAAGAATTTTTTAATCGATGCCACTATGAGTTCATATGAATTCTGTCGAGAGTCGTTGGCTCTTAATGTTCTAATACATCTAAAGACAACTATGTCATTATAATTGTCTAAGTTATCGGTTCGGGTTCGGGTTCGAAGAACTAGTACGGCAAAATTTTGAAAAGGGGTTTGGGTTCTTTAGTACAAAAACATGTAAATTATATACATACATACATACATATATATATATATATATGCACCCTATAAGCATGAATTAAGATTAGCATGTCACATAGCATCATATAAACAACAAAACCAACAAAAACTTATAATCATAGCATCATGATCACACCATAATAGCATCATATACATCAGTTTAATATCAAAATGACAAAACATTCAAGTATCATTGTTTCACCTTTCAACAATTTAAAGTTTAATCATCAAATGGATTCTCTAATTCATCATCCTCATCCTCCTACTCCTCATCCTCCTCATCATTGACATTAGATGAACCAATGCCAATGCCACTCGCACTATAAGTTTGCTCGCTATCCAAGTCATCAAATGCAACAAGCTGAGAAGTGAAAGCATCGAAATCAGTATGCTCTAGCTCTATATCCCCACATCTTGGTTTCCCCTTGCTTGTAGTCATGTTGCTTGTGTGAAATAAGTTGTGTTGCATGGGTACCCGAACCCAACCGCCCAGAACGCGTACCGGAGACTAGTACGCGTCTCCCACATCGGAGACTCCACATCAACGAACCCTCCCATCTCCACCCTAAATAACACACGCAAAAGTCAAAAAGTTTGACACGATGCATGGGCAGAAGCAAAACCACCGACGTGAGCTCCATTTTCAGACATTTGTATGACATTTTGATTTGACTCATTTCACATTTGTGTACTTAAACTTCAAAGTTAATGTTAATTCTTGTTTTGAAAGTTCAATGTCATTATATTTTCAGTTTTTCTATAAATTATTATATTATATTTTTAAAAAAAATTGGTGTCTCCAAGTTACGTCGTCTCCTATTTTGAAAAAATAGTCATACCGGTACTGGTACCAATCTCCAGCATCTCTGAGTACCCCTGTACCCATGCAACCTTGGAAATAAGCCAAGTTAATGTTTTAAAACTCACTTGTAGAGTTATATTTTAATTGTTTATGTGGTGGATTTCACTAAAAAAAAAAAACACCATTTTTGGGCTGTCAGACCCCCTTTATGTGGTGGATTTCACCAAAAATAAAATAAAAACCACCATTTTTGGGCTATCAAACCCCCGAGTTCAACCTGGGTCCTCCCGGGTTCGACCTGATCCGAACCAAGCCTATGAATCATGAACCCTATCCGGACCACAGGCAAACCGAACCAATACCAGGGGTCTAAGGGGGTAAACCCTGCAACTTAGATAATTGTCTATTGGTCAAGAACCATACCAATTTAATCATAAATATCTTTCAGTTTATGAGATAAATAAAAGATTGAATTTATTAACCAATGCACTGCCATTTACTCAAACTAAAGAGCCTAGAAAGCCAGTAGGGGATTGATTGTGTTCAGCTAAATGCAAATGTTGTTCAGCTGATTATGAAGGTTGTTATCAAAGTATTAAATCGGTTGTTATAGCTGTATAGCACTCTTGAGGTTAGGGTGAATAAATCTTCAGTAACTATAGAGCAGCTAGCTTGTGGTGGGTTGCGTTTACCCCAAGGTCGGTAAAGACCATTAATGTCGTAGGAAATGAAATATTAGTTGTCCAATAACCAGAGAGTCAGTTGGCTCAGGTGATCAAAATAAGTCAAGGGTACTGAATATTGATAGCGCGATATTTGTTCTTGCAAAACATCAAACCTTGGCCAAGGTGATGCAATGCTATACATGTGTCTGTTAGTTCACATGAATCAAATACACCCCTAGTCAGAAAGGTCATACTAGTTAGGAGGTACCTATAGTGTGTGACCGACTAGTGTCGTGCAGATTCTAAACACCAGGCTCAAAAGGCAACTACTCCTAATTCTTGGTCTACAACCTCGTGAAGGGTAGGGCCACTTCCAATAGGAAGGTGCACGGGGGGTCGTCAAGTCTGTGGTTGGAGGTATAGCCCTTGATGATGCTCTCCCTCTCCACAGCTATGCCAAGACTTGTAAGAGTATTTACCAACTATAATGAGTGATTGACCAGTAATCTCTAACCCTTTCTCTTCTTATGAATTTAAAATGCTAAATGTTAGATTTAGTTATGAAAGATTACATTCTTGCATTTCCTTATTCAATTTGAAGTTAGTTGAAGGTAGTTGCACTAAAATTCAATTAGTTCATTAAACATTTCCATTTCAGCTGAAGTAGTTAGTTTCTTCTTTTCAAAAAGAAATATATATCATGTTTGCTTGTAAAAAAATTAGACTCTTTTCTTGTTTATAAGTTTTGGCATGTTACATATGGTATCAAAGCTACCAAGTTCAACATTGAACGTAGGGCTCGCCACCTAGAAAAAAATTAGGAAGAAAATTGAAACAAAACATTTTGGTGATGCCAAGATGTGGATTCAAACCACTAACCGAAAAAGGGTCTACAACCCGGTACATGTTCGTCTATGGAAAACATGACTAAAATATGAATACTCATGCTACTCACCTCCTTTAGACATTGGGACCATAGCCGAAGCTATGAAACAACTCCAAAAGGAGAGACATGAGTGGACAGCTTCGAGAAAAGATGTAGTAAAAGCAGCTATTATTGCTGAAATGAAACCAAAACTTGTTACACCACCTGAGAACCTATTTGTGAAGAACATTGTGATAGAAGGGCTTACAGACCATCGCGTACCAACCCCGGATATAGACTTGTTCCTTACTCTAAATTTGATGATCAAGAAGAGCCCATCACTGATGAGGATAGTGGGTCCTAGAAGGAGTCTTATTCTCTAATAACTACCTTTTGGAAATGTAAATTTTGGCTTGAGCAATATAAGCTAAATTTTTGTTGTGTAAACAATTTGAACTTAATTATGTATCTTAGCTTTATAAAAATAACATGATGTTAAAACATATAAGCATATATAATTAGTTAAATGAACTGATAAGAGCACCTTAATTATATCAGGGAATAGAACTTGAGTATGGACAACTCTAGGAATGACTATGGGGAATCTAAGGATGCCAACAACCCCATAGCAAAACTGAATCAACTCTTAAGCATGATGAATGAAACCCCAAACCGACTTATGAACCTGGAAAGGAAGGTTGAGGGTCAACATGAAACTTGGGAAGATGAAACTCAATCTAGAGGGAACTTCAATAGACAAGGACAAACTATGCATAGCGAGCAACAAGAAGAGCATTTTGAAAACCAAAATCTCAACATTAAGTAGGATCAGTTGGCAACTAAATTATCCAATGACATGAAAAGGAAGAAACAACCTATATTTGAAGGCTCTATGTCCGAAGATGCCATTGAGGCATGGTTGACGAATATGGAAAAATATTTTGAGATCCAAAATTACTCCAACAACTCAAAGGCGGCCTAGGGAGCTTATCAATTATCAAAAGAGGCCACTACATGGTAGGAGAATGAAAAAGTTGAATAGGACTTGAAGATAACTGAAATTACCTAGGAGCAATTGGAGGAATTTTCAAACAAAGATGGCTTCCACAACTGTTTTATGACCAAAAATTGTTAGATTTTCAAAACCTAGGGCAAGGAGAGCTCTCAGTTAACAAATACTGGGAAAAGTATACTAGGCTACTTAAGTATGGTTCACAGTTCCAACAAGATGAGAACCATTGAGTCGGGAAATTTATTTTGGGACTCGACTATCGTATTGGAGGGGCCATAGACATGCTTGCACCTTGCACTATAGATGAGGCATACAAAAAAGCAGTCAAGCAAGAGCACAGAACGAATAAGGATGATGTCGTTAGATGTACAATTGTCATTGCACCAAAAAATCAACCTGTTAATGCCCAATACAACCACTAGACTTATAGAATCCACAAAAGAAAAACAAGCCATGTCAAAAACCCAAGCGTTACGTTGCACAACGCAAGGAGACCAAGGGCGCACACCTTGTAACAATCCACCCCCCCAACGCAAGCAAGGGGGTTTGAACCTGTGACCTAGGCTCTGATACCACTTGTTATAATACGGTTGTCATTGCACCAAAAGATCGACCTGTTAATGCTCAATACAACCACTAGACTTATAGAATCAACAGAAGGCGGTTAAGCCATGTCACAAACCCAAGCGATGTGTTGCACAACACAAAAAGACCCAAGACACACACCTTGCTACAGATGCCTATAGAGATGAAGAATGGAAGAAAGTCAATTGGACCCAATCCTTTAAGAAGAAGGGATACAAAGGAAATAAACAAGGTTCTAGAAAGGAGAAAAAGGGATTCAATAATTACAAAGAGGAGATAATTCAGACAAAGGAACAGAAAGGAAGGGACCACCAATTGGATATTTCCCTTGTGGTGGAGATCATTATGCTAATCAATGTCTAGCTAAGAACAAAGGAACCCCTTACCCACCCAACAAGCAACTTTCCAGCAGAAAAAACACTACTATCTCAAAAAGAGTTAAAAAACAATCAATAGCTTCAAAAATTAAAAAGCAACACCATTTTCTAGTGCTTTCCAAGGCTGAAATAAAATAGTAGATATAAAGCAATTCCAAATTCTAGGAATGCAAGCATATCATTCAGCCATATCCCAAAAAGAACAATTCTACACAAAAAAAGCCTAGATGGAAAGGGGGAAAAAGACCACTAACCCACTTTTGTGTCTCCTCAACACAAGGACAAGTCCAAAAGAGATGCTTACAAATGTCTTCCCTATGGTAGGCTAAGCATTTAGGATGAGTGAGGCCAATGTGGATTAGACTTTCATCTAGTGGCAATTGATGCACCAAACACCAAGGAAATGAGGAAGTTTTGGCTCAAGCATGGCTGCCAAAACCTTGACATTTTACAAAGCCAAGTGCAAGGGAGGATTTTAAGCTCCAACAATTGTTAAACTTGCAAAGAATCAAAGACAGAGAACTGAAAAGTTCACACGAAAGGCCTGGGTTAAATTTTCTAAATGTTGTGTTGAAACTCCACTGCAATCATTACACCAATCTAAAGGAGATTGAAGCCCCATGTTGTCAAGCATGACATGAATAAGAAGCTCTTGTACCCTGTATGTGAAGAATTAGAGGCAAATAATAAACAAGTTGAAGTTTTTGTCATTATGCAATCCTAGAGATCCAATCTCAAGAAAGAAACCAAGCCCCAAATGGTGTAGCGAAAAACATTGCAGATTTTGACACCAAGGATCTCTACCAAAGGTACGTTGAAGGAATTTATATGACAGGGCCATCAAAGATTGTCGTAATTGAAGGACGATCCAATTCTAATGCCATCCCCAACCCATTTTCGAAACAGCTTCACAATCTCAAACACCTTCCAGGTGCTTTTCTCGAACAAATGAATATTGAACCTTGACTTGAGCATTAGTAATGGGAAGAGAATGAAAATCAATACCCTACCAATAATTTAACCATAAGGAGAGCCAGCCACAATGCAATGTCCAAGAAGGAAACTTGAGGCCTTCAATCTCTCAATGGCACAAACTTGCTTGGCACATAGCATAATGTTTTTTTTTGTGAACACCAATAATTCGCATGCTTCATTTACCCTAAGGAAGGTAATAGATATCCCATGCAACCGTATGGAAGTCATGGGTTTGTTTGGCATTGGTCTACAAAGAATCCCACAAGACCTTTGCAATTCTATCATTGAAACTTTGGATAGAACCTAACAACAAGAATAAAAACATGAGTAGCCGCAAAAATTTTAGTACAAATCCAAAACTTGTCTACAAGGTATAGAGGTCAGGCAATCCAAAGGCAATGTGATCCATAAGAAAATCTTCTTCTCAACCCACCGCAAGACATACTACCACTGCCATAGGATGCCCATAGTGCCATAGAGTGGCAGTTGTATTCTCAAGAAAAAGGGAATGCCTAGAAATTTGAACATCTCACTTTTGAACTAGCCACTTCCAATTGTAGATTTTAAGAGAATCCAGCAATGAAAAAAGACTTTGTATGTAACGTTAAATCTTGCTCCACTATGGATTCAAGCTAAAAGTTAATCAAAATTCCTCTAAGCAAGTGTGACAAAAGAGTTGTTTGCAAAATGCCCATCGATGAGCTGCTGGAAAGAGGGGGGGAAAAATTCTGGACTAAACCCTGAGAAGCTTTATAAGCCTAGCGATAACTAAATGCATCCATAGGAGAAGCAGACACCCCTAGGTGATGGACCATAAAGAGTTGAAACATAAAAATTAATTACAAAAATCAGTAAGAGAATTTGCAATTTATAATTTTAATATAAACAATGAGTGAAGGAAGCTGAAATTAATACACATTCATAATACTCTCCAACATTTTGTATCAGCAATAACAAATCTTAGTATGTGTTCACCACTAACTTCAGCATCTTGAGAGAGAGACGTACTCCACTATTAGAGGTTGTAGGATCATAATTCTGCATTTTCGATGTCTCAATGTCAGTCAAATTGTAAACAATCTGAGCAAACTCTGGGATTATTTCTACATTTATTATTTTCAAATATGATAAAACTTGTTGCCATTTACAACTAAAAACATGGTACTAAGCTCCAGCATTACTCATGAAACAATTTAAAACAAATATACCAATAACAACCAAATTTTGAATGGGCCATCTTATAATATCACTAAGAAGCTTCAGCATGTTCCCAAGTAAGTGATTCACTGAGTGTTAACTTGAAATGAAGGTTGACAGCAAATTGCAATGTCAATGTACATGTATCAAAAAACTGACCGTCTTCACCTAGATCATCATATTTACTTTTTGAATCAGTTGATTGGTAACCATAGTAGCATTACTTAGACTGAGGACTCACTCAGCAAACCAAAAGTATAAAATGAAAATCAGTTACTTAAGATTTAATCAAGAAAAACTAGGGAAACTAAAAATGTTGAAATATTCATGAAAATAAAAAAGGGGGAAATACACAAATGCTTTTATATCTGACACATGCCAAAACAAGAATCTGGTTTTGGTTTTTTTTAAATGAGTGAAATGTCCTTGGAGGCACCCGTCCAAGCAGGGGCATCCTGGAGACAATCCCTATGGGCTCTTAAATACAAAGGCCAGCAGGGGTACATTTCATCCCTATCCCACCACACCTAATACATTCTTGTTTGGAGGAACAGCCCAAAAACCTGAGGGGCACATCAACAGGATACATTGGTTTAAGTAGATTAGAAATTTAATCAACCAATTAATTGCCTCACTTGACTTTTCCCTACCATTTATTTCCTTTCCATTTCTTACTCAGATACTCTTCTATTTTCTTCTTTATTCCTCGTTTTCTTCTTGTCTTTTTCTTTTTTCATTTTCTTTTAAAGATGTTCTTCTCTTTTCTGCTTATTTCATCTTTTTCTCTTTTCCTTTTTCTTTCTTCTATTCTTTTAAGGCATTCTGTTTTTTTATCTTTTCTTTCTTCTTCTTTTTCTTTTATTATTTTGAAGATATTCTCTTATCTCTACCCATTTTCCTACCTTCACCTCTCTTTCCTTACATTAAGAGGGCCATATGTTCCTCCTTTTACTCTTTATTGCAATTTATGAGTTCTACAACTCTAAAACTTTTCCCAAGCATTGAATTGTAATTTTTTTTCCCTGATGATGGATACAATACATTGGTGTTTAAACATGCTAAACTATTTGATCTAGAAGCATCCAGCAAAAAAAAAATTGAGAAAAACCACTCTCCAAGAATAAAAAGTATATGGGTAGCATTTCTTTAAAAAAAATTGATAATATAACAATCCATTTATGACATCATATAACAAACCAGTGTGAATGGAGACAATTTGAGCATCAAACGGTCTATCGTTAAGCAACTCCCATTTCCCTGGTAAATTATGCTCCTTCCTAGGCATAAGTAATCTCTTCCTGTTGATTATATAGTCTTGGCTTCCCAGATATATGGCCAAATCTCGCATTACATCGTGCTGGGAAAAGTAGAGCTCCGAGGCATTTCCATAAGAGAGTTCCGCTCTATTCCTGTCAATTGGAACAACCATGTCAAGCCAACATTAAATAATTAATAACAAGAAATTCAATACGTAAAAGGATTCACAATTACCCAGGATTGGTGGTCAAATTCAACAGATTTCTCCTTGCAAGATCTAATAAGATGGCAAAGGCATCCTGCCACTCCAGCTTCCGAACATAAATCCAAATGTGCAACAGTGCATCAACACAGATTTTTTTGTCCTCTGGAAATGCCCCCAAGTCTAAGAAACATTCCCTTGCTATGTCATCCAAGAAACTAATACTGGTCTCCAAATATCTCACTAACCCATCTTTGTGATAATCTGATATTGGTTCCCCCTTGGAGAGTTTATTCTTTGCACTCTCCCAAGCCACACGAGGTTCCCCACGCAAAGAGCTTCCAATCACCTTTAACGCGAGTGGTAAGCCCTTACATTCTTCTTGCACCTGTCATTCATGATATGTAAATTAAATAATGCTCATGGGAATGCCATTTTAAAGAACAACAAAAATCCACATACAATTTAAGCCATAGCATTTGATGATTAACTGATTTCTGAGTGATGTAAAATTATATTCTTTAAGCCCTAGAATAATCTATCCACTTCTTGTTCACCATTTACTCCAGTTTACTTCTATTTCTTCGCTATGTGACTTTTAGGCACAGCGATTCAAGTTTGCAGCGACAAGAGGTCAACAAATTCTTGATTATTCTTTAGGTTGGTTGAATGCTGATTTCAAATGCCATCACTAAAATTGCTTGAGGTAGAAATTAGATCTGCAGAGACTTCTAATTGGTATCTATATCCCTGTAGTGGGCTGACCATGCAGCAAAGGAGTTGGTCAAAGCAAGAAGTTCTTGCCAAAACCAGGTGATATAATCCCAGCATATCAGTTTATCTGATAAGCTCTCTATTGTTACTTTCACATGGTTCAATTTTAACCTGTTCTTTTACAGTTCAAGGCACAGAACTTCAGAGATGCAAGAACCATTGCTAATTTTTTAATGTTGTGGTCCAAAAATGTTAAGAATAAAAATCATATTTAATCACACTCCAAACTATTTGTCATGGAGAGTCGTGTATCCTGCAAGAGATGCATCTATCCACATAAGTTATCTATTGAAAAAAGTTTGGATCCCTAAGTTTTAGCAATTGTGTAAATCTATTCAAGCTCTCCAATTTCAACAATTGGTATTATCAGAGCCTAGTTGTTGCACAAAAAAATTGTTAAAGGATGAATGGTAGTTACAAACCACTGATAATGTAGAAGAATAAAAAACAAGATATGTTAAGTCATGTACAATGCAAAAGACTCGTTTGCAAGAGAAAGTAGTATGGAGGTCTTAAAATAGCCAAGCAATGTATGGTGTTGATTCATTTTCAAGAGCTTGAAGGGCGTTTACATAGTCCCATTAAAAATGTTTAACAAAATTTGAGCCTCTAAGATAGTTTAAAGTTGTCAGGTGGATACTTATTGTGAGAGTTTGAAGTGCATTCTAGCATGCCCAGGACCATTCTTTATTGGTCATGCCCAGATTATGAAACACAAAAGAATAGAACAACTGTTGAAATAATTAGCTAGTTCGGACCATATTTTAATGATGTCGTGTGGCAATTAAAATATTATTGTAATAAGGTTAAAGTAATAGGGCTGGGCCCAAATGTAACGTGTGGTTTATATCTAATAGGGCTGGGCCCAAATGTAACGTGTGGTTCATGCCTAATAGGGCTGGGCCCCAAAAAGGAAACGTGCCTCAACTTACAAGTTATGTAGGCCCCAAATTTGGGCGCCAAAAGTGCAAAGTAAATATGTAAAATAAAGGGAATTTGGCAAAAGCCGACTTGGGAAAACTCGAGCATGAATCCTGTATATAAACAAGATTCATTCTACAAAACTCACATCCTTATCAAGTGCGATCAGCCTTATGCAAGAACAGTCACCGAATCAGGCATGTTAGAGAGCGAATCCATTGGGCAAGGTGGTGCGCTATACTTCAGTGATCTCCCTCTTCAATTGATGTCGATATTCTGCTCTCTCTGAAGACACACTACAGCTACATATGTTAGGTTCAGTCTGCCCTAGATTGGCAACCAAATCAGATAAGTAATCTGATTCATGTAATCTGCTTATCATTAAAGAATCTGATCTGAATCTTTCATGCTGGGTTTTTCCTCCAAGAGGGAGGTTTTCCCAGGGTACTTGTGTCTTGTGTTGTGTGTTTTATTATTATTTCTGCTTATTCTCAATCTGTTTATAACTTAAGTCGCTAGATTAACATCTGATTACCTAATATCAACAACAACTTGTAGAAAAATCACATACATATATCTATTGTCATATATCAGTGGAGCGTGTGTGGTCCCATCTAACTTGTGTGTGCATTGCATACATTCTATCCTCAGCCTTGCCATCAAGAGACAATCTCATGAATTCAATCACTACCATACTTAAAACAATTGAGGGTCATGAATCCACAGAACTACTCCTACTACTTTATTGATTCAAATTCGTTTTGATAATAAAAAATTGGCCACAGTAGTTCTAGGTTGATGCCAATCTAGTGGGAAACAGAGTCACAGCACGTTGAGAAGAGAGCAACATGAAATAAAAGAACTTGGAGTTGTGTGTCTGCATACAATGTAGATTATAAAATTTTGTGACAAAGCATAATTATTAATCCATAACAGAACTGTATATATGAATACATAAAGTAAGAAAGATAATTACAATCCATGTAATGTTTTCAGAATGTTGTTACATTCATCTAACGTAGATTAAATTTGTGCCAGTAAATGTGGTGAAAGAAATCCCTATCTGCAACTAAGAAACTTTCCTGAATACATACTTAGTGCCATGGAGACATTCTATACAACAAAATCTACTTGTAATATTACCCTTCTTCAATTCTGCAGGTCTGAAATCCCTCAACAACTAAACATGGGGTCTATAGCTACCCTAAAACTTCTTTTGCATATGGAGACCACAGCCAAACATCCCCCTTTCGAAATGACCAAGATCTTCATCATAATGGCAACAAAGCGAAGCCCTAATCTACAACACTATAGCACCTTCAAAATCCAGGGCCCAAAAGCAATCTCATTCAAAATGAGCATCCCAAATTGAAAGATGAAATCTGCAATAATTTGTGATAGGTGGGCAGGCATCAAAAATCAAATTGAGTAGCTAGGAGAGCTACCACCATTAATGCGAGTAGGTGGAAAGTTAAAACACGGCACCACATCCATTTGGCATCCAAAAACCATGTTTGAAATACCTTTTGAAATAACATTGGCATCACTTTTCTTTATCACAAGCTCTAGCCAAAAAATTGAACCATGTCAACACCTAGGTGAGGTTTTCAAACCACCCTAAACACCCAACACACAAAACATGTCGTTTCCTTCACATCAGCAAAACACGGTGGCAATAGAACCTCCATTGGCAAACTTCGATGGTTACAAATTCATCTCAAATCTTCACCAAGCTAACGAGAATGAGCCTTCACCTTAGTTTAAAATAGTTTTTGAACAAAATGTCGAGCTTCAACAAGGTTGTGAGAACCTTGTCAAAAACTGACACAAGTTCGCAAACCTCCTTCACTTGTCAACAAGCCTTTAAAAATGTCATCATCTTTCACTCTTCAAAAGGTTCTAAATGTTAACAAAATGGTGTCTCAACCTTACACTTAAATAAATGTCACTATTAATAGTAAGTTTACATTTCAGCACAGATTGGTCTGAGATCTTCCCAAAGCTACGGATTGGCTATAAATAAGCATGTCAATAAATTTTTGTTGCAAAATCATGTCTAAATTTGAAGATATTAAATTTTCATTTTTGAAAGTTCCAAAGTCAATTTTGAAGGCCTTAAAGACATTTTCTAGGCCAGAAAATGGTCACGAGCAGCATAGTGGGGTTATCGCTTTATAGTGCACTTGACAAAAGTTATGGCCTCTAGAAGTTGGGTCTCCTGAAATGGGAAATATAAAAAACGTGTTAGACACATAAATGAGCTATAAAAGGGAGTTACATGTGTAGGTGTTTTTTGACACATCATAGGACATCTCATATATTGGAGATAAGTTGGGATATTTTTTGAGTGGTTTTAGTTCATGGTTTTGTAATACTGTTTCACAGTTTCATGTATTGTATCTCCTATATATTAGGTGTGTGAGATGGAGGTTGTGTGTAAGAGTCTTATAACTGTTGAGTTACCTTCGGTTCTCTAGCTGGTGATACTCCTATGAGAAGCTTGCTCTTCAAGTATATTGTATTCCAATGTTGATTTCTGAATAATATATTAGGTGGCTTTTGGAGTGTGGGGTTTGAAAGGGTTTTCCCCACATAAATCATTGTGTTGTGGTAGGCATCTTATTTATATTTATTTTTGTTAAATTTTTGTCACTATTGTAAAAATCTGAAAAGTTTTGCATAACCCTCCTTTCATGGTTAGCATTGGAAGTTGTTTCGATACCTAAACTTCCTTACATTGAAAACCTTGTCAGACTTCAATGAGGTTGTGAGAACATTGACAAGAGCTAACATAGGTTTTCAAAACATATTCCAAACTCCAACAAGCACTAAAGATTAGAGAAAGTTCATCGACCTCCAACAAGGTTGTGAATTCCTTGGCAAGAGTTGATAAAGGTTTTAGAAGCATACCAACTCACCAATGCACAATGACTTTAAAGATTTTCAATTGGCCCCATAAGGTTAAGAAACCAATGTTGGACTCTAACAGGGTCGTGAGAAAAACCTTGTTGGCTGACTTAAAAGATCAATTGAAACCATAAGGTTAGGAAAACAACATCGTGCTCCAACAAGGTCGTGAGAAATACCTTGTTGGTGTTGTTTGTAACTAGGTAAAAATGGGTTCGGATTGCCTTAAGGCAACATCCAAACCCATATAGGACTGGGTCCTATCCTAAAGGTGTAACGTGCCCCCAAGTTGGGCCCAGCCCTATACCTCCACGCCACAATAAATAAATTGGCGCCAAAAGAGGGAGGCCGACTTGGATTTAATAAAGGCTAAGGACTCATATAAATAAAGGTTAAAATGCAAATACAAACACATTTCAGTTATCCATGAAATCAGCGAATTAGCTCTGCAAACAAGAGGTGTGAAATCACCAAAGAAGGTTGTGCAAATTTGTCCAAGGATTGGGCGAACTTATTCAAGAGGATATAGGGCATTTTGGTGCAGTTTTGAAGCATGTAAAAGGGCAGATCTGATATATAAAGATCAGATTCAGAAAAGCAAGCTAAGTATTGTATTTGTGCAATAAGAGTGAATACATAATCTGACCTGTGGCTCTTTAATGCTGGGTTTTTCCTCCTTGGAGGTTTTCCCAAGGTATTTGTGTTTGTCTCTTGGTTCCTTGTTTCATTCTTGAATTTACTTGATTATAGTTTACTAAATTACAAATCTGATTAATAAACTAGGGCATAATCAAATGATACAAATCTGATTAATAAACTAGGGCATGATTAAATGTTACAAATCTGATTACTGATCTAGGGCACGAATTTAAACAGTTGGCTCCCAACAAAGGTTTCAAAACCTTCTCAAAGTGGAGACACAAATTTAACATGAGAGAAACTGAAGAGTTTAGAAAACCTTTGTCAGACTCTAACAAGGTTGTGAAACCTTCATCAAACTTCGACGAGGTTATGAAAACCTTGTCAACTTCAAGCAACAGTTTTAAAAGTCTAGTGAAGGGCCCACAAATAACAAAACACTTAGTCAAATTCAATTTTTTCTAATTTGGGTAAATGACTAAAGTGGAAAAAGGGAAACAACAAAAGCTATAAAAGGGAGTTACATGTGTTGTGTTCATAGGAAATCTCATATTGGAGATAAGTTGGGATATTTTTTGAGTGGTTTTAGTTCATGGTTTTGTAATACTGTTTGACGGGTTCATGTATTGTATCTCCTATATATTAGGTGTGTGAGATGGAGGTTGTGTGTGAGAGTCTTATAACTATTGAGTTACCTTTGGATCTCTAGCTGGTGATGCTCCTATGAGAAGCTTGCTCTTCAAGTATATTGTATTCCGATGTTGATTTTTGAATAATATATTAGGTGGCTTTTGGAGTGTGGGGTTTGAAAGGGTTTTCCCCACGTAAATCAATGTGTTGTGGTAGGCATGTTATTTATATTTATTTTTGATAAATTTTTGTCACTATAGTAAAAATCTGAAAAGTTTGGCATAACCCTCCTCTCATGGTTAGCATTGGAAGTTGTTTCGATACCTAAACTTCCTTACATTGAAAACCTTGTCAGTCTTCAATGAGGTTGTGAGAACCTTGACAAGAGCTAACATAGGTTTTCAAAACCTACTCCAAACTCCAACAAGCACTAAAGATTAGAGAAAGTTCATCGACCTCCAACAAGGTTGTGAATTCCTTGGCAAGAGTTGATAAAGGTTTTAGAAGCATACCAACTCACCAATGCACAATGACTTTAAAGATTTTCAATTGGTCCCATAAGGTTAAGAAACCAATGTTGGACTCTAATAGGGTCGTGAGAAAAACCTTGTTGGCTGACTTAAAAGATCAATTGAAACCATAAGGTTAGGAAAACAACATCGTGCTCCAACAAGGTCGTGAGAAATACCTTGTTAGCTCCCAACAAAGATTTCAAAACCTTCTCAAAGTGGAGACACAAATTTAACATGAAAGAAACTAAAGAGTTTAGAAAACCTTTGTCAGACTCTAACAAGGTTGTGAAACCTTCATCAAACTTCGACAAGGTTATGAAAACCTTGTCAACTTCAAGCAACAGTTTTAAAAGTTTAGTGAAGGGCCCACAAATAAGAAAACACTTAGCCAAATTCATTTTTTTCTAATTTGGGTAAATGACTGAAGTGGAAAAAAGGAAACAACAAAAGTGGAGGCCCACATAAATTAGCTTAGATTGGTTATAAACCTAAACCAAAAAAGACTAAAAAAGAAGGGACTCAAGTGAAAAACAACACGACAAAATTGAGTCCCAACAATAGAGTTGATTGCAAAGATAGTTGCTAAATCTAAAAAGATGTAGCAGTGATTGAAAAGAAGGTTGGTAAATCTAAAAAGTTGTAGCGTTGATCGCAATGATCATTGTTGAATCTAAAAAGTTGTAGCATTGATCAAAAAAATTATTGTTGAATCTTAAAAGTTGTAGCATTGATTGTAGAGATCATTGATAAATCTCAAAAGTTGCACAATCAATCACAAAGATTGTTGTTGTATCTGAAAAGTAGTGTTGATCATAGAGATTGTTACTAGATCTATGAAATTTTTTATCGCAATGATCATTGCAAATGACTTCACCTCCTTTATTGATAGAACTATGAAAGACATCTTGTAATAAATTATGATAAAATGAGGTAGTCAAGGGTGTGTTCAAAACAAGGATAAGTTTGTATACTTCCAAGAAAGCAATGTTGTTAAACATTCTTTATTTGTACATGGGTAGCTAATAAACCTATTTATAGGTGGCCCTCATCATCCATTTAGGTTGTGTGATAAACTAAAATTTAAGGGGGTGTCAAACATAAAAACTATATTTAATAACTCCCAAAAACATTTGTTAAGTAGTCACGTCTCATGCAAGAGACACATCTATCCACATATGTTATCTATTTAAAGATCTTTGCCTTTGGAACTATAAGTTTAGCAATTTTGTAGATCTATTCAAGCTCTCCAATTTCAACAAAATATACCACTAATCAATTTATTTCTAATTCAAATTAGATCAAGATTCAATTACTAGGTATGTCAAGCAACACCTCTATTAGACTAAGCTATGCTATCAAGTTCTCTGTTTGAAAGCCCATGCCTGCTCTGAAACAACTCAATAGCTGGAGCAGGAGCAGCGATGGGAGTGCCCAAGGATCACCACAAGATTCTTGTGGGTATGTGTGTCACGTATCCACGGAGAACCCAAGATGGTTGAGGCACTCCCGACAGTTCCCAAGTGCTCCTACAAAGAAATCAACTCCCAACGCAATGTCAGGTGAGGTGACAATGGTTGTTGATACAATTCATTCCAATTAATCTTGAGCACAATAACTGGCCATAGAAGAAAAAATAAATGAAATTCATAACAGTGGATTTTCTACACTCTTAGTTTGAGCTCCAACTACCATACAAAATAAAAATCATAAACTTTACAAATATCTAAGGTGTGAATTAATCCTAGGGAGTTTGGAATGCATTCTAGGAGCACGTTACACAGCAGAAATGATTTTGAGAGGGAAACAAGCACAAAGGTAAATAATAGAAATATTTCTTTACGAGGTTTTATAACTCTTTTTAATTATACTTCAAAGTATTTGATAGGGTCATCAAGTGCTTTCCATAACCCAATCTCTATTTTTGTGCAGAGGCAACAAATGGCATGGGGGGGTCATATATGTTAGGGTACCATTGAGCTAATCTTAAAGACCTATAGTTTGAGCTCCAACTACCATACAAAATAAAAACCATAAACTTTACAAATGTCTAAGGTGTGAATTAATCCTAGGTAGTTTGGAGTGCATTCTAGGAGCACGTTGGTGAGTGTAAACAGCATTCAATAGAAATGTTTTTGAGAGGGAAACAAGCACAAAGGTAAATAATAGAAATGTTAAGGTAAATAATAGAAATATTTCTTAACAAGGTTTTATAACTCTTTTTAATTATACTTCAAAGTATTTGATAGGGTCATCAAGTGTTTTCCATAACCCAACCTCTATTTTTGTGCAGAGACTACAAATGGCATGGGGGTCATATATATGTTAGGATACCATTAAGCTAATCTTAAAGACAGGAAAGGTTTGTAAAAGTGAATGTAAAATAGTACAAGAGATTTTAAGGCATGGGAAAATTCAAAACTAGAAATATATGAAGAATACTATACTCATAATTAATTTGTCAAAAACAACACATAAAACTTTAATAGACACTACTAAAATACAAAAAACACAAGTAGAGCAAAGGATTAAAAATAGGGTAAAAGAAAGGAGAATGTGAGCTCAAGGCTTCATGTTTTAAGTAGAGACAATGCAAATTGAGGTCGAAACTCATCCAACAAACAAAGAGGAAAATGGCAAAGATAACCAAGAACACAAGGATTTATGTAACCCCAGAACAACACCACTAATGTGGACATCAGAATTATATGTTAGTGAGCTACTAATCATGAAAAAAGGACTCCAAATCTTGGAAAAAAGGAATCAATATGAACACATCAAGTTGAAATAAGTCATGAAATCCAATTGGAAACTAGTAAGAGAAAATAAATTGCTCAAAGAACAAGTAAACAGCGTGTTAAACACCATAGAAAATTGCTTGAAGGACTATTAATTGGCATTTAGATATACAGTCGTACCCAAGGAAAAAAATTTGCCATAAGGGCATACCATAACCCCGTACCCATACCCAATCTCAGACCAGAACCGGCAATTTAGATTGTAGGCATGAAGTTCCAGTTCTGAATTGTGTGGATTTGCTAGTTGTTTATGAACATCAGAGTAGGAGTACCATCCCTTTCAGTGAGTGCGTACCCCTTTCGACAAGTGCGAGCTCTCCGAGTAAAAGTCCAATTGGCATTAAATTTCCAGTGTTACTTTGGGAAGTAATAACAACAAGAGCTTGTACAGCAAAAGTCAATAAGACGTGTAAAGGGCAATTCTACTCAATTCAACAACTCAGAATACCTGCAAATTTCACAATAACCTAACCTGATTCAAATTAGATCGACCAAATCTGGTTGTCAAATTCCATTTCAGGTTAGCGCCTATATTATCTTAGGCATAAAGTTCCAGTCACAAATACTGTGGACTTCGCTAGTTGTTTATGAATTTCACGGTAGGAACACTATCCCTTCCATTAAGTTCCTACGCCTTACAACAAGTGCAAGTTCTGCGAGTAAAAGACCAATTAAGCATTTAATATTCATTGTAATTATATTTTTGGATGCAATAACAAGAAGTGCAATTTCAACAATACTTTGTACAGCAAAGTCAAGAGACAAGTAAAAGGCAATTTTGCTCAATTCATAAACTCGGAAAATCTGCAACAGTTCAAAATAAACTATACCTGTTTGACTAGATTTGCATCCGCGGTACTTGGAATTGATGTCTGTCCGAAAGCCCAAAAACAGAATAGGGACAGAGCGTCTTCTTGGTTCAACATTGGCAGTTTATATAGTAAAGTGTAGGAGCTTCTGGGGATAGTGAAACTATCTCGGGTTGTTATAAGAGTCTTGTATCCTGGCCTTTCAAATAGTAATTTTTCCACATTTGCTCTGGACCATACATCATCCAATACCACCAGAATTGACCTAGATTGCATCCGAAGCTGTTGTCCAAGCTGTCTACGTGCATCTTCCACATTCTGAAACTCGGGCCTTTTCGTGCCAACTATATTATCCCACATCGTCTCTAAAATTCCTTTCAGATTGGGGGACTGTGAAACAGTGATGAAAAGCACGTTTTGGAAATAACCTGATAATAATGAACAAACAAATATGTTTTAGAAGATAATTCTAATTGGAGATAAAACTTATACCCGAGCATTCATGCCGGCATAATTTCTGAACAAAACCACTTAAGATGATGGATACCACCCAAAGACATCTCTGGAGCAGATAAAGGATTGAATTTATATGATACATATGGTACAGACCACTCAAAAGCAAGACACAAACAAATGGGAGGGAATACCTCACATACAGAGGAAAAACCCTTTTAATCTTGATAGTTATGTTGACCTAAAAATTTGAAACAGGGGGGCCTTCTCATTGGTAAAGCCAAGTTTAAAACCAAAAAAAACTCAGGGAAACACCATTTCACCTTTGATTTGAGGGTCATTGCAGAGATTCAACGCGAGAGTTGTTTTCCCACCACCCCCCATACACTGCACACCAACGACCGACGCCTCACTCTGGAACAAAAATCCCTTCAAATCCCCAATACATTTTTCCAACCCCACCCAAAAATGAGATTTCCCAGGGGTACTGTCCTTGTGAAAGTGTATGGAATCATCGACCATTTCATCGGAGGCAAACAAGTCAAGTGACGCCATTTCTTGAAGCATCATGGAATTCTGACAGGGGTCATTTGTAAGCAGTGAAGCATGTTTGAGGATAGACTCATTCATGCCCCTGTTTATCTCTGCGGCATCCAATGGGCAATTTCTTTTAATGTCTGCCATAAGCCTTCTGGCATCGAGCAGTATGTGGGCAGGCATGCACGCCAGAAAGCCATTGATATCCTCCTCCAGCTTCAAGATCTGCAAGGTATACCTATAATGAAGAAGCAGGTTAAAAGAGCTGGTATCCTCACATCTTTTAACCAAATCGACACCTCTTATGAGAATTCTGTAGAACTGCTCAAAGATGGGATTTTGCTGGTCTTTGGGCAAGTTCTTGTCGAATACACATAGTTCGCGAATAGCTGGGACTAGAGGTTTGAGCACGGCATTGAGTCTGTCGGACAGAATCCTGCTAATTATCTGCATGATACTTTCGCAGCTGAATTTTTTTAGTTCTCGACCTTCGAACACCTTGTATAGAAGAGAGCGTTATTTCCCATCTACTGATGGAAAAATTCCTGATCAGAAGTTTCTTCCTGAAGAAGTATCAAGGGAAATTATCAGCTACTGAAACGCAAAGCGTTGTGTAACCAAGTGGCAAGGCTGTTGGATTTATAACCACATCGTGTAGGGTTCGAATTATCTCAGTGTTATATAGGAATTTAAATATTTCCCATTTTTATTATTGTCATTAATGTTTTAGTAAATCTCTACAATATTAAATATTACTTTTAATATTTCAGTAAATAAGTACAAACATTTTTATTGTCTTCGATATTTTAGTAAATCGCTACAAGATAAAATATCATTTTAAATATTTCAGTAAATAAGTACAAAGTTATTTAATCCTAAATGATCTCTTCTAAGTAATTATTGAATAGAGATTTTAGTAGATCTCTTAATAAATAAGTATTAGATTATTTAATTTTTATGATTTTTTTTTAATTATTATTAAGTAGATTAATATTAAAGAGTTCAATCAAGTAATATAAGAAATCTATATAAAAATTATTTATTAAGGATGGTTAAAATTAAAATTATACAAAAAAAAAATTAGAAATGTTATACAATGTAAATATTTTTATAGAATATTTTTTAAAAATTAACAAAACATATGATAGAATGTGTTGGAGCTTCATTATTAAAATGTTACAAAATTCAAAAGCATGCTCAAATTTTGTTCAAATATGTCAATGTCCATATTCTTTTTCATTATCTATGAGGCTATGGCAAACTCTTTTGAGCTACAATGCTCTATGGATGTCCTTAATCTTCTTTTTCATATATTCTTACAACCGATGCTTTGGGATATCTTTTCCAATGGGTCTATCCAATCAAGCTTATCAAAAGAATTTATATTCTTCAAAATAAGGTGGTGATTGATTCCCACTTTGTTGATAATAGTATGTTGGAACAATATTATGGTGTTCCAACGTACCTCTGAAGATGAATTGAGCATACCTTAGACATTTTAAATTTGTATTGTTCTATTTCTGGTTATCAACTAGCTTATAACAAAACTGAATTTCTAATTACTCAGCTTGGCCATATCCTGTTGTTATGTGGTGATTGATCATGCTAGTATTGTACACTTGTAATGTATTCTTGTTGAGGTTCGGGACTGTGTCAGGCCCTGAGTGGAGGTTCGGAGGTGGCAACCCATGAGAAAAAATAAATTGACATTTAAAAAAAAAAAATGGCATGAAAAAAACCTTAAAAAGGTCGACTTTGTAGGTTGCCCTAAAAGGTACATGTTATAAGCGACTGGAATGTAAAAAAAGGCATCGTAATGGTGTTGTATTGTGTTAGCAAATAATAAGAAAAGGTTGGACGATTGTGTTCTGTGGATGTAACCCATCTTGGGTGAACAACATTAAATCTTTGTGTTATTTGTGTTGTGTACTTTTCTTCATCTTTGTGCATTTGAATCTGCATATAATTGTTAATTTGTAATTGTTAATTTGTATTTGCTCTGGATTTGTTTCAACCCTAACATATCCCTCAATGGATCCTAAAATGTGAAGACTAATTAAACATGGGGAGATAATTAGATATCTTAGCATTCCTTTCAGTTTGGGAGTCTCTATTTCTACAATTTAGAGTTCGTTTTTTAAATAGACTAGAGGATAAGTTGTATAACTTGGGTAATAAATTTTTATCCTTACCTAGAAGATTCATGTTACAAATAAGATCCTCATTGCAACCCATGTGTTGACTCATCTTTTTGGATGTCCTCCAAGCAAGGTTATGAAGAGCTAAATAAAATATACACAATTTTTTGTAGTTTGAGTGGGATGGTACAGTTGGGTTCATTGCTTCTTCTTGATCTCATTGCATTTTACCAAGACATAAAGCTGGCCTAAGGTTTATAGGTCCAAAAACTCAAACAATTTGTCTTGTTGCAAAATGGATTATTAGAGCTAGTAGTGGAAATGAACCATGAAAAATTTTAGTTTGCTAATGAATAATGGAAGCTCTAATGTAGAAAAAGTGGCAAGCTATTAATTGGTTAGACAAAATGCTCGTGTTTCATTTCTTCAAAATCAAAGCTTCATTTCCTCCTCAATCCATATGGAAAGCTTGGCAAAGATTTGTGAACTTTTGGAATAGAATGACTCTTCCTTACAACATAGTTTTAGTTTTACTTCAACATTACTATGGTAGAATAAACATGTTAGTTATTATCATAATTAACCATTGGTTATTAACTTTTCAAGACATGCTCATTACTTGTTCAAAAAATGTGTTTAACAATTAAAAATATTTGAAATTTTAATATACTTGACTAGACCTCATGGACTCATATCAAAGACCATTATGAGTTTGTTGTGCCCAACATCAAAATTAAAAATTACACTTTAAACATTAAACAATAAAATATTCCGATTGGAAATAAAAATACCATTAAATTTTCTCTAAGCTAAATGTGCATCTAACAACACTATACGTCACCAATAGCATGCCACCCAATAGGTAGGGAGAAGGAATTTCAAACAATGTGGGTAGAGAGTAATTTCAAACAATGTGGGTACAAAGTCCTCTTGACTTCATACCCGAACAATGATAGATAATACTAGAAGGATTAAGTATCAACATGCCACCTTTAACAAAATAATTAAATATTTACTCCAAAGGGCAAACTAGACATGATATGAATTTGATCAAATGTCATGATGTGATTAGTAACGTGATTAAATAAATCACTATATAATTAATATAAGGGGACCATTACCATAATCTCATTTTCTAAAGTACTCCAATTAAGTTTAATTGTTGATTAATTAGGCTAAACCAATGAAGTATACTTTAATTTATATAATCCAATAGAATATGAATTCCACTTTAAAAAAACCACAATGATTTATTTAATAATTATTATTTATTACATATTTACCTATTATACTATATTTTAAATAACTTGGATGGACATATATTTCACTATAAAAATTAATAACCACAATGTTTTATTATTAATAATTATTGCATAATTTTTGTATTTCTTAACATAAATCACCGGCAATATTTGAATTACTATCATTTTTCTAATATTTTTTTCTTTAAAAGGGTCTATATAGTGTTTAAATGAAATAGGATTAAAAGCTACCTTTAAATGAATGGATACTCAAGTTATTTTTAAAATAACAACTTTTGTGAGGGTGCTAGCACCATAGACCTCCACCGTGATTTTAATCACTCAATTAACAATATCAAATAGAACTAAATAGTCAATCAAAATTTAATGATCTCTACAACAAATCTCAACTGTTAGATGGAAAAGATTTGAACCATTAGATTTAGTGGTTGCTACAATCCTAAAATCCTTATACTCAAAATATCCCCATTTGCTGTTTTTCAAATGTGCAAGAGAGGAAGGTTTGAAGAAGAGGAACGAGAAAACCAAATGGTCATTGAATACCAAAGATTTAGGATAGGTCTAGATTTATTTTTCTTCTCTATTTGTTTACATATAATTGTAGTGTTCTATTTTGTCTCCAGCTAAGTAATGTTGGACATGATTGATTCATTGTGGGTATAAGTTTAATGGAAAATTATTTTAATTTTTTTATAGCATATATGAAAATGAGAGAAGGGTGTTGCCTCACCCCCGTCCAACCTTTTCCTTAACAAAGATCGAGGAAGTTATGCATGGTTTGGATTTTGAGAAGAACACTAGAATTGATGACCTTCTAGTGGATTTTTATCATGCACTTTGGCTTCATATTCAAGAGTATTTCTAGAATGTTTACCTCAAGGGAATTGAGGGGTTATTAGTAATTATCATTACTCAAGGATTGATCAAGCTCATTCCCAAAGTAAAAAGAAGACAATACATCATCAACTTGCTTGATATGTCATATAAGAGCATTAATAAAGACTTGGTCAAAATAATCAAACCCATTATTCAAGAGACTATCAAGCCAAATTTTATATTGGATAATTTGGTGCTACCTCGGGATACATCTAAATGGATCCAAAAAATAACTCAAGATGTTCCCACAAACAAACTTGATTTCAATAAGGTTTGTGATTAGATTTGACGGTCTTTGAACCTTAAGATGCTACATTGAATGAGATTTTACCCTGAATTTTGTGTCCATGTTTGAATGTTGTTTATGGATACAAATGTAAGATTTCAACTAATGGATTTCTTCCCCATCAATTTTCCTTTCAAAAATCAATCCACCAAGGTTGCTTGCTTGCTCTAATCCTTTACATTTTTGTGGTTGATGTTGTTAGATATTGTTTCCATCACACATAAATTAACCTCCATGTCTAAGGCATCTCCCTTCCTAGTAATGCGAAAAACATTAAATCCCACTTCACTAATGATAGCATGATTTTATCCAAATCTATACTAAAAAAGTGAACAATATGTTAGATATTTTGTAATGCTTAAGTGTTATCTCGAGACTCTAACTTGTAGTGCATAAATGAATTTCTAATGGCATGTCCCAACCCTCATCTGCCACAAATGTATAAAGAGTGAAAGAGGCAAAAACATGAAACAATTATAAGATACCTTGCAATCACTTTTAAAATTGTTGTCCATTTGAAAGATCGTAGAGTATTCTTTAAGAAAAATAAGAAAACAAAATATATTCTTGGACAGACCATTTTCTATTTACGAGTTGTCATACATAGGTGGTAAATAAAATCCTTCTGGTCAACCAAGTTTATATCCCAACTTATCTTTTGCCTTCTAAAGCATCCTATAATCAATTAATGCAACTCATCTAAAATCAGTATGGTCGAAAGGGGGAAACAAGTGTAGAATGTCCAACATTCCTAGTCACAATGTATCCTCTAGAAGGATAAGGGTGGCTTGAGTAGTATTGATCCTTACGTGTAAGGGTTTTTTTTCTTTCAACCAAGTGGCTATTGAGAGCTATGGAAGGGAATGCTCATTGTTGTGTGGAAGATTTTTTATGATGTCTTCCTTGTTCACTACTTCCATGAATGCAATAAGGTGGTGAATTGATAGCTCATGTCATAGTTCCATTTTCAACTCTTATCTTGTATAGTGTTGAGTCTTGAGTGAGTCTTGAAGCTCTTTTGATGCTTTGCCTCCATAATCAACTTGTTTTTCTCTTTCCTGTTGTTGATTAGGTATTGATAGATTTAGGGTCACATCACCCTCGTGATGCCTCTTTTCCAACATTGTAGCATTCTTGTTTAATTTCCTAAGAACCTCATTTAATAATCACCCCATTTTATTTCTTTGTTGATCTTCCAGAGGGTGGCAAATATTTGGTGAGATTATTATAGGATGGGTTGTTTTTATTTGTCATTTGTAAAACTCTTCAAAAACTACCTTACATTATCAATATGTTTGATGGTAGGTTCAATTGTGGTTGGAGGTTTATGGTGGAATATTTTCTTCGTTATGTGCTCTCTTGAGAAATATATATGTATAGTTCTAGTTTTAGTGGGTACATTGGCTTTTGATGTTATGACTCATAAACATTCAATGCCATATATTTGTTTTATCAAGCAACTATTTTTGACAAGTTCTTCAAGGCAATTATAAATTGTTTAGATCTCAAAGCCATGTTTTGGTGAAATAAATCCTAGGAAGGATGGCTTAAGTAAGCATAAGTCTAGTTAAAGCAAAGGCCCTATTTATGAGGATTTATCGTAAGAATTAGGAGAAACAATGTTATACGATTTTGTGAGGAATTAAATTTATTGTTTCACGCTCTCAAAAATTTTGTTTCTTGGATTGGATTAGGAGGATACTAATAGCTCTTTATTAATGCCTCGTGGTAGTTTTAATCAATTGGCTGCTATGATTGTTATCAAGGTTTGATGTAAAGAGTTTCTTTTAATATTCCACCAACTCAAGGGTGTTCATGTTTTTTATGTTGACCTCAAGAAACAAGTAGAAAATGATGTAGTATGAGAAACAACACCAAACCACACTCTTAAAGTCACCCAACTAGTACCAATGAATACTCTGCAAAATTAAGAAGACGCCACTAAAATCTTCAACACAATTTATTCTTCTATTCCAAATTCCCCAAATGAGTTTCATAAACTCTCACGGATCAGATTACAGAGATATTGGAACATCATATGTTGATGAATGTAACAAGGATTCTAAAATCCAAATGATCAACAAAAATAAAATCTAAACAAACAATAACAACTACAAAAGTTGGCTCCAACAAAACACTCTCATTTTCAAGCCTCTAACCTTTGAAACCTGCAACAAAACTTTGCAAACTCTCAGAAAACTTTTTGCTACAAGCACTTTCAATAAACTACAAATACATGCATTCCATCTCTCCCAACAAATAACCATGCCCAAACTTTCATCCTTCCAAAGATCTAGAAGTTCCTTCTTTTCTTTCCAAAGAAAACTCTTTTTCCCAACACCATCCCTTTCGCTCCCAAAGATGCTACCACCACCTCTCTCTGGAGCCACACAAATTACCTCTCTCTGGAGCCACACAAATTACCTCTCTCTGGAGCCAAACAAATTTTCCCTTTTACTTAGGGTTGTTGCCTACTCTCTCTTCCCTCTGTTGCAACTCTATCTTTTCTCCTTTAATAGTTCCAACCCCGTTCATTACACAACTCTTCTATATTTAATGGGATAATGTTTTTTTTTCCATAATTGGATTGATTCTACTCATGATGTCACCTCCACTGCCTTCTAGCCATTTCATTCTGTAGACGTCATTTTGCAATATTTTCACATATTGAGTTTTATCAGCCCACTTTTCCCGCATACACATTCCACCACCTATCCATTGCTTAATGGGAATATTGAATGGTGGCATTAAGAATACTAAGGGTCTTGACAATGTATTTTTAATTAAAATAGAAAACTTTAATCTTTTTAATCCTTTCATGTTCTTTGACTGGAATTATGTTCCTTTGCTTGATTTCTCACTTTCCCTCTTTCTAACTTTGTTAATTAATACCTTCTAAAATCAACACAATACACTTCATTTATCATTCTTTGAATTATGTCATTACTCTTCCTTTATATCGGTTACTAGCTCTACATTTTTAACTACCACAAAATGACTCTTCACATTAATAGTCAATGGCTATCTGTATCCCATTTTGGCATAGTAGGAAAGATGCACATGCATCAGAAAATCTTCCAATCACATACTTAAAGGGCATCTTATAGGTTACTAGTACTCGCACACACTTCATTTGCTAGATAGCAATTTGAGTTGGGTTGTATGTTGGTCATCAGTCATGCATTACACTTATTTCTTGTGACTTGCTTCAAGTGTTGGGGATCATGTGACTCGATCTAAGGGAGAGTGGGTGGTTTTTGTTCCTACTAGCAACTCCTCTTTTGGTAGGGTGAGTGATTAAGGTGTTATAAAAAATGGATCAAATTCTATTCTAATGTTGCATGCATTTAATTTTTTCCCACCTCTTCTTTGGTATGTTGTTCTAAGTTTTGCGTTAGGTTGTTTTTAGTGACTTCTTTTAGGTCTTTCCCCTTAATTCAATTACTTTATTATGACTTCAATGTCACATTTATTCTTAATCAATTCAAGGGTGAGGGCCTTATAAACACTCTCTTTAATACTATTTAAAATCACAATCAATAATAAAATATAAAATGTAAAATTAAGTGACATTATATAATCTATTAAAATTCATATGATATCCAAAATTATGTTTTTAAAATCTCAAATGTAAAATTAAATGACATTAAATAATCTATTAAAAATCATATGATATCCAAACTTGTATTTTATTTTATTAATATTGATAATACAAAGTAAATTGTGGTACAATAGAGATATTAGAGTTTTACCAGTAGGTCATGGTATCCTCCAAATATACAGATACATCAGAGAACATGTACATATTAGGACAAAACACCTCCCTACCCAAGAAAGTACATGACAAAATATACCCTTACACAATATACAAGTCTATATAACTATAAAGTCATGTACAAAATCTACCTATCTATATAACTAGGAAGTATATACAAAAAACTGTCCATCTAAATACAACTACCATGAGACGGTTATGTGCTAAATCCAAGCGATCCATACTGAATGACCTTCCATCCATACCATCCTTCAATCATCCAACATTCTGGCAAACTGGACCATCTGCTAGTGAACCAATTGACCATTACCTCTGATTTCTTCCATAAGAGCATCTAAGGCGTTGACAAAGGGTGTTCATTCAGCATTCATCCTTCCCAGGTGTAGCCATGAGAGAGTTCAAAGATGAAAATTCGTATGTGCCCGTCTGTAAGAAATCTACGAAACTTCTCCTTATTTGGCCTAATAACCATGGTAACCTACGAGAAAACAGAGTGAAAAGTGAGTCTTTGAAGAGACTCAGTAAGGGCCCTTTCTTGCCCTTGGAATTTTTCTAAGTTCCTAATTTTTCATAAATACCAAAGAATTTCACCAGATAGCAGATTCTAGAATAGGTTAGTGTCTTTCTTAATACCTTTAATACACCTAGTAATAACATCAAGTATGCAACTATGTATCGGAAGAGTAAAACCAAACATAAGCCATACTTCCTTAGCAACAATACAATAAAAAAAAATGTGTCTACTGGATTCCTTAACTTTACATATAGAGCACAATTCTTCTTTACTATAATCAAATCTTATAGGCAGCTTATCAAGCATTAGCAACCATCTGAATGTTTTTTTCCTGGGAGTTAGTGGAGAGCTCTAGAGAGCCTTAAAGATATTACTCCATTGAACATGTGAGAGATCTGAATACCAATTAGCATTAACATGATTAAGAATATTGTCATTATAAGAGAGAGTTTTATAGATAGAAATAGGTTTCAAATTACCAAGCGGCCTACCATCAATCCATGAGAAGGAAAGAAACTTGTCTTCATTCACATCACATGTTTTAGGAAGCTACAAGAGATCATAGGCATTGCACATTATGTTATAATTCCTTTTATTAGATATGGGAAGTCGATACTTACTGGAGAGATCATCCCATGAGATGAGAGCACCATTAGCTATAATGTCTTTAAGACAACAAATACCTTTGTTGGCCCATTTTTTGGCCGAACACCCTTGAGTGAGATTGAGAGGCTTACCATTGTGGGTTAAGTTCCACCAGATTGATCTTTCCCCACATACTTGGTTACCTCAGCTAGTCCAACTATTGCCAATGCTAAATCTAATGGTTTCCCATGCTTTCCAAATAGTTTTAAAGACAACAAAGTCTACAGTAGAGACTAAGAAATATCCAACTAATAGATCACTAATAGGGAGGAACCTCCAAGATTTATCCTTCTTGGGGACACCCAATCTGATATTATTATGAATGAGTACTTTCCAAGGTTCATTACCTTCGAGTGCATGAAAAATCCATTTGGCAGCAAGTGCAATCCCTTGCACTTTCAGATCCTTAAGACCCAAACCTCCAATAGATTTATCCATACAACACTGCTCCCATTTGACAAAGTGAGATTTCTAGTGACCTCTACCATCCGACCACAAAAAATCCCTAATGGTTTTTTCCAGCTCATTAATTTGGTAGTTACTAAACATCCATACAGATGCATAGTAGATACTGTAGGAAGACAAAATCTTTTGACACACTTGCATTCTACCTGCTACTGAGAGATAGTGTTTGTTCCATTTGGTAAGTTTGGAGTCAATATTGCCTTTAACCCATGCCCACATATCCTTAAGGCAAGGCGATATTGCAAAAGGAATCCCCAGATATCTGGCAATTGTGTTTGGTCCTCCCCATTGAAACCCATAGGTGGGGAGCCAATTTGGAGGTCGCTCAGTCCATCCAAGCATAGTATATTTGGTTTGAGATATGTTTGCCCCTGAGGCATCACAAAATAGAGCGACTTTGGAAGATAAAGCATTCAATTTCTCCTTGGATAATTCAAAGAAGAGTGCAGTGTCGTTTGCAAACTAGATGTTAAGCAGCTCGGATTTATTTGGAAGGGAAATTCCTCTAACCTTAGGGGAGAGAGAGTTGTCCCTGAGTAGGTAAAACAGAGCGTCAGAGGATATTACAAAGAGGGCAGGGGCTAGAGGGCACCCCTGCCGAATAGATCTACTGAGCTTGAAGGGTTGTGAGATTGACCCATTCGCTTCCACCTGAGCATGGGCATCCCTAAGAAGAACCTGAATATAATGGCAAAATACCTCAGGGAATCCAAAGGCTTTAAGCATAGTGGAGATAAAGTTCCATTCAATCCTATCGTAGGCCTTTTCAAAGTCCAACAAGAACATGGCCACCTTTTGATCCAATAGTCTAGCCCATTCCATAGCCTCCCAACTGGTAATAAGATTTTCCAAGATGTATCTCTCTTTAATAAATCTGGTTTGGGTGGAACAGATAAACTTGGGCAGGATATTTTCTAGTCTAATAGCAAGCATCTTTTCAAGTATCTTATAGGAAACATTAAGTAGTGTAATAGGGCACCAATTTTTTATAAGAGCCTTGTCCCCTTATTTGGGAATAAGCTTGATAAGTCCTCTATTAATGTCATCTCTCAGAGACCCTGACTTGGTGGCTTCATTATAGACCTCAAGTAAGTCATCAACAATCTAGGAGATATTGGCCTTATAAAATTCAATGGTAAGTCCATCTTGTCTAGGGGCTTTATCATTATATAGAGAGTTGATGGCTCTTTTGATCTCTTCAATCGAGAAGGGTCTAGTAAGAGTCCTCCCTTCTTCGGGAGATAAAATCTTGGTAATAAGAGCCTGACATTTGTCCCTAGCAATCATGGAAGCAGGAGAGCCTCTAAGGAGAACAACAACTTGTAAAAGTTGAGGAATTCACTCATGATTTCCTCATCAATAGAAACTTCCTTGTCGTCCACCCAAAGTTTGTTAATTTTTTCCCTACATTGTTTTTGTTTCAGAAGGTTAAAGAACTTAGAGCCTTTGTCCCCTTGAGATAACCATAACATCCAAGCTATAGTTCGAGCTCCCAAGGCTCTATCATGTTGACGTTTTATGAGCTTATCTCTAGCCACCGCCACCAAGTGGGTAAGGTGAGAGTTGTTAGGATCATTTTGAATGTCTTGCTCCGCCTTGTGGGGACTAGAGGATAAGATAAGCTCTACCTGTCTGACATCCTTGGCCTTCTTCTTACCAATGGTACAAAGAATCTTCTGCCAACTAGTTACTGAGGTATTCCACCTATGAATATTAGAAGCATCTTGAGAGTTCCACTTATTGAACAACCCCACAATATGGATAGCAGCTAAGACATCATGATCTTTAAGAAGCTTATTGCTAAGAATGATTTTGCCATCACTCTTGTTAATGAGCTTTCTCGAGTTCCTAAGGGCAATATCTACAAAAATGGAGTGATGGCCAGAAAGGGAGGAGGGCCAAACAACCACTGGGAAAGCTTGTTGATCCGGGATAAAAGAAAATACATCTTTGTTGGTGTAGAATCTGTCTAGTTTGGAAAAGATCCTACTGCCAACTTTTTTATAATTGCACCAGGTAAACCAAATGCCCTTATAGACTTGTTTTAAGCATTCCAAAGGATCAAACAGTCTCATAATGCTTTTCATTCTATCCCAATGAAGCTTCACCCCCCCTTTCCAATCAACAATGGCTCCTCCTGATTTGTCTTCCTTATGCTCAATCATATTGAAATCTCCCCCCAGGATCCACGGAATATCAGGGAGTGATGCAATCCATTGCCATAGGTCAGATCTATCCCCATAGCCATTGGGGGTGTAAATGGTGCACAACTCAAATGAAGAGTCACCGTGTTGGAAGGTAACCCAAATCGCTCTATTGCATGGGGAAATTCCCAAGCAAAAGATAAAGCTTCTCCACGTAGGGTTAACAAGAATAGCAACTCCCCCTTTGCCTTTCACATGCTTAGTGAAGAATTTGGGGGAGTCCCTCCAAAAAAAGTTAAGATTGACCTCCAATGAAAAACTAACGACTTTGACCTCCTGGAGCAGGGCAAAATCCAAATCCTTATGCTGATTGAGCATTCTTCTCACCACATATTTCCTGTCTAGGGATTCTAGCCCCCAGATATTCCAAGATAGGCACTTCATGGATGACAAAAAGTTAATTATCATTCTTGTCAGCCTTAAAGTAGCTAAAGCACTTGGGGAAGCTAGCCTTCCGGTTAGATTTTTTTATGCAGGGGAGAGAACTTGTTTTTAGAGCCTAATGGCCTGCCTCTTTTCCTCCCAGTGAGTGCTTCTGTCTCAGATATTTCCTCATTTAGATTATCATTATCCTTCATCCCCTCATCACTAATAACCGACAAGTTGGATCTCAAATCAGTCTCAACCTCAGACTCATGAATGTCAACTGAGGAGGCTTCTTCAGGGGAATCACCTAGGGTTGTTTCAAATGGGCAAATATATTTAGGATTGTCAATCGTTGGAGCAGCCAGGATAACCTCATAGAAGATATTATCATCATAAATTAGGGACTTCGGTTTCATAGGGATAAAATCCGAGGAGGCAATGACAATAGAGGAAGGGGGACAATCTCCACACCTAGGGGGATCATCACTGCCAGTCTGAATTAAGGCCGAATTGGATAAATTATCCAAGGCTTGGAATTGAGTAGAAGTAGGAGCAAACCGAGGATCGTAGGGGGCAGAGGGGGTTGCATCTCTTCTTCTGTTATCACCACCTCCAAGATCAATCCCTTCAAAAGTCCTAACAATTGACTTGACATGAGAGTCCTTGTTAGGGTTGTTCACTACTAGAGTCTTAGGCGGGGGTCTACATCCATCATCTTCCATGCATGTCTCAACAATATATGATTTCTGATGTCCTCTAGCCCTGATTTTTTCCAGAGCCAATTGTTGGGCATTCTTCTTTTTTGTCCTCTTGTTCTTTCTAGAGACCACTTGGAAGCCAGAGCCCTCAAATCCCTCCATTTGGGAGATGGCAGCAGAAACAACTGAGTGGGGGGGATCTGCATTAAAGGAGCCGAAGTCTACATCTTTTTCAATAACAGGGGGGTTAACCGGTTGAAATTTCGGGAGACTAGCCATCGCATTATTAATGACCTTACTGAGAGAGTCCATTTTATCTCGAATAGGCGGCGATTCTTCAATCTTGGAGGAAGAATTGGGGGGGGGGGGGGGGGGTGCAAAATTGTCTTTATTAGCGGTAGTTCTAGGAGGGTTACCATTATTTTTATTTTTAGCTGAGAGAATAGGACATGATCGTCTGATGTGACCTTCCTGTTTACACGAGAAACACGAGTTCAACCCCCCTAGGGTTTCTAAAACACAAGTGAAGGTGTCGCCTTAAAGTTTAATTTCGAGAAATATAGGGATATCAATGCCATGATTAATGGATACTAAGACTCTGGCATCCAGGTGGGGGACAAGATTTGAAGAATGATCAACCCTAACCACATTGTCGATAGATTCAAGAATTTGAGATATGAAATTCCAAAAAATGGGGCATAAATTTTAAATTAGGAGCCAACGAGGGCAGGAAATAGCCATAATTTCTTCATTAATTGCATCAAAGGACCATTTGAGGGCTTTGAAGGTGGTTTGCCCAACGACCTAGAACTGTTTATGGAGGACCTCTGACTGTGATTTATTATCCTTAAAGAAAATAACAAATAAACCCTTCCGAATCATTCCACATAAAGAAAAATTAAGCCCTGGCTTTCTAACCCACACATTTTTCATCCAATCATTAAGAAATTTCCTAGCCGGACATTTATCTATATTAGTAACTACAAAGAAAATGACAATATCTCAGAGCCTCTTATTTTCTAGTTCAAGGGCTTCGACCATGGAATCATTAGGGGAAATAGAAAAGGTACAGGGAGCCGAGGAGGGGTCCTTACCTCGTCCTCCATCTCTGCCATGGCAACCAGAAGACGAAGCACTTACCAGATTGAATTTGTCTTCATGGGGGACCTGCACAACATCAACGATGATGGCGTCTCGAAAGGACTTGCCAATAAGTCCTTCTTCCATGACTTTTGAGGAGGGTAGTTGGGTCGCATCCAATCCACTTGAATCTGCCTCCATTGGGCATTGAATGCGCCGCCTCCACTCGCGCCTGCAATAACTGCAAATACCACACACAGAGAGCCTCGACGAGGGGTTAAAAAAACAAGAAAGAGGGGGAGAGTGGTTTACCACCGTGGAGGAGGTCTTACCAGCTCCTCCACATGCAGGAGCAAGGACCCCAATTTCAGGTGCAACCAGAGGGTCCACGTCAAGTCCTAGTTGGAGACCGCTTATCTATTTTATTTTTTTTATCTTGTCTAGTTATTTGAAAATTGAAAAAGTGACTTTTGAAATTTTATTGATTATTAAGTTTTTAAAATCTCAAATGTAAAATCAAGTGACATTAAATAATCTATTAAAAATCATATGATATCCAAAATTAGGTTGAATTAGTTTTTCACTCTTAATTGAAAAGGTATTCATTTAGGCTTGTATCTTGGGATTGTAAAAACAATTTGAATTTGATATAACCACTCCTACCCACCCATGACCTAACTTTGATGACCAATATAACTTTTTTAAAGAGTTTTACTTTAATATACAATAAAAAATTAAGAAGACTATATCACAATAAAGAAGATTTTATTTAAACTATTACAACTATATATGATTATAATTAAATATATATCTAATTTATAATATATTTTTAAATTGAAATATATCTTAATATTTATAAAACATATTTCATAAACATTTGTTTATAAAAATGAAATTACTTGAAAGACAAAAATCTTTTATCAAATTTAATGTTACCACACCTAACCCAACGAAACCAAAAAATGAATTAAATACAATAAAATTTAATATTATGAATAGAAAAAAAAATTAAAAAATTCAATATCACATGGCTTTGACAAAATAAATCTATTCTTTTAATAAAGCTTTTCTTAAATTAAAAGAAAAAAATTAAAATTAAATTCAATCCCACATGATTTTGGAAAAGAAAATGGATTCTTTTTTATTGATCAAGCCGGAGAAAAAGATTACAAATAAATAATAAGTAATCTATTATTTGAATCGAACTTTCTTTAATTAAAATAAAATCATGAACAATATAGATCTTTAAGTAAATGAAAAAATCAAAATTTAATTCAATTGAAATGTAATTCTTTGAATTGAAATATATCTTAATATTTATAAAACATATTTCAATAAACAATTTTTTATAAAAATTAAATTACTTGAAAAACAAAAATCTTTTATCAAATTTAATGTCACCCCACCTAACCCAACTAAACCCAAAAATGAATTAGATACAATAAAATTTAATATTATGAATAGAGAAAAACAAAATTAAATTCAATATCACATGGCTTTGACAAAAGGAATCTATTCTTTTAATAAAGCTTTCCTTAAATTAAAAGAAAAAAATCAAAATTAAATTCAATCCCCCATGATTTTGACCCCCCAAAAAAGGATTATTTTTTATGCACCAATGTGAAAAAGATTACAAATAAATAAATAATAACAAGCAATCTATTCTTTGAATAAAACTTTCTTTCAATAAAATAAAATCATGAAGAATAAAAATCTTTAAATTAAAAGAAAAAAATCAAAATTAAATTTAATTGAAATGTTGTTCTTTAAATAAAAAAGAAATTACCAGAATTAAAAAATCTCCCTTTGTTCAGGTTCCCATCTATTCTGATTCCAAAACGGTAGTACGGATTGACTAACATGCATGTTACTCGAGCGTCTTACACCATTGATTTTGCAATAACATGCCCATTAAAAGAACATTAAATTTAAATTATTAAAGGATAATCTTCTAGGTAGACGTCTTTTCCTAAATTACTTTTCGTCTAGGTAGATGTCTTTTCCTAAATTAAATTTCTTACCTAAAAGTCCTCTTGACTGGAGTGAAAATGAAAGGCACCAACCCCCCCAAAAAGTCATCGTGTAATTTCCTCGTGGCGTCCGGGAAACTCACCGGTCACCGTACGTCTGAATCGAGCCGTTGATTTTTTAGATCTACGGTTTGACTCAGTCTCCGCCATAAGCGGTCATAAAAAATTCTATCAGTCACGGATTGCGTGGTCCCAACTGACTTATTGCGTTTGGCAGACTTGAGACAGCGATAATGTCGTTCACGTGGAAAAGGTTAATGTAACCGTCAGAAGTGGGGTTCTTCGATGTCTCCGCTTAAGGCTTTATCTGCACCGAACTTCACGCGTCAATAAAAATGGGCAGGCTGACAGAAGGCACAAATCACGTTGTTTTGGCGTGCATTAGAATATCAATGCACGATAAATACACTGATGTAATTATTTTTTCCATGAAAGCGACATTGCGCCGATCGATTCCACGCAATGAATATTGAAAGGGACAATTCCTCGAAGAGATAGGTATCCACCGAACGATGTCCACCACGCAAATAACGTGATTCGTCCGGCCCGCCTTAAAAGATGAAAAATAAGTATTCGTCTTCTTTACGACAGAAAAATGAGATATATTCAGACATTTAGTTGTACTGATTCCTTGGAAGGAACGGGAAGAAAGTGCTGGGCAATTGCGTCTATGTTTTTCTTCTATGGAATTTCTTTCTTATTGGCCTGTTGTGCGCATTTCCATCAAATGATTCCTATTGTCATTATGCAGCTAGCAGAATAATGCAACTTTAGTTAAAATATATTATAATTTTTTATTTTTAATTTATTAATAATAAATAAATTTAGTCAAATGTGTAAGATACAGGTTAATCTCGACACAAAATGGCATTTTAAAAAGTCTTTTGGATCTACAAAACATAGTATTTATTGGTGAGTTTTTTTAGGGATTTAACACAATGGAGATGGAGAGCATGCAGATTTCACGCTTGAAAATTTTGCAAAAATCTTGTTGCGTTTTGTAGACTTTAAAAACTGAATGGAGTGCTGTTTTATGTGGAAGTTAGCCACTTCCAATGTGTAATTTGATGTGTGGATAGACATTGTCAAAATGATTGATATTTTAGTATGAATAAAATATATATTTTTTTAACGGAATAAAATATTTTTGCTTTGGAATCTTAGTCTAAATTTGACCTTACAACAATGTTTTGTCACTCCCATGACATTGTTTGAGGATGTTCTTCAAATATTTAAAGTATGCTAATAATGAGGACATTGTCGAAATGATTGATATTTTAATACAAATAAAATATTTTTACATTGGCAACAAATGTTTGAGGTTGTTCTTTAAATATTTCAAGTTTCCTAATAATGTTAAAATAAATTATATATTTTTTTTACAATTTTTTGTAATCTTTTTTTTCAATCTTTTTAAAGTTTTAATTTTATTTGTCGATACTGGCATGGTGTGGTGGTTTTGTTGCGATGGTGTTGTTCTTGCCATCAAGGTTCAACCCTGTTGGAGTGCTATTAATGAATGTTTTGGAAGGCGTGTCAATATGAATATGGTCTTAGGGACTAAGCTTGCTTGGGGTATTTTGTTGAAAGCAACATGCATTGGAGCAGGTTTCTGCAAGCAAAATATTTAGATATCAATAAGGATAATTTGTTCAAATCGAAGCTCCCTTGTGGTTCTAGTACATGGAACTTTCTCAAGACTAGTGTTGGCTACATCACTAGAAACATTACTAAGTGGAGATTTGGGGATGGGTTGAAGATTAACTTTTGGCGAGATTGTTGGCTGGATGACTTTTCTCTATAGTCTTTTCCTAGTATCTACCCTCTTGTCAGACATTTTGAAGATTGGATTGGTGTCAAGGTAAGTAATTACATTTCGAGTGGTAATGGACAATGTATATGGAACTCTTTTGTCTCGCGCTCCTAAGTGCATTGATACTTGCATCACGCTCAAGTGAAAGTTAGATAGGTGGTCTATAATTGATAACAACAAAGAAGATATAATAGTGTAAATATTTAAAGGGAGTTGTGAGGTGTCGGTCAGGGACACATATGCTACTTTTGTGATGAAGAGATCTCTAATACTACAAAGAGGATTTTTCATGGATTCAATCTTCCTAAGGCTAATGCATTCTTTTAGATTGTGTGGAAATGCAAAGCTCACACTTGGACTAGATTGCAAATGATGGGTAGAGTTGAACCATTTGGGTGTTGTTGAGAACACCACAAGACTAAGAGGGGGGAATCAGTCCGAACTTTAAAATATTATATTTCTGATCTTTTAAACTTCAAACCACAATAAACTTATTATTGCAATTATGAAACATGAAAGCACAAAGTACAACAAACACATGAACACCAAATTTACATGGAAAACCCTAAATAGGAAAAAAACTATGATGAGAATCGCACTCACAATATGAATAACTAATTGCAATGCTTTAGGCTTAAGGCCAAGAAGCTCACTGCACTCAATCGGACTTGCAAGACTAAGGCGCACAACCATAGGGTAAGATACAAATGACTTACATTATTGAGATTCAATATCTCAAGGCAAGATAAAAAGAGCTACACAAGCTGCCAAAAGGAATACATTGTCTTCCAACATGTACAGGGAATAAATGAATTTGTAGCGTCCTAAATTGTACTCTCTTACAATTTAGTGCACATTTTGGGCCTTCACCTTAGTGTTTGTCCCCTAATGCTTAATTAAGACTTGATTACACTTGCATCATGCAAATATGACTTTATATTCACTTCATACACCACATGGCCCCTTTGTCCTGACCCTAAAATGGGGTAGGACTAGGGCATGGCACCTTGGTCCTCATTGGGACCAGGGCGCCATACTTGGGTCCTCCCTATTTAGGCCCCCCTTTGAACCTTTTAAACATTTCAAAATTTGGGTTGGAAACCTAGCCCCATGTTGGCCTATGTCAGAAAATTAACATGTTTTTCGACGGACAAGTATATAAGGAGGCTTTGCCCTCTTATTTTTATATATATGACATGAGGATACAAGAATAGAAGGATGAAATTATAATCATCAAGCATTCAAGCATTGACACATTCATCATAAAACATTTCTAGAGGTCTTCAAGACTGCATTCTTCATTCATCAATTGTGGAGCAACATTACATCACTCATATGCAAGCATGTGTGTTTGATTAGGTTTTGTCATGTTCATGCCATTTCATACAGCATATGTGATTACATTAAAAAAGAAAAGCATCATTATCAGTCATTACAAATCTGAGGTATATCCTTTCATTATTTATTTCAGTATTTTCATTATTTCATTCAAGGTTGATTCCTCAACTGGGGTTTGACTTAGGCAAACCCCTATTCCCAACCTATTTCCATTTCTATGTGTAGGAAACAAGTACGAAGCCGTGATCTTCAAAATTGGCATCATTTACAGAGACAAATCAATCCCCCTTTGGTCAAATGTGTAAGATACAAGTTAATCTCCACTCAAAACAATATTTCAAAAAGTCTTTTGGATCTACAAAACATAGTATTTTTTGGTGAGTTTTTTTAGTGATTTAACACAATGGAGATGCAGAGCATGAAGATTTCACGCCTGAAAATTTTGCAGAATTCCTGTTGTGTTTTGTAGACTTAAAAACTGAATGGAGTGTTGTTTTATGTGGAGGTTAGCCACTTCAAATGTGTAATTTGATGTGTGGATAGACATTGTCAAAATGATTGATATTTTAGTGTGAATAAAATATTTTTGCATTGGAACCTTAGTCTAAATTTGACCTTGGACAACAAATTTTGAGGTTGGCATCAATTTGAGGTTGTTCTTTAAATATTTGAAGTCTCTAATTTGTAGACATTGTCAAAATGATTGATATTTTAATACGAATAAAATAATTTTACATTGGAATCTTAATCTAATAATGTAGACATTGTCAAAATGATTGATATTTTAATACGGATATTTTTTTTTTACATTGGAGTCTTAATCTAAATTTGACATTGGACAACAAAATTTTGTCGACTAGTGTTTGAGGTTGTTCTTTAAATATTTAAAGTCTCCTAATAATGTCAAAGTAACTATATAATTTTTTAGATTTTTTTTTCAATATTTTTTAAGTTTTAATTATATTTGTCGGTATTGGCATGGTGTGATGGTTTTGGTGTGGTGTTGTTGTTCTTGCCATCAAGGTTCAAACCTGTCGGAGTGTTATTAATGATTGTTTAAATAGGGATCCAAGATTTTGGTTATGACTCAACAATCTTTTTATGGAAAGGATATGAGTATACCTTCAAGTACAATTTGGTCAAATGGATCGATCTTTGCAAGCCCTGGGTGGCTGGGGGGCTAGGTTTATAAAGGTGTGTCAGTATGAATGTGGCCTTAGGGGCTAAGCTTGCTTGGGGCATTTATGTTGAAAGCAACATGTATTGGAGAAGGCTTCTGCAAGCAAAACATTTAGATAATAATAAGGATATTTTTTTCAAAACAGAGTTCCCTTGTGGTTCCAGTACATGGAACTTTCGCAAGACTAGTGCAGGCTACATCACTGAATACATTACTTAGTGGAGATTTGGGGATGGGTTGAAGATTAAATTTTTGGTGAGATTGTTGACCTGATGACTTTTCTCTGTAGTCTTTGCTTGGTATCTACCCTCTTGTTAGACATTTTGAAGATTGGATTGGTTTTGAGGTAAGTAATTACATTTCGAGTGGTAATGGACAATGTATATGGAAGACTCTTTTGTCTCACACTCCTGAGTGCATTGATGCTTGCATCACCCTCAAGCAAAAGTTAGATAGGTGGTCTATAATGGATAACAACAAAGAAGATACAATAGTGTGAATATTTAAAAGGAATTATGAGGTGTCAGTCAAGGACACATATGCTACTTTTGTGATGAAGAGATCTCTAATACTACAAAGAGGATTTGGCATGGACTCAATCTTCCTAAGGCTAATGCATTCTTTTAGATTGTGTGGAAATGCAAAGCCCTCACTTGGGCTAGATTGCAAAGGATGGGTAGAGTTGGGTCATCTAGATATTGTTGAGAACACCACAAGATTGAGAGGGGGGGAATCGGTCTGAACCTCAAAATACTCTATTTCTGATCTTTTAAACTTCAAACCGCAATTAATTTATTATTGTATTTATGAAACATGAAAGCACAAAGCACAAAAACACATGAACATCAAATTTACATGGAAAACCCTAAATGGGGAAAAACCACGATGAGAATTGCACTCACAATATGAATAACTAATTATAATGCTTTAGGCTTAAGGCCAAGGAGCTTACTGCAGCTAATCAGACTTGCAAGACTGAGGTGCACAACCTTAGGGAAAGATACAAAGGACTTACATTACTGAGATTCACTATCTCAGGGAAAGATACAAAGAGTTGCACAAGTTGCCAAAAGGAACACACTATCTTCCAACATGTATAGGGAATAGATGAATTTTTAGCGTCCTAAATTGTACTCACTTACAATTTAGTCCACATTTTGGGCCCTCACCTTAGTGTTCATCTCCCAATGCTTAATTAAGACCTTATTATGCTTGCATCATGCAAATATGGCTTTATTTTAACTTCATACACCACATGGCCCCTTTGTCTCAACCTTGAAATGGGATAGGACCAGGGCATGGCACCTTGGTCCTCATTAGGACCATGGCACCACACTTTGGCCCTCCCTATTTGGGCCCCCTTTAAACCCTTTGGGCATTTCAAAATTTGGGTAGGAAACCTAGCCTCGTGTCGGCCTATGTCAGAAAATTAACATGTTTTTCAATGGACAAGTATATAAGGAGGCTTTCCCCTCTCATTTTTTATATATGACAAGAGGATACAAGGATGAAATTATAATCATCAAGCATTTCTAGGGGTCTTCAAGGTTGCATTCTTCATTCATCAATTATGGAGAAACATTAAATCATTCATATGCAAGCATGTGTGTGTGATTAGGTTTTGTCATGTTCATGCCATTTCATACAACATATGTGATTACATTAAAAAAGAAAAGCATCATTATCAGTCATTGCAAATCTGAGGTATATCCTTTCATTATTTATTTCAGTATTTTTGTTATTTCATTCAAGGTTGATTCCTCAAATGAGGTTTGACTTAGGCAAACCCCTATTCCCAACCTATTTCCCTTTCTATGTGTAGTGTCATGCCCAAACTTTTGGGCACAAACAGGATAATTTTTTTTTGAAATAATAATAACTTAATAACATAAAATTTGCTAATATGAAACAAACTAGCAAGTTTTGTCTTAACTATGTGTGAGTTAACTCTAACCACTAACTCAAGTAGGTGAAAATAATTTAAATGCGGAATACTAAAATAATTATTTATTATCTCATCAATTTTAAGTCAATAAATTAATTTAACCAAAAATCTCTAAATTAATTGACAAAGATAATATTAATCTCCAATAACCATTAATTGCTTTTAGGAACTAAATAAATTAGTCCTAGCATTAGATTATTAATGCCTATATTTTATTTTAACAATAATTAAAATGTGATTAATCTAATTCGACTAAAGGGTCAATTAAATCCATAATGTAAATTGCCCTATAAAATTTAGTCTGGAATAGCCTAAATTTAGGTGAACAACAATAATTCCCCTATAGCCAAATAACTCACAAAATTCGCTTATAAAATCCTAAAAGATTAAACTCTAAAAGATATTTAAAATTTAAAACAGCAAATCGAATATTTACATGCCCATATGCTTATATAAAACCTATATAAAATATAAATACATAATAAAATAAATCAGACCTATACATGCATATATATATATATATAGAATTCTTTTTGTCGCTAAATAATAGAATAACCACAAACCCTAAATTGTAAGTTATAAATAAGGAAATTATATTAACATTATTAATATATTTCTCTTCCTTCAATCTAAATCTTTTTTTTATTTTTATAATTCAAATATACCCTAACCCGAACCGGGTTAGGGTTTTGTATTTTCGAGTAAGGCAGAGGGAGAGCAGCGGCGGCTAGAAGTGGCGGCCATGGTGGAAGGTGTGGTGGAGGGTTTGACTCGGGCGCCGGGTGGGGCACCCCCGGACGCCACTGTGTTTCCCCACAGTGGCGGTCGGGCGCCGCCCACTGTGGGTAAACACAGTGGCGGCCGGGTGCCTTCCACTGTGGTTACCCACAGTAGGAGGTCCTCGTGCCGACCACTGTGGTTGCCCACAGTGGCGGTCCCCATGCCGCCCACTGTGGGTGGCCACAGTGGCGGCCCGAGCCATGCCGCCCACTGTGTTTATACACAGTGGGTTCGACTCGAAAGCCCTCATTTTTTTTATTTTTGTTAAAACAAAAATAAATTTCCTTATTTTTTTATTTAATTTATTTATTTGTTATAATATATATATATATATATATATATATATATATATATATATATATATATATATATATATATATATATAATGGCATTGGTTAAATCAAGGGTGGGTTAAAAATGAATTTTCATAGATAAATATTGTTGTTATTATTATTTTTTTACTTGCAGGAAACTAATAAACTAAATGGCAGCATAGCAGTAGTCAAATAGTTATAGTTCTTCTTTTAAATCTTGGCATAAATCTATAGTGCAAATATTAGATTTTAATTCTGAAATAAATAAGGAGAAAGTGACATAACTAATTAAACTATATACATCAACTACATTAGTCTAAAATCTTTTAAATTAACTTAGAGATAGACATGTTAAACTATTAAACCATTATTTGTATTTCGGGATAAATAGTTAGGACTAATGCTTAATTTTCTCTTACTAACATGCAAGCTTTCTACTTTATTCATTTACTTTATTTCAAATATGCATAAGGAGATTAAATGAACCTTTATTTTCAAAACTAACATACATACTACAATTATTATTTCATTAACTATAGGGAACTTAATCCAAGATAAACATTTCATTTTTTTTTTTTGCAACAAAATAATACTTAATAAAAATAATGCATTTCTTTAAAGTGTATTTAAAATACCATATAGCCAACAATACAAAGCTTAAGCCCAACAGAAATATTTCATTCATGCAATAATAATTTGACAGAATTAATGCATTTATTTAAGGCATTTTTAGAATACAATATAGTTAGCATTACAAAATGGGTGAGATACCCGTCTAGTCTCTCATTTCTACTAAATGAGGACTTTAAACAAAATGAATACATTTTAAAAAAAAAATGAATACAACATATAATTTTCTTTTCTCAATACTGCAACTAAAATATAACATCCCATTTCTTAATCTTTTTCTGCAAAGCAAGTACAAAATCCAGCAACTCCTAGCTTGTCTTTTTCTTATCTTTCCAAGCAATCCTGCAAATAAATCATAAGGCTTTGACCATGGAGTGCTCACCTCCCAGTCTAGGCTTACTAGAAGCCACCCCTGAGCTTGGAGAACCAAGCCCTAGACAGGTTACACACATGCAAACACATCAAACAAGGGAAAAACACACAACAACACTTTCCCCAACCAAGGCTACACTTCATCACAAAATGTGACGATTTTACATGGGTGGTAGTGGACAAAATACCCCGAGGAGACTGCAAGAATGGTAGATCACAAAGCCACCTCATGGAAAACAAAGATATATCATGAGTTCATTAACCCCATATTCCTTATGCCCCCAAGGCATTCATGCCATATTTTCTCCCCTTATGACCCCCAAATGCACAAACCAGGCCATGCAGCAAGGGTCACATATACACCCCTTGAGATCACTCTCATAACGAGAGCCTCTCACTCGAGGACTGTCAAACTTCTACCACCTGCAAGACCATCCTACTCTCCCAAGAGTAGAAGGCCTTGGTTACTCCCAATTCACAAAAAATGCATAAAAGAATAAAAGAAAGGTCACATAATAATTTTTACAAAAGAAAATCCGAGACAACAACTTATTCTTTCAAACAATCTTTCCAACATAAACATGCAACTAAAAAAGAAACAACAGAAAAGGATGAACCAACCTTCAATCTACCCAAAGGTTTGCTAGAACTAGTTTGAGGATGAGCAGCCCAAATTCACAAATCTTCCTTCTACACTTGGCCAAAATTCTATCCCAAAACTGTATTTTTTCAAAATTGCATGATCTCCAAAAATGGAGAGTTGGTGATTGCCCACAAAATCTCTCATTCTTGCCTAAGAAGACCTCAGTGAGAGTTCTCACACGTTTCTAAAACTGAAAGAGGAAAAAGTAAGAAAAAGTGGAAAAAGGATCTCACATCAAAAGGGAAGGTTATCTAACCTAGATGGCATCTTCTAATTTTGAATTTTCGCTCACCTTAGGAAACTCACTTTTTGAGGTGACTAAACAGTCACATGGGAGTAGACACATGCCTAAAAATACTCCTAACCCATAGGTATACCTTATGGGCTTTAGGAAACACCTTTAAACTACCCCTAGGAGTCCATTTGACCCCTTATAAACCCATCTAAAGTTAACTTTCGGGTCAAACCTGAGTTGACCACTCCAAAGACTCTCTACCCAAGGAAATTTTAGAACCACATTCAAATGTTTGAAAAAGCTATAGTTGAACAACTCCCTCCAAGAGACAAGTCAAAAATCAAGACATAAATCAACACATGTGTCAAGTGACACAATAAAATACATTACAAAATTACACATGAAATTTGTCTCTTGTTGGATTTACACAAATTTATAAATTCAATTTAACACACATGCAACATTTACTTTCACAAATAAAATACGATACACACGGGGTGTTGTCTCTCCAAATAGACAACCCCTGGCTTCATGAACGTACATGGGTCTAGGTTTGGTTCTCCATATATTTCCATGGTCACATGGATAATTTTCCTGCGCATCTCAATTGCACATTAGTACTTCCAAATAACCTCATAAAATATTAAACACATGAATAAGAATACACGTTAAACACTCCGCATACAATTGACATTAAACAAAATCAATATATCTTGTATCAAAATAAATCCACATAAGTAATTATCATAATCCTCATAATTTTCATCCATACATAAGACATGCATCCTATTTCTATCATCACAACGAGGTCCTACAAATCCAATAATGACATCCATCATCACAAAGTTATCCTATTCTAGAATCAAATAGAGTTCTATATCTATAATGCATAGGAATGAAGCATCTATATATATCAATGTTATCCAAATCATGAAATCATATAAGTTCTAAATCCACAATGCATAAAAATAAAGCATCCATAATAGTCTCAACATGAAAATCACTGAAATGTTAGGATGAGTTGGGGTAGGGCCTCACATGTAGGAAACAGGTACGAAGCTGTGATCTTCAAAGTTGGCATCATTTACAGAGACAAATCAATCCCCCTTTGGTGTGCAAAAAGTTCAGAGGACTAGGCTGAATTTCATCACGGTCTCGACATTTTAGGAGCTCTTTCGAGGATCAGGTCCAAATCTGCTTATATTTCTTGGATCCAAGTGCGTGTCTCAATCAGATGACTACCACTTGTTGTTTTTATGTTCATTTTCAACACTTTACCCTAATTTCAACAATTCAACTTACAAAAGAGGGCAACCAAATTCATCCCTTGAATCCAATCAGTATTTCCAGTCCTTATCTTTACTGGTCTGTGACTAAATTTGTTGGATTCAACCCTCTTTTGAATGTAGTGGCCCCTAAGTAAAAATATTAGTAGTTTTTCTTCCTTCTTATGGTGGAAACCCTAATATTTTTCACCATTACATTTTGGTGAACCCGACTTCTTACATCTTTAATTCTGGTTTATGTTCTCAGATTAGAGTGTTTATGCAATTTAAAATTTTAATTTACATTTACAAGTTTAATTTCCAATTGTTTTAAAAATTTAGAGGTTAAATTCACCAATTCCCTAGTTTTTAAATTCTAAAATTGAGCTTGTGGAATATTTAAATTGGATTAATTTTTTCATATTTGATTTAGAAACATTTCAAAATTTAAATTCAAATTAATAGATCTCATTTTAATCAAATTATATAAATTTAGAGTTTTAATTCATAAAAACCCTAATTTATTTTGGTTAATTTGATTTGTGGATTGCTTCATTTTTCACATCAATTTTCAGATTTGATTTTAAAACATTTACAATGGCACTTAATAGATCATATTTATTTGATATTTCCCATATTATTACCTTTCTTTTTCACTTATATTTATCAAAATCATGTGTTGGATAATGGCTTCTTTCATTTCACATTGCTTCTTTTCATTCATAGCACTTTGACATATTGTGTTTTTAGAGTTTCAAAATTCTTTCCTTTCAATCCATTTGATCTCAAAGCTTTCATTTATAGTGCATGTTGTTTTTATGGTGATGTTTTTAGGAAAGTGCATTTCATATATAGATCACCTCAAAGCTTTTGTAGATCCCAATTCTAGAGATGCTAATGGAGAACCTAATACTTGAACCTCTCCTAGAGTATCTGATGTGAATGAAGAAAGAGCTAATACTCCTATCAATTATCTCTCTAATGTAGAGCAAGAATTGAAGAGCAACATAACCCCATATTCTTCTCATACACATACCCTAGCGCAAGGGGGGCAAGATCAAAATATTAGTGTTTGCATCTCTCTAGATCCCCCTTATTCTCCTAGAGCTTATCTTAATCATCAAAACATTTGTATATAATATGATGTTATGCATTTTATTCATGATCTATCTCCCAACATAACATTAAGCAAAGATGAGGCTTTAGATGATAAGGATCTTCCTTCCCAATCTACCAAAGAGGATATGCATGATGAAAGAAAGGAAAATCTCCCTTCACAAGATATTCCTTCATCATCTACTAATCCTTTCATTCATTCTAAACAACCTTACACTACAAACTTCAAAGAAATTTAGTACAATGATCTCCCGCCTTATCAATTAAAAGACTCTTATAGGAGTGGCTTTAACATGATATCAAAATAAGATTTTAGAGGATGAGGACTTGGGAAATTTGAACAAGGAATTAGAGTCCCTATAAACCCTCTTACACAAATTACCACAAAAGGCCTAGGAAATGATAATAAATATCCTATGGTGACCTCCTTAGGATTCAAGATTTCAAAGACCATCTTGCAAGACAAGCCATCCATTCCCTTAAAAGTTCTTCTTAAAAAACTCCTTTTTGTTCATTTCATCAAACTCATGATCACTAGGCTAACGATTGTCCTGATTTTCAAGAATGCAATGAAAGGACTTATTGATAAAGGAAAAGTTAAAATCATTGATGACAATCCTTCTTCTTCTAAACAACAACCCTTTTCCTAAATCTTAGAAGAATAAGCCTACACCTATTGATGATCATGAACAATTAGCAATTAGAATCTTTTGGAAATTGAAGTATGGCAGGAATGTTGTTTTTCTTTTTATGAAGTTTAGCACCAAGCATAAAGAAGGTAGTGGACATTGTGTTTTTCACCATGGCGGTTCTCATTCTCTTGGAAAGTGTAAATAATTTAAGAAATTTGTTCAAGAGCAATACAATCTTTCTCGTATATGTCTTTCAACTGATCTTGCTCTCTTTCTAGGTGAAAAGGTAGTGCCTTAGCACTCCTCTCACCTTCATATTTCTCCTCACCCTATGACACAAGTAGTTAACTTAATTAGAGGCTCTTAGTCATTAGAGGTCGTTCTTTTCCAATTTCAAATATTCGGGGGTAGCAACATGATTCTTTTTTACCTCTACCTTATCTCTTAAAGTTTCGCCATTTCCTTTATGGTTTGCATTATTCATAACTTCATGCCCTTTCTTGCAGAGAGTTATCCTTCATGCGAATGCATCTATGTTCCTTGGCTAGGACTTATTCTTTGTTTGAAACAACATGTCTCTTTTGGATAATCTCTCTTTAGGAAACATGTGATCCTTCGTTCTCATTTTTCCTTGTCCTTTTGCTTGGGGGGCAAGGATGGCATTTTCCCTATCTCTCTTTATATTTATAATATCACTATTCCCTTTTAGGGGTTGCATTTTTTTATATGTTGATATTCTTTCTTGCATGGAACGGTATGTCTCTTATGACTAATCCCTCCTTAGGGGAATCTGTGATATCTCTCTCTCTCTCTCTCTCTCTCTCTCTCTCTTTGAAGATTACCACTTCTTTAGAGTTGCATTATATATATACTAATGTCTTTTCTTTCATTAGATATTTATTCATGTGTGTACATTATACAATTGCTTATGTTTGATCTCTTCGTAGAGGTTGTATAATTCTTCTCATTGTCCTTACACTTGGGGGGCAATGGTTTCTCTCTCTCCATCCTTTCTAAGGATCTACTTTTCCTTTATTCAATGGTGTTTGTTTATGATTCAATGTAATTCCTTGTGTAAAGTTGTTGTTTTCTCAAGGATTCTCTCTTATGCAAGAGGTGTAAGTCCTTGGCTACAACCTCTTCTTCACTCGACAGTGTATATATATTATAATCTTACCCCTCACATTGGGTCAAAAGTACATCATCCTTCATTAATAATATATTTCACCTAGCAATAGGAGGAAGGTATGAATTCTTGTTCCCCTTCCTTTCTTTTGGTATAAGATGCTATATTTATTCAAGAAAATCCTCTTGGAGGTAGATGTCTTTTGAGAAAAGATATCTTCTCCTCCAAGGATCTCCATTACACTTGTTGCAAGATACCTCTTTTTCAACTATCGTATCCTTGATTATAAGAGTATTCCCTCTTTAGCTTGGATTTATGACATTGTTGTCTAAAGGATATCTCCTTGGTGTTGAAGTTTAGGTATCCTTGTCTCTAAGCTTCCTTAATACATTAACACAGGGCTATGTTGACATATTAAGGGAGGCCCACCCATATTGCTCCGTTTGTACCATATTGTACCATATCTTTGCATGTCTTAAACGTGGTATTCATCCTCGAAAAACCAGAGTAAATAAACTCTTAGAGCGAGATGCTTCACACCCAAAACCAAATGCAACATTGATATATGTCTCAAACGGGGTTACGCATCACCGAAACCAAAGTAAATAAACTCTTACATGAGATGTCCTTGAAACCAGGCATGCATTTGTCTCAATCGAGGTTACACATTCTCAGAACCAAAGGAAACTCTTAGAGCGAGATGTTCAAAGGAAACTCTTAGAGCGAGATGTTCCCAAAGTCAGACATTCGCCCCTTGGTATTTACACATTCACCACTTGGCATTTGCATTTACATTACATGTGTTAAACAAGTTTATGCACACTCTTATGCGTGGTGCTATATATTTGAAACTAGACAATCACTTGCACACACGCACGAGGATGAGTGGAACTAGCTAAAAACAGATAGACTATTCCTGTTAGAGTAATTGGGTCTTTACTTGATTAATTAAACAATATTTGTTTAATTCTTTAAGTTCCCTATTATCTCTTTTTACACTTAAGCTAACATTAGGTGCATAATAATTAATTCTTTTATTAATTATTATGTGCAAGCCTAGGGTTTTCCCTTTTAGGGTTTCTTGACCTATTAAAGGTTAATTTTCTTTTCTTTGTATTATTATCTTATTACACTTTTGGTGAATATTGAGCTCTCCTCTTTTGAGCATATTTTCCTGTGTTTTTGTTCTTCAGATTATTTTGCTTCATTGCTTCTCCTTGTAACAGATTGTTTAGCTTGCAGAAAATCTTTAGGCTCTTGTGGTGTTGTGTTTCTCAACTCTCACATGGTATCAGAGCTTCAGATATGTAGCTATCTGTTCTTGTTTTGAGAATTTTTGCATTGGAAGCAGATCTGGGGCTTCAGGAAGTTTTGTTTTGTACTTAGGGATAGACATCTTTTTTTGAGCACTTTGGGCCTAAAAGAACCTCACCATCGTGCTCAGAAGGCCCAAAAACCCTTATAGTCATATAAAATTTGCTTAGTTTTGACTCTTGAGCATATGGGGGTAATTTTTTCTCCAAACCAGGGCGTACGACCCTGGCATGCAAATCGAAAAAAAAATTTCAAAAAAAAATATTTTTGCCTTTTTATGGCATGCAGGCCGAAATTTTGATTTTTAAAAAAAAAAAAATCAAAAATCAAAGAAAGGCATCGAAAAACAAAAAAAGGCAAGGGTTTCATGAAAATTTATTTTGCAATTTGGGGTTGCGCTTTTCCGTAGGGTACCGCAGCGTTGACAGTCTGGCCACCATATGACGACCAGACTTGTCAGTCCGGCCCCCTGCCGGCCCCGCCTTTCTACTCTCCGGCCTCCCGCCGGTGGTCTACCGACCCAGCCAGCAGCGCCGCTCACCGCTGACAGTCTGCCGCCCAGCTAGCAGCGCCGCCAGCTGCCGCGCCACCCCGCCCAGCCAGCAGTGCAGCCCCACCCCCGCCAGCAGCGCCGCCGCCTGGCTCCGCCACCACCCCCACTCGACCTCTTCCTCCGTCGCCCGCCACTCCATTGCTCCGAATCGGAGCGCCATCGGAGTGCCACCTCCTTCTGGCTCCTCCACCGGACCACCACCCTCTAGCCTTTTTGAGGGAGGGTTCATTTTTTGGAAAATGAATAGGCGTTGGAAAGCTGGTTTCGATTCGGATGTCGTGGTGTTGTATTTTTTTCTTCTGAATCTGCTGTTTGACTATACTTTTTTCTAGTCAAAGTCGGGCCTCTTTTCTGCACTTCGGGGCCGTAGATTGTGCAAACAGACTCCATTTTTCAAAAACGAATAGGTGTTGGAAAGCTCTCAGCATGCTCTATTCAGATTTGTGATATTGTTTCTCAAAATTTTCATCAGGTACATGAGATATCAGTTTGAATTTTTTTTGCTTATGCACTACTTCCTTCTCATCAGTATGTACTAGGGTTTGGGATTATCTATTGTGGGGGGGTGTTTTTTCTCACTTTTTGTCATTTATATCAGAAATCAAGAACACCAAAACTCTCAAAACAAATAAACCCTTTTGCATCTTCTATCTATTATGAAAGATCACATAATGAAAAAAAAACCAACAAGCAGGTGCAGGTGCAGAGTTTTGTTTTCATAACAGATCCTTCAGTTGAGTTGTTGACTTCACACAACTATCACACCTGAAAGCCTCGCATCATGAGGCTTCTTCGGGCATGAGGGTTGTGGTCTTGTTTGGATGAGGTTCAATCTGTATTGCAGCGTCCTTATGAGCTTCTTCAACACAGGAACAAGATGGATGATGCCATGGGTTTGCTCTCTTTGCATGTTTCCGACAGTCTTCTATTTCACCTTGATAAGTTGCTCACTTCTCGGGCTATGTGGTTGAAGTTTGATTCTCTCTTCGAGATGGTTAATGAGATTCAGGCATTACAGATTGAGACAGAGTTGGTTTCTTTGTCACTTGATTCCTTTCCCACCATTGAGGATTTTTTGAACAAGTTCAAGACTACAAGATCTATTCTTCAGGGATGTGGCAAGATCAAGACAAACACAAAGTGCATTCACTTGATTCTTTCGAAGCTTCTGGGTCACTTTCAGTTTTTTGCCTCTGCTTTCTACTCCACCATGGATGGCTTGGGTGCTCGTTTCAACATGCCTACCTTTGATGCCTTTTGTTAGTGTTTGTCTCGTGAGAGTCTCACCTTTCTCAGTTGGATAAGCTCTCAGGATCCAAGAACAAAGCATTGGTTGCTCAGTCCTCTAAGGAGAAGGATAAGAAAAAGCAAAAACCGAAGCCCAAGAAGAATTCTATCGGCAGTGAGTCTTCCTCCAAGCCACCTCCTAAGTCTGATTCTAAACCTCCATTTCCTCCAAAACAAGGAAAATCTTCGCAGTCTGGTGAGTCTTCCTCCAAGACTAAGAAGAAATCAGGAGACACTTGCCGTTTTTGTGGCAAGGAAGGACATCCTGTTTCCAGGTGTTGGAAACGTTTAGAGGCTTTAGAGGAAGCCATGCAACAACATCACATCTCCTCACCTCAGGCATGTTCTCCTTCCACAGGGAAAGGTCATGCTCTCACTACTCGAGCTTCGACCTATGGGTCCACATGGATACTAGATTCTGATGCTTCTCACCATATGTCACACACTCAGCAGTTGGTTACTTCTCTTGCCTCTTGTGGTATTTCATAGATTGCAGTGGGTGACTCAGTTTAGCTTTTAGTCTTGGGTTCAGGTTCAGTCTCTTTGGTTGGGGGTACTCTGCAGGATGTTCTAGTTGTCCCTGACATCTCGACGAATCTCTTGTCCATTTATCAAAATTGCCACTCTGGCTCTGGTAAGATAGTTGAGTATCACCACATGATGTGGTTATTCGAGATCTCCATGACCCTGATTTGATTGTGGCTACTAGGAGTGTTGATACTGCATCTCGTCTTTACAGATTTGATAAATTTGAGCCCCCTTCGGATACAGGTTCATCTCTTATAGCACATGCAAATTCAGTGAGTTAGCTCTGGCATGAGTGCTTGGGCCATGTCAAGTAGAGATATCTTTAGCAGATGAGTACACATGCACTTGTTCTTGGGCTCCCACAGATTTCCTGTACTGATGGTGTTTGTCATGTTTGTGTGCAAGGCAAACATCACAGAGATTCCTTTTTGAAGGGAAGAGTCTCTCATGCGTTGGCACCCTTGGAGTTGATTCACAGTGATCTCATGTCATTTCCCACTCCTTTTTCTAGGGCCAAGTATGTACTCACTTTTATTGATGACTTCTCCAGACGCACATGGGTGTACTTTTTTAAGTACAAGTCTGATGTCTTTGATTTCTTTCGAATCTTCAAGACACTTGTTGAGAAGCAGTGTGGCTGTTCTATTGGGCGGATACATACAGATAATGGGGGGGAGTATGTGAATTAGGCTTTCAGATATTTTTGCACTGAGCATGGTTTGCAACATCAATTTACTGTTCCCTACACCCCTTAGCAGAATGGTGTCACTGAACGTAAGAACAAAACTTTATGGGAGATGGCAAATTGTATGATTCAGTCTAGGTCCATGGATTCATCCTTTTGAGCTGAGGCTGTCAATTGTGCCAACTATATTCAAAATCGGATGCCTCACAAGGCGATTCGACATATGACTCCTGAGGAGGCTTGGTCTCGTGACAAGTCTGATGTTTCTTTTTTTCGAGTGTTTGGTAGTCAGGCGTGGGCTTTTATTCCTGATGCTCAGAGGAAACCCATGGAGCGGAAGAGCTGACCACTTATTTTGTTGGCTACTGTGAGGATGTTAAGGCATACAGGTTGTTTGATCCTGATTCCAAAGAGGTCCTATTTCGACGGCATGTTCAGTTTGATGAGCACCTTCCAACAGTGGATACCCCGACTCCAGTGTCTACTCTTATGCCTACTCCCTCCACTGCATCTCTTCAGGATCTTTTTGCTAATGATTCTGATGATGGTGCTGATGATCCACTATCCCCACCTCCACCTGCTCCACCTTAGATGCCCAAGTGGGCTCGCCTTACTATTGAGGCGGTAGGTCATGTATATGGTGAAAATGGATAAAAATAATAACGATATTGAAAGGCTAAATGAATTCAACCACAAAACCCTAGCCTAACAATCAACAAAGATCCACCATAACATATGAAGATTACCTAAGACAATGCAAATCACATGAAATCACAAAGATTATACCATCACATGTCCAATAGGGTTTTGATCTCCATTCTTCCTATCTCCATTGATCTTGCTTGATATATTTGCTCTCAGATTTTATGTGCACAAGAGCTCAACAAAGAACGGAATGTGGTTGCAAGTAGGATCGTAGTGTAGTCAATTGCATAAAAGATGATTAGCATGAATGATTAGAATGATTGATTAGGATGATTGATTAGGGTTTGATAATGAAGGAAGCATCTCCTTATATAGAAGACACTATATGAAATGGAGGGATAAGATTGAGAGGTGTAAAAGGAGGTCGGCTATGATTAGAGGGTAGGTAAAAGAAATAATAAAATAATGAAAGGGGTAGGTAGTGTATGAATTAAGAGATGAATGACATGTGTTATAGGTAGAAAAGGCAGGCTAATGAATTAATTTTTTTTATTTAGATAAGTGCTAACAAGAGGGGTTAGCTCCCTTACATCGCAAAGCAGATAAATCTAGCTCCCAAGCTTCATCAATCTCATTGGTCTTCCTTTCTTTTTCTGCTCTTCTGCGTTCACTGTCCGAGTTCTCCTCCTCCGGATCATCCGACTCCTCCTCTATCCATCCATAGCTTAGAAGTAACCATCGAATATCTGAACGCAGACCTCCCTAGACCCTAACACATCTACTAACGGGCATAGCACAACTTCATACACGACTCCATCCCACCAGTGTCTCTCCCCTCCAAGTATCCCAACCACCAGTCTTCATATCTCTCCAAAAACACTTTCGTCTGTGTTGAAGAGACATCTACATTGCCTCGGTATGTCTTCATCCCTGCATAAACAACTCATTCCAAAGTGATGCACCATTTCCACCTTCAAATGTTGGTAACTTGGCCTCTGTCTCCACAAATTAACCAGCCAGCGCACTTTAAATCCTACATCCCAACGCAATGGTCACAGATCACAACTTCCTCTGCCAAATCGTGCCAAACGTGATCCATTTCCACTTGAAACTTCCACATCTCCTTATGTTAGCAAGCCCATGAGCGGTACTCTCACATCGATCAACAATTCCCTAGGAACAAGACACAAAAAAATGTTGTCTGAGAAGATATTGGAAAAATATCTGAACTTCGCAGCTTTGTGCCTCCAAAATTGAAATTTCAACTCCCCTTAGCAATGCCAAGTCGGAACAATTTGATAATTATATTTTGAAATATCTGTTAAAACTGCAGACCAAATCCCCGCCTATCCTATCCCTGTCCTCATGTTAATCATTTATGGAGTAGCATCATCATTCAATATTATGCATAATTCTTCCCAACCTGGCTCTGATAAATAAACCTCTGTCTTAATATCCTCACGTACTCCCTTGTTGGCCAGGAAGTCCGCACCTTTATTTGCCTCTCTAAAAATATGCTCTAATCTGAACTCCGGAATACTCTTAAGTAGATCAATTATAATTTTGACATGACTTCTGCGCTTCCAATTCGGTGTATCCTCCTTCATGATTGCATTGATGATGATCTGGGAGTACCCTTCAATGATAATTGGGAACAACTTTCCTCTTATACACAATCTCAGTCCTTTTTCTAATGCTAAAATTTCTGCCTCATTATTCGTAGCTACTCCTAGACCACCATAACAGCCTGCCACCATATCCCCTCTGCTATTTCTAACAATGCATCCAAACCCTGCCTCACCTGGATTTCCTTTAGCTGCCCCATCAAAATTTAGCTTGAACTGGCCTTCTTCCGGGGTCTTCCATCGAGCCTCATTCGCTCTATTCTTCTGATTATTAATAACCACCCCAGGGGCCCTTAAATTTCCCCACATCTCTTGAACCTCTTTATCCCAACTCGAAATAAAGCCAACTTTCCTCTGTTCAGCTTTCCTACCCGCAATCTCAGCAATTCCCTCACTAATTTTCTGAACAATCTTACTACTATCTAGTTCTTTCTCACAAAAGATTCTCCGGTTCCGTTCTTTCCATAACTGCCACACCACCATTGAGGGGGAAATCAACCATAAAGATCCCCAAAGTGATTTCTGATTTATGACTGGCCACCTACCTATGAATAGGTTAAAGTTCTCATCATACACCGAATTCTAGCCTAATTTGAATTTCACCCAATTCCAGCAAGCTCTCGCTACTTGACACTCGTACAATAAGTGATTAGTTGTCTCCTCCGCCATTTTACACATGACACATACACTGGGACCATAGATGCCATAAGTCTTCAACCTCTCTCCTGTTAATATTCTTCCATGATAAGCTGTCCACAAGAAGGCACCAGCTCTTGGTGCAACCATCTTGTCCCAACAAACTCGAAATGGCCATTCAGTGACTTCCTGCATTATGTGCATGGTTTGATACCCCAGGTTTACTTTGTATTCTCCTGACTTCGCTGCATACCATATAATTTCATCCTCCTCCCTATTTAGGACAATTCTTCTTGACTCTAAGATCTCTCTTACTTTCTCCCTACTGTCCAAACTGATATAATCCTTATTCGGTATTTTCCATCTGAAAAGACCACTTCCTAAAGGGAATTCCTCAATGTAGTCTACCACAAATTCCCCACACTCTCTTTCTGCCAGGTGGATCCATTCCTGTGCTCCCAGTACCTTGATGACTTCCACATGACCGTTCCATGAGTCGTGCCAAAATCTCGCTTTTCGACCATTCCCAATTTTCCATGAGATATGATTGGTGATGATGTGTCTACTTTCCTTCATAAATTTCCAGGTTGCCGATCCATTAATCAACGAATCAGCAGTAAGAATTCTCATGGGATCATCATTATCCAAATATTTCTTCTGCATTATCTGGCACCACTGTTTCTCAGGCGACCTGTACATTTTCCATATGAGCTTCGCCCCCAAAGCTAGATTCTGATGTTCTAATCTTCTTAACCCTACTCCTCCATTTGTCTTGGATTTGCAAGCGACATTCCAATGAATCAGCGGGATCTTTTTGTTGTCCATAACTCCTTCCCATAGAAATTTTTTAAGAAAACTCTCTAAAGCATTTATCGCCTTCGCTGACAACTTAAAGCAAGACATTGCATAGATAGGCATAACAGAAAGAATAGATTTGATGAGTAATATTCTACCAGGCAATGCCGGCCATTTATTTTTCCATAACTCCATCCTTTTCCTGCATTTGGAAATGAGATCTTCCCAAAGAACAGGTTTGGATGCACCAGTGAACATAGGAACCCCTAAATAAGTTGACGGCAGACATCCTACTTCCCATTTCAGTATTGATCTTATCCTTTGCTGAACTATCCTCTTAGTGTTAAAAAAGAAAACCACCGATTTACTGTCATTTATTGTCTGACCTGCTGCCTTGGCGTACAATCCCATAGTTTTCTTAATAACCTCAGCTTCTAGTACATTTGCCTCCCCAAATAGCATCGTGTCATCGGCAAATTGAGAATGCGTGCAAGCCTCCAAATCTTCATGAAAGATCAATCCTTTCCATAACTTGATATCCCTCTGTCTGTGAACATATCTGCTTAACGAATCTGCCATTAGGACAAAAAGGGACGGGGAAATGGGATCCCCTTGTCTCAAACCATTACCGCTTCCAAAGAAACCATACAGGGAGCCATTCATTGCAATAGAGAAATGAACCGTACTTATACATAGCTCTATAATTTTAATCCAATTCTTATCAAACCCAAATTTCCCTAAAACTTTGAGAATAAATTGCCAGCAAACCTTGTCATATGCCTTGGTAAAGTCCAGTTTGATCACCATAGCTCGCCTTCTTTCCGTGACTATGGTATGTAATGCTTCTGCTGTCAATATGATGCTGTCCGCTATCTCCCGTCCCGACGTGAAACCATTCTGTTCCCTTGAGATAAGTTTTGGCAATAATATCTTCAATCTGTTTGCCAAAGCTTTAGTTAAGATTTTGTAAATAGAATTTCATAGCGCGATTGGTCTATAATCACCTAGGCGCTTTCCCCCAACTCTCTTAGGAATCATTATTAAGATTGTGTTATTAATTTCTTTAACGAACTTCCCTTTCTTTCTGACATCCTCAAGAACATTGTGAATATCATCTTTCACAAACTCCCAACAAACTTGAAAAAACCTAGTCGGGAATCCATCCGACCCTGGAGCTTTATCCGGATGAAGTCCAAACACCGCCGACTTCACTTCCTCCATCGAGAAGGGAGCCATCAACATAATGTTGTCCGACCCCGAGACTAGGTTGGGGATATTCACCAACAAATCTTCCACTGCCTCAACATCTTCCTCCATATTGGCATTCAGTAGACTTTGGAAATAGTTAACTGCCTCTTTCCCAATAATGCCACTATCAGAAAGCACATTCTCATTGCTGTCCTCTATCTCCGAAATCTGATTAGAGATCCGCCTTGCCTTAACTTAGGCATGGAAAAATTTTGTGTTCTTGTCTCCTTCTCGAATCCACAGTTCTCTAGCCTTATCTCTCCAATAAATCTCTTCCCTTGCTAATATCTCATTTAATGAGTTCTTCAGCCTTTTTTCTTCTTCAAATTCGATACTAGTCATTCCTTTCTCCATGACAATCAAATTCAGCTTCTCTAGCTCCTTCCCAATCTTATCTTTTTCTTCGAAAATATTCTTGAAGACATCTCTATTCCATATTTTCAATTTGTTCTTAACAAACAACAATTTCTTAACAAAACAAAAACTGGGAGTACCTTGAATATGTTTGCACTCCATCCACCATTGCTCGAGTTGGCTCTTGAGAGATTTCTCCCTCCACCACATGTTCTGAAATTTGAAATAGCCACCTCCCCCTTGTGTTGCAGTCCCAATGTCCATCTGCAAAGGGTAATGATCCGAAGTGCTGATAGGGAGAGTACTGGCAATGGTAGGTATCCCTTCCAGAATCCATCCTTCCCCCACCAAAAACCTGTCCAGCCGCTCTGCAATGTTGGTGAACCCCTGTCTTCTATTGGTCCACGTGAACCATCCTTCCACTGGAATACAATCCGTTGCTTCAATCCTACGCACAAAATTTTTGAATTCCAGCATCTCCTTACTGATCCTATTACTTCCCCCTCTTTTTTCTGTTAGATCCAAAATGGCGTTGAAATCTCCCCCAACAATAAATTTCTTGTCAGTGCATTTTAAAATGCTATCTTCCAGCTCGCCCCAAAGTTTGGTTTTTTCATCTGAACCAGTTGGTCCATACACATTCCAAATCCGCACTCCATATTTCCTGTCTCTATTATGTGCCATGCAGGTCATCCAATTCTTGTTCCCACTAACCTCTGTAATTAGAACCTTATCAGGGTTCCACACTATCCCCAAACCTCCAGAATTGCCTTCAGCCATTTGGAAGCGTCCTTCCCACCTCTTACAATATCTAACAAACCTTTCCCCTTCCTCACAACTGAGCTTAGTTTCCTGTAGCATAATGATGTCACACGATGTATTACTAAGATGATGCTTCACCATCCTACGTTTGTCAGGGGCCCCTAGTCCCCTGACATTCCAGCTTAAAATCTTCATTGCTTCCCAAGAGGGTTGATCCCCCCCTTGGTACTCTTCCTCCTTAAAAATTCAGACACACTTAAGAGTCCTTTCTCTTCGGCTTCTTCTTCTCTCTTTTTCCTATTGGACTTCCTTTCAACAGTGCCTCTTCCAGTCCTATGTCCACAGGTTGTAGTCTGTTTGATTGTTCTGATGTCACAGATGTCCATTTCATCCTCTTCTTCCTCTACCTCTGTCTCCCACTCTTCCTCAATGTGACTATCATTATCTGATAAATTGACCTTGGTTGCATCCTCCGCTTCCCTACAATTTTGTTTATCCTGCATCGTCTTACCCTCATCTCCAGTTTGTTGTATTATTTTCGGGTCCTTTTTCTTTAAGATCTCCTCATTTGCTACCTTGACTGAAGACGTCTTTATTATTTCCTCTTCTTTCTGCCCTTTCTTGTCTTTCGTTCCTCTGGATTGCGTGGTCTCTGCGCCTATAGGTTTCCACATTGTCTGCGTTTTTTTTTTTGTGCTCTTGCAGTTCCTCGACGAGTGGTCCCGTTTTCCACATTCCAGACAAAAGTATTTATCTTCTTCTATCTCCATTGTTTGAATCCATCCCTGTCCCTGCGCTACGAGTCTGACTTCTGAAGGTATTTTCCTCACAACCGCAATGAAAATCCTGGCATACAGGTATGAGTCGCCTTCCGCGATTTCTCTGTCAATTTCGAGCAGGGTACCCAACGATCGACCAATTTTACAAAGAGCCTCCTCCGTCCAATATTCCATTGGTAAGTAGTTTAATCTGACCCAGAGGGGCTTGTCATAAGCAAAAGTCTTCAAAGGGTTGAAGTTTCGATGCCATAGTTGAATGTACAGAGGGGCCGATCCCATACTCCATAATCCGCCCTCTAATACTTTCTGTCTTTCCTCCTCCGTTGCAAAGATAACAATGAAGAAGCCACGTGATAAAAACTTGGTGATCTGAGGAGTGTCCCAATTTTCTTTTATCCATTCCTGAATCTTCTTCCTTTCGAATCTCGGTCCAACAAATTTGCAGATAATGGTGAGATCCTTCAAACATTCCAGGTCCTCCTCGATTTCTTCTGACACATCTATTGTGAAAATTTTTGAAGATTGCCCCACGTCTGCATAACTATCCTTCTGCCTTTCTGTGTTCTCCACTCCTTCCCTTGTCTCCCTCCCATGCTGAATCCCAACCTGCAACTCCTTGCGCAGCACCTTCCCGCTCTCCATGAATTCAAATTTTTTTTTTCTAATGAATTAATTAAATAAATAAAGATTTATTTAATTAATAGAAGAAGTAGGATAATTAAATAAATAAGAATATTTATTTAATTTAGGAAAAGGATAATTTAAATAAATAAATGTATTTATTTAAATGAGAAATAAGGCTAGAAGAGGATAAATGAATTAATTAAATAAATAAGGATTTATTTAATTAATAGAAGAATTAGGCTTAGATAATTAAATAAATAAAATATTTATTTAATTAGACTGGACAATTTTAGGTGTCTACATTTTGCCCCTCTTTGAGACAATGCGACTTGTCGCGTTGTTTCAAAGAAGATAAGATGAACTGATACATAGTTGCCCCAGAATGGGAATGATATGCCCCCTCAAGAGATTGGATGAAAATGTCTGAAAAGATTGCAGACAATCTCTCGATAAGAAAGAAAGGCTAGAATGGATTGATCGGATAAAGTGACAAAGTCACGGGATAGTGAAGACTGACTCGGAAAATGAAGGCGAGGGCTAGGGTAGGCTATAAGATAGACCACGGGGGAAAATACATCCTCATTGTCATCTACACATTCACAAGAGCATATTGCAAAGTGAAAATAGAGCAGGAGCAGTCAGCAACGATGACTTTCACTCACAGATTCGACCGCATTCGCCGATTTCAGAGGCCAACAGAGGCAGGAGAGCCAGTAAGTACCACAAAACCTCCTCGTACTTTGACGAATTTAATTTTGTCATTAATGCATGCTAGGTAGAGTAATAAATGCTCTTAGAATAGGGTCCAAAAAATGTCAAAAACATGTAGGCATGTCTGCGTTGGTGCCAGGTGCGTTTGTGTCCAAAAATGTAAATTTTTGTCTTCTAGGTCAAATCGACAGTTCTGTGATGAACATATGCTATCGATTGGATAAGTTGCTGAGAGGATACACTCAAGCAGGTCCTCTAGGGAAGACTAGGATAACAAATAGGGCTAGGATTGACAATTCTGTGATAGAACATACGTTGCCAATTAGGAAACTTCTCAAGAGGATTCACTCAAGCAGAGGCCCTAGGATAGGATAGATCAAGGCACTTTGTGATGAATAGTGAGTACCAAGATATAGTACTTTGTGATGAACAGGGAGTACTAAAATATGAGTAGCACTTTGTGATGAACAGGGAGTGCAAATGTGAGTAACACTTTGTGATGAATAGGGAGTGTCACACACATAGTACTTTGTGATGAACAGTGAGTACCACTAGGATAACTAGCAACACTTTGTGATGAACAGTGAGTGTCACTAGGGTAGATAGCCATATGCATTTAGATAGCGAGTAGCATTTTGTGATAAACAATGAATGCCACTATAACTGACATGATTGAGTTGTTTGACTATAGGAGTATTTGCCGATGCTAGAGTCATGGGAGAGATTCCCGTCGACGCAGAGGTTGCGACCTGAGTTGTCGCTCGAGAACAGAGCTGCCATTGAGGAGATGGGTTTGAGACATGTGCTGTATGTGCCTGAGTTTTGGGCAAACATGGGTTTGCTAACTGCTCTGGTTGAGAGATGGCACTCTGAGACGTGCACGTTTCATCTGCCGATGGGTGAGATGACAGTCACCCTAGAGGATGTATATAGGATTATGCGGATACCGATTGATGGGGAGCTGATTCTGTACGATCGAGATGGAGACAGGGATGCCCTTAGACGAGTGTTCTAGGATCCAAGACTGGAGATGAGGGTGGGACACGTGGCATAGGATACCATGACATGGATAGGATTAGCACTACCAATAGTGTTGGCAGGAGTGATCAGTGAGTTCCTCTGTATCAGTTTTGTACCATTTTGTATAATGAAGTAGACACCTACGGGTGATTGTAGCCATATGATTTTGACATCATTGTATCATGACACTTTATATATATATATATATGAGATGATGCATCTTTGCGGCAGCTATATGCATGTGTACCTATGTGATGAGATGTTTTTATGTGATGCTTATGATATGGATGCAAATATGTATATGATGCAATGCAATATTTTTTTTTGTTCGTTTATGTTTTATATGTGTATGCATGATGCAAATGTGAATGTAAGTAATGCAGATGAATATGATAATGCAAATGTAAATTGTGCTAACAGGTGTTGTGTGCAGGATGTGATGCAGTTGTGATATCTATATGTATGTATGAAATGCTTATATGTGGTAATGTAGGTGCAGCTACATGAAATGCAAATGTTTTTGGTGTGTCATTATACTCAGTCATGTGATAGTAGGCTACACGGACTCGAGAAGGATGATGGAAGTCAATCAAGAAAGGGGGAATGAAAGACATAAGATATGAAAGTGAAAGAGCTTCTTGTGCGTTATCATCATTGAGCTTTATTATGGCAAGATAGGTTATGACAATTGAGGCATATGTTCGACCCAGAAAGTCATTGTACCTGTTTGCATGGAGATAAGACAGTCATAGACAAGGAATGCCCCAATTCATACTAGATTCTCAGTGTCCTCATATCCTTAGACAAGTCATAGCATTACTAAGAGACAATCCACAGACAAAAAATACAAATAGGTGACGATACCCCATCCTCGCCTTTCTAGTCAAAGACATCCTAGAGATAGAATCTCTAGTCAAAGACATCCCGAAAAAGCTAAAAGACATGTCACCAAAAAAGATGAAATCAAAAGAAAACCAAGACTCGACACCAACATCCACTGTAGTCCTCAAGTTTAGTGTCTCTTATCACTTGTATAAGTCTTATTTGATTGTGGTCACAATGTTTACTTTCACAGAAAGGATAGATAGCACTGAACCATAATGTTGTCTGAGTCTGTTGAAAGATTTGATTTGTTGAAGCCCATTGTTTTTGCTGTCTCATCTGAAACTGATACTTTATTGCGAAGAAGACGAAACCTTATTGCAGATTGGTGATGCAAATGTTGCTTTATTGCGGATTGTGCGCGGATAGACTGAAGGAAGCTGGAAGAAACTGTACTCCTCAAAACATGTGATGTTCTCAGTTCCACACCCATCACTAGACATAGGATTTGCCTTAGCCACAGATAGGATCTGATTTATTATGGATGGAAAGGGAGGTTTATTATGAATGGCTAACCAATCTTGGGTAGATCAATAACAAGCCATGATGGGAATGGGTAAGTTTATTATAAACGAATATGTTGTGAGTGTGTGCAAAGTGAAATGATGAAAGAGAATCCTGAAGGAGGGAGGAGCAATGTCTCTACGCATGGCGCTGGTGACCCAGTTTTCACCATGGTACTTGCCCAGGGCGCCACCGAAGTGGTTTTTATCGTTGGACGAAATTATTTCTCTTTACTTTTTTCGATTTTTCAATGTTTTTTGTGTCACAAGGCGCCTGTTTGCCAGGTTTTCACCAAGTATCGATTTTTTTGTTTTAAATTTTTTTTTTTTTTGTATTTTTGAAATTTTTGATTTTTTTGTATATTAAATTTTTTTTTTTGATTTTTTTTGTATTTTTGATTTTTTTGGGTATTCTGAAGAGCTATGTGTAGAACCTGTGAAGGTGCATGCTGTTGATAGGATCCTCCAAAGGTTCACCTTCTGTAGTTGAGAGCTGATATGCACCAGATCCATATGCTGTTGTAATAATGTAAGGACCAAGCCAGTTTGGTTCGAACTTGCCCTTCTTCTCTCTGTCTTGTTGATTTTTAGGATTTTCTCTAAGAACCAAGTCACCTACCTCAAATGTGCGAGGCTTAACCTTGTGATTGTAGCTGCGACTCATTCGTTGTTGGTAAGCCTTGAGATGATTAAAAGAAGTTTGTGTTCGTTCATCCAGTAGTTCGAGCTCTTGTAAGCGAGAGACCCTATAGTCTTCGTCACTGATGATGTTTTGCAAAGAGACCCGTAAAGAGGATAACTCAACCTCAATAGGCAAGATAGCTTCAACGCCATAAACAAGTGAATAGGGTGTAGCTCCTGTAGGTGTGCGGACACTTGTGCGATAGGCCCAAAGTGCAGGATTAAGTTGGATATGCCAATTATGACCAACATCGTCGACTGTCTTCTTTAGGATTTTAAGGATTGTTTTGTTAGACGCCTCGGCCTGGCCATTACCTTGGGGGTAATATGGTGTGGAGAAATGATGGGAAATATGGAACCGGTCACAGAGTTCACGAACATCCTGATTTTTGAAGGGTCGCCCGTTTTCAGTGATAATGGAAATAGGAATACCGTATCGGCAAATGATATAGTTAAGGATGAATGCAGCAATCTGTTTTCCAGTAACTTGTGTGAGAGGCACAACTTCAATCCATTTTGTAAAATACTCTGTGGCAGTGATAATGAATTTATGACCATTGGAAGAAGGAGGGTGAATCTTGCCTATGAGATTGAGTCCCCACTGACAAAAGGGCCAAGGAGACGCAAGTGGTTGAAGTTCTTGTGCTGGCGCATGTATGAGGTCTCCATGAATTTGACACTGCTTACATTTCTTGACAAACTGATATGAGTCTTTTTCCATATTGGGCCAGTAATATCCAGTCCTGATGAGTCTCTTGGCCAAGGTAGGACCACTAGCATGCGGACCACACATCCATTCATGCACTTCTCGTAACGCAATCTGAGCTTTGTCGCTTTCTAAACATCTAAGAAGAGTGCCATCTAGACCTCATCGGTATAGGATATCAGCTAAAATGACATAGCGAGAGGATTGGCGAATGAAAGTGCAACGTTGGTTATTTGATAGATCAGGAGGTAAAGTATTGTCACGTAGGTATGTGAAAATGGAGCCATATAACTGGGATTCGGGACCGACAATGCATATCGTCTCAATAGGCATGATCTCATATGAAGGGACCAAAAGGTTATCCACCAAGAACTCATAGCGGGTCTCGTTTGGAGGTAAATAAATTAGTGAAGCAATTGTAGCCATGGCATCTGTGGCGCGATTCTGCTCTCTTGGTATCTGCTCAAAGTCTATCTTTGTGAAGTGTTGTTTCAGGTCATCCACCATTTGTTTATAAGGCATTAACTTTTCATCTTTTTTTTGGTAATCATCAATTGCTTGACGGATGACAAGTTGGGAATCCCCAAAAACACGAAGCTCCTGGATCTTCCATTGAACTGCAATTCGTAATCCTGTTGTTAATGCCTCATATTCCGCTATATTGTTAGTGCAAGGAAATGATAAGCGGTATGATTTTGGTATAGAATCTCCTTGAGGAGTTATAAAGAGGATGCCAGCTACTGCCCCATGCTGTGTGTATGAGCCATCGAAGTACAGTTGCCATGGCTTGGCTTGTGACATTGTCAAAATGGATTCGTCTGGAAATTCTGAACTTAGAGGAACATCATCTATCATGGGAGCATCTGCTAATTGATCTGCGATGGCTTGTCCTTTTATTGCTTTTCTGTCCACATACTCGATGTCGAATTCACTCAGGATCATTACCCATTTGGCTAGTCGCCCAGTAAGTGTTGCTTTATTGAGAAGGTATTTCAATGGGTCTATCCTTGCAACTAACTTAGTCTTATGAGTGAGCATGTAATGTCGTAATTTCTGTGAAGCAAAGACCATGGTGAGACATGCATGCTCAATTGGTGTGTAATTTAGCTCGTATCCCACCAATGTGCGACTGATATAGTATACTGCTTTTTCCTTGCCCTCAACACCTTGTTGTGCTAAGAGTGCCCCTAGTGCTGTTGGAGTGGCTGATATGTATAGTAACAGAGGCTGATCTGGAACGGGTGGCATAAGAACTGGCAGATTCAAAAGGTAATCTTTGAGCGTCTGGAAAGCCTGTTGACAGTTATCATCCCATTTGAATTTGATGTTTTTATGCAGCAGGTGCTGAAAAGGATTGCACTTATCTACTAGTTGGGCTATGAATCTTCAGATAGACTGGAGTCTGCCTTGTAAGGATCGAAGTTGACTAATATTTCTTGGTGGTTGCATTTCCAAGATGGCCTTGACCTTTGCTGAATCAGCTTCAATTCCCATTTTGGATACAATGAATCCTAGGAGCTTCCCGGAGGTTACTCCAAAGACACATTTCTTGGGGTTTAATCTTACTTTGTATTTTTCCAACCGATCAAAGATGACTGAAAGTATGTCCAAATGTGTATTTCTGTCTATTGATTTGCCCAAGAGGTCGTCAACATAATCTTCCACGGTGACGTGCATGAGATCATGAAAGATAGTAGTCATGACTCTTTGATATGTGGCACCTGCATTCTTTAGCCCGAAAGGCATGACATTCCAGCAAAAAGTTCCCCACGGACAAGTAAATGATGTTTTTTGTTGATCCTCGGGTGCGATCCTTATTTGATTATAACCAGAGAATCCATCCATCAATGATAACATTTCATGACCTGCTGTGAGATCAACAATCAAGTCAATATTTGGCAATGGGAAGTCATCTTTTGGGCAAGCTTTGTTGATGTCTCTGAAATCTGTACATATTCTGATGCTGCGATCTGGTTTGCTAACAGGTACCAAGTTGGAGATCCATTCAGGATAATCGATTGGGCGTATGAATCTGACATCCAATAACTTCTCAAGTTCTGCTTTGACTAGTAATGCCACTTGTGGATGCATTTTTCTTAATTTCTGTTTCACTGGTTTTGCCCCCGGTTTGACTGTCAGATGATGCATTACTAAATCCGGATCTAATCTAGGCATATCAGCATATGACCAGGCAAAGTTAATTTGTCATTCTTTGAAGAAACTTATGAATTTTGACCTTTCAGACTCTGTCAATGATTGAGCTAGGAATATATTGTGTGGAACCTCTTCTGTACCAATGTTTGTTTTGATAGTCTCCTCTACCAACATGGATGACTTTTCCTCATATGATGCTGGGAGAATGTCGAGCCTTCCATCTTTGGGTGCCTTAGAGAGGTTTTCGCCCTCAGATACGTCCTTTCTTTTTACTTTTTTGGGGTCAGACAGCGCCACAGTGTGGTTTTCACCATAAGACCCTTGATTTGTTCTTGTTTTCACATTTTTGCGACTGGAAGGTCCGACATCCTCACCAAAATATGCCACGCTATTGAGTTGTATAGTGTATCCCGCTTTATGGTCTCCAGGGGGAAGATCGTCTCGTATGCCCAGATAGTTAATAAAAACTTCGTCGTTTTGGAATGTATCAAATTGTGCAGGCCCTTCATGATCCCAGTCAATGAGTTGGTGGTGGACAAGGGGAAGGCCGTTGATGTCTTCGAGGTTAGGGGAGCTAAGAGTGAAGATGTGGTTATATTCGGGTATGTCAAGGTAATTATCAAGGTCATCGATGGCACTCTCCTCATCAGTCTCGATCACAAGCGAATCCAAATTATCATCACTAGTAGCGCACTTCGGGATAGGTGTTCTCATCCTATGTGATTTCAACCTAGAACCTTGAGACAAGGACTGTGTGGAATCCTCCTGGGTTGTTTCTTGACCAGCTCTGAACTTGTTATAAAATTCCTCTTCTTTTGTGGGTTCATCTAGCTCTCTGAATATCTCGGTGAGCTCGTAGTCACTGGAAGACTTGTCTGAACCCCATTCCCATTCGTTAGAATCTGTGGAATAGCAATCCTCTTGTTGAATTTTGGTAGCTTTGATTTGTAAGGCTTCTTCTGTCCTTTTGGTGTGGACATTGGAAGTTAAGAAACCAAGTCCTTTCGAGCGTTCCTTCTTGAAAGTCAATTCAGGTTGTAAAGGTTCAATGATACCTTCCTTTCGTAACCCCAGAGGGCTTTTTCCATCATACCCAAATTTTTGTAGAATTTTGAAGCCTTTGCCATATTTCTCACATGGTAGGTTAATGTGGTCTTGTGTTTCCTCTTCATTGTCCCTTAAAAGCATTTTGTATAAATCTTCCTCTTCTAGTTCACCCCATCTTTGAAAGGTAGTAGGGTCCCATTTGAGCATCATGATGGATACTTGCTTGTTAGGATGTGGTCTTCCATATTCTTTTGGGGAATTCATGACTTGTCGTAAGTACATGGTTTGATTGAAAGTATATTCCCCCATGCCTTTGTCTTGAAACTTGCCTTTAAGCTCACCTTGTTTTGAGGTCGAGGGTTTTAATGACTCAGGATCAATGTATGCCGATGAAGGAACAACCTCCCGATTACTGGGAATGATGGTCTCAGTCTTTGATTTCAGGTTATTGCAGTATATGAATGGATTAAGATCACCGTTAACTGTTACTTCCAGTCCATTATGAGGAAACTTAATGCATTGGTGATATGTGGATGGGACTGCCCTCATTTCATGAATCCAAGGACGTCATAGCAATATTTTATAAGTGAGATTTAAATCTAGGACTTGACAAACCACATCCTTTGTAACTGGCCCAACTCTGAGAGGTAAGGTGACTATGCCCTTGGATGAACGCTCTTCGTCATCATATGCCTTAATGGTGATTTGATTTGTAGAATTCACAGCTTTATCAGAATATCCCAATTGTGTGATAGTGCTTAATGTGTAAATGTTTAGACCTGCTCCTCCATCTATCAGGACTCTTTTTATTCGATGCTTGTGTATGAAGGCTTCAATGTGTAATGGTGCATTATGTGGCTAACTTACAGATGCGTCATCGGCTTCTGTGAAAGTAAGGGAGTGTGGAACGGAAAGGTATCCCACCATGGCTTGAAACTAGTCCACGTTCAGATCAGTAGGAACAACAGTATCTCTCAAGATTTTGTCAAGAATAGCTTTATGTGTGGGAGATATGCGTAATAGCTCAAGGATTGAAATGAGCGCGGGTGTCTTCCCTAACTGTTCTACAAGGTCATACTTAGGTTTGGTTGATGAAGAAGCGGTGTTTTTAGTTGGAGCACCTTGCAAAGTGAATTTACTTTGACGATTTGTAACATGACATTCAGAGGTAGGTTCAGAAGAAGATCCAATACCTTTTAGGACAATCTTGGGTCTCTGAGTAGAATTCTCGGACGCTTTGTCCTTGATGATAATAGTAGAGACGTAATTGTCCATCGATATGTGATTGATAGTTGAATCATAGTTATAAGATGCTCTGGTATAGTTGGTTTGGTCATCTATGATTTTAGCTTTTCCCTTATCATGTTTTGGGAATGGTTCCTTAAACATCTCATGTTCTTGATTAGATGAGTGTCCTTCAATTTCAATGTCACCCCTATCAATGAGATCTTGTATGATGTTCTTTAGTCAATGGCAATTTCCTGTCTTATGACCTTTGCTCTTATGAAATTCACAATATTCATCATCATTCCACCAATTTGGTTTAACCTTTGGTTCATATGGAGGAAAATCTGGAATAGTGATTACCTTGTTTGCCACTAGCTTTTTGAAAACTGACTCAAGTGGTTCTCCCAATGGGGTGTACTTCCTTTGTGATCTGGAAGTTGTTTGAGTATTCACTTGATTGTTTGTAGAACTTGATCCAGAAAAAATGAATTTGGGACGCACTGTGTTGGCATCAACAACACCATCATTGACTGTATTCTTGTTTTTATTCCAAAATCTTGGCTTGTCTTTTCCTTTAAAGTCATCTTTGTTTTCCTTGAATATTTTAATGACTCCTTGTTCAATTAGGACCTTTTCTGTCACTAAGCCTTTTTCAATGACATCCTTGAAGGTGGACAAACAAGCTTTCCTTAGATCATAGCCAATGTTTTTGTTAACATTTTGGGTGAACATTTCTACCATTTGTTTTTGTGGAATTTCACAAGAGCATCTGCTGGCTAGATTTCTCCATCTTTGTAAAAATGATGCAAAAGATTCTCCCTCTTTTTGCTTAGTATTGCACAAAGTAGTGACTGATATGTCCATCTCTATGTTGTAGGAGAAATGTTGAATAAATGCCTCTGCTAAGTCACCCCATGACTTAATTCCAGGTGGAAGTTGGGAGAACCATTCATAGCTTGATCACCTAAGCTTTGTGGGAATAATCTCATCAAATATGTCTCTTCTGCTGCTAACTCAATGCAAGCTGTGAAAAATTGTCTTATGTGTGCCTTAGGATCCCCTTTTCCTCTATACTTATCAAATTTAGGCGTCACAAAGTGTGTAGGAAAAGGAGGCATTGGAATGCTCTTGTCAAATGGATAAGGACACATGTCTCTCATTGTGTATGTTGGCTTCGGTGTATTTATGTCCTCCATTTTCTTTTGTAAGTCCCTGATTTGTTGCTCCAAATTGCTCTTAGGTGGAGATCGACTTCTTAGACCATACCCCATGTTTGAGGCACCAATTGGAGGAGGAGCATGTTGCATATATGGATGATATTGATTATACACATGTTCATATGGAGGAGGTCTGTAATGATGCTGTGTATATGGGCCACTTGGTATAGATTCATGTTGAGGAACCCCATATCTATTTTGCGCATGTATACCATATTCTACAGGCATGTCATGTTCCATTGTGTTGCCCCCAAATTTGACATGAGGTTTCCTTGTGTCCAAATTTTGAGCATGCCTTTGAACATCCAATTGTTTTGGTGGTTGATCCTTAGCATTAGTATGTGATTGAGCATATTTGTCTGCATAAGTCTTCCATAATGGTCTACGAAGGTAAGTATCATATGTTTGACCATGTGTATGTGGGACCTCTGGTTTTTGAAGCAAAGCTGATGGTGATTCAGGTACCATATGTGGTCCTCTATTTCCTCCACTATTAGGTCTCCTTTGATCCATATTGGGGTGAGGTTGTTGCAAAGGTCGATTTTCCATTATTTGAGACATGTCAAAATCATGAGGTATCTTGACTCCACTTTGTGCCATCATTTGTAAGAAGTATTGTCTATCCCTCCTCATTATTTCCTCAACCAATCGATTGAAATGGGGATTCATAATGGATTCTTCCACATCTGCTGAATGTACTGAAAAGTTGTCCACATTGTCATTGTGTGTAGCATTGTTGTTTATAGTGTCCATGTTCTCAACATTTGGAATGTTTCTATAGACATCCATGTCAGGTAATGTAGTATGATCAGAATTGAAAAAGATATCATTGTCATACTCATAAGAACTCATGTTTACGGACTCTTGAGCCTCTTTAGTTTCTCTCCTAGATTTTTGAAGACGGGTTTCAACCATGAACTAGGTATTGACCAAGATGTGAGACTAGATGAAAAATGGAAAGAGTATGGAAGACCAAGAGTTGGATGGAATGTAAATGAATCTGAGGTGTACTTGCAATGTCCAAAGTGTAAGACCAAGTATGTATGTAGTAGAGTAGGTGTGACTTCCAAAGAGAGGATAGTTTCTCTTGATGAGGTAAGTTGACCTTGACTCTAAGTAAGACCAAATGAGACACAAAGGTAAGAAACCTTGATGAGGGACCACTTAGCAAAGTGTTGTTGTATGTAGTGTGTTGACAAAGTATAGTGAGGAAAAACAAGTGACCTTTTGACTCAAGTTTAGACAATTGTGAATGTAATGAGAGATGTCAAGCATTGATTGACTTTGTGAGACCCAAGGACAGGTTGAATGCTAGATGAAAACCTGGAGAAATAACCTAGGAAGCTCAAGAATTCCAAAACTGATTGCTCTTGTTTGATGGACTGTAAAATTTTTCCAATTTGTGAAGTTGTTGGTTGTGACCAAATCTGAATGTTTGATTGTTTTTCGTGACAAGAGGACACAATGTTGATGAGGACTCAATGTTTGCAAGTGTTTAGACTCAAAATGACTCCAAGAAAAGTGTGTTGTTTGATGTAAAAAATGTTTTGCATACACTTGAAGACACAAAAGACACTATCTTTTGCTGTTTCGTCTTGAATGGTTTGAATGTTTAAAATAAGTCAAGCACAATTCTTATGGCTGGCCAAGACAATAGTTGTTGATCCCACATGAGGTTTTACCCCCGAGGCTACGCTATTTAGAGCAGATATTTAGATGCTTGACCTCACTGGCTCCACCCTCGGCACTCACTTCTTGGGTCAGCCAAGCATCAGTCCCCACGAAAACTCCCTGTGGCGAACTTTGTATCTTTACTAAGAACCGTATGTGTGTGGGCCACTACCAGAGGTCCGACCTCCTGCCCCAACAACTAGAAGGATTTGGGCTTCTAAAACAAAAAGGTGCTAGTAAGGGCATCCACTCGTGTGGCCATACATGCAACACTTTCAGCTCTGTAAATACAGAAGGCTCCCAGCCGGTAGGGGTTACGCCCTACAAATGATCAAATAAATTTGATCAAACGGGTTTATGGGGAGACATAGTGTCGGTATGAACTAATCAACACACATTATCCATAGTTTTCACCATGAATACAGTTGTTTATAGTGGTTCGGAAGAGGTGGGTTTTCCTCGCTACCACTTGGGTCATTCTCTTCTCACCAGTAGTCCTAATGACCACACGGGAAGACAGGCCCTCTAAAGATTAAACAAAAAGAGCCTATTGCTCAAGACACAAAAGACAATGATTCAATTTTAGTGCACCAATTGAAGTGTTTGCTAGTCTATGAAAACAAGACACAATAAAAATCCAAAAACCCTTGCCAAGGACCTGCAACAAAGATTTATTAGTAGTTTGGATTGTTTCAAATGATCACCCCTTCCTGCAAGCACACAAGTTATGTAAATTTTAGATCCAAAAGACTTTGTGAAATAGGGGCCTTTAACAATGCGTTTTGTTGACCAATTCAAAGATTTGATTCATCATAAAAAAAGACCACCTGTAAAATTTCAAGAGATTTCCAGAAATGTAAGAAAATCCAAAACATTTGCTAATTTACTCCAAAAAATAATTTTTTATGAAAAATCATAAAAAAATCATATAAAATGCAAAATCAATCCAAAAAATCTGAAATTTTTACTGGAGAGTCTTGATAGTCTTCCAAACTTGCACAAAAAATTTTCTACAACAAATCCAAGCAGTTTGTGAGATATGAGTAAAATAATGCAAAACCCTAATTTTCAAAGATCTGATTTTTGAGGAATAATTTTGCATAAAATTTAATATCACAAATAATAGATCCTGTGTATAATTCTGAGATATTTCCAAAAATGTAAGAAAATCCAAAAAATTCGCTAATTTGCTCTCAAAATTAATTTTTTTATGAAAAATCATAAATAATTCATATAAAATGCAAAATCAATCCAAAAAATTTGAAATTTTTACTGAATCTTTTTGATGCTTTTCTTGACCTGCATAAAAGTTTTTATGTCAAAATTCAAATCCGTTTGTGAGAGCTGATCAATATAAGGAAAAACCCTAATTTTTAAAGATCCGATATTTAGGGAAATATTTTGCATCAAAATTAAATTCACAAAGAACAGATCCTATGTATAATTATGAGATATTTCCAAAAATATAAGAAAATCCAAAATATTCTCTCATTTGCTCTCAAAATTAATTTTTTATGAAAAATCATAAAAAATTAATAGAAAATGAAAATGTACTTCAAAAATTCTGAATTTTGGATTGAGAGCTCTTGATACTTTCTTCAACCTGCAAAAAAAATTTGGTACAAAATTTCTAAGCTGTTTATGAGATATGATCGAATCTCTCCAAGATCTTGATTTTGTGTCCAAAACCCTAGTTGCACAAGGTTATTCTCCAAATTGTTTTACAAAATAGCAATATAGGGTTAGAAAAATCTGCAAAAAACATAGATCTAAGAAAAATCCATGTCCCACCGGGGCGTGCCAAAATGTATATGGTGAAAATAGATAAAAATAATAACGATATTGAAAGGCTAAATGAATTCAACCACAAAACCCTAGCCTAACAATCAACAAAGATCCACCATAACATATGAAAATTACCTAAGACAATGCAAATCACATGAAATCACAGAGATTATACCATCACATGTCCAACAGGGTTTTGATCTCCATTCTTCCTATCTCCATTGATCTTGCTTGATATATTTGCTCTCAGATTTTATGTCCACAAGAGCTCAACAAAAAACGAAATGTGGTTGCAAGTAGGATCATAGTGTAGTCAATTGCATAAAAGATGATTAGCATGAATGATTAGAATGATTGATTAGGATGATTGATTAGGGTTTGATAATGAAGGAAGCATCTCCTTATATAGAAGACACTATATGAAATGGAGGGATAAGATTGAGAGGTGTAAAAGGAGGTCGGCTATGATTAGAGGGTAGGTAAAAGAAATAATAAAATAATGAAAGGGGTAGGTAGTGTATGAATTAAGAGATGAATGACATGTGTCATAGGTAGAAAAGACTAATGAATTAATTAAATAAATAAAGATTTATTTAATTAATAGAAGAAGTAGGATAATTAAATAAATAAGAATATTTATTTAATTTAGGAAAAGGATAATTTAAATAAATAAATGTATTTATTTAAATGAGAAATAAGGCTAGAAGAGGATAAATGAATTAATTAAATAAATAAGGATTTATTTAATTAATAGAAGAATTAGGCTTAGATAATTAAATAAATAAAAAATTTATTTAATTAGATTGGACAATTTTAGGTGTCTACAGGTCCTATGGTCAGTGATCTTTCACATACTCGTCGCACCTGTTCTCATACTGTGGGTTCTAGGCTTTTGAGTGATGCTATTTCAGATGATCCTCAAAAGTTTTCAGAGGCCACCGACCACCCTACGTGGGGTTATGCTATGGAGGAGGAGTATTCTTCTTTGATGAGGAATCATACTTGGGATCTTTGTCCTCTTCCTAAGGGCAGAAAGATGGTTAGGTGCTGCTGGTTGTATCACACTAAGTATGCTGCTGATGGTTCCATTGATAAGTACAAAGCACGTCTTGTTGCGAAGGGTTTCTCACAGGTTGAGGGTATTGATTACTTTGAGACTTTTCCCCCTATCGCCAAGATGAACTCTATTCGCTTTGTACTATCTCTTGCAGCTTCTAGGGGATGGCCTATTTTTTAGATGGATGTGAAGAGTGCATTCTTACATGGGGACCTATAGGAAGAAATCTACATAGAGAAACCTCAGGGATTTGTGCAGGATAGTTCTTTGGTTTGCAGACTTCGACGTTTATTGTATGGTCTCAAACAGGCCCCTCGGGCTTGGTATGAGAAGATGGATTCTTTCTTGCTCTCCACTGGGTTCACCTGCACTCATTCTGATCACACAGTGTACATTAAGCTTCTTGAGGGTGAGATCCTGATTCTTGTGCTATATGTTGATGATCTCCTCCTCATAGGTAGCTCATCCTCTATGATAAAGCATATTCAACGTGCCTTGATGGATCAGTTTGAGATGACAGATCTTGGTCTTCTGCACTATTTCCTTGGTCTTTAGGTGATTCAGTCTTCTGATGCACTTTCCATTTAGCAGCAGAAGTATGCTCTTAACTTGCTTCAACACTTTGGCATGCTTGATTGCAAGCCTGCTCCCACTCCTTTTCAGTCAGGGGTTGTTTTGGTTACTGCTTGTCCCACTCCTTCGGTAGATTCTACACTTTACATGCAGTTGGTTGGCAGTTTGTTGTACCTGACTCACACCCGTCTTGATATTTCCTTTGCGGTTGGCCTTGTCTCTTGATTCTCCCATGATCCACATGAGAGTCATTGGCAAGCTGTCAAATGTATTTTGATGTACATTCGGGGCTCTAGTTCTCATGGCATTCACTACACATCAGAGGAACCTCACATTGTTGGCTACACTGACTCAGATTGGGCTTCTGATGTCACTAATCAGAGGTCTACTTCTGGCTTTATTTTCTATCTTGGCTTTGGTCCTATCACATGATCTTGCAAGAAGTAGACTGCTCATGTATTATCATCTACAGAGGCTGAGTACCGCACTGTTGTGCTCGCCAGTCAGGAGATCTTATGGCTACGACAGTTGATGACTGAGTTTGGTTTTCCTCCTGATAGTCCCACTGTTCTTTGGTGTGACAATCAGAGTGCTATTCATATTTCCCACAACTCAGTAGAGCATCAGCGGATGAAGCACATTGAGCTTCACATGCAAATTCATTTGCTTGTTGATTCAGGATGGTGTTCTCATTTTGGAGTACATTCCCACTTCTGAGCAGGTTGCAGACATCTTCACAAAACCTTTTGCATCACCACGCTATCTTCAGTTGCACTCTATGCTTGGGGTGAAGGAAGTCATCCTTGGGGGGTCTTTATGAGGCCTTCCTTCCTTCTTCTTCTTCTTCTTCTTTCAGCATATTCTTTTATCTCTTTTTGGAGAGGAGTTTTTTCCCATTGGGTTTTCTCCTTTGTCTCTGTTTCATAGAGATTTCATTGTATTTGGGTACCTGATCAAGCCTTGTTGCTGGGACCCATCTTTCCTACTTTCAGTAGCTGTTCTAGGTTTTAGCTTCTCCCTAAGTCTAGCTTAAGGGGGGGTGTTAGAGTAATTGGGTTTTTACTTGATTAATTAAACAATATTTGTTTAATTCTTTAAGTTCCCTATTATCTCTTTTTACAATTAAGCCAACATTAGGTGCATAATAATTAATTCTTTTATTAATTATTATGTGCAAGCCTAGGGTTTTCCCTTTTAGGGTTTCTTGACCTATTAAAGGTTAATTTTTTTTTATTTGTATTATTATCTCATTACACTTTTGGTGAATATTGAGCTCTCCTCTTTTGAGCATATTTTCCTGTGTTTTTTTTCTTCAGATTATTTTGCTTCATTGCTTCTCCTTGTAACAAATTGTTTAGCTTGCAGAAGATCTTTAGGCTCCTGTGGTGTTGTGTTTCTCAACTCTCACAATTCCTACTCTCCTACCCAACATGGATCACCTAGAAAAATACATAGATATGGGGAAGGTATCCATGTCCTTTCTCATCGTTCTTCTCATGGATCACTTGACATGTATCTGTGCTCTCACCTTCCTTCTTCTCATGAACTCATAGCTTTGCTATTGATAGTTCATGGATGGCATGTGTTTTCATGCCTGAATGTCGTATGTATTAAGCTAATTAGCAAATAAGAATGAATCACCAATTCTCAACTACTTAACAAACATCAAACATAATCAATGAAAATCAATACAAAATGAGAAATGAATTCAAATAAAGACTCCCTCATCCTACATCTTTGCTTCCATTGTGCTTCTCTAAATTGTGCTTATAGGTGGCTCTTAGGTGTTGCACTGGGATTCCTGCATAGATTAGTCAATTGTTTGAAGACTGTGATTCTAGATTGAATTGAGAAAAGAGGTTGAATTTATGGATTTTTAACACAAAGGAGGTGAGAAATAGAACTCAAGTGTTGATTAATACGAAACTAAGTTTGATTGATCAGTGAACTCAATTGATTGGTTTGTTAACATGATTGATTGAAAAGTCAACTGATTAGATGAATTAGAAGACTGAATTGATTGATTAGTCAAAAAAAGCTGATTTTGAGTGAAAATGGGTGATTGAAGAGTTAACTGATTTGATCAATCAGTTTGATTTTGAACATGTGTTGTAGGATTTTAAAGTTGAATTTGATTTTCATTTTCAATTTGGATTTGAATTTATATTTTCGAATGGTCAATTGCACATGAAATTCAACTAAAACTCACATTTGGTGAAACGTTAATTTAGAAGAAATGAAATTAAGTGAAATTTGAATTTGGGGAAGAATGAAATGAAATTAGGTGAAATTAATTAGAATTAGAATTTGAGGATTGGAGGAATAATTGTTAATTTATTTAAATAATTTAAATGAAATTATTTAAACATTAGAAATGAGTTTAATTTAATAATAAAGATTATTTAACTAAGGAATAAGTCACAATTAATTAAATAAATAATATTTAATTAATATTTGACAAGGGTTTGATTGATTAAATGATGTATTGATTAAAGAATAGCAATAGAACAATTAGAAATGTTGAATGTGATGATCAGAAAAATAATTAGTTTAATCAAATAATTAAAGAATTACTTAATTAATTAGACGAATAATCAGTAATGATTGATGAGACATTTTTAGGTGTCTACATTTGCCCCTCTTTGAGACAATGTCGAAGCGACGTTGTTTCAAAGAAAACGAAAAAAATTTCTACCCCAGTATGCCTTGATGACACTAGGGTATAATGCTCCCTCGAGAGATTGTTTGTGCATTGACGACATGAATGATCTCTCGAAAGAAGAAGGATGTTAGATGAAAGATGAAGAATGATTAATTGATGACATGAATGAGTTTGATTAGAGAAAATAAATGGTTCGAGTGATTTGTAGATTGATTGAATGATAAGATTGATGGAATTGATAGGATAAAGATAAAGTCTGGTTTTAGGAAGGACACATCCTGTATAAGACAAAAATGATCAAAACATCTGGTTTCAGGAAGGTTACATCCTGTATAAGACTGATCTGTCCGGTTTCAGGAAGGATACATCATGTATAAGACAAAGATAGATGATCATGCCTGGTTTCAGGAAGGACTAATCCTGTATAAGACAAATGATAAATCAAAAACGTCTGGTTTCAGGAAGGATACATCCTGTATAAGACAAAGATACATAAAAATTGGATGAATTGTGAAAGTGAAGACTAATTGATTGAAAGATAGAATAGTTGATGTGAGGAAATGATAGAATTATAGATGGAAAGATTGGAATTAAGTGATGAGAGAGATCATGTTAAAATGATTGGAAGAATTGAAAATGTTGATTCAAGAAAACATTCTTGATGAGAGAATGATCTTGATTGATACAATCAACATGATGAGATTAGAAAAATGAAATGATATGATGATGATGAATAGTCTTTTTTTATTTATTCATAGTGCAACATTTTCACTGAGCCTTATTATGTAACAATAAAGCTTTGTACATCAGGGTATGAAGAACCAAGATGTAAAGATATCTCATTGCAAAGAAACAAACATGTAGTAGACAAGGAGTGAACCCTCCATTCTAGGAATAACAATAAGGGTCGAGGTATGTGCGATAGTCACAAGCATAGTAATCCTTTATGGGATACTTGCCGAATGAATGTACCAATCACAGACACCCACCAGAACTATTTCCCCAGAACTTCATTGGTTCACACCACAAATAAAAAACAAAGAAAAAAAATCATGCCCATCACGACTCCTCTAGTGACTTGTAGACATCCTTGGGTAGCATCGTAACATAATTTGTCACCAAATGATAAAAGATAAAAACTAACTAGGACAAAATTCAGCAGCCATACTGATTTGTGTCTTCGTGTGACTGCTTGATGTGATAGTTGATAATGTCTGGTTTCAGAAAGTTGCAGACCTCGTTTAAGACTGACCTATCTAGTTTCGAGTGTATCCTCTTATGTTTAAGACAAGATAATGATTATGTTGATATGGATAGTTGATACGATTGATAAGACTTGTTCAGTTTGATTGTAGATGTTTGGTTTAAGATAGTTATATTCTTTGCAAACTTCATGTGAAGTGTTTGTTGGATAGCTGCTAGGATATTTGATTCTTGCAAGACATGTAATTGCAATTTTTTTATTGTTTTTTGATATTTTTCAATGTTTTTGTTTGATTTTGATTTTTTCGATGTTTTTGGATTTGATTAAACATGACCTGCCATTAATTGATAAAGATAAGATTAACTTGGACAAAATCCAACAACCATACTGATCTATGTCATTGTTTTGATGTGTGTGATCATTGATAGGAATGTCGGTTTCAAAGAGTGAGTACCCTGTATAAGACTGATCTGTTTGGTTTTGAGTGTATCCTTCCTTGTATAAGACATATTGATGTTTGATAAAGTTTGATCGATAGATTGATTAACAAGACATGTGATTAGTTTGATTGTAGACTTTGAGAGTTTGTTTGTTATTGATTTGATTTGATGGACGGTCTATGGTTTCTTGCTTTGATTTTTTATGTTTTTTCGGGGTCTTTTTATGATTTTTAGATTTTTTTTCAGTTATGCCCCCAAGTATGCAAACCTGTATGATATGATGATCTAGGCAATGCACATGGAGACAATGAATTTTTGATATGAGTTATGCTAATGCAAGATGCATGATGAAAATGAAGTTACTATTCGAACAAAGATGATAATGTGTTCTTCATTCTAAAATACACTAATTAAATCAAAGGTAGGAAACGTTTCAGAGATAGGAGTTCAATCCGTTCTAAGAAAACCTTAGACCATCCAACCTAACACACTATGTAACTAAGATTTATGAATGGAGGTGCGGAAAACTTCTTCATCAATTCTTGAAACTTTGATCTTCTTTTGCTCATGTGTGTGCAATTGAATTTATTCTAACTCTTATAACCATCAAAGACCCTTGTAATCCTATGTGACTAGCTATGTAGGTTATTCTGACTTCAAAAGCAACCTGGATAGAGCCTCACAACTAGCAAGCTTTTAGGGCTCCGACAAGGTTATGCAATGTAATCTCTCAAATATTGGTCCATTGCCAGTAGGCGTCCATAGTCCTGATGGAGTTATTCGCATGTTCCCATAGTCAAGCTTTTATTATCACACTTGTATGTGTGATATTTCAGTTATATATCTTTGCTCTTTTTGCCATGATATTTTTATATTGATTTTGGCATAGCACTTTTTCTTTTATTTTTTTCTATTTTGACTTGTAAGTAATGAAACCTTCTTGGGTATGATGAATACAACGACGCTGAAGTAGAACTTTGGGTTTTTCACTAGCCACATGACCAACTAGGTATCTATAATGACTTGGAGCTATTGATTAATGTGTGAGATATAACAATTGATAGATTTTGGGTAACAGGACTTGATAGTGAAACTTCTACCCAACCAAGGATAAAGCTTAATCACAAGGTGACGTTGAAGATGAATGACTAAAGGCCTCCTAAAGACTTCATGAACAAGTATCTAGGAAATGAGACAACCTTCGTTCCTTTTAGTGCAAACAGGTGAATGATTCAGACAATCATCATGTTTTTATTGATGCAACTATATAATGATATGCAACTATATGTTGTGCAATGGTGATATGTAAGCAACTATGATGTACTCAGAAATGAAGATATGCAATGTAGTAAAGAAATATGCAAATGCAGTACTGAAAATTAAAATGAACCCACCCTTAAATGCAATATCTTTTTAGGTGCATGTTGTTATTGAGTTGGTATGAACTTTGTGTAGATAATTAATTGTTCTTTATTTGAAGAGTTGGATGAACCTATCTTTTTCAATAGGATATTCAACTGGGATTCTTTCATGTACAATTTCTGCTATAGCCTCCTTATTTTCAAACCAATCCAGCTATGGTAGACCTTCTTTCCCCTAGTATTTCAAGTGTGGGTGTATGAGGAAAATAGATTTTGGTTTCGAAGTTGTGACATGAGCGGGTGCTACATCTATTTCTATTGATGCACTTGAAGAGGATGATGAAGCCAACCAGGTGTTGATCTCATTAGATGGTGTTATGCTTGTTCTTAAAGAAGATGATGTAACAATTTGGGTGTTGATTTCATTAGCTGGTGCCATGCTTGTTTTTGTTACCACATTGGTGTGTGATAATGGTGCACATACAATTGTTGACAAGTTGTCTTGTGTAGTATAACCTGGATTGGTGATTCCATCGGTAAGGGGTTCATGAACAACTTGTATAGAGACATTAAGATCATGAGGGAGACTAGGAGATATGGAAGATTCATTTGGTGAGATGGGATCTTGTGAGAGACATGGAGGATTATGGCATGGAAATGAAGGGATGGAGGGATCTTGATTAGGATCTAGAGAAATAATGGGATCTTGTTTAGGACATGAAGGTGAAGGGATTCTTTGATCTTGACTTGGAAAGAGATTGTTAGCAAGGATGAAAGGTATCCCCTGATATTTCTTGAGAGATGGATGCTAGATGGGACTTGAAAGAACATCTTGCTCTTGAGAAACAAGGGTGTTATTATGAGTGGAATAGAAAAGGATGAGGGGATCATCATAAGATTATTGGTTGGTGGGATCTTGATAAAAAAATGGGTAGGATGGAAGGGTTTGTTCTCGATCCTGATTTATTTCATGACTAATTTCTTCTGATTTTGGATTGTCCTCTTGACACGGGGAAGGAGTTTGCATGGGATATTTTTGGAAGGTTTCAACACTTTGACCTTATGAGAAAGGATTTTGAATGAAATACTTTTAATAATGACTTGAATTAGATTGGATTTGTACGATGGATAGCCATTGGGAGATTATGTTATTGGATAGAGATGGAATGGATTGGTCTTGTGTGACTTTAGGGGATGGTGAAATGGTGGATAGATATGGTTGATTTGGACTTTGGTTGAAAGGGATTTGATTTTGGTTGAAAGAAGTTTGATTTTGGTTGAATGAATTTTGATTTGGACTTTGGTTGAATGGGGTTTGATTTTAGTTGAAAGGGGTTTGATTTTGGTTGAAAGAGGTTTGAATGTTGGGTTGGTGTGAATTTTGATTTGGAATTTGGTTGAATGGGGTTTGATTTTGGTTGAAAGAGGTTTTAATGTTGGCTTGGTGCGATTGATATGTTGGGTTGAAAGAAAAAAAAGGTTGACCCAACTCTAATGTTGGTTGAGCTGAAGTAGGAATAATTTTGTTGGAGAATGAAGGTTGGCATATTTGAATGGTCTCACAAGAAAAATAAGGTTGGCCTAATAATGGTTAATTCATGGTTAGCACCTCCCTCATCATATTTTCTAACCATCCCCTATGGTTTCTAGGACTAGTCATGTCTCTCATTTGTTGTTGCAAAGTCTTGATTTGTTGAGCTAAGGTTTCTATGGATGGCGACAGAATAGAAATAGGAGGGATGACTTTTTCACCTTTCCTATGAAATGCATAACGCCAGTCCATGATGTTTGCTTGATTGGTTTGGACCTAAGATTGTAACATGTAAGATGTTTTCTCCATTTCTCAAATGTTGCAAAAGTTTTGATTTGATGTTGATGTTGATAATGAAACTTGACTTGTTGAGGGGTTTTGATCTTGTTGAAGTTGGTGCTGCAAAGACACATTAGCAAGCAAAGAAAACAATTTAAACTAAGAAAAGAAAACACTTGTTTAAAGGACTTTTTCAATCCTCATGAATGTCGAGATATTTTTCAAGACCCCATTTTGTTTTCGATAGTGTTTGGGCAATTAGATAGCACATCAAGCAGACTCTCCTAAAGACAAAAGGTCACAAGTATTACCACAACCCACATCTTGATACTTTGTCAGCTCAAACGACCCTGTCACACCCTAGGGTGCGCCCGTTTTTTTGTCTTTTTCCAGAAATTGAACCAAAGAATATTGTTCCTCAATTGGCCTGTTATCGTGGGAGATATATGGTGAGTGTCTTGGGGGCGGATTTTTCCCCACTCTTGCATTGTGATAATTCAAGTGTTTGGTCACTGACTCGGTTTGGCCTCTAAATTCTAAGGTGTTTAATCAGGCTTCTGTTTGGGTGGGCATAGATCCGACGAATTTAATCATCGCTATGCCATTCCACCACCCATTTCTTACAAATTTCATTGAAAACATGTTTATTTTATAGTGGTTTGGAATACTTGGCATTAGCCGTTACCACTTAGGTTGTTCCCCTCTCACAGGCCTTATGGACTTCTCGAGAGGGCAGGCCTGCTAAAAGATTTATCGTAATGTAGGAAATAAAATAAAGCATAAAAAAGGTGGGTCTGGCTTTTTTTATCACCCTGAAAGTGGAAAGCATATACCTATCACCTTATAGACACAAAGGAAAAAGATTCTTTTTAACCTTCATCACATTATTTTTTAAACTATTGGAGATGTTGCTCCAAAAGACATGGTGTTAATATTATGTAATATTGCAATGATGAGTAAATGAAAAACAATTTGTTTGTTTGTTCTTTTTTTTGAACAACACGAAAAGGAAATGTTTATCTAAGCTACCCCTGCAAGGAAATCAAAAGGTTGTTAGCACATGGTGGGCTTTCCAACCTAATTTCTCCTCTCGGTTACAAATTTGACCTCTCTGTTTTTAGAAACAGAGGTAATTATTAACAGAAAACACTGAGAAAATAAATAGAAACATTCTAACCTATTCCTACAAATGTGAACTAAAGTCTAATCAAATTCAAACTAACTTAATAGCAAATGTGAATCACTGTCTGATCAATTGCAAATAACTGTCTAAACAATTGCAAATCATTGTCTGAGCAATTACAAATCAATTATGAAAAAAAATTAAAAGATAGAAGATATAAATTATTTATTCTCAGAGGATTTGATGGTAAGCCCTCTATTGTCTTCTGTCTTTTTATCTCCTTCTTGTACCTAAAATTTTGATCTTATCTTCCCTGCAAGAAAATTGTTACCAAGTTGTGGGGTCTTTATCAAACGAAGGACAAGTTGCAGATGGTAGGTTAGTCACACTAATAATAGCCAAAAATTATTGATAGAAAACATGATGTAAGACATCCTCAAGTATTTCCTTATGATTTTCTCATATATTTAACAAAAAATCTTACTAAAAGGTCATTTGGTATGCAAAAGACATGAGAAAATGAGGTTTAAACAAGAAGGTGTGACTTTAGATAAATTTTAATTTTTTTTATGATAGATATGGAAAAAATAATCATACCAAATGATAGATAATCAAATCACCTTTCCAATGCATTTTGAAGTTCGAAAATCCGATATGCTATGCAAAAGTTATGTCCGTTTTCGTAAAAGCAGTTTTTTGACAATCAAATGCGAATTATTTATGACAAAATTCAAATTAATTATGACAAATGCGAATTATTAATGACAATTGCGTATTACTTATGAACATTGCGAATTATTTATGGCAAATTCAAATTAATTAAAGCAATTGCACATCGTTATGAACAATTGCGAATTACGGTGCTGGCGATTGCGCAACACTTCCTGAAGCGTCCATACAAAACCTGCAAATCACGAAAAAATCATGTTAGAAGGTTAGAAAAGATCAGTTGAATTGAGAAAATAAATCTAATTAAGACTCCCTCAATTGATTTGACAAAGCTTCCATTTCTCTTCTCCTTAGTTGTTATTGAATTGGCTCTCAATTGTTGCACTGGGAATCCTGCATATATTAGACAATTGTTTGAAGACTATGATTCTAGATTTTGTGATTCTAGATTGAATTGAGAAAATGTGTTGAATTTGTAGATTTTCAACACAAAGGAGGTGAGAAATAGAACTCAAGTATTGATTGATAGATAAATAAGCTTGATTGATCAGTGAACTCAATTGATTGGTCTGTTAACATGATTGATTGGTGAGTCAACTGATTAGATGGATTAGAAGACTGAATTGATTGATTAGTAAAAAAAAGCTGATTTTGAGTGAAAATGGGTAATTGAAGAGTTAACTGAGTTAACTAACTAGTTAACTGAGTTAACTAACTAGTTAACTGAGTTAACTAACTAGTTAATTGAGTTAACTAACTAGTTAACTGATTTGATCAATCAATTTGATTTTCAACATGTGCTATAGGATTTTGAAGTTGAATTTGATTTTCATTTTCAATTTGGATTTGAATTTAGAAATTTTGAATGGTCAAATGCACATGAAATTCAACTGAAATTCACATTTGGTGAAATGTTAATTTAGAAGAAATGAAATTAAGTGAAATGAAGTAAAATTCGAATTTGGGGAAGAATGAAATGAAATTAGGTGAAATTAATTAGAATTAGAATTTGAGGATTGGAGGAATAGCTATTAATATATTTAAATAATTTAAATGGAATTATTTAAACATTAGAAATGAGTTTAATTAAATAATAAAGATTATTTAACTAAGGAATATGTCATAATTACCTAAGATGGATGGACCTAAGATGGATGGAAGGGATGAATGGGAATGGATATGTTTGGATTTTGGAGGGATGTTGGATTTAGCAGGGGTAGCAACGTCTCGAGGAATGCCACTAAGGCCATGAACATTAATATTTTCTTTAACATGAAGGGGTTTTTTCTTGAGAAGGTCTACCCCTTTTCCTTTATGAATATCTTGGCTTGTAGGATACTCTTTGCTTTGGGAAGAAGACGCAAGTCCATTATAAGGTGGATATGATATGAGAGAAATAATGAGATCATGAATGGATCGGATTGGACCAAAGTGGAAGAACCCATTGTGAATGTCGGGGGTTTATGAACATCTTGCACCAACACATTAGAATCATGAGGAGAATTATGATCATGAGGGGGACTAGGATTGTGTAGTGGACATGGATCAATGACAGGCTCTTCAAGAGATGAAATGGGAGAAATAATGAGATCATAAAAAAATGAGATCTTGGAGTGTATATGGAGGATTAGGACATGGAGATGGAGGAACAAAGGAATCTTGTGGAGGATCTGAAGGAATGATAGGGTCTTGTGGTGGACATGAGTTTGAAAGGAGGCTTTGATCTTGACTAGGAGGAAGATCACTGGATTCCCCTTTAAAGGTGTTATTCTCTTGAATTTCAATGGGATCGTTAGAAAGGATGGAAGAGATATCTTGATATTGCTTAAGGAGTAGAATGCCAATAGGATTTGAAAAGGTGTCATGTTATTGGATAGGGGAAGGGGATCATCATGAGTGTCTAGGAAGATGGGATCTTGGTCAACATTTGGATGGGGTGATAAGGTTTCAAGATCTTGATCTTGATTTATTTTAGGACTCATTTCTTCATGCTCTAAATTATCCTCTTGACATGGGTTTGGACTTTGAACATGTGCGGGGGATTCTGGAAAGGAATCGATGCTTTGACATGAAGGAGAGGGACTTTGAATGAAATCCTCTGAAACAGGTTTGACGGGTAATGAAGCACATGGTGGCATTGGTCTAGCATTTTGAAGCACAACAATGATGTGCATCATGAATTGGATTAGCTTGACAATCAATTATGGATAGCCCTTGGGAAATTTCATCCTTGGGTGCATTGTGTGATGAGGGCGTTATGGAAGGTTCTTGTGAAACTTTGAAAGATGTAGGGATAGATGCCACAGGAGAGTCGATTTTTTTATGGTGGGATGAGCCATTGGTAGACACAGGTACATAATTTTGATCTTTCTTAGGAAAATCACTTAGGACTCTCTTTAATATTTGTCTAATAAAGCCACCTTCCTTTGGAGACGCATTTGAATCCTTGTGAGGTTTTGACATGATTGGGTTTGGATGTTGGATTTGTTTGAAGGTGATTTGGTTTTGGTTTAGTGTTACACTTTGATTTTGAATTTGGTGTTGGTTAAATTGATTTGACATGTTTGAAATTTGGCTTGGTATGCCTTGCAACTTTTGTTTTTGAATATTTGGTTGTAGTTGTTGATACTGAGTTTGTTGTCGACAAGTGATAGTCGGTTGGACCAATTGTTGATATTGTGCATTTGGTTGAGCATATTGTTGAAATTGCACCATTGATTGTGTTGGTTTGATGTTTTGGACCATTGGTTGTTGGATCATTGGTTGTTGTCGGATAATTGGTTGTTGATGGATGATTGATTCTTGTTGGATGACCAGTTGTCATTGGATCATTGGTTGTTGATTCGAGATTTGATTAAATGGAATTTGATCAAAGTAAGTCTAATTTGGGATTTGGTTGAAATTTGTGGTTTTTGTTTGAAATTATTTCATCATCTCTATTTGAGAGATAAGGGTTGGAATGTCTGATCATTCAATGAGAGCTTTTACATCAATTGGCTCAAGATTTGGGTTTGGACCTTGAAATTTTTGAAATGTTTTGGACATTTGGGATCTAATCTTTTCATGGTTTTTCACTTTTTGTTCCAAGATCTCTTTTTCTTGAGCTAGTTTCTCCTCTAGTTTTTGTATCTGAACATTTGTTTCATCATAGAAAGTTTGACTGATATTGACTTGTTGTTGGGTTGGATAGAACTATGACTGCCTTGGATTAAAACTTGATTGAATTGTATTATTCATTGATCCAATCATCGGTTGATATGTCAAACTTTGTTGCATCATAGGAGCTTGGAACTTTGTTTCAATAGACATGTCACTATGCAATGTTTTTGGGATTTTTGAATTTTTGAAATGATATTGATATGCAACAAAGTGCAATGATAATGTAACTTATGTTTTTTTTTTTCTTTGGAATTTTTGGAATGATAAGGGTATGCAACTAAGTGCAACCTAGATGATTGACAATGCAACTTATATTTTGGACTTTTAAAGATTCAGACAAACTTTAAAATGCAACCCTAAAGATGTGACCCTTAGGAAATTGAAATGAAGTCTAGACCTTAAAAGGATAAAGGAAAAAATGACAATAGGACAGATTGACAATGTCTCACCTATATGCTTGGATACTAAGCTAGGTTTGACAAAATGATCTTGATGAAAAAGGGACAAATGTTGGACAAGGTCAAGACTCCCTAACAATGACTTAGGGTTTAATCTCAAGTTTTGAATTTTCAAATTTGGCAAAACCAAAATTTGAGACTATAGTGCAAAAGGACAATGATAATGACAAAGACCTAGGGTATGGACCCAAGGTATGATATGATAATGACCTAAGTTATGAAGAGACCTTAAGGGTGTAAATGCAACCTTGTGTTATGATATGGACAAAAAATGTTTATGACCTAATGATATGACTTAGGGTTATATGATATGACCTAATGCTATGAAATGTAATGACTTTTGGGACAATGATATGATCTAATGTTATGATACTAAATGACTAAGGACAAATGACCTAATGCTATGAGACCAAGGATGCAAATGCAAATGCATGATTTTGTTTAGTATGACTTAAGTGAAGACCTAATTTAGGTATTGACAATGATTATGCAAAATGTAACCTAAGTGAGGACCTATTTTGGATATAATAATGATAATATCATCTAAATGAGGACCTAGCTTTGGTATGCAAAATGACACCTAAGTGAGGACCTAATTTGGGTATGAAAAATGAAAATGCAAGACCTAGGGAAAATGATTTTAAACCTAAGTGCAAAATGAGGACACTACAATTGAAATGGACTAGAATGAAGAGTAATGATTATGTCATAAGACCTATGTTTGGACTATGCAAATTCTAACCCTAAGTGACATGTATTTTGAGACAAGGATTTCCAATGTTTTGACAAGCCATGTTTGAATGTTGGATGAATACTTGGACAAGATTTTGGACCTTTGTTTAAACCTTGTTTTGAATTTTGTTTGGACAATTGAAACTTGTTTTTGACTTGTTGAATGTTGTTTGAACTTTGAAAACAAGGTTGTTTAGGACCACTTGTGACAATTGTTTTTAATTCAACCTTTACAAGCATAGAAGACAAGGTGTTTGTTTGACTTTGACCCAAGACAATTATGCACCTTCAACAACAAATCTAATGGTTGACAAGGACTTGATAGTCATTGGATCTTACTTGGTTTCCCAGCTACGCCTACTCAAAGCGGATACTTAGATGCTTGACCCCACTGGCTCCACTCCACGACACTCACTTCTTCGGGGCAGCCAAGTATTAGTTCCCATGAAAACTCCTCATGGCGAACTTTGTATCTCTACTAAGAGCCGTAAAAGTGTGAGACGACATCAGAGGTTCAACCTCTTGTACCAATGACTAGAAGGTTTTTGGTCTCTAAGCACAAAGGTTTTTAGTTAGGGCATCCATTCGGGTGGACATAGATCCGACAAATTTAATCGTCGCTATGCCACTCCAACACCCATTGCTTACAACTTTCATTGCAAACACAATTATTTAGAGTGGTTTGGAAGAGCTTGGCCTTAACCCATCACCACTTTGGGTCATTCCCTCTCACCCGACCTTATAGGCTACTCGGAACGCAGGCCCTCTAAAGGTTAACACATGCAAATCATCTAAGAAAACCTGACAAGCACTTGTTCATTAACCTTTAGATATCAAAATGTGTACTAATCTAAAAAAAAACACACACTCTATTTTTTATAAGATTCTTTGGCCGCGTCCTGCACCAAATGCATTAGTAATTTATGTTTTGTCTTCTCTCAATGAATGTGAAGGTGCTGCACAAAATGATTAGTAACACATAAAACCTCTAAGTTGAGTAGAAAAAGCAATATGCAAAAAAACAACATGCAAGCAAAAAGCAAAATAGAAACATGCAAACTAAAAAAATCAATAGGCAAAAAAGCAACATGTAACTAAAAAGCAACATGCAAGCAAAGAAAAGCGACATGCAATGAAAAAAGCTACATGCAAATTAAAAAAAGCAACATACAAGCAAAGAAAAGCAACATGCAATGAAAAAAGCTATATGCAAATTAAAAAAAAAAATGTAAGCGAAGAAAAGTGCCATGAAATGAAAAAAAAACTACATGCAAATAAAAAAAAGCAACATGCAAATGAAGAAAAACAACATGCAATGAAAAAAGCTACATGCAAATAAAAAAAAGCAACATGCAATCAAGAAAAAGTGACATGCGATAAATTAAAAAAAAAAAAAAAATCAAAATAAAATCTATATGTAATTTAAAAAAAAACTACATACAATTAGAAAGATCTATATGCAATTAGAAACTAAGTGATTTGTGTGAAATTGAACAAATTGATTGTATATTGGCTTAGATTGTTGTTCATTCACCTCCTAGAATAATCTAGATGAAGATCAATTGCCTATCCTAATTAAAGCTAAATTGAGAAAACTGATAAATTAACCATCCTAATTAAAGCTAGATTAAGAAAAACAATTGAATCAATTAACCATCCTAATTAAATCTAGATGAAGATTGTTGTTCATTTGCCTTCTTAATTAAAGCTAGATTTTAATATCAATTCTTCCTTTAATTACGCTAGATTTGAGATCCATGAAAAATTCCCCCTTGATGATTGTGAAATTTGATACATGTAGCTACACATCACACAAAAATCAGAAAATTATTAGGTTGTTGTTCACGCTGGATTCACCAAGAAATGTAACTAGGAATTTGGGAATAAGCATCAAAGCACATAATTAGGCAACCAAAAACCTAAAATGCAATGAAAAATGTCCTAATACACTCAAAAGAGCTATGAAGACAAGATAATCAAACCAAATGCAAACCATTACAAACACGAATATCTCCTCCATATTTCTCCATTGTTTCTCTTTCTCCTTCAAATGTGTTGTGGCTATCACCTACAAGGTTGCAAGTGTTATGGAAGCAAAATTGCAAAGTGAAAATGGCAGCGTAAGGATATTCAAGATGTGGTTGATTCTAATGAGAAATGCATCCAATTTATAGAAAAATTGAAAAGAGGACAACAATTAGCAAGAAATCGATATTAGATGCAATTGGATTCAAAAATGGGAAAAGTTAGATTTAGAAAGAAACGCCATTGCACACTTTCCATGCAAGAGGATAAGACTAGTCATCAAATCTAATGTTAGGATAAGATGTCATATCCAAACTCATGACAAATAAGAAAACATGCTTCCAAATTAAAGCACAAAAATAGGAGCCACTTTAGAGAGATAATGAGTTGGAAATTAGGATTTAGCAATTAGGAAATTAGGCGGAAATGATGAATTGGAAATTAGGTGAATTAATTAATAAGTTTTTATTCATTAATTAATTCACAAAAGAGGGGGATTAATTAGCCAATTAAACAATTTTTTAATTGTGACAAGAAGACATGATAAATGAATAAATTATTTAACCTAGAGGGAAAATGACAAATAGGATTAAATGATTAAATCACGGAACCCTAGGAGATGAATTAGAAATGCAAGGATGATAATTAGATCATGACAAAGATAATTGATATAGGGTCAATTTGATCATGATTTAATGATGGAAATTGGATAATTGATAAAGATGAATGATAAATTGATCAAGATTGACAAGGATGAAATTGATAGACACCAATTGATAAGGACCAATGACTAATCGATCCAAATTGATAAGAGATTGATAAATTGATGATTGATTAGGACAAAACCCTAATTCGATATTGAGAAGGGTTGATGATGTCCAATTGACATGATAATATTGATAATGATCAAAGATTGCAATTGATAATGACAATGTTGACAAGACCTAATTGAAAATGCGACAAATGCAAGAAATGTAGAAGAATGATAAAATATCGTCAAATAATAAATTTCAAGTGTGCGACATAGAAGACATGTTAATAGGATACGAAAACCCTAAAATAAGGTCACACAGACATGTTAAAGTATGACACCACAAGCATTGACCATTTTTAGATGCATATATACTCATCTCTTATTAAAGGGGTTGATATATACACATGGTGCACATATAATACTTATGTGCTTCCCCATGGACAACACTAACATTTAATACACCCACTACAATATGTGGTTGATTGTGACAAAGTCCCAATTGCATTTTACTTGGGCATACAAATGTTTTAATCTCCCTCCCATGTACTTGTTGAGGTGGTGGCTTACACATAGGCCCTCGCCCTGGCCCTATTAAAGGGGGTCAATGTTGGTCAAGGCACTATGCCTACCCCATTAAATGATGAAACTCATAACAAAGTTGGGGGGGGGGGGGGAGGGGGGTCGATACACAAAGCGCATAGTGCTTACCATGCAAAATAAGAAGGAAAAGGTGGCGGTCAACCCATGATCTATAATTAAGGCTTACAAAATTAAATTTGCACTTAATTCAAATTACATATTTTTACCAATCGCAAATAGAATTGCATGACTATGCTCTTTAACCATTGAGATTATAGAGTTAGGTTCATTGGATCAATTACAACTTTATGAAATTAACTAACTACTTCAATCTTCATAATTAAAACTCAAAGAAGCAATCAAAACTGTAAAGAATAAAAGGGAATTAATTATAAGACAAAAGAGAAGAAGAGAGATCATGAGCTTGATAACGGAGTTCGATCAACATGAGCTACATCTTCGGGTCTGCTTCTCAATGTAAAACCACTTTATTGATGACACCAAGCATTAATCACCTTATTACATCATCCAAGCTTTAAACCTGCATTACAACATCTCTCACAGTCTTCTCTTGCACCTAAAGACACTCCCGTACTCTTTCTTGGGTTAGTCTTCAATTGCCTCTTAACCCAATTACACTGAAGAGTATTACAAATTGACAAATTGACAAATGTCTTTGTTCTTACAAAAATCCTCAAGATTCTTACCCTCCCACTCTAGATAATTCTAATTCATCTCCAAAGAAAAATTCATTGCTTTTACAAGCCAAAACTCCCCCTTATATACACTTTTACGTTCTATATATAAGGGTTAACAAAACATTTCCCCATTCTACTAAATTAAGCCTAGGCTATAACAATGTATATCCTTATTTTACATTCAAAATATTGATGTGTGATTCTTATTTTTTCGAGTCCGTTTATCATTATCTTGAAAAGCCTTTGTTTTTAAAAACAACCTTTTAAAATGAGCTTATATGGTTCAAACTTGTGTAAATTTGCAGGGGCCTCGAGCCCTATCTCCACAGAATGCCTCATTTAAAAAAAAAAATTGTTTTATGCCTTCACCATTTGTGAAATACATGTGAGTGCATTGGTTGTGAGGCATGAACGGTAATGGGTAGGTTGGTGGTTTAAACCATCACCTCCCCAATATAGGCTTATATTAACTTTAAATAAAAACTTGACCATTATCACATCCGAGAAATCCATTGGCTCTAGCAGTGGAGAGGAAAAGTAGAGAGGGGGAGGTCAAGTCTTCTGGATCCTCCTAGATCATTCCTCCTTATTGAGAATAATTTGGACCACCAAAAGGTATACTTTTACATAAAAGTTAAGTGAGGGCAATGTCGCCTCACTTGCCCAGTATCATTTGTTCATCCTGGTAGAATTATGAACATCTGGACCATCACAAACAAGGTGAAAAATGAGATAGCATTGCTGATACAATTAACCATTCTTTCAAATTTATTCTTATCAATATGTATTGTCGCATCCACAATCCACATAGAACTAGTAGAACAACAAACAACAATACTGAAAATATTGATGTGAAAGAAAAAAAATCAACATGCTGAATCTCTTGAATAGGAACATTGTTAGAAATGAATAATTCAAACCCTCTTTTACCACCTTATCTTGAAGGCTTAAACATTCTTTCAATTGATCCTCACACTGTACTATCTGTGATATCTTGTCATGAATATAATCTTCACACCTAATATCACTAGCTATTATAGACATGAGGGTTAAGGTATTGGTTGCATTCATAATCATCTTCAAATGCCCTGTGTTTAAGCCATATCTATCATTCTTCATGCAATGAGATTTCACAATGAATTCAATTCCATCCTTAAAAAAATCATACATGTTATGTTCCCTGTAGAAAATAGTCTTTCTATCATACAAATAAGGACTTCCTAAAACCATCTCGTAGATGTCAAGTGGAATTAAATCCAACTCTACCTCATCTACAAACTTGGATGTGATTGCAAATTAGAGTTTACATTGTCTTGACACATGTAACCGAGAATTATCATGCACCCAACCCAATGGATATGGTTTAGGATGAGATGTTGTTTTTAATCCCAATTGCTTAACAACTTATTCAGAGATTAAGTTCACTTGTGATCCACTATCTATGGGTGTATCAATTTTACTTTGTTTTACAATAGCCCTTATATGAAATAATTCATTCCTTTTACTTTCAACAAGGATCTCATTACACTTTACAAAAGAAGCATGGGGACTTGTACTAGAAATAGGAATGATACCTTTTATACCCACAACTATGATATTGGTTTCATCATCGGAATTTGAATAGAGATCCTGCACGATAGCTGCAGTCTTTTGCTTACCCTTTCGATCCTTGAACCATATTGGTTTCTAATCAGGTTGCAATTTCTAACATTTTGCATCTTCGTGCCCTTTCCTTTGACAGTGTGAGCAGTAAGGCTTCTCCTCTTGTTTCTTCATGGAAGTTGTCCGCTGTATTTTCTCCTTCCCTTTCTTTCTCCCTTTGTGCTTAACAAATTCCATTAAAAGACTCTCATGGCTATTCCTCGAGCTTGTTTCAAGACTAATGGCTTGCACACTAACTTCTTCAAGGTTAGTTGGATTAAACATAAGTATTGTATGCCTCAAATTCTCACGTAATCCACATATATACTTTAACAAAGTTTCTTGTGTGTATAAAGGAATGCCCAAAATTAAAGCTCTTTTCCTAGACTCCTGTGTACATTCTTGTACACTTTTTCCTTTCTCTTGCCTTAATGATTTCCAATTCATTGCTTCTTTTTGCATGTGACCTAATGGATATAATTGTTTCTTAAGTGCAGCTATAAACTCAAACCAAGAAGAAATAATTTTACCATATCGGCTAAGATCTTTCTAAGTTCTGCTCTCCCACCAGATTAAGGCTGTGTCTCCTAGGCAAAGAGTGGCTGATTGGATCTTTGAAGCATCACTAGTAAACTTTTGTATCCTACAATAAACTTCAACTTGTTTTATCTAGTTATCAAGTTTCTCTGCATCTAGTTCTCCATTATAAGTTGGCAATTAACATCAAGCTTTAGCAAAGGCAAATTAGATTCAGGTTTCACAGGTTGTTTCTTCTTTGAAAAATAAGTAGACGAAGAAGATGAAGAGGATGGAGACATGGAGGTTCAGGAGGGTCACTACCACCTCCTACTCCTTTACCTTTGTCATCTTTTGAAGAGGATTCACCTTCCTCCTCCTTCTTTCTATCGTTGCCTTCCTTTTTCTTATATTCTTGTCCTTGTACAACTCTTCCACCATCATCTTCATGTCTGGGAACACTTTACAAAATTGTTCTTCATTCTATAAGAGTTCAAGTTTGAGAGATTTTCCTTTTTTGATTGTGCCATCATTGATCTTCGAGTAGCTTGCCTTGATCCGAGCTTCAGATCAAACTCTTCAAATGCATATTCTCATCGCTTTAATTTCAACCTAGTTAACATCCACCACTTTCAATTTCCTGTTAAACTGCTTTGATACCAACTTGATATGTAATTAAGGATTACAAAATTAAATTTGCACTTAATTCAAATTATAGATTTTTCTTGATCACAAATAGAATTACATGGCTAGGTTCTTTAACCGTTAAGATTATAGAGTTAGGTTCACTGGATCAATTACAACTTTATGATATTAACTAACTAATTTAATCTTTGTAATTAAAACTCAAAGAAGCAATCAAAACTGTAAAGAATAAAAGAGAATTAATTATAAGATATAAGAGAAGAAGAGAGATCACGAGCTTGATAACGGAGTTCACTCAACATGAGCTATGTCTTCGAGTCTGCTTCTCAATGTAGGACCGCTTTATTGATAATGCCAAGCGTTAATTGTCATATTACATCATGATGCTGGTGCATCCTTGGTTCTTGGTAATCTTGCATCAACCAAAAATATTTTCTTTTTGTTTGTTCCTGTTTTGCAGTTTCAACATTTCATTATGAGTTTCTTGGCATTTGCTCACTATATCTTGCAGAGTTGGATTTTGATTGTGGACATGTTCATTTGGGTTATCCTAAGTCCGCAGGATATTTGGATCTTTTCCCAAAAATTTATCGCTTCTGGAATCCGAGACAATTTTCTGGCTTAGAACACTAGAACCACTTGGACCTATTTTGCTATTGGTGAATCTTGCGGATCATTTCTGTAGCTTGCGGTGCTTCAATTAATTGTTTCCAACTTTCTTTGGCATGTGTCCAACCTTCCCTTAGGTCTACACTTCATCTTATGGATTTTTTGGATGGATCTCTTTGGCGGAGGCCGACCTTGTTGTTTTACATGTTTCATATTGTTCATCAGGGATTGTTTCACCTTGGGTCGACATGGATCACCCGTGATCATATAAATCAATGTAATTAAGCATTTAGAATAAATTTTGAGAAGATAAAAAATAGATCTGTAGGTTAGGAGGTCCGGAGTTGGCTTGCATTCTTGCTTGAGTTGAATGTTGCCTAACACACATGTTTTGTATTTAGGCCCGTGAGTTGAAACTAGGAGCCCACATGTTGCCGACAATTTGTAACTGTTAGAAATTAGGATATTAGGATACTAATCATTATAAACAAGTTATTAAATAAATGAAATAATAATCATACATGCATAAATATAGACAAATTACACAAGATATACATGGGGAAAACCCTTTCGGGTAAAAAACCCCATAAAGAATCATTTTATTAAAACACTTGCAAATACAATCTATCATAAAATAGACTTGAACCTGGGGATACTCCTCCAATACTTCCACATGGCCAATAATACAGGTTTTGTGCATAGTGATACAACTCACCATAAAGCTCCAAATTCACACGCCTCTCAAATAAGAGAGAACCTCCTTAAATATAGAAGGAAGGGTGGCTTCACTAGTCACACCTTTTCAATAACCCCCACTCATAAATAATTAATAATCTAATAATTATTAAATTATAATTATTTCAAATGGGATATGCTTATAAAGCATATAAGATATAAGGTTTTATAACCTTATATTAGAACATTATATATAAATGTTATAAGGATGTGATCCCTAATAACATTATGTTCTAACAGTAATGGATTTTCATGATTTAAAATAGTTTCTCATGCATTGCCTCCATCACTTTGAGTTGTTTCTGTTGTGTAACTCTTGCTGTACGGTCTAAATAGTTCTCTTTGAGGACCCTCCCGCCGTGACTGCACCACATCATCCAAGCTTTAAACCTGCATTACAACATCTCTCACAGTCTTCTCTTGCACCTAAAGACAATTGCATACTCTCCTCAGGTTCGGCTTCGATTGCCTCTTAACCTAATTACATTAAGAGCATTACAAATGTACAAATGTCTTTGTGCTTACAAAAATCCTCAAGATTTTTATTCTCCCACTCTAGAGAATTCTAATTCATCCCCCAAGAAAAATTCATTGCTTTTATATGCCAAGCTCCCCCTTATATACACTTTTACATTCTATATATAAGGGTTAAGAAAATATTTCTCCAATCTCTTAAATTAAGCCCCTATAACAATGTATATCCTTATTTTACATTCAAAATCTTGATGTATGGCTCTTATTGTTTCGAGCCTGTTTATCATTATCTTGAAAACCCTTTAAAAGCATTTTTTTAAAAACAACCTTTTATAATGAGCTTATATGGTTCAAACTTATGTAAATTTTTTTTTGGGGGGGGGGCTCAGGTCCTATCTCCACTGAATGCCTCAGTTTTTAAACAAATTCATTTTATGCCTTCACCATTTGCGAAATATGCACGAGCGCATTGGTTGCAAGGCATGGACGGTAATGGGCAGGTTGGTGGTTTAAATTACCACCTCCCCAATATAGGCTTACATTAACTTTAAATAAAAACTTGGCCATTATCACATCCAAGAAATCCGCTAGCTCTAGTGGTGGAGAGGAAAAGTAGAGAAGGGGAGGTCAAGTCTTCTAGATCCTTCTGGATCAACCCACCACCCCCCTTTGCAGTAGGGTGTGCCACCTTCCATGGTGAGAACCCCCTCTTCAGTACTGCTCCCTCCCTCCACATAGAGGTAAAGTGGATAATCTATGCAAACCAAGCCAATCTGCTACATAGAGAAAAGAACATGAAGGTCGATAAGATGATAGAGATTCAATCCAACATTCCAAACAAGGATATTCAAACTAAAACACTACGACATTTCACTAATCATTACCGATTCAACAGATGACAACTTACCACTACCCAGCTAAATTAACTCAACTTGACCAACTAGGTTGTGAGTGTGTGATAGCTCAATAGGGCACATATGTAAGATTACCGAACCAAATTCCTCTTCTGAGTGATACTCTTCCTCTTGTCCGGAGGCTTGTTCATTTTTTGCATCCAACTTGGCACATCACAACAATAATCAACTATAATTAAAACGTATATATATATATATATATATATATATATATATATATATATATATATATATATATATATATATATATATATATATGTATGTATGTATGCATATACACGTATATATGTATACATATATACATGTACATACATATAAACATGTACATACATATAAACATGTATATGTATGTATGTAGATGTATATGACATGTATATATATAGACGTATATGTACATGTATATATGCATATACATACATATACATCTACATACAAACATATGCATATATATGTATATACATGTATATACATATACATGTATATATATATATATATACATATACATGTATATACATATATATACATATACATGTATACATATATATATGTATACATGTATATGTATATATATATATATACATGTATACATATATATACATATACATGTATACATATATATATGTACATGTATACATATATATACATGTATATGTATATATATGTATATACATGTATATACATATACATGTATATGTATATACATGTATATACATATATATACATATACATGTATATGTATATACATGTATATACATATATATACATATACATGTATATGTATATATATGTATACATATACATGTATATGTATACATATACATGTATATATGTATACATATATATGTATATATGTATACATATATATGTATATATGTATATATATGTATATATATATGTGTGTGTGTGTGTGTATATGTATATATGTATATATGTATATATATACATATATACATATATATACATATATACATATATACATATATATAAATGTATACATATATATACATGTATATATATATACATGTATATATCTATATATATACATGTATATATATATATATATACATGTATATATATATATATATACATGTATATATATATACATATATATACATATACATGTATATATATATATATACATGTATATATATATATATACATGTATATATATATATACATGTATATATATATATATACATGTATATATATATATACATGTATATATATATATACATGTATATATACATGTATATATATATACATATATATATACATGTATATATATATGTATATATATATGTATATGTATATATATGTATATATATATACATGTATATATATATATATACATGTATATATATATATATACATGTATATATATATACATGTATATATACATGTATATATATATATATATATTTCATCTTTTAATATTCAAAATATAAGAATGATTGCACATTCATTCATCCGATTTCTAATCAAGATAGATAGTTTCAAAGCATATTCATGTGCTTAAAGTATTTTAACTAGAACAAGCAACAGTAAATAGTAATGTCAAAATGGGGTGTAACACAAGTAATGTTGAAAATTGTAAGGAGTTTGGAAAATGAGAGAAAAACATTGATCTTTCTTATACTTAAGTCTTCAAGGAAAGAGATTTATTTTTTATGTTTAGTTAATTGATCCTAGTATCATTATGCAAGTTGACCCTTTTTACTTTGTGTAAAGAACTTATACAAACACACACTTTGAAAAATATTGATCAGTCATCAACTCTCTGCCTGAAAGACTGCCCATTAGAAAATCTTGCGACCTAGCAACAAGCCCTTACGACTCTATCCCCAACTCGCAAGATGAAAATGCTAAGTCTTCATAACCTCGAGATCTAGCGACTGAGGGAAATTGAACTGCCACTTGCCAATTCTCGACCACAAAATGTTAAGTCCTCGTCACAGCAGCGACTTGGAGATAGTGGTAACTTTAACCCTGTCACATACTCATCAACATAAAACTATTTATCTCTTAACCACTAGCACTTCACTCACAAGCTCGTGGCTTGATCAGGTCTTCAGACATTTAACTTCGCGGGCTCGCGATAACCATCAAACTTAACCACAAACTGTCTAGTTGCTAGCTCGTGACCTAAAAATGCTAACATTAAACAAACATGAGAGCTAGCGACAACTGTATGAAATGAGTTACTTGCTAACTCTCACGACTATAATGTATGACATCAGACCAACTCGAGACCTCGTGACCAAAGCAATTTCACTAACAATCTCCAGCTCAGTAACATAAAACGCTAACACCCAAAAAGCTAGAGACCTCGCGATGTAAACCCAAACCAACTTGTCGCCAGCTTGCAGCTTGATCACGTCTTTAGAAATTTTACCTCGCAAGCTGGCAATAACCATAAAACTTAACCACAAACTATTTGGTCGCTAGCTTGCAACCTAAAAATGCTAACATTAAACAAACATGAGAGATATCGACAATTGTGGTGGCAAGCTAACATGTACGAGGAATTTTTAAGGCTTGGATGCTGACTCATTCTTGAGGGACTAGTTTGAAGGTTTCTCCTGAGTCAAGGTTGATTAGACAAGCGAGGATGACGGTTTTAGAGGCATAAAAGGATTGGATAGCTTTTGAGTTAGAGATGGGAGATCACGGATTTCTCTGAGAAATTAGAGCTTAGGCTGCTTGTTGTCAGGGATTCTGAAGTAGAATTTGTCCAATCAAGGAAGAATAAAATCAGAACAAAATCGTTCACAATAGATGAACCTTAGCAGGATGCAGTGGATTTGATAGGCATGACTTCTAAAGTCTACAGTCATGTTGAAAAACACCAAAATAATGTTTTTTCACGTGAATGAGCATCACCAAATGAAGTGTTAAAAGGTTATAAATACAATGGAGTGGTGACTTAATTGGTAGAAGAGAAAAGAAACCTTAAATTTTTATTTTCTGAGAGTGGTTTTTTCCTCAGAAAAGAAGATGATGTTTGAGCAGGATGGAGCATGGAGTTGTGTGCTTTGTGATACCGGATGGGTGTTTTTTTGTTTTCTCCTGTGTGAGTTTGTTTATTGTCATAGGGGTTATGAAAGTGAGAAGGATTGCCAGAGGGGGTGTGAAAGCCTTTTCTTATCAAGAAAGGCCAAGCTTGGCACATCCTCTACTTCTACTCTGCCACAAGATGGCAGGGGGTTTGAAGAAGGAGCCCGCAGAGGAATGAAAAAATGATTTGTTTGGGTGGGGAGTGATAGCTAGTCATTTTGTGACGACATGGAAGCTACAACCCCTCCCCAATATATTACATTTACCCTAAAGCTCCCTTTTCCACTTTCCCTGATCGTGGGCATGAAGGCTCGAGCTCCTCTTTCCATTTTGTCTGTCCCTGGGCATGAAGGCTTCCTCCTCTATTTGGAAATGATCTGTTGGAAAAAATGTAACATCTCACATTCCATCTGAAGGCATCAGGGTGATAATGGCATGGCTCAAGCAGTTTTGCAAGTTGTATAGTCATTGGGGTTCCTTTTCTGGTTCTAGTAGTGATTCTAGACTCTAGGTGAAGGGAGAAAGTTGTATAGTCATTTACAGAGCAAATGAAAAGCATTTAGTGTCAAGCTTTGTGCAGGTTCTTGAAGGAGTTATATATAAATTTATTTTGTGACGGTCAACCGAAGTAGTAATTTTATTCAATAGAAATTAAATTCTGATCTATTTCTCTCTAGTGTATAATTCTATCTCTTTCAAAAGATTAGAATCATGAGTTTTAACTTTTTTTATATGTTGCATTGTTATGGTGTATGTAATTTTTCATTTAATGCTTCCTATTATACCCAGGAATGCAAAATTTCTATTAGTTTGGAATCATATTAAGGATTCACCTCATTATAATTGGTGGGCGGATTATAGGTATGAGTAAATGCCAACTTTATGGAAGAGGGAAAACATGTACATGATAGTCATAGAACACCTCCATATATATTACATAAACATCCATAACATATAAAATCATAAGAGTATTAAGAATGAAAGTATCAAACACCACAATAGATAGGAATACAACATAATTAGTAAAACATGCATGCAACTCAATTAAAGGGAATATCTTTTGAGGATCCAATTCCATGATAGATGTTATAGAAAAATCATAATTTCATAATCAAAGGAAAACAAGAAAACATATTCACCCACAATAAATCAACTATTATAATTGGAAGGCCACTTCACCAAGTCAACATCTAGACAAAAGACTAGTGCCTTATCCTAGGGCATAGAGTCACTTACAATTCAAAGATAAAACTGATAATAAACTTCAATAAGATTCATTTGCAGATAAATAGGAATGAATATGCCATTACATACACAACCCATATTCATACGTAAACTGAAAAACCCTTGACCATTCAATTCACAGTGAAAACATAAATTCAACACAAAGACAATTATGTGAAGATCTCAAACTGCAAATGATATTGATATTATATTCATAATGATATCGGAAAGTAAATTCAAAATGCAATTCATCTATGCACTTATCAAATTCTTGAACAGTTGAACTATTATAACTATATAAGAGTTTTCAACATCAATAAAAGTGGCCAACTGGCCATCCCTCTCTATCGATCAAAAAGAAAAAGAGGCCATCCTCTCAAATTAATCTTGGAATCCTTTTATAAGATGAGGATTCAACAAGCTTAGAATTACTGTGAGGAATCTTGGGTAGCAACCTGACATTTCTTCTTTTGCTTTAGCATGGCTTGCCACCTGTCCACCTCTTTGTTTGTTGGCCAACTGAATGCCTTTACTTGTTCCAACTTTGCAACTGAATCTATCCATCTGGCATCTGTAACTACCCTGGCCTCAACAATAAACTTTGCATGGTCAACCTCAACCTTGAACAGTGAATCAAGCATACCGTTAAGGAAATCAACATCAACCTGTTCATCTATATGCTTGATTATTTCTTCTTGCTCCAGAATCAAATCAAATTCACTGGTCCAATTAGAAACTGATTTCAAATCTCCATTACTACCATAAATTGAAGGCACCAATTTACTATAACCTTCCCCAAATGTCTACAATTTTTCATTTATAAGCACATCCTTCCCTGTGAAAAATGCATAAGCTACATTCATTACCTCCACCACATCTTTAGTGTCACTGATCTTGGGAGGGAACTCGTCACTATACATCATTGTAGTATCTAGCTTATCCATTAATCTGCTTCTTCTTGACCAAACATTGAACAAAGGTCCAAGAAAAGTGACAGCCTCAGAGGATGTTTTACTTGCCTCTTTCAAAGAAATGTGCAAATCATGCACTACCATCAATTTTACTTTCAATACATTAATCCTTAGTTTCAGAATTCCTGACACAACATAGATAGCCTTGACATTTTGTTCCTTTTCAAGCTTTTCAATTTTCTCTGTGTATTCCTTCATTTTTGTTGTCACATCAGTTGGTATTTCTTGTACTTGTTCTGTAATCTGTATTGGAGGGGGTTCATTTGCAATTTTTTCTTTCAACTCCACTAACTCTTCCTCCAGAGCGCCCTTCTTCATCAGTGTCTCTTCATATTTTTTAGATAATGCAATCAATTGGCTATATGTTTCTGTGTATCTTGACAAATCCTCTGTTTTTGATAAATTCATGAAAGAAAAGTTTGAGTAAAAAATGAGGCAATCTTCATGTCAGTTGTGTTCTGCAAATTCCAGATCATTCTGTCAGCTTTCATTTCTACTTGGATATTTAAAAGGTGGGGCTTTTGAGTGGAAGGGGCCAAAGACCAAGCAACAAGTGTCTTTGACTTAGGATTAAATACTAATCCTTATTACATCTCCAATTTCAAATTCAGTTTTAAACATTGGGTCCTCTTGCTTCCTAATTTGATCAATAATAAAAATAGATTGGATATCCCAGTCAGGCATCATAATCATACCAATACTCTTAATCAATTATCTTGCTTGTTCCACAGATATTTGCTCCCTGTCAGGATCATATTCTTGCAGTGCCTTGATGATCTCCTCTTTCTTTTCTACATTTCCTTCCTCTATGATCAGATTTTGTCTTAATTGATTTTGTTTCAACCTTGTCAATTTTTTTAAAAATTCATCTAACTTAATAAAGTCATCATCTTTCATGAACTCATTCGACAACATCACATGCTCATCAAAGCCTTGAGAAAGGGCTTCATTTGTTTCTCCCTGTTCTTCATTCTGCCCCGCTTCTCTGAGATGTGTCCTTATTTGATGAAAGTAGTGTCCTTGTTTCGTAACAATTTCTCTAGCAGGGTCTCTCCTCACAATTTTACCGACCTCTTTGGTTTTTTGTTTCTTTGCAGCTGACACTCGGGTAGATTGAACTTCATCCCCACTCTCTACATCATCAACAGACATACTAAGTGGCCTCTTTCCATGTGAAGAATGTCCATCTTGGGGGTCTTGCTACTGAGCAACAACTTCTGGAATTTGAGGCATTTGTTCCATCAGAGTTTCATAAACTCAACATTTTGTTAATCCTCTCCAGGTACAGGTTATCAGGGCAAAAACCTAAGAAACTAGGGTCAACAACCTTCAATTCTGCTTCAACTCTCATCAAATTTTTCCATTTTCTTCTCCTTTCTTGTACTTCCTCTTTTATCAGCAAATTTCTAACCACATCTTCATCATCTAATGGCTCATGGTCCTTTATTGTGGCCCAAGGTGTCATTTTTGGCAATGCACATTTAATAAATTGCTCAGGATCACAAAATCTAGACACATCATTAGCCAACCTATATTGTTTAAGGAAATTATTTACTTCATCAAAGGAACTCCTACCAATGGTAAAATCAGACACAACCCAAAGTCTAGGAAGAAGAGAACCCTTCCTGTGTTTGTCAAGGTATTCTTTTTCAACTAGGGTCAATTGCCAAATAAAATCCATAAAAGCAATCCTAATTGGAACAAATTTTGGTAAAATATGGGGAGGCTGAGGACACCCATAGACTCTGATCATAGTAAAGTTATCAAAAAAGAAAAAATCCCCCCAGTTATGTGAAATAGACCAGTTTGGAACATACTGGTAAGGTCTCAAAACTCTCCTAACATTAATTGACAATCGTTCCCTATTTATTCCCAACATTTCCATAATTGGCAAAACAATCCAATTTTCAAAGAAAAGGAAAGAAGAATGGGGAGAACTACTGTCCCAAACATGAGTCCATCTTTGTATTGGCATTAAGACACCCAATTCTTCTTTGAAAAGCTCCAACTCTTTATCCATGAACTCAACATAATAGAACAAGATTAAATGCATCAACAATGAATAATGCTTGAAAGTAGGGCTGGGTGCACCACTCTGAATTTCAACTAGAGCATTATGAATGTGTTCAACCACATAGCTCACATAATCGTAATCTTTGTTAACATTTGGGTGTTGAATGTCCATAGCCATCATCAATAATTCAGCTGACAAGTTGTTGAATCTCCATCAAAACCCAACACTTTGCATAATCGATAGATTGTACAATGCATATAATGGTGGATAGGTGTGATGTCAAATGGTGGTTCAATACTATCTGGAATTATAACCAGTTTCCTATTCACCCTAGGCATGTATCTAGGCATTACATGCTTCTTGATAACACCTTTGTATTTTTCATAATCCTTTGCAATCCGCTCCAAATCTATATCTGTACATGCAACACCAGTAATCTGGAAAGCTTCAACAAAGCTAGCTCTGTTATTTGAAACTAGGGCAGATTGGGTCTTTCTTTTGATTACCCTAGATACTGATCAATAGCATTTGGCCAACTCTTTGATCAAATCCACATCAACATACACATCCAGCACAATTAACTTTGCCATATTGAAATCCCAAGGGTTTGACATCGAGACACCCCTAACCCTATTATTCCAGAAATAATGAAATAGAGCAGAACCAATCATATTAAGCATGGCCGGGTTTCTGCATTGGATCCATAAATATTTCCATGCCAAATCATTTGTATTCAAAGCAACGAAAGTCCCTGGCAGCAAATCTACAAATTCTTCTTTGTATTTCTTAACCATCTTTTCCTCAGTGGCCTTGGGCTTGGAACCTCCAGGTTCTCCACTTGTCGTGGCCTTGGGCTTGGAACCTCCAATTCCACTCGTCGCCTTGCTCATTTTAGCTATAGGAGAACAACTTAACCAATTTTCTGAAATTTTCCCACACTCAACACTCTGAATTTTCCAACGTTGTTGCAGAGCTCAATTCACTGGATTACCTCGAAGATAGAATGCATTAATGCAATTATACAAAATCTTGGCTCGATCATGCAATTTATGGTATTTGGGCATCGTCACTTCTCTCAAGTCTCATTAATTGCCACACTTGCATGAACTAGCTACTGTGGCATTAATTCAAAGCTGAAGTACTTGAGTGAAATTTGAATTCATGCCCTTCTATTTGATTGGCGATTGCCATTCAAAACTTTTACAGAACCTGACAAACAAATCCATGTGTCAATCCCCATCTTTAATCACACACTCGCAACTAGTTATAACGATTTGGAAAGTAATCAACGCATTAGCAACAATGCTACCAAATCCTCTTAATCGCAAGCTCGCAACCCCTTTTACGAATCCTTAAAGAATCTCGTGAGTGAGCGACAACTATTGATCTTCATCAAGCCCTTCATTCGCAACCTCACAACAACATTTGTAATATTCTTTCTTTACCTACGAGCTGGTGACCACCGCAAATCTAACAAAACAACTTATTTCATCGCAAGCTCGCAACTCGAAACTTAACTTGAATTAAACCCTTGCGATCTTGGGACAACAAGACACTTAACCACCATCGCATGCTCGCAACACTTTTTGACTTAAGACTTACAAACCCTCGAGCATGCGATGAGCACAAAATCAGACCAAAACTTACCTGTCGCCGGAGCGCAACTTAAAATGCTAAACAACTTCAAAACTTGCGAGTAAGTGACGAAACCAACTAAGCTGTGATACCAACCACATTGCATGATTGCGAATTAAAATGACTTAACTGCGAACACCTCGTGGCCTTGCGATAACATAAAATCACACCCAGTCGCAACCTCGCAACATAAAATGGTCAAGTACAAAACATCTTGTGAGGTAGTGACAACTAAAATCTCCCAGTACTCACAAGCTCGTGACTTAAACTGACTTGATGATAAAGGATCTGCAAGCTAGTGATAACCATAAAATCTCAAAACTTTTTATCTCTTGACTGTAGTGACCCAGCGAGTACCAACAAAAATCGACGTTTTATGTTAATTACCATCATAAACAGGCGTAAGCAGTGGCACACAAACCATTAATGACTTACTTGCTAACTCTCGCGGCTATAATGCATGGCATCAAACCAATTCGAGACCTCGCGACCAAAGCAATTTCATTAACAATCTCCAGCTCGCTAACATAAAATGCTAACACAAAAAAAACTAGAGACCTTGCGATTTAAACCCAAACCAACACTCGCTAAATCGCCACCTAAATTGTTAAACATGAAATTTATCTGTGAGTTAGAGATGAAACATTAAACATGTCTCATTGTTTGACCAACTGTTTGACCACACTTGACGTTGACATGGACAAATAAAGAGAGGACAACTCAGATTTTCAACGCACGACAACTTCAGTTTACTAGCCAACTAAGACAATAAACAAACACAAAACCCTAATCACCATGAACATCATATTAAGCATTTAATGTAGAATAGTAGAAAGGTTCTAACAGTTATGCAATATGAATAATTTTATGGATCTTGTGACACAAATTGTTGCATTTCATGTTCAACATATTGTGGAACCAACTTACGAATAATTCAATTGTTTACTAATAATTCAGAAAATAAATTCTAATTGTTTACTAATAATTCAAATTCACAATTAAAAATATGAAATAAGTATCCGTTCTGATTGACAAATTCAAGGAATACAATATCAAAAATCATCAATGACAACTATAGTATTGCAAATTGAAATTGTAATATGACTCAAGAAATGTAGTATAATTATAAATACCTATAAACTAACTGCTAATTCACTTCAGTGACTCAGTTCGAGGCTTCTATATCCCAAATGGACTCAAGATCCAAAAACTGACTAGTACTAACAAGTTCATCTTCATTCTGAGTCGAGTATTCAAAAATTTCTTCGTCTTCATGTTGACTTTGTGATCCATCATTTGTCTCAGCACTAGCACTAGTAGTAGCACTACCAGCTTTTAAAGTGTTGCACAACCCTCGTCTTTCATGCATGGAATTCCAGATTGCCAGTGCCCTATCATATGGAAAATCTCTAACATTATATTGAGTTATAGACAACCTCAAGCAAGTTTCCAAATTTTTGTCTAATTTGTTTCTGATCTTTGATTTCAAAAGCCCTAATGCACTAAAAACTCTCTCATCTTCCACCAACCCCAATATCATTGTTTGACATAAATTAACAAGTTTCAAATATTCTGGTATTGCAATACGCAAGGCTTCACTTTGATCTATCCTTTTCCAAAGCCTTGTGATTGATCGAGGTTCAAATGGATTATCCAAGTTAACCAACTGCTGTTTCATAAGCAATGCAAAGTGTTTGCATTGTTTTTTAAGATGATCTGAATTTAAAATTCCTTCTATTGGCTGTCCATTGCAATATGCATCTTTTGAAAATGTCAATATCAATTCCTCTAGTTTTTTATGAAGCATATTTGCATCATTTGGATTATCTCCAATTGAATGCCAAAATTAAGGATACACATAACCCATGGCTTCAAGTATTTCTTCTCGAGGGAATATTTCACGAATCTCAATTGTAAGCTCATATACAATAGACTTCAAATTATCACTAACAGATTTAACAATCCTGTCAAAATCTTCCTTTTTAACTGGTAGTGCTCTGCCTTGCTTGCCCGTCTTAGATTGGTGCATTAGAATCTGAAATCCTTTTACAAAGACACATAACTCATTTTTTGTATTGAAATGTAAAAAAAATTCAGCATAATTCAAATCTATAATTATCTGCCACCTAAAAAAATTTGGGCTTCACCTTGATAGATCTGAATATAGACCATCTAGGCTCAAGCATGTCATTTTACGTAGAGTGCTATACTCATTGATATACATAGTTCTGTCTTGGGCTTTCTTAACAAGTTTGTTCATTTAATCCAACATGGGGAGAAGACTAGTTAAAGTTAACAGAGTCTCTATATCACTTCACTTATGTAAGAGATCGGGAGCTTTGTCTATTGTGAGGCGTTGCTCATACATTAGTCCAATCAAGGATTGATATTCTGTTAGAATTCCTTCTGTTGGTCCATGGAAGGAGATCCATCTGGTCTCAACATCCATGAGAAGCTTGTTTCCTGCTATTACTCCCTCAACAAAAATTTGAAATTTTGCAAAATGTTTAGGACTTCGTTAGAAGTATGAGTGGAGCTCGTGGACCAGATCTTCAACTTTTGACACTGTAGGGAAATTGCTTACAATTATATATGCTAAATTTGTTTGATGGTCCATGCAGTGAATTCCAACCATGTATGGTGCAATACTAGTTTGTAATCTTGCCCAAAGACCGGTCCTTTGACCTTGCATTATTGCAGCTCCATCAACTCCAACACACACCAACTTCTTGGCAATTGTCAAGTCATCCATACCAGCAATTTCATTCAAAGCTTTCGTAACTTCCAAATATAATTTTTCTGCTGTTGAATTGCCCCTCATTTTACGAACACAGAGTAGATGAGCTCGGCGGACGTGTTCTTTTACGGTATACACATGCATACAAACCCAAGCAACGTTATCTACTGCAATAACTTCATCTATGGATAATGAAATGAAATTTGACTCTTTTACACTCTCTTGTAAATTTTGCTTTTCCGCCTCAGTGAGACAATTTGCCATTTTCCATCCAGCGTTTATTGACCAATGTGACATAGGATAGTGAGGAACATTCAAAAAAGATAATAAATTACTAAATTTTGGGAAATCTTTCATAGGACGCCCTTTCAACATAATATGAAAAATAACACTCATCTAAACAGTCTTTGCTGGGTTTGCATCTTTCGCTGCATGTTCAAGCCCAACCTTGATTGTATTTCCAAATCCACTATTACTAATCAGTGTCATTTTGTGGTTATGCTCTTCATATTCCACGACATAATTAACATGAAGACATTCTTCCTTTGATTTCCATCTTACTACTTGTGTTTCCTTTTCATCTATGATCTATTTTTCATAAACCTTACCAATATGCTTTTCTTTGGTGCCAAGATTTAGCTGCATCTTCTTCTCTCTTTTAGTTTTCCAGCTACAAATCTTACACCTACATTCTATTGGTTGTTCATCATTGTTTGGGACTGGTTCAATGAATGGGTACTTTGCTACCCAATCAGTCTTAAAACTCCTTGTCATCTCCCACTCTCGCCCCAATTTTACTTTCCTTTTTCTTTTCTTCCTAGCAACATCATCTTCAACACTAGCATTTGCATCTGAGTGAGTTGTCTCATTGTGTGTATCCCTTAGAACATCTTCTGCCATGTCGGTATTGTCATCCTCATTTGATGCATTTAACTCAATGACAATCCCACCTTGTGGTGGTGGTGAGCTACAGTGAATAGCTTCTGCAACTGCAGAAGTTGATGGACCAGAAACTTTGTTAATTCCAAAGAAAGACTTTATGGTAGTATCTTTAAGTTTAAGTTTTGGGTGTTTTGATGGCCTCCCAATCCTTTTAGTTTCACTGCCCTGAGGAGTCTTACCCTTGTTTGATATCCCAATCCCTTCACCACCTTGAGGAGTCTCGGTCTCACCCTTGTGTGACATCTCAATCCCTTCACCACCCTAAGGAGTTTCACCCATGTTTGACTGTGACATCTTGAGTCTTGACCTCTCACTATGAATTAAAAGTTAAAACTAATACTATCAAGTATGAAGAAATGATTACTCACCTTTATGCCTTCTCAATTCTCTGAATCAGGAATGCCTGGGCCTGTGTTGCAGGATTGTAAGTCTGGCCCTCCGCCCTAAAATGAACTTCGATGTTCCAACTCAATTTGCGGAATGCGAATCGAGAGCTCCCAAATTTACTTATCAGACATGAACAAATTGTAAGAAAGAGTGTATTTATATCAATCCATGATTGCATTTTTGGCAAATTGCACGAGCGTGCAATGAACATTTAATTTAATTGTATTTGTGGTGAATTGTGTGGGCGTGCAATGAACATTTAATTTAAGCAGGGCGAAATGGGTCCTCGAATGCTTATAATGTTTTAATTGATATTGGCGAATTTGGCCGACGCGTGCATTGAACATTTAATTTACCACTGGCAAATTAGGTCTTGGGTACGTGGTTATTTTACTATTGCTGGCGAATAACAAAGGTGATATAATACCCACGTCCAAGTGATTCCAGGTGAATATTACGGGCATGCACGTCAAACGGTGTGTGGTCAATGGCGAAGCCAAAATACAATGTACTGTTAAACCCAAAATTTTGGGCGATTTGACCACGATGTTGCCCCAGACTATTCGCCATTTCCTAAAAAAAATACACAAAAATATGTGGAATTCGCCAATTGGCAAAGATTCGCCTCTAAAAAACTTTCTGACATACATATACATACATATACATACATACATATATATATATATATCTATATATATATATATATATATATATATATATATATATATATATGGATATATATATGTATATATATGTATATATATACATATATACACATATGTATATGTATATGTAGTCACATAAATTTGTCCATTTTAATTAAATGAATATTTTCTATTTATTTGATTAAAAATCCACTAGCCATCAGTTAATTAAATTAATATTTATTTAATTCATCTTCAAATCATTCTCCTATTAATTAAATAAATTATTCAATTTATTTTAATTAATTCATTAAACCAAATTCACAATCTATTAAATGAATAAATCCTATTTATTCAATTTAATCCCCTTTTCCTCTTTTAAATAAATTAAATAAAACATTTATTTAAATCATTAAATCACCCCCACTTGCATTCTCCTAAAAATGCAACTTGCACCTATTTGTTGAAATAAATGAATTTTATTTTAATAAAAATCCTATTTTCCCTCAACCACCAAATCCACTTGCAATCCTAAACCCCTTCTAGATTCTTCTAACCCCTTCCTAATTAGCCTAATCCATCCCTTAACTATTGTCACATTTCTAAGCAACTTGGAGTCACTTCTCAAAGACTCCAAAGTTTTTGAAAAGCATTTAATGCTTTATGTGTTCAACAATTTAAAATCTAAAGTCTTCCAAACCACTAATGGCTCTTACATGACCATTAATGACTCTTACATAACCATTTATGGTTAATTCCACTTGCACCCATGGTTAAGGACTTTGACTCCTAACTCAACCCTCATGTAACCCATGTGTCTCCTCAAGCATTTATTGCTTTGACCATGGTTATCCTCACTAACTCTTGCACAAGAGTTTATCCATTAGATAAAAGCATTATTCTTTGGATAATGAATTTATTCATTAAACTCAGCATTAACCCTACCTCCCAAGTTAACCCTCAGGGCATGTCAAGCATTTAATGCTTCTTCCCTCTCCTCTCAACCCATCTCATGTTGATATTTTTAATCCTAGGATTGGGTTGAAAGTCCTCACATGGATCATAAACCATTCAATCCTAACCCTTGTTGAGATTACTCAATCTCAACCATCCATTGCTCCATTTTTCCTATAAATAGAGCCCATTTCTTCATAATCCAGATCTCGAAAACTTGTATGCATTTACATTATAGTCATTTTTAGAGAGCATTTAGCATAAATCAATCATATTCACTCTTTTGGTTTAAAATCAACACTAGCTAATTAAATAATCTCTTATTTTAGTTTTTGTTCACACTTGCATAGGATTTAAATTAATCATTTTCAATCTTGAATCTCCATAAGGCATCCATAGTGCAAAACGCTATTGAGAGCTACACTAATTTGGAACTTGGAGAGGAGAGGAACAAGGGAGAAGGAGATACAAGCATGGTGGAAGGCATTTGGAGATGCCTTATTGTATTTGCTTTCATTGTCAAATGATTTATTATGTTTTTAGTGTCTCTCTTGATATGCTTGCTTAGACTAGTCTTTGGTTGATTAACACTAACAGTTCTTTGTTTGTTGTTTATCTTATGTGTTATACCACCACAGGTTTTTGTCTAACATCTCCCATTTTGCAGAGCATCATTTGGTGAACCCGACATAAATCAACAATTGTTTTTAAAATACTAACTTATTTTTCACTGTTTTACTTGACACACAGGTCGTGCTTCGACGCTTTTGTTCACGCTTTAGCGCTATCGCAATCTTGTCTTTTAGAGCTATTGTCCCAAAAGTAGCACTTTTGTTTATAGTATAGCACTATTGACCCTGAAGTAGCGCTATTGCTCCATTATTAGAGCTATTGGCTCTTTGTGTAATAATTTATTTTAGCGTTTTTGTACTTACTATTGCGCTTTTGTGTTAAATAGCGCTTCTGTTCTCACACAGAGTAGCGCTATTGTAACAGAGCATTGTAAAAAGTGTCTTGTAACCAAAAAATCAATTTTTTTTAGGCTTGTAGAGGCCCACCATGTATGTGGATTTTACTAACTTTTTGTTTCTTGTGCAGGTTTGAACTAACCCAATTTATTTCTTAAAATTTTAGAAGTTCACTTTTTTTTTTTTGCAAGTTAAAATCAACTTGAACACTTCATTTTGGTGTTTAAAAAATCAAACCTCAAAGATTTCATTTTGGTGCTTTAAAACTCAACACAAAAAACTTTGATTTTCTTGCAAGTTAGGGAACTCAAACTTTATTTTGGTGTTTAAAACTCAAACAAAAATAAATTTTGATTTTCTTGCATCAACTCAAACTAAAATTCACAAATCCACACTTTGTTTTTGGGCAAAATAAAAAGAACAAGCCACTTTTCTTTCAATCTCAAAGCAATTTACTTCAAGCAAATGTGCTTTTCATTTAGTTGACCAGGATTTCAATTTCCTAGTTTACTTAACATATTGCCTTTGCAGGATAAAAAGAACACCATGACTGTTGAAGCAACATCTCCAAATAGTTAGATAACATTGCAATGATGAGTTAAAAAGAACAAGTGTCTTTTGTGTTTGGCACACTTGTGCAAAGAGTTTTTCAAGTGGTCCTACTTCTAACACACACTATCCTCTCCCTTGGCTTTCGTGGTCCTAGGTGCAAGAGAAAAGTGTTAGTAACACTCAAAGTTTATCTTTTTAAGAGAGGCCTGCCAAGAGACACATCACTCTTGGGAATGACCTCACACGGTAAATCCTTCGAGCCGCTATAGAAATCAGGTGTGAGTGAAAGTTGTAGCCTTGGGTATAGCTGTTCCTACAGTGTAACTTGCCGAAAGGACAAATGGGCCCCACCACAAGTTACAAGGCTCTTAAGTGAGTCACTGCAGAATGAACTTATGTCCAAAAACATCAAAAATAATAAACACCTTTATGTAGTAGCCCACCCCTTCTATTGATTGAGAATATTTGTGATAAATTCAGTGCAAGAGCATAGAAGGTTTTGCTCCCAAAGTACTCACCATACATATTTCCTTGAGTAGAAACATAGCTTTTTGAAAGGTTACTTGTAGCCTGATAAAAGTGGTGACTCCCCCATCATAGGGATAATCTATTTGTTATGCTCGTGCAAGACTTAGTATATCACATCCTTACCTGCCAAGGCAGGATTCATAAGGTATGTAGTACCAAAGTTGAAGAAATATCAAGATGTGGGCTGAAATTATTGCAACTAGCCATTTGACCTTAGGGATAAAGTGTGTTTGAAGTGTCTTCATTTTGTGTCAAGACTAGTGATAAACTGAGTCGACTTCAGGATTTTTGTGAAAACATACTCAAAAACATTTGGAAAGAAAGGGTCATAGAAAGTCCAAAGATTGGGTTGATCTAGACCCACACTTATTTGTGCCTTTTGAGGCAACATTCTTGTGTTTGTGTGCTTGCTTTATTTTCTTATCAAAGAAAAATAAAAAATCAGTTCCAAAAATAAGTATTCATCCAACACAAACATTTTCAACAAAACCAAAGATCAAAAACAAAGTACAAAAACAAAGTATCAAACTATATGACCATTCTTCACATTTTGAGAAAGAAGAATCTTCATCAACATATCAACTTGAAGAAAAGACCATTGAGTTCAAAGGCTTTCATCAAAAGAAGGAAATTATTCTATCTTAATAGACAAATCTTTGTCTCACATAGAACCTTCTTATGTCACATGCGTCTATATCTCCAAGGAAAATCCAACGAGTTTGATCAAGAGTCATTAAACCGCAGCGCTTTTACTCAATATAGAGCTTTGAGTTATCATAAAAACAAGGGAGGCATAATCAATTCTGCCTTCTTTCCAGACATTTGCATCACATATAACTTAGCTAGAGAAGAACCGCCGACCCCTGAAAGAGAAGAGGAAGAGTTTGTTCCTTTTGTAACATAGAGTTTCTATTGAAGTTAACATTTCATCCGTTATCACATTCATACATCATCACTCCATTCCAACTCTCAAAACATCAAGAGGTTTTTGTCCTAAGTTCTCTTACATCACTTTTTAGAGTGTCTCTACATCTAGGATAAACTCATCCTAAGAGGCATTTCTATGCAGGTTAAAACTAGTCTATGAGTGAATTTCCTCTCATTACTAGGTAGTTGGGTCTGTAACACATCTCAGATCTCTGTAAACCTTATCATATCAAACATTGTCAACCAAACACAACAAGCAATTCAAGGAAAGAACTTTGGTAACATCTACCTTTAGTGCTAGAGATCCATATGCAAAACACTCCACCAAACATTAATCTCTCATTTCATCACCAACTCATAATCGTTTTCACCAAACTTCAACAAAAATTTGTAAACAAAATGGCTCAAACCAGATCAAGGTCTAGACAACTAGAAATTGAAGAGGAAGAGGAGGAAAATCTCAATTAATTCCAAGAAGCTCTTGGAGGAAACACAAATGATGAAAATCCAAGTACTCCTACTCCTGCAGCAATAGAAAGGGCACAACACAACCCTCTCTTTAATCGAATTTTTGATGAAATACTCAGGAGCAATGCTGATGCTCACTTTTTAAGACTTGCCCAAGAGGGAGCCAAACTACCCTTTGATTTTGATATTGCACAACTAAGGCAAGCATCAGAACACCAAAGTCGTAATGAGGATGAATGAGGTTGAGATCACATCAAATACAACCTTCATCAAGGAAATCCCCCACCTCCTCCTCCTCCAAATGACATAGACATGTTGCGGCAACAAGTTGAGAATCTCGCCCAACAACTCCACAGTGGTGTGAAAACAAACCAGTTTTCACTTAATGATATTTGTCCCTATCCCTTTGATAGGAATCTACATATGCCACCTTTTCCATCAGGGCTTGAAACACCTAAGTTTGAAAAGTTTCGAGGAAAAGGAGACCCTCGTGATCATGTTAGAGAATTTCATTCAGCTTGCCTAGAAGTGGCATATGTGGACACATACCTAATGCGACTCTTTCCTCAAAGTTTGGTAGGGACAGTCACGCAATGGTTTTCCTGACTAACAGGTGGCATTAGGACATTTGAAGAACTGGTCCAGAAATTCATTGCACATTACTCACACAACATCGAACGCGATATCACCATGGTTGATCTATGTAACACCAAGCACAAACCAGGAGAGCTATTTTCAGCTTTCTTGCAATGATGGTGACAAATGTCTAGCAGACTTTCCCTTCAGCTACCTGAAAGAGAGCTAGTGGAAATCTTTATTTCCAACTTAAATGAAGAAATGGAATTTCATTTAGATATGAAGGGCACAGAGTCCTTTAATGAAATGATCACCCAGGGTTTAAAATGTGAATGGGCCCTCATAAAAAAGGGACTTATCAAAATATACAATGAACCCAAAGATGCCCCTCACCCTCGATTCAACAACGATAAACCTAACTTCTGGAATAAAAACAAAAACATCGTCAATGATGGGGTTGTAGATGCAAGGACTATCAAAAGTGCACAACCTGTGGTCTGCTTTGCAGGGCAAAACACCCCTCCTACGACCAACATGGTTCTTCCCCCACCAAATCAAGGAAGCAATGTACCACAAGAAGAACCAAGACAACGCCAGCAAAATTATAAACAAAAATGAACGTACACTCCCTTAGGGGAACCTATTGAAACAGTGTTACGTTAGTTGGTCTCTTCAAATCTGGTGACTTTACCAAAAACATCCAATTACGAACCTCAGGTCAAACCTTCATGGTGGAGGGACAATGAATATTGCGAATTCCATCAAGGGAAAGGGCATAAAACAAGCAATTGTCATAGATTGAAAGATCTTATTCAGGATCTCATTGACCGAGGCAAGTTTGAAATTGAAGGCCACGACCCAAAAACTACAAATAATGATCATCTTATGTTTAAAAATCCACTTCCATCACAAGATCAAAGGGGTCCTTCCACTTCAGGGCGAAACACAGATACCACTGATTATATGCAAGCCACCTATAATTACACTGTGAATCACCTATATGATGCCAATGAACAAATTGCAACTATTACCATAAAAAATCCAAGCTCTACTTGCAATGTTGTTACACGCCGCAGCAAGATCACCATTAAAGAAGCTCCACAAGGCACCCCCTCCATCCTAAAGCAGTATAACCTTGTGGAACAGTTAGATAAGACACCCTCACTTATCTCCAACTTAGAGCTTTTGTGCCTATCCCCATCTCATAAAACAATCTTCGGTCAATCTCTCCAAGAGGTGTCAGTCCCTACAAATCTAAATATAGATCAATTCCAAGCTATGGTTGGAAATCTAAGGTCATCACCATGTCTCAGTTTCTCTGAAAGTGACAATACATCCTTCCAACAACCTCATAACACCTCACTCCATATTGAAGGATTCATCAACCAACACAGGATCAAGCGAGTCTTGATTGACAATGGAGCATGCCTAAATATCTGTACACTACAATTGGTCACAACATTGGGGTATGCAGTTGAATCAGTGGATCCCTGCAAAAAGATAACAATAAAAGCCTATGATGATGTAGAGTGTTCTTCAAAAGGAGCGGTTGTGTTACCAATCTGAGTGGGCCCAGTGGTGAAGCACATCATATGTCAAGTTCTGGACCTTCCTTTGGCATATAATTTGTTGTTAGGAAGACCTTGGATACATGCCATCCAAGCCGTTCCATCAACCTACCACCAGTGTATCAAGTTTCCTCATAATGGTGTAGAAATTACAATCCTGGGTGATGCAAATCCTTTTGTATATTGTCACAATATCAATCATCAACCAGAGATTACCATTCCCAACAACAGAGAAGCTATCCCATCCACATCATATGTAAGTCCAACCTCTCTTTCTAGTTCAAACACCACTATACCCAAGCAAGAGAAGCTAAAAATGAAAATGACAGAGGAAGGTCCTAGGGAGTACAATCTAAGCCAACTATTTTGTGTTGGACAAATACCCACATCTCGTAGAACTCATGGTAAACCTCAAAGGTTACTCCAAATGCCACTGGTCAAGCCAACATGCACTTTGATGCCTTTCATCCTTGGAAAGAGTCAAGAAGAAGAGACCAGAGATGAAGACTTAGCAGAATGGATCTATAAAGACCCTATCACCACAGACATCCCACAAGCTAAGCTTCCCACAGATCAATATGGAAAAGGCCTTCTCATTATGCAAAGAATGGGTTATGATGGTCAAAGTGCTTTGGGCCCTTGCAAGCAAGGATGAAATGAGCCGCTGGAGCCAGAATTAAAGCCTAAAGATAACACTGGATTAGGCTTTCAAAAGGAGATTCTTCCTAAACTCAGATTCAAAGGGAAACCCAACAAACCTCTATATCAGCCTACTACAAACATAAGAGATCACCTTTGATTATATCAGTAGCACCCAGAACCACACCAATTACTCCAATATGGTTGAACATCCCAAAAATAACATCGACAACACCAATCATCTCACCGATCAAACCAACAACTCCATCAACAACATCAACCGCATCAACAATACCATTAGCAGTATCAGAACCCCCAACAATATTGACAACACCAACAATTCCAGCAGAAGGAGCAGATTCAATAATGCCGATGCTACTTGTATTGGATTCACTGATCCCCATAATCCTTCCTGCAACTCCAATCATTTTAGCTACAAGGGTACATCAACTGATCACACCTGCAGTGTTTAACTCAAAGGAAATCCCAGTATGGTATAGTAATCGGATACTGGAAAGCAACTTAGAGACTGACTCACATGAGTGGGAATTTGATTCCGTTCAGCTTAATACTTCAGATGAGGAAGACATATCACTACCTCAACCTTGCAAAGACGTCCTTGTTTACGGAGAAGCACAGATAAAGACCTCTTGGGTTCCTGAACTGGAAACATCTTCCACAGACCCTACATCACATCTTATGCCTGATTCTGATAGGGAGAGTACAATCAACGACCTTCACTACAACGTCTTGACCCTCACTGAAACATCTCATGAACTTAACCTGATCAATGAGGTAATGCCCATTATCCATCCTGAACTCATCTAATGGAACCAACCTAATCCCCCATGTCTTGACCATTTCCAAAACGATGAGGCGATCATTGAATTTTTAAAACTACATGATACCATACCAAGCGGGGATCACAAAGTTGGGTTTGCCATTGAACTTAATAGTGCAACATACTTTGGGGTGGATGTCAAACCTTTCAACTGCAAAAATATAACAATAAAACATGAATCTTCCAGTGAAAACCACACTGTGGCACTGTTTGATCCCACAAAAGTAAAAAGAAAGAGCGTATCCATTAGTGAAAACCTCTTTGAGGCGCCTAAGGATGAAAGGTTTGACATCCTCCCTTCTAGTACACAACAGGAATGATCAAGAATCCTTATTGAAGAGACAAAAGAATACAACGTGGGGACTCTTGAAACTCCTCACCACATACATTTAGTATCTCTTTTAACTCTAGAGGAACAACCTAAGTTTGTCAAATTCTTCTAGAAGCGTTAGATCAACTTTGCATAGTCATATGTAGATATGCTTGGTCTTGATCCGGATTTAGTCATGCATCACCTCACCATCGCAGAAGGAGAAAAGCCTTTCAAGCAGAAGCTTCACAAGATGCACCCCCAGATTGCAGTACTAGTCAAAGCAGAACTTAAGAAACTCCTAGATGTTGGTTTTATAAGACCCATTGATTATGTAGATTGGATATCCAATATTGTGCCTGTCGGCAAACCAAATAGGGGCATTCGTATTTGTACTGACTTCAAAGATCTAAACAAGGCATGTCCTAAAGATGACTTCCCCCTACCAAACATCGACATAATCGTAGAACTAACAGTAGGACATGCCATGCTCTCTCTCATGGATGGCTTTTCAGGGTACAACCAGATAAAGATCGCACCAGAGGATCAATATAAGACTACCTTCACATGTCCATGGGGAACATACTGCTGGAATGTAATGCCTTTCGGTCTAAAGAATGCAAGAGAAACCTATCAACAAGAAATGACCACCATCTTTCATGATCTGATGCATACCATAATGGAAGATTATGTTGATGACTTATTGGAAAAATCACTCACAAGAGAAGGTCATCTCAAAATATTAGAGAAAATCTTTGACAGACTAGAACAATATCATGTTCGACTCAACCCAAAGAAATGTGTCTTTGGAGTAACCTCAGGGAAACTTATAGGATACATTATCTCAAGCAAAGGCATTGAGGTCGATCCTAGAAAAGTCAAAGCAATCATGGCAATGCCACCTCCAAGGAACATCAGTCAGCTAAGGACATTACAAGGACGCCTACAATCCATCCGAAGATTCATTGCACAACTAGCAGATAAGTGTCACCCCTTTACACACTTATTACACAAGAACATCTGCTTTCAATGGGATACCAGATGCCAACAAGCATTCCAGATGCTTAAAGACTATCTCATGAATACACCATCGCTGATCCCACCAGATCCTAGTAAACCTTTATTACTCTATATCTCAACAACTAATATAACATTAGGAGTACTTTTGGCTCAACGCAATGCAGAAGGAAAAGAGTATGTTGTTTACTACATCTCTTGCACACTGGTCGGCTATGAACTCAATTACACACCTATTGAGCGAGCTTGCCTAGCAGTAATCTTGGCAACCGCTAAACTGAGGCACTATCTGTTAACACATAAAGTGCAACTCATTTCCAAGATTGATCCACTAAAATACTTACTCAACAAAGTAGCATTGATTGGCCGCTTGGCCAAATGGGTGATGATTCTAAGTGAATTTGACATCGAGTATGTGGATTGTAAGGCTATCAAGGGTCAAGTTATTGCAGATCAATTGGCCAATGCACCCCTTATAGGCGATCATCCTCTTATTTCCAATTTTACAGATGAAGAGATCTTCATGATCACAACATCACAACCATGGAAACTATACTTTGACGGTTCCTATACTAGAAATGGCTCGGGGATAGGCATTCTGTTTATCACACCTCAAGGTGACAGCATCCCAAAGTCTTACAGGCTCACTTTTCCATGTACAAAAAACATAGCAGAATATGAGGCCTTAATCACAGGATTCAGACTAGCCATACAATGGAAATTAAAAGAGCTACAAATATATGGTGACTCCCAACTGGTCATCTGACAAGTAATCGATGAATATCAGACCAAGGATGATAAACTCATGCTGTACAAACAAATGGTGGATAGTTTAAAGGCATCATTTATTACTATCACCTTTGAGTAGATACCCAGAGATCAGAATCGAGCTGCTGACGCCATTGCTACCATTGCATCTCTCCTAGATCTTCCACATAATTAAACATGCTACGAGTTCTTGGTAGAACAACTTTGGATTCCTGCTTATGATATCCTTGAATCCGAGATGATATGTCACCTTACTAGCTCCGAATTCCCATGGTACGGTGAGTTATATACCTATCTACTCGATCACACACTTCCTCCTAACCAATCGAATAACCAACGTAAAACTTTCATTCGCCAAACCGCTCGATATACCATTATTGCTGAAACCCTATATCGACACAGTCTTGATGGTACTCTCCTTTGATGTTTGGAACATGATGAGATAACAAAGGCCTTGGAAGAGGTATATGAAGGAATTTGTGGGACTCACTCAAGCGGTCCTTCACTAGCTAAGAAAATCATATGTGCTAGATACTATTGGCCATCCATGGAAAAAGACTCATACTACTTTGTCAGGAAATGAAAGAAGTGCCAAGTTCATGGAGACCTGATACATGCACCAGCACAAGAATTGCAACCAATCACAACACCATGGCCCTTTTGTCAATGGGGACTTGACCTTGTAGGTAAAATCCATCCATCTTCATCCAACGACCACAAGTTCATCATTACCACCACTGAATACTTCACAAAGTCGATTGAAGCTATTCCACTTACCCAAGTCACTGGCAAGCAGATTACCTCATTCATCCTTAATTATATCATCTGCCAGTATGGTGTACCCATGTCCATCATCACAGATAATGGTCTTCCTTTAAAAAATCAGGATGTCCGTGAACTCTGTGAGAAGTTTCACATCCAACACCACTTTTCCACTCCCTATTACCCACAAGGAAATGGTCAGGTCGAAGCATCAAACAAAAACATATTGAGAATCCTCAAGAAGACAGTCAATGATACTAGTCGTGATTGGCATGTTCAATTAAATCTAGCACTATGGGCGTATCGAACTAGCATCCGAACCCCTATAGGGCCAACTCCTTACTCATTGGTCTATGGCGCAGAAGCCATCTTTCCTATCGAGGTCAAGATACCATCTCTACGGGTTTCTTGACATAATCTCATAGATGATGAAGCATATAGAGTATCATGTCTTCAAGACTTCTTGGAGCTACTTGATGAGAAACGACAAGCTGCATACAATCACCTCAAAGCCTATCAGTAGCGCATGAGCAGGAGCTATAATAATCAAGTTCGACCTCGTACATTTGAGGTAGGTTATCTTGTTCTTTGAGAGAATCCTCATAACCAACCCAACCGAGAACATCAGGGAAAGTTTGAATCAAATTGGTTGGGTCCATATGTTATCACTGCTATATTTGGGTCTAGGACATATCGGTTGGCTACTTCAGAAGGAGAACCACTAGAAGATCCAATCAACAACATGCACCTCAAACGGTTTTATACATAAGTTGTACAAAGCATCAGGCTCCACTACATACCAGAAAAACACCAAAAATATTCAGATAAATGTCTTGAAGAAAATACGACAAAAATTCAAAATAGTAAAGAAAAATCATGCATCCAAACGGTGAACAACCACTCTAGTGGTACCTTGGGTAAGTGTGATGGTGAAAACTTAGCAAACAGGCACCACTCGTAAAGGCTATGGCTCCATTGTCTTTCAAACTTGTTGCGATCACATCCATTACATTCATTGCATCCACACATCCATCAGTCAAAACCATGGCTTGTTATTGATCTGCAATCAAGGATAGTACTTCATGCATCTTGCATCCCGCTTTTTCATAGTCATGTCTAAATTGGGAGCAATGCCCTTAACCTATGGGTGGAAGTGGATTCTGCATTACTTGTGATTCATTGGGTTCTTCATTCAAAAAAATGTCTCACAAAATATCAAAAACATTCAAAAAACAATCACAAAATCCCAAAAACATCATAAAACATCAAAAATCAATCAAAAACATGACAACACCTTATACATACGCATCCAAGTAGACACCAAAGAACCATTGTGAAATACTCAAACAATGATCACTTATCACATCGACCCAACAATCAACATTGACCCACAAACTACCTTAACAAGGATGCATCCCTCCTTACCAAAACAAAGACAAGATAACATTTTCTTTGACAAGAAAATTTTGTTTAAAGCTATCAAGTACTTGGTCGATTTGATACATTATTTATTCATTTATATTAGGTTCCTATGCTACTTTGGGATATCCACAAGTGATTAGAGTGGTGAGGATGGTTCCTCAATATCGTTTTGTTTGTGTATCTTCTGTGAATTATTCCAATAAAGTTCTGGGGCATGTACTAATGGTGTCTACGTGGGAAGTTCACTAAGCTACGTGATCATATGCAAAATATAGTCAGGATCACTATGGCTTGCTGACTACAGCATATACCTCGACCATATGAGCATGAACCATTATGGAGGGTCCATATTCTTTATTTATTTATGCTACTTGTTTGCAGGTACAATGCTCCAAACTTGGTTCCTATTGCCTCATCCAAGACTAATACTACCCTTGCTCAATGATGAAAATAAAGCACTATGGATCGTCATTCCATCTTATTTTTATATATTGCATTCCATTGCATTCCATCCATACATACATTTATAAATAGCTGCATATCATTCATACATGGTAATGACAATGGGGTGCATACTCTATTTCGCTCTCAACTTCCATAGGAATAGATCCTCCATATCTTCTATCTAACATTGAATCCACCTCCTCACCCTCCCTATCTTGATCATCAACATAATCATAATCCCTTCATCGTTTCCCATCAACTCAATCAAGCTACGTTCATCACCATCCATCTCTAACAGGAGGGGTTGTGCTTCCCATCCTCAGTCATCCACACAACCAAGCCAGTTACTCTGTCTACATAGGCACATCGACTCACACACACCTAGACTATCAACAAATACTCTGATCAAGTATCTTCGGGTCTCAACAGGTAATCAATCATGGCAAACCTAGACTACAACAAGCATTTATCATAATGACCTAGTCTCAATGGGGCTGCCATGATTCCCAACAACCATCCATCATACACACACACTATCAATTGATCAACCAATCAAACACAATCATAACAGACAATTACATCAATTATCTAATTCTCAATGAGTATTTTGCTTCAAATACCTTGACTTCATCGGGCAATTACATCAATTGTCTAAGTCACCATCAGGTCACTTTGATTCACTTACTCAGACTTTATCCTGTCCAAGCGAACAACTGACATCAATTGTCATGCTTTGACTCTACCGGGGCAATTAAACCAATTGCACTAGATTGTTCAACCAATTTTAATCAATTGTATAGCATCAATCCAAAGCACACACCACATTTGTACTGTATTTTTTGCCTGACCTAAAGGTACTCACTGGCCTGTTGTTTCTCTGTTTCACTCCGTTTTCTCCCATTCTTTCCCTGTTATTGCTAATTTCTTCTATTATACCTCCCCTCCACTTCTTGTTCTTTTTCGAGAGATCGCCATATTTTTCAAAATTTTTGGCCCATCTCTCGGGGGGGCATACCACCCATTAAATTAACATTTTATGGGGCATATTTCTTCACACCTATTTTTCTTTCTTTGAATCGACACAATAAACCACACCGTCTCAAAGAGGGGCAAATGTAGTCACATAAATCTGTCCATTTTAATTAAATGAATATTTTCTATTTATTTGATTAAAAATCCACTAGCCATCAGTTAATTAAATTAATATTTAATTAATTCATCTTCAAATCATTCTCCTATTAATTAAATAAATAATTTAATTTATTTTAATTAATTCATTAAGCCAAATTCACAGTCAATTAAATGAATAAATCCTATTTATTCAATTTAATCCCCTTTTCCTCTTTTAAATAAATTAAATAAAACATTTATTTAAATCATTAAATCACCCCCACTTGCATTCTCCTAAAAATGCAACTTGCACCTATTTGTTGAAATAAATGAATTTTATTTTAATAAAAATCCTATTTTCCCTCACCCACCAAATCCACTTGCAATCCTAAACCCCTTCTAGATTCTTCTAACCCCTTCCTAATTAGCCTAATCCATCCCTTAATTATTGTCACATTCCTAAGCAACTTGGAGTCACTTCTCAAAGACTCCAAAGTCTTTGAAAAACATTTAATGCTTTATGTGTTCAACAATTTAACCTCTGAAGTCTTCCAAACCACTAATGACTCTTACATGACCATTAATGGCTCTTACATAACCAATTATGGTTAATTCCACTTGCACCCATGGTTAGGGACTTTGACCCCTAACTCAACCCTCATGTAACCCATGTGTCTCCTCAAGCATTTATTGCTTTGACCATTGTTATCCTCACTAACTCTCACACAAGAGTTTATCCATTGGATAAAAGCATTGTTCTTTGGATAATGAATTTATTCATTAAACTCAACATTAACCCTACCTCCCAAGTTAACCCTCAGGTCATGTCAAGCATTTAATGCTTCTTCCCTCTCCTCTCAACCCATTTCATGTTGATATTTTTCATCCTAGGATTGGGTTGAAAGTCCTCACATGGATCATAAACCATTCAATCCTGACCCTTGTTGAGATTACTCAATCTCAACCATCCATTGCTCCATTTTTCCTATAAATAGAGCCCATTTCTTCATAATCCAGATCCCGAAAACTTGTATGCATTTACATTATAGTCATTTTTAGAGAGCATTTAGCATAAATCAATCATATTCACTCTTATGGTTTAAAATCAACACTAGCTAATTAGATAATCTCTTATTTTAGCTTTTGTTCACACTTGCATAGCATTTAGATTAATCATTTTCAATCTTGAATCTCCATAAGGCATCCATAGTGCAAAAAGCTGCTGAGAGCTACACTAATTTGGAACTTGGAGAGGAGAGGAATAAGGGAGGAGGAGCTACAAGCATGGTTGAAGGCATTTGGAGATGCCTTATTGTATTTGCTTTCATTGTCAAATGCTTTATTATGTTTTTAGTGCCTCTCTTGGTATGCCTACTTAGACTAGTCTTTGGTTGATTAACACTAACAGTTCTTTGTTTGTTGTTTATCTTATGTGTTATACCACCACAGGTTTTTGTCTAACATCTGCCATTTTGTAGAGCATCAGTATATATATATATATATATATATATATATATATATATATATATATATATATATACATGTATATTTGCATATATGTATATATGCATATCCATATATACACATATGCATATATACATATATCCATATATGTACATATATGCATATGTATATGTGTATATGTATACATGTATATATGCACACACACACACACATTTATTTATACATATATGCACACACACACATATGTATATGTATATGCATATATATATATATATATATACATATATGTATATATATTTTCATATTTATATATATATATATGTGTGTGTGTGTGTATACACATATATGTGTATATATGTATACATATATGCATATATATATGTGTATAAACAAATATATGTGTATATACAAATATATATATATATATATGTGTGTGTGTGTGTGTGTGTGTGTGTGTACACACACACACACAGATATATGTGTGTGTGTGTACACACACACACACACACACACAGATATATGTGTGTATATGTACATATATAAATACATGTATATATACATATATAAATACATGTACATATACATATACGTATACATATACATACATATGTATATATCATACATATATCTGTATACGTATACATATGTATATGCATGCATGCATATATGTATGTATGTATATACATGTGCATATGTATACCCATATATTATGTATATGTGTACATATACATACATACATATATAGATGTATGTATGTGTATATATATGTATGCATGCATATATGTATATATACATGCATGTCTATATATACAAACATATATATACATATATACACATGCACACATATATACATACGTACGTATAGTACATGCACATGTATGTACATATGTATACAAATATGTGCGTATATATGTGTGTAGGTAAGTACTATCGATATAGAATGTACAAGAGGTTGGGGTAAAATGGAGTTGACAAAATTATGCTGGCATGAGAGTATTCTCCCCAATGCTAGTGCCTTCCTATTGATGATATTACACAAAAGAATATTAATTGGTGACAAACTTCCGAGTATTGACATTCAAGGGTCAGGTATATGATTTGTTTGAACATAATCTTGATTGGAACAAATATAAAGATATTGGTGTCTTCCCATGGTCTTCCCAAGAGAATAAAATCATAGTCAACAAGAAGAAAGACGAGAAAATAACAAACTATAGGTGATCTACAATTTGATAACAACAAATACTATTCACAACTTTATCTACTTAGTTATCCATCATTGAAATAGCTAAATTCATATGTAAACACACAAAAGAGCCATCACAATACATGTAATATATTTAAAACTTTATCAAGTTCCTCTAATGATGATTACATTCAAAACAACAAATGTGCTAAGGAAAATATTTTAAAATGATATATTTTATGAGTTTGCACATATACAACAATGCAGACATGAAATTGAAAAATGACATCACAACATTCCATAAATAGTTTGAAATAACCTCTGTCTCCTAAGATCCACTTTGCAACTAATTTTTTGCAAGTTCTAACCTTCTAAATATTTCTTTGTTTTGTTATGCTTTTTTGTTGTAAAGATCAAGAGCCCATCATGAAGCTACAACATTCAACAGATCAACCAAAAAATAAACCAACCATAAGAGAATGTTGCAACAAGATCTTGAATGAACAATGGAGATCACAATGCAATGATTGAGATGACATTGATATGATACAATGCCCAAATGAACATTTTTTATAAAGGTAGGCAATGAGGTGGAAATGCAACTACCTTGATACAATATTAAATAATGAGCTATGACTCATATATGTCTAGAATGATACCTATGATAACTAACATGAATAATATTAAATGATTAGATACATGTGAAGCTATCCTAAGTAAACTTAACATTGTGAATAGGTTCTAACTATAAACTAGTTAGGATACAACCTTATTCACACCAACACCCCCCCTTAAGTGCAACTTAGGGAGTGAAATTATTGTGCAAATGATGCACTTGAACAATATGAATATGCAATATATGGTTCCTGACAACTAGGCATGCTAGGTACCCATGCACAACTAATCATGCAAATAATCTCTCACAAATAGAGAAAGGACAAAACCTTGTGGGAACAAAAATCCTCTCCAAAAAAGAGATATGTAAAGGTCTCACATCAATACCCCCTATAACTAGATATCTATCTACAATATAATTAACCCTCCAATGAAGGGAGAGATAGAGACAACATTGCCCCCCCAATAATGAAGTATCATCAAAATCACTAAAGAATGTTTGAAGCCAAAAGAGAATCCAATGCCGAAAAACATGTCTCCCCTTGAGAAGAAAGAAATCCAATGGTGCATGTAGAAGAAACTCCATATCCATGATGCAATAAGAAGGAAGAAGTCTCACCAATGAAATCTCTGAAGAAGATTGAAGTGCCTCCAAAAGTGTCTCATCAAGACTAGGAATAACCCTAATCAAATAAGAAACAATGGATCGAGACTCAAGAACATCCTCCAATGTGAAATATGCAAAGAGAAGTGATGCCTCCTCAAGCATGTCCTGCAAATCTAAAGTAGAAGAATGAGAAGAAAATTTAGATAGACTTGAAACGAAACCATCCTGGAACCAAAAATTTGAAAAACCAAATAGAACCTATTGTGTCGAAGTCTTGCAATCCATGTCAACTATCAATTCTGATGTAGCAGATCTGTAATGGAGGAATTATGTTTATATCCATATGGCTCCCCTTAAGAAGATCTATAAAGTCATTAAGAGAATTTGGATTACTCCCCACATTGGATGGATGAGACAAAGGAGAATAAGATTCATTATCACCAATAGTGATCAAAGATATACACCTCAAATTAATGAAATGCCTTACTGCATAAATCTCTCACGTGGTATGGAGAATGAACACTGATTTTGAAGTAAACTCATCTATGTTGCCTACTTGTGCAATCTAATATATTGAAGGTAGATTCTCGACTATCTCAAGAATGTAATGAATATTACCTATTAAGACATCACCGAAATCAATATTACCAACTACAATAACATCAACAAACTAATTTCATGCAATCACAAGTCTATCATAATATGGCTCTCTAAGAGTACCTGGTACCATGAAATTAAGCAAATGGACTATGTGAACTAAAACTCCTGAATCAATAATCCATCCAATGTCCCTGGGTGCATGAGTGGTAATCAAGGCATGACCCTTTCCTTTGCAACTAGGAGAAGTGTCCTCATGCATGGTAGAAAGAGAAGAAGATGAACTAGATGAAGAAGGAATCGAAATATTATGCTCTTTGAGTAATTGTTTCTGTAGTCACATAAATCTGTCCACTTAATTAAATGAATACTTAGTATTTATTTGATTATTTAACCATCAATTAATAATTAATTAAATTAATATTTAATTAATTCATCTTAACCCTCTTCTCCTATTAATTAAATAAATTATTCAATTTATTTGATTTAATTCACTTAACCAAATTCAGACCATTAATTAAATAAATAAATCATATTTATTTAATTAAATATTCTCTCACATTTAAATAAATTAATATTTATTTAAATCCCCCAAAATCCCACCTCTCACATTTAAATAAATTAACATTTATTTAAATCACCTTTATCTTCTACCCACTTGCATTTTCCTACAAATGCAAGTTGCACAATTATTTTAAATAAATAATTTATTTAAATCACCTTTATCCTCCACCCACTTGTATTTTCCTACAAAAGCAAGTTGCACAACTATTTTAAATAAATTATTTATTTAAAATCCTATTTATCCTCACCCACTTGAAACCTTTAATGGTTTCCCTTAAAGTCTTCAAACTTGATGGCTTTTAAAGTCTTCAAACTTGATGGCTTCCTTCTAGAGTCTTCTCAAACCTTTAATGGTTTTCCTTAAAGTCTTCAAACTTGATGGCTTTAAAGTCTTCAAACTTAATGGCTTCCCTTAAAGTCTTCTTAAGACTTTAATGGTTTTCCTTAAAGTCTTCAAGCCTTTAATGGTTTCCCTCAAAGTCTTCAAGCATTTTAATGTTTTATCTTCCTTTTTCTCATTTAAATAAATTAATATTTATTTGAATATTTATCCAAATGCAAATTACACCATTTAATTGAAATAAATGATTTTATTTTAATTGAAAATACCAAAATTCCTCCCACTTGCATTTTCCTACAAAATCCACTTGCATGCCTAAACCCCTTCTAGATTCTTCTAAACCTTTCCTAATTAACCTAATCCATCCCCTAAATATTGTTACATTCCTAAGCAAATTGGAGTCACTTCTCAAAGACTCCAGAGTCTTTGAAAAGCAATTAATGCTTTGTGTGTTCAACAAATTAACCTCTAAAGTCTTCCAAACCACTTATGGCTCTTACATGACCATTAATGGTTAATTCCACTTGCACCCATGGTTAAGGACTTTGAACCCTAACTTAACCCTCATGTAACCCATGTGTCTCTTCAAAGCATTTATTTCTTTGACTAGGGTAACCATCATGTCCCCTCAAGCATTTAATGCTCCTTATCTCTCCTCTCAAGCCTCCTCATGGTGACACTTGTCAACATGGGATTGGGTTGAAAGTCTCACATGGATTGAATATCTTTCAATCCTAACCCTTGTTAAGATTACTCAATCTTAACCCTTCATTTCCCCATTTCTTCTATAAATAGAACCCTTCTCCTCAAGCAAAAGAGAAGCATTAGAGTATTGTTGTTATACTGGCATTAGCATAGAGCTTTCTCATAGCATCACTATCTACACTTGCATAGCATTTGCTTATCATATTCAACTATCTTGAATCTCCATATGACATCCATGGCTAGTGCTAAAAGCTGAGAGCTACACTCATGTGGGATTTGGAGAGGAGAGGAACAAGAGAGGAGCAACTATGAGCATCTTGATTAGCTATTTTATTCTATGTTTATATGCTTTCTATTTCATGCTTAATATCTCTCTTGATATGCCTGTTTAGGATAATCTTTTGTTGCTAACACTAACGTTTGTTTCTTGTGCTCTTGTGTGTGTTGCCATCAAACAGATTTTCTAATCCTTTTTGCAGAGCATCAGTTTCAACTCATGATTTCCTTCCTATAGCAATTTTGTTCACTATGCCCTTCTTCCTTACAGAAGCCACATCTTATTCTCTCCTTTTTAGGTTTAGCCTCTTTGAAAGAGTGGGTGAGACTGTCATTAAATTTTGTCTTGGGTTTATTCTTTTTCTTCCCTTTCCCTTTGCCTTGAGGTGGAGTGGCAACTAATACACAAGACTTAGTGACATCATTTTGACGAATCAACCTCTCACTGTTGGGTATATGAAGCCCAACAGTCACATGGTTGTTTGTTTTCCCCAGAAGACTCTTCATTTCATATTTGATATGTTTATATAAATGGCAGTGTGCAGCCCATACATGATGTACTGTGTATTGGATATTGGTTAATAAGAATTCTCCATGTGTTTCTGGTGGACGTAGCTACTTAGTGGTTAACCACATCAATCTTGTGTCTTGAGTTCTTTGTTGTGTCTATTATTCTTTCTACTGTTTTTTGTTCATTATTATGTGTTTTCTCTCATTTTTAAACTAACAATTGGTATCAGAGCTTAGGTGAAGTGATTGAGCAGAGATGGAAAGGTAGATAGATAAAGGATTGAAAATTCTCGAGAAGATGCAGAAGTTCAAAGTTAGAGAAATTAGTTGCTGGTATTGTGGCAAGCAAGGCCACGTAAAAAGAAATTGTTGGTTTTTCGAGAAGGGTAAAAGGCAGCCAAAAGATGAAGACACCAGTTCAGTCATAGAAGATTTTCTTGCAAATTTAGACTTGGTGGAGGGTAGAATTGTGCAAGAAAAAGTTAAAACAAAACGCCATGTTCATTGGTGGGATGGCTGGAAAAAAGAAGAGACTTCGGTTGAAGAAGAAGAGGGTTTGAAGTATTCGTTGTTTGAAGATTTTCTTGATTCGACTGAAGAAGAGGATGCTGAAGAGGAGGACGCTGAAGCGAGTGAGGATGAAGTTGATGAGGTTGAGACCAAGACTCAGGAGGATTATGAAAAAGAAAAATTTATGAGGTTGAAGGAAGATAATCTCCTACTCACCGACAAACTGATTTGTATGGACCAGAAGTTGATGGTTTTGTATCGCATCATGAATATTGGAAAATATAACTTTGAGAAAGAATGAGATTTTTCTAAAGAGACCGTATTTCAGCAAGAGGAAAGTAATGGGAAGCTCCTAACTGAGGACTCTTTCCTCACAAAAATGTATGCCTTGTTGATAGGAAAGTCTTTCTTTGGTGAAAAGAATCCACAAAAGGATTCAGGGTGCCTAGAGATTGAATATCCCAAAAGTGCAGGGATTATAGAGCTCACGGAGGTGGGAGAGAGCCTTTGGTTCAAGGCTGCGCAAGATCCAGAAGACTTTGTAAAGGCTAAGGATAAGGTCTTTGACGAAAATGAATTTCAAAAAGAACAAAAGAGTGATGATTTATTGCTCTAGATTGCAGAAATAGAGGCATAGTGGAATGCATTGATTGTAGGTCTTGCACAAGTTTCTGCACAAAACACAACAAATTCATTAAGTGAGGCAACCATGAGAATTGGGAGTGATGTTTGTAGGCTATTCACACCTGTACAAGAGTTTTATATTTGGGTATCAAAATCTGATAATGGTGATCTTCTAGATATTCTATTACGGGGGAGCACAAAAGCAAGAGACTTTGACAGAGGAGTGTATTATGCATCTGTTGATAGTAGTATTCTTGATTATGGATTACCTGATGAAGTAGTTAGAGAATATGTTTTTAACTCTGATCTGACTTGGAGAATGTTTATATAAATGGCTGTGTGCAGCCCATACATAATGTACTCTGTAATTGGATATTGGTTAATAAGAATTCTCCCTGCATTTCTGGTGGACATAGCCACTTAATGGTGGACGTAGCCACTTAATGGTGAACCACGTTAATCTTGTGTCTTGAGTTCTTTGTTGTGTCTATTATTCTTTCTGCTGTTTTCTGTTCATTATTATGTGTTTTCTCTGCTCGTTTTTAAACTAACACTCACAAATAATCTCAAATAATATATCGAACTCAATGGAAGGCTTCTCGTTACACAACTATCAGAATTCAATAATGCCTCGAACCAAAACAAAAAAAAGGCCTCGTTCAAGGAATGCAATGGCCTTAAATCAAAACCAACTTCCTGAAATTTAGTAGGTGCCACCTCGTGCAATAATATTATATCGCCACCTTTAATATTCGCATCAAGGTACGATATCGATGCTGCCTTTATTAAATAACTGCTCTTCAGTAGATTTATCGCCGCTAGTATGTAATATTGACCCCCAAAATATCGACTAGGTATATATAGACACCAATATGCAACAGCTCTAATCACAAACCAGCTCCACAAAATATGCGCCGCCTTTGGTGGATGCAAAATGGATTCACATTATGATATCGCCTCAAATATTGTGTCGGCTACCAATATGATAACATAACAGAAATAAAAAGCTCAACTACTCTTCTTAAATATTTGCCACCTTTGAAAAATGAATCAAGTTGCCAAAACAATGGAGAAATCAACTTTCAGATAGAAAAAAAAAGCTTCCACAACCTGTGATGGAGATGCCTCAATGGAATATGTGCTTCAGATAGAAGCATAAGGACGTCTCAAACTATTATATTATTATTGCCACCCTCATACAGCTTCGAGACAAATAATGAGTACTATACGGCCAGAATGCGGCGATATAAATTTTGGATTAAAATTTAAATGCCAAAAGACCGATAATATCGTACCAATACCTCAAACGAGCTAGAAAATAAACCAATTTATGTAGAAAAGAGACAGATGGAGCCATTTTTCCTGCGAAGTAGTCTGGGGGAGAAAGCAATTTTTCTCACGTCTAATGAATCTCAGTCCACACATTCAATTTTCGGATACGTGATGAAATTTTACTTCGAAAAAATTTGATATCATGTTGGAAAGATTAAGAGTCTATCATGAAGGTGCAGACATCAAGGGATCAAACAAGAAATAAATCAATCGCAAGAGAATGCTGAATAAGAGCTGGAATGAACAATGGAGATCACAATGCAATGAGTGAGATGAAATTGATATGATACAATGTATAAATGATCCTTGCTTATAAAAGCAAGGTGATGAGATAGAAATGCAACTCCCTTGATACAATATTAAATAATGAGCTATGACTTATATCTATCTAGAATGACACCTAGGATAACTAACATGAACAATATTAAATAAATAGTTATATGTGACAACTAAGCTATCTTAAGTAAATTTAACAATGTGAATAGGTGCTAATTATAAACTAGTTAGGATATAACGTTATTCACACCAACATGTTCCTATACTATAGAACAATGAAAAATGAGAATCATTTGCCAAGGTAAACTTACAACAAAGGCAAGTCCTAAGTCGACCCATTGTAGAAAATTAAAATCAATGCCCAAGGATCACCCCCCCTAAAAAATATGCCTTGAATTAATGGAGAGAATCACACTTACATCTGGTAGTTGGGAGAAGTGATGTAATTAATGTTGGTAGGTGGCACATGCATTTAATGATCATTTTAATGGTAAATCCATGTTCAAAAAATGTATCCCAAACTTTATTGATTAAGTATCAAGCTTGGGCATACTAGTCTACTAGATGAAAGTCATTAAATTCTTTGTAGTTACCAAAATGTCAAATTTTGTTGGCCTTTGGTCCTCAAACCTATCAACTATCTCATGCCACACTTGTAAATAAGCAAGAGGAAAAGCATTTAACAATGAAAAAGTCATGCACTCAATGGGTCATGTACTTTGGGCTTGATGCCTAAAACATACCAATAGAGCACATGGGCACATAATGAAGTGACATAGTGATGAAGCACTACTTGTTAGGCCACAAAGTTTGAGCCCAACGCATGCCACCAAAGAAATAAGTAAATGAGCATGGGGAAGGCTGAAAGGTTAACAACTACCTACCTTAGAAAAAAACTAGAGAAATAAGGCAAGAAGCATCAGAGGTTAGGAGTGGGGTTGGAGCTATGAACCAAGTTGATGGTTTTAATAATTTTGAGAACCATCGAAAGATTTGGCTTCACAAAAATTCACTAAAATGAATCTGGGAGTACCATTAAGCCCTTTTATAAGCTAGCCTCGAAAAAAGATCACACCTTTCCCAAAAATAGCCCTATCGATGGTTCAAGATCTATCAAGAATTAAATTGATATTAGGAATAGTTTTGGGAAACACTATCAACATTGACAGAAGTATTGGGAACCTAGGAAGCTTTGATGCCAACTCTTCAACTTTTTCATTCTTTGTTGATGCAAGAACTAGGAACATGAACAAACCTCATTGGAAATTGGATAAGGCATGTAAGAGGTCAGTAATTGGTGGAAGATAGGGAACATGGAACTCACTATCGGTGCCATGGTTCTTGAAACCACTATCGGCATCAAGGAAGGTTCCTAAAACTAGGAAAACCTCCAATCACTAATATTTTTTTCATATGAACTCCAAATTTTCTGAGATTTAAAAGTGAGATACCCATTAAGCTATTTTACAAGTAGGAAATTTCATCAAGCCCCATTCTTAGCCAAATTTGAATTCTTACAGTTTTATGTATCTAGGCACAAATAAAGGAAATAATAGAAAACAAGGACTCAACCAAACATAACAAACACATGGAGGTTTTTTAAAATCAATTATCTATAATAGGAAATGAATTGTATAAACTTCACAGAGACACAAAGGGATGGGCTCGAGAAAAAAAGGATCATATTTTTTTTTGTCCCAACACTACGATTAGAGGGAAATGGAAAAATCTTAATTGGCTAGATAGGATCATCCCCACTCCCTATTATCATATTAAATCTCTTTTCCTATTCAATCCATTTTGAAGGCTTGACAAAAAGTGAGCCAATTTCCTAATGGGAAGGAATCATCATCAAAACATGCTTTTAGTTTTGCTTCATCATTTGATGGAATGCCAATGAATGGAAAACCACTCATTATCATGTTTCCCAAAAAATCATATAATTCAATCAAGAAAATATTAATTAGTTCAAAGATTTATAGGATTTCTCTTTCTTGCAATGGTATTCTTGGTAGGTCATTAAGGAACAATTTGACTTGAGTAATAATTATGATCACTTTATTATTTTTGTGCAATCTATTGCACCTCTTGATTTTTCCATTAAATTATGTACTTCTGTCACATGTAATTTTTTTAAGGATGGGAATTTGTCTATTTTTCCATCATTTCTTTTTCTTTTCTATAAAATAGACATATATTCATCTTCTCACCTTCCTATCCTTAACTTCACAATATAAAATGGAGATGAATTTTTAGTCATAAATAATGAACTAAGATAAGTGGCAAGATATGAAAATATAATGTTGATGCTGATCATCAATCACTTTTTTTGGGATTATTACATTGCAAACTACTAGTTGGTGAGAGATTAAAAACCTTGCACATTAATTCTACTAAATGTTCCTTTTTCTATAGTAAGAATCTTTGAAGCATTTGATTTGGGGTTGCATATTTGCTAAAAAATTGGTTGTCCATGTGTTGTCTATATTTAGAGGTATACCTACAATAGTTGGCCATCATTTGCGTTGGAAAAAGCTTTATTTAGGATAAGTTTGAGAAGTACTATCATTGTTGGTTTAGTGAGACATTATTATTTTGCGTTCTTAAAAAATTAGATGTACACAACACCAAATTTTAATGTCTATATTAATCCAACAAGTGGAATCATAAATATTTACTTTAGAGTCTTCATTCAAATTGCCTCATTGCTTTCTCATTCTCATGACATGTTGAAGGATAAACAAGGAATTATACATCAATGAAATAAAATTATATATGAAATAAACACTCTTTAAAGTAACATCCTTGTAGTGAGTGTGTGCAAAAAAGTGGACACACACCCAAAAAAAGTTAAAAAAATAGCAATCGTGTTCGCGGTTTTAAAATTAAAAAAACCCCGTACACATTAGGTTCGTTGTGCCCGAGCCTAAAGGGACAAAATTGCGTATGCGGTCCTTTAGGAAATTAACCGCGTACGCGGTCATTTAAGAAATAAGACTGCATACGCAGTTTTAGTTCCTTAAGGACCGCGTACACGGTCCTTGCCAAATTTTTTTTTTGATAGTCAACTGTATTCTTTTCTTCCACGAACGAGAGCAAGTTTTAGGGACTTTTTTGTTCCAAAATATGCACAGGCTACATATTTTCACACCCAGACGCCATGGAAAGAGGTTGGTTATGCATTTTTTTTTTTTTTTTGCACATTTGTTAAATTTTATTTACGTTTTCAATTTAAATTCGTTGATTTTGATTAGTTTTTTAAATTTTTTGTTACTAATATCAGATTCTGAAAATCCAGAATCACAACAAGACACACCTCAAAACCCACAAAAAAACCCTTAGAATACACCTCCAACTCCTCCTTTAGACCGTACAACAACTACACAAGAGGATTTGCTTAATCAGTTAGGACAAAACACTGCTAAAATAACTAGACTAATTAATAGATTGAAAACATCTGAGATTGAGCATCATTTATCCCTTGCCACTAGCCTAGAAACATTGGCTAGTGGTGCCACTGTAGTTTCGAGTCAGATTACAAAATGGGGAAACTATAGGGATAGGTGTCATACTTATTATGCCTATAGGTTGTCATATGATGCAGTGAAAAAAAATACAAGTAAAGAACAAATATGTGCTCTTTTTGTTGATCCTAGAACTAGCGAGTCCTTACCTCTTAATGCAAAGAGGTTTCCCATACATTGGTGTACCAATGTGCAGATGAAGAATTTTTGATGAACCACCTTGTAATAATTTTGAGGTTCCATTATATTTTTTGAGGAAAGTATATTGTGAGTTTGTCCTCAATGAGCAACCTAATCATTTTGATATGAGAGAGTTCCATGGTAGAGTGTCGGCTCTGCCCAGGATAGACATGGAGCCCGTAGGGTAATAGACCCACATAGTCGTTGCCCCCTAGCACCCAAATCCAAGGTTCATGCGATGGTCCCAGTAGCCTTGAAAGACTTGATGGAGCTACAGACTCTTCAGGAAGCCACAACATTGACTGATGCGATCATCCAACATGGGACACAGTTAGCACACCCTCTTGGCCCGGACAATGATTCATTAGCTCAGGCAGGTGGCGTTGGTTAGCCCATTGAGCATGTGTTTCCCACTTGCTCAGGCATATGCACAAGGATGGATGTCGAGGGCAGTGAAGATGGTTCCACGTCCCATCTGTGCATGATTTGTGGGAGCAGATGTTAGACCCGCACGACTAAGGATGTGGCGCTAACAGATGAATTGATGGACATGTTGTTTTCTAGTAAGCCGTAGACACAGGTGTGTTGATTTTAATCCACAACATTTTATTTATCAATGACTTAAAATTTGCAATTGTACATGAATTTTCATTTAGAGATAGATTTAAATTGATACAAACAATATGCATTTTAGGATGTAGCAGCGGGTGTTAATACACCATCTAATATTCCTCCCCTAGTTATTACAATTGCAACTTCGACGCCTGAGGTATAAATTTTGTAACATGTTAAAATAGAATATTACTTTCAATTAATTTTTTTTTATAAGATATACTAAGTCTCTTTAATGCTTGAAATTTTTTTATTTTGTAGGCATTGACAGGGGACCAAATGTCCCACATTGATGATGTCACACTCTTAGTGATCGATTTTGGCCTACAAATCTATGCGGTATCATATTTTGTACACTTTATTTTATGTATTCTTTTGATGGAATATGCAAGTCATTTAATTTTAGATTTGTTAAATTATGTATAATATCATCTACTAATACCTCTTGTGTTAATTTTGTTTGTTTTAGGGTACCCCCTCCGTGTTTAGGCCTCATCCTCAGTGAAAGAAATCTTCGACGACTCCTAAATGTGGGAAGAAGGTAATTGAATATATTTTTTAATCGTACAATTGTTTGAAAAGGTTGAAATTGTTTTAGTTGGAATTTGTAGATTGATCAGTGTTTTTTGTTTGTTTTATATACAATAGCCATTGGGCTTTGTAGAATTGTTGAATGCACCTGATACACCCGAGGATTGAGAGAGGGAAGAGGTATGTATCTCTACTTTATTTTCTTGATTTGATGATTATATGCAAGTGTACATGTGAACTTGTGATCAATTATAATCTTATCATTTTTCATATAGGAAATATCCATAGCTGCTTCATCAACGACGAGCCCTCCTCCGTGTACTGGAGAAGCATCTCAGGCTCTGGTACACTTTTGTTTTATATATTGCATTAATTGTATTTAACCTACAATAATAATCATTATATTAATTGTTTTTAATCTTTAATTATTTTTCGTATAGGTAATAGCCACAACTGCTCCATCAATGGCAAGCACTCCTCAGTCTACTAGAGAAGCATTTGAGGCTCCGATACACTTTTGTTCTCTATATTGTAGATTTTTAGTGTTTTTGATCTATATATTTTAGTACATTGTATTAATTCTATTTAATCTAGAATAGGCCCCTTTGCGGTTCGGCCATAACTTGGATCCTTTGAAGTTTGTGTTCAAGAAAAATCCTAAGACTAACAAGGAGAAGAAAAAGAAGACAACAAATCCTAGATCAACAAATGAGGTAATCTACATTTCAATTGCAAAGAAATTATGGTTAAATGCATAGTTATGTTGATAATTGTGAACTATTTTCTACAAAAGGATTCTAACTTGGCTTTTGCATCAAAGAGACTTGATTTTGATGATCCACCACAAGTATAGGATCATATAATGTTAGTTGTGGTCATTGAATGAACAATAAAAGTAGATATATTCTACATTTTTATTGAATATCGATTTGGACATGGCATATGCCACATTTTTGTAAAACTTGTATTGACATGGCATCTATGCCTTTTTTGATATATATAAATGTTGATATTCGATCCAATAAATGTGTATTGTGCATTTCGTTGATATTGATAGGCATATTCGATACATACAAAATTTGTTCATTGTGTTGATTATTGTGCATTTTGATATAAATAAATGATTATTTATAATTGATGTGGTTAATTTTTGCTCAAACTATTCGATGTATTTGGTGGCCGCCCTTTTATAAAGTTAAATGAATATTTGCCTATGTAATCAACAATATGAATATAAACAACCAAAAACTATGATATAAAGCATTACAATTGTGGAATATGATTTGATAAGCTTTCTAAAATATTGAATTAACCCTAGAAAACTCCTTGTCTCAATCAAAATGAAATTCAATGGTAATGGTCAGATTTGATCCGTGGTAATTGTTTATGGTGAAAATGGATAACAATGATAACAATATTGAAAGGCTAAATGAATTCAACCACAAAACCCTAGCCTAACAATGAACAAAGATCCACCATAACATATGAAGATTACCTAAGACAATGCAAATAACTCAAAATCACAAAGATTATACCATCACATGTCCAATAGGGTTTTGATCTCCATTCTTCCTATCTCCATTGATCTTGCTTGATATACTTGCTCTCAGATTTTTATATGCACAAGAGCTCAACAAAGAACGAAATGTGGTTGCAAGTGGAATTGTAGTGTAGCCAAGTACTCCAAAATCAGTCATTAGGATGTGTCATTAGGATATGTCATTAGGATGTGTCATTAGGGTTTGATAATGAAGACAGCATCTCCTTAAATAGAAGACACAATGAGAAATGGAGGGTTAAGATTGAGAGGTGTAAAAAGAGAGGTCGGCTAGGATTAGAGGGTAGGTAAAAGAAATAATAAAATAATGAAAGGGGTAGGTAGTGTATGAATTAAGAGATGAATGACATGTGTCATGTGTAGAAAAAGATAATGAATTAATTAAATAAATAAAGATTTATTTAATTAATAGAAGAAGTAGGACAATTAAATAAATAAAATATTTATTTAATTTAGGAAAGGGATAATTTAAATAAATAAATGTATTTATTTAAATAAGAAATAAGGCTAGAAGAGGATAAATGAATTAATTAAATAAATAAAAATTTATTTAATTAATAGAAGAAATAGGCTTAGATAATTAAATAAATAAAATATTTATTTAATTAGACATGACAATTTTGAGTGTCTACATTTTGCCCCTCTTTGAGACAATGCGGCTTGTCGCATTGTTTCAAAGAAGATAAGATGAACTGATACAAAGTTGCCCCAGGATGGGAATGATATGCCCCCTCGAGAGATTGGATGAAAATGTCTGAAAAGATTGCAGACAATCTCTCGATAAGAAAGACGGGATAGAATGGACTGATTGGATAAAGTGACAAAGTCACGGGATGAAAAAGACTGACTCGGGAAATGAGAGCTAGGGCAATCTATAAGATAGACCACGGGGGAAAATACATCCTCATTGTCATCTACACCGTCACAAGAGCTTAGTGCAAAGCGAAAATAAAGCAGCAACAGTCAGCAGCGATGGCTTTTGTTCATAGTTTCGACCGTGTTCGCCGATTCTAGAGGCCAACGGAGGCAGGAGAGCCAGTGAGTACCACAAAACCTCCTCGTACTTTGATGCATTTATTGTTGTCATTAATGCATACTAGGTAATAGACATGTGGCATGGGATACCATGACATGGAAAGGATTAGCACTACCAATAGTGTTGACAGGAGTTATCAGTGGGTTCCTCTGTCTGGATAGGACGACACGAGGGGTGGCTGCAGGGGACACAGGGGCCAGGAGAGTTGATCTTGGGGTGGATCCTTCTAGGGCTCAAACTCCATCGAGGCCAGGCGGCTCCGAGGGAGGGAGTTCATGATAGCCTTAGAGGGCTCCCTATGTATCAGTATTGTACCATTTTTGTATTGTAGACACCTGCGGGTGATTTTGTAGCCATATGATTCTTTTGACATCATTGTATCATGACACTTTTGATTATATATGAGAGATGATCCATTTTTGCGGCAGCTATATACATGCATACCTATGTGATGAAATGTTCTTATGTGATACATGTTTTATGATATGGATGCTTATATGATGCAATGCAATATATTTTTGTTCTTTTATGTTGTATATGTGATGCATGATGCAAATGTGAATGTATGTAATGCAAATGAATATGATAATGCAAATGATTATTTACATAATGAAAATGTGAGATGTGCTAACATGTGTTGTATGCAGGATGTGATGCAATTGTGATATCTATATGTATGTATGAAATGCTTATATGTGGTGATGCAGGTGTAACTATATGAAATGCAAATGTTTTTGGTGTGTCATTATACTCAGTCATGTGATAGCGGGCTACGCGGACTCGAGAAAGACGATGGAAGTCAATCAAGAAAGGGGGATGGAAGACAGAAGATATGAACGTGAAAGAGCTTCTTGTGCGTTATCATCATTGAGCTTTATTATGGCAGAATAGGTTATGACAATCGAGGCATTTGTTCGGCCCAGAAAGTCATTGTACCTGTTTGCATGGAGATAAGATAGTCACAAACAAGGAATGCCCCAGTTCATACTAGACTCATAGTGTCCTCATATCCTTGGACAAGTCATAGCATTACTAAGAGACAATCCACAGACAGCAAATGCAAATAGGTGACGATACCCCATCCTCGCCTTTCTAGTCAAAGACATCCTAGAGATAGAATCTTTAATCAAAGACATCCTGGAAAAGCTAAAAGACATGTCACCGAAAAAGATGAAATCAAAAGAAAACCAAGACTCGACACCAACATCCACTGTAGTCCTTAAGTTTAGTGTCTCTTGTCACTTGTATAAGTCTTATTTTGATTGTGGTCACAATGTTCACTTTCACAAAAAGGATAGATAGCACTGAACCATAATGTTGTCCGAGTCTGTTGAAAGATTTGATTTTGTTGAAGCTCATTGTTGCTGCTGTGTCTCATCTGAAACTGACTGAATCCATGAAACTGATACTTTATTGCGGAGAAGATGAAACTTTATTGCGGATCTTCGATGCAGATGTTGCTTTATTGCAGATTATGCGTAGATAGACTGAAGGAAGCTGGCAAAACTGTACTCCTCGAAACATGTGATGTTCTTAGTTCCACACCCATCACTAGACGTAGGAATTGCCTTAGTCACAGATAGGAGCTGATTTATTATGGGTGGAAAGGGAGTGAAAAAGGGAGGGTTATGGATGGCTAACCAATCTTAGGTAGATCAATAACAAGCCATGATGGGAATGGGTAAGTTTATTGTGAATGAATAGGTTGTGAGTGTGTGCAAAGTGAAAGGATGAAAGAGAATCTTGAAGGAGAGAGGAGCAATGTCTCTACGCATGGCGCTGGTGACCCAGTTTTCACCATGGTACTTGCCCAGGGCGCCACCGAAGTGGTTTTCACCGTTGGACGAAATTATTTCTCTTTACTTTTTTGGATTTTTCAATTTTTTTGTTGTCACAAGGCGCCTGTTTGCCAGGTTTTCACCATGTAACGATTTTTTTGTTTTATAATTTTTTTGTATTTTTGAAATTTTTTTTATTTTTTTTTATTTTTTGAATTAGGATATTCCAAAGAGCTATGTGTAGAACCTGCGAAGGTGCATGCTGTTGATAGGATCCTCTAAGGGTTCACCTTCTGTAGTTGAGAGCTGATATGCCCCAGATCCATATACCGCTGTGATGATGTAAGGACCAAGCCAGTTTGGTTCGAACTTGCCCTTTTTATCTCTGTCTTGCTGATTCTTGGGGTTCTCTCTGAGTACTAAGTCACCTACCTCAAATGCGCGAGGCTTGACTTTGTGATTGTAACTGCATTGTTCCTTGACTGAATGATGTGTAGCTTGAGTGACTATCTTCCTTGATAAGGGAACTGAGATAGAATTACTAGTGTGTGGACTACACAGGCCTGTATGCGTGTCACCTGAAGAAGTTTGGGCATCCCTGATAACAAAGTCCCTTGAGGAAGCTCCATTAAAGGTCCATGATGTATCGCCAGAAGGGAATGGATGTGTGGAACAAGTGGATGAGTTATGAAGGCTTATGATTGCGAAAAGAAGTGAAAGTAGGATAGCATGATGGAGACTTAGGATCAACAAGTATGCTTTATGACTTGAAATTTTAGAATTTTTGCCCCCAGTTATTTTGATATTAGGGGAGATCAACTCTTGCTCTTTTTGCTGCATAGGATTTTTATCCTTGACTTTGATTTTTGCTAAGTCCAGTAGCTTTTGATTTTGATTTGGATTGAAGGACTTTTCTTTATTTTTGACTTTTAGATTTTTCTTTTCAAAGCTTGATTTTTGATCCCCAATGAGTAAGGGCTTTTGTAATTCTTGTTGATCCAAGTTTGGAAGTGGAGTGGAAATGGAATGAGTAGATGAAATGGTAAGGCTATGTGAGCTCTCAAGAGGGCTGGCAATACGCTCAATAGATTCTTTGTTGGAACCACTCTTAGGACTATTGATATCAAGAGTTGCTTGCACCACTAGAGGAGATTTGCATTCAGACTCAGTAGCCACAATACTAGGTGGTTCACACCCAATTCCTTGATATTGCAAATTGTTTGTAGTTTGTTCTTGTTGACTGAATACCTTAGCAGATAGTGGGAGTTGATCAACATGAAAGATATACTCACCACATCCCATGTCTTTAATCTTGAACTTGTCTTCTTTTAGCTCTGCCTGTTTTTATGTAGAAGCTTTTAAGGATTCAGGATCCACATATGCCGATGAAGGAATAGCTTCGCGATTGACTGGGATTGTTATGTCTGATCTAGGTTGTAGATTGTTGCAATAGATGAATGGATTTGGATCCTCTTTGACAGTCACTTCAGCTCCATTGTGTGGGAACTTGATACATCGATGATATGTAGATGGTATTGCTCTCATTTCATGAATCCATGGACGTCCTAGCAATATGTTGTATGTGAGATCCAGGTCTAGGACTTGACAAACCACATCCTTTGTGACTGGCCCTATTCTTAATGGTAAGGTGACCGTGCCCTTGGACGAACGCTCTTCATCATCATAGGCCTTAATGGTGATTTGGTTTGTAGAATTCACATCTTTGTCAGAATATCCCAATTGTCTTATGGTACTCAAGGTACAAATGTTAAGACCTGCTCCTCCATCTATCAGGACTCGCTTTATTCGGTGTTTATGTATGAAGGCTTCAACGTGTAAAGGTGCATTATGAGGCTGACTTATGGAGGCATCATCGGCTTCTGTGAATGTGAGGGAGTGTGGAACGGATAGGTATCCCACCATGGCTTGAAATTGGTCCACGTTCAGATCAGTAGGGACAGCAGTGTCTCTCAAGATTTTGTCAAGGATGGCTTTATGTGTAGGGGATATACGTAAGAGCTTAAGAATGGAGATGAGTGCGGGTGTCTTCCCTAACTGTTCTACAAGGTCGTACTCAGGCTTGATTGATAAAGGATTGGTATTCTTAGTGGAGGCACCTGGCAATGTAATCTTACCTCGACGGGTTGTAACATGACATTCAGAGGTAGCTTTGGATGAAGATCCCACACCCTTTAGGACAATTTTAGGTCGCTGAGGAGGATTCTCAGGATTTTTATTTTTGATAGTAATGGTAGAGATATGATTGTCCATTGAGATGTGATTGATGGTAGAATCATAATTGTAAGGTGCTCTGGTGTAATTGGCTTGATCATCTGTGACTTTGCCTTTTCCCTTGTCATGTTTTGGGAATGGTTCCTTAAACACCTCATGCTCTTGGTTAGATGAATGTCCCTCAATCTCAATATCTCCTCTGTCAATGAGATCTTGCACAATGTTTTTCAATCGATGGCAATTACTTGTCTTGTGACCCTTGCTCTTATGAAACTCACAAAACTCATCATCATTCCACCAATTCGGTTTTACCTTTGGTTCATATGGAGGAAAATCTGGGACTGTGATCACTTTGTTTGCTACAAGCTTTTTGAATACTGATTCAAGTGGTTCTCCCAATGGAGTGTACTTCCTTCGTGGTTTTGAAGTTGTTTGATTGTTCACTTGATTGTTGGTAGAATTTGATCCAGAAAAGACGAACTTTGGTCTCACTGTGTTGGCATCAACAACACCATCATTAACTGTATTCTTGTTCTTGTTCCAAAATTTTGGTTTGTCCTTTCCTTTGAAGTCCTCTTTGTTTTCTTTGAATAGTTTGATAACTCCTTGTTCAATTAAGACTCTTTCTGTTGCTAGGCCCTTTTCAATGACATCCTTGAATGTAGACAAACAAGCTTTCCTGAGATCATAGCCAATAGCCTTGTTAACGTTTTGTGTGAACATCTCCACCATTTGTTTTTGCGGGATTTCGCAAGAGCATCTGCTAGCTAGGTTTCTCCATCTCTGTAAAAATGTTGCGAAAGATTCTCCTTCCTTTTGTTTCGTATTGCACAAGGTAGTAACTGAGACATCTGTTTCAATGTTGTAAGAGAAATGCTGAATGAATGCCTCTACTAAGTCGCCCCATGACTTAATACCGGGAGGTAATTGAGAAAACCATTCCATAGCTTGGTCACCTAAGCTCTGTGGGAACAACCTCATCAAGTATGTTTCTTCTGCCGCTACCTCAATGCAAGCTGTGAAGAATTGTCTTATGTGTGCCTTGGGGTCTCCTCTCCCTCTATATTTGTCAAACTTTGGTGTTACAAAGTGTGGAGGAAATGGAGGCATTGGAATGCTCTTATCGAAGGGATAAGGGCATATATCTCTCATAGTGTATGTAGGTTTGGATGTACTCATGTCCTCCACTTTCTTTTGTAGATCTCTAATTTGTTGCTCCAAATTATTTTTGGGAGGAGATTGATTTCTTGTAGCATACCCCATGTTTGAAACATCCATTTGAGGAGGAGCTTGTTGCATGTATGGATGATACTGATCGTAGACATGTCCATATGGAGGTCTATATTGTTGCGACATGTATGGAGCACTTGGCATAACTTCTTGTTGAGGGACCCCATATCTGTTTTGTGTGTATAAACCATATTCAACAGGTCTTTCATTTTCCATTGTGTTGTCCCCAATTTTGACATGAGCTCTCCTTGTGTCAAAATTTTGAGGATGTCCTTGAGTATCCACTTGTCTTGATTGATCCATACCTTGAGCATGTGTTTGAGCATAAGGCCTCCATGATGGTCTTTGAATGTAAGTATCATATGTTTGAGCTTGTGTATGTGGGATTGCTGGTTTTTGAAGCAAAACTGATGGTGACTCAGGCATCATATTCAGTCCTCTATTTCCTCCACTATTTGGTCTCCTTTGATCCATGTTGGATTGAGTTTGTTGTGAGGGTCGACTTTCCATAAGTTGAGATAAGTCAAAATCATGCGGTATTTTAGCTCCACTTTGTGCCATCATGTTTAAAAAGTATTGACGATCTCTCCTCATTATCTCTTCAACCAATCTATTGAATTGAGGATCCATTATAGATTCTTGTATGTCTGCTGATAGTATTGAAGAGTTGTCAACATTGTCATTGTGTGTAGTATTGTTGTTTATAGCGTTTGCGCTTTCCACATTTGGATTGTTTCTATAAACATTCATGTCTGGTAATGTAGTGTGCTCAAGATTGTAGAATAGATCATTGTCATACTCATAAGAACTCATGTTTGCGGATTCTTGAGCTTCTTTAGCTATTCTCCTAGATTTTTGAAGGCGGGTTTCAACCATGAACTAGGTGTTTAGCAATATGTGAGAGACTAGACGAAGAATGAAAAGAGTATGGAAGACCAAGAGTTGTATGGAGTGTAAGTGAATCTCGAGGTGTACTTGCAATGTCCAAAGTGTAAGACCAAGTATGTAAGTAGTAGAGTAGGTGTGACTTCCAAAGAGAGGATAGTTTCTCTTGATGAGGTAAGCCGACCTTGACTCTAAGTAAGACCAAATGAGACCCAAAGGTAAGAAACCTTGATGAGGGACCACTTAGCAAAGTGTAGTTGTATGTAGTGTGTTGACAAAGTATGATGAGGACAAGCAAGTGACCTTTTGACTCAAGTTTAGACAAGTATGAATGTAAAATGAGATGTGAAGCAATGATGGACTATGTGAGACCCAAAGACAGGTTGAATGCTAGATGAAATCTGAAGAGACAACCTAGGAAGCTCAAGTATGCCGAAATTGATTTCTTTTGTTTGTTGGATTGTGAAATTTTTCCAATTTGTGAAGTTTTTGGTTGTGACCAAATCTGAATGTTTGACTATTTTTCGTGACAAGAGGACACAATGTTGATGAGGACTCAGTGTTTGCAAGTGTTTAGACTCCAAAATGACTCCAAGAAAAGTGTGTTGTTTGATGTAAAATTGTTTTGCATACACTTGAAGACACAAAAGACACAATGTTTTGCTGTTTGGTCTTGATTGTTTGAATGTTTAACATAAGTCAAGCACAATTCTTATGGCTGGCCAAGACAATAGTTGTTGATCCCACATGGGGTTTTACCCCCGAGGCTACGCTATTCAGAGCGGATACTTAGATGCTTGACCTCACTGGCTCCACCCTCGGCACTCACTTCTCGGGTCAGCCAAGCATCAGTCCCCATGAAAACTCCCCATGGCGAACTTTGTATCTCTACTAAGAACCGTATGTGTGTGGGCCGCTACCAGAGGTCCGACCTCTTGCCCCAACAACTAGAAGGATTTGGGCATCTAAAACAAAGAGGTGCTAGTAAGGGCATCCGCTCGTGTGGCCATACATGCGACACTTTTAGCTCTGTAAATACAGAAGGCTCCCAGCCGGTAGGGGTTACGCCCTACAAATGATCAAATAAATTTGATCAAACGGGTTTATGGGGAGACATAGTGTCGGTATGAACTAATCAGCACACGTTATTCATAGTTTTCACCATGAATACATTTGATTATAGTGGTTTGGATGAGGTGGGTTTTCCTCGCTACCACTTGGGTCGTTCTCTTCTCACTAGTAGTCCTAATGACCACACGGAAAGACAGGCCCTCTAAAGATTAAACAAAAAGAGCCTATTGCTCAAGACACAAAAGACAATGATTCAATTTTAGTGCACCAATTGAAGTGTTTGCTAGTCTATGAAAACAAGACACACAATAAAAATCCAAAAAACCTTGCCAAGGACCTGCAACAAAGATTTATTAGTAGTTTGGATTGTTTCAAATGATCACCCCTTCCTACAAGCACACAAGTTAGGTAAATTTTAGATCCAAAAGACTTTGTGAAATAGGGGCCTTCAATAATGCGTTTTGTTGACAAATTCAAAGACTTGATTCATCATAAAAAAAGACCACCTGTAAAATTTTAAGAGATTTCCAGAAATGTAAGAAAATCCAAAAAATTTGCTAATTTTCTCCAAAAATTAATTTTTTTATGAAAAATCATAAAAAATTCATATAAAATGCAAAATCAATCCAAAAAATCTGACATTTTTACTGGAGAGTTTTGATGGTCTTCCAAACCTGTACAAAAAATTTCCTGCAACAAATCCAAACAGTTTGTGAGATATGAGTAAAATAATGCAAAACCCTAATTTTCAAAGATCTGATTTTTTAAGAATGATTTTGCATCAAATTTAAAATTACAAAGAATAGATCCTGTGTATAATTCTGATATATTTCCAAAAATATAAGAAAATCCAAAAAATTCGCTAATTTTCTCTCAAAATTAATTTTTTATGAAAAATCATAAAAAATTCATATAAAATGCAAAATCGATCCAAAAAATCTGAAATTTTTACTGAATCTTTCTGATATTGTTCCTGACTTGCACAAAAAAGTTTATGTAAAAATTCAAATCCGTTTGTGAGATCTGATCAAAATAAATAAAAACCCTAATTTTTAAAGATCTAATTTTTAGGGAAATATTTTGCATCAAAATTAAATTCACAAAGAACAGATCCTATGTATAATTATGAGAGATTTCCAAAAATGTAAGAAAATCCAAAAAATTCTCTCATTTGGTCTCAAAATAAATTTTTTATGAAAAATCATAAAAAATTCCTAAAAATTGAAAATTTGCTTCAAAAATTCTGAATTTTGGATTGAAAGCTCCTGATACTTTCTTCAACCTGCAAAAAAAATTGGGTGCAAAATTTCCAAGCCATTTATGAGATATGATCGAATCTCTCCAAGATCTTGATTTTGTGTCCAAAACCCTAGCTGCACAAGATTATTCTCCAAATTGTTTTACAAAACAGCAATATAGGGTTAGAAAAATCTGAAAAAAAACATAGATCTAAGAAAAATCCATGTCCCACCGGGCGTGCCAAAATGTTTATGGTGAAAATGGATAATAATGATAACAATATTGAAAGGCTAAATGAATTCAACCACAAAACCCTAGCCTAACAATGAGCAAAGATCCACCATAACATATGAAGATTACCTAAGACAATGCAAATAACTCAAAATCACAAAGATTATACCATCACATGTCCAATAGGGTTTTGATCTCCATTCTTCCTATCTCCATTGATCTTGCTTGATATACTTGCTCTCAGATTTTTATATGCACAAGAGCTCAACAAAGAACGGAATGTGGTTGCAAGTGGAATTGTAGTGTAGCCAAGTACTCCAAAATCAGTCATTAGGATGTGTCATTAGGATATGTCATTAGGATGTGTCATTAGGGTTTGACAATGAAGATAACATCTCCTTAAATAGAAGACACAATGAGAAATGGAGGGTTAAGATTGAGAGGTGTAAAAAGAGAGGTCGGCTAGGATTAGAGGGTAGGTAAAAGAAATAATAAAATAATGAAAGGGGTAGGTAGTGTATGAATTAAGAGATGAATGACATGTGTCATGTGTAGAAAAAGATAATGAATTAATTAAATAAATAAAGATTTATTTAATTAATAGAAGAAGTAGGACAATTAAATAAATAAAATATTTATTTAATTTAGGAAAGGGATAATTTAAATAAATAAATGTATTTATTTAAATAAGAAATAAGGCTAGAAGAGGATAAATTAATTAATTAAATAAATAAAAATTTATTTAATTAATAGAAGAAATAGGCTTAGATAATTAAATAAATAAAATATTTATTTAATTAGACATGACAATTTTGAGTGTCTACAGTAATGATCACTGGATGCTTTTTATACCTTTCATTTATATTTGTCAATGTGAGTGGTGCGAGAGCACCCTCATGCTTGCAATGGTCAAATTTTGGTTTTTTGTCTTGTTTTCCATTTGTTTTATCTAAATAAGGTGATTTGGGACCATTAATAATCATTTGAAGTCATTTGTGAAAGTTTGGGGTCATTTGGATAAAAGATGTAAAAGTTGCTCAGTTGTTGTCAAAGTTGTCAATGTTGCCAAAGTTTCATCGTAGGCACAAACCAACATCATGAGAACGTTTAGGTGGGTAGGTTTACGCTAGGCATGCTCTTGTTGTTCCTCCCAACACGCCAAAACGTTGAGAGACATACCCTACCGGTGCAAGTACAGCTGTGTGTCAAATACAATGATTCTAATATATATATATCCTATCCATATCCATCCACTCAATCCATCTGTCTCCTATCAAAACAATATCTCCCTCCATTCATCCATCCTTTTACCAAACCTTGGTTCTCCCTTATCATTGGTTCCAATCCATTTATCCTATATCCACAATCAAACCCTATCTATTCAATCATATTCCCTATCTATCATCCAAATATTTCATATTCAATCATATTCCCCATCTCATCTAATCTAATCCAATCATATTCCCCATCCCATCCAATCTTATTCAATCATTAATCTCCCTCCCATATTATCCAATCCATTTATAATCACCATCACATTGAGCTTTTCCCAATCAAAATTGAGCTTTTCCCATCTATCTGAGCTTATATTGACTGACACATAATCCAAACACCAATCCATATTGTGCTAATCAAATTCAGGAAGCAATCCTCTCATCTATAGACTTTGCACAACCTGCTTATCTATTGCCTTCTATCAATCTATCCACACCCTACCCATCGGGATGCATCCTTCCCATGTCTGGCAGTTTATCCAAATCCATTATCTATCCATCGGGATGTATCCTTCCCATGTCCATCAGTCCATCCAGATCCATGTCCTACTCTTGGCAAGAGATGCCAGTTGGCCGTGTGCATATTGCTCGCATGATTTGATCTTTTTGCTTTGATTTGCATCTTTGTGTCCTACAAATACTACTACTTACAACCGCGAGGATCATTCTAAATCTTGGTGTGTTATAGGTTGGTGCATATTGGGGCATATTTTTGTGGTATGGTGTCTTTGAAGGTTTCCCTTGTACATACTGGCAACCTTGCATTAGTGTTTATCAACACTTACATGATTGTGTGCAAGGCATACCTATTTGTTTGAGAGTCATTTCGTGCCTTGGGTTTTCATGACACCCTGATTTCTATAATCAGCGGTGTAGATAATCTATGGCAATATCAAAAACTAGGTTTTCTCTCCATATCTGCAGAACAAGAAATCCTATACACTTCATTTTGTTAATCCATCTCAGAGGCTCCAATTCATTTATTCCCTCTTTCATCATCTTCATTCTTTCATTATTTAGTCTTCTAATCCATTTTAAGAGCAAACCCGTGTTATTTTAACCTGCCCGTCCTCTCGAGGAGGCATACCACTACTTCCTCGTCATTCTTCCTCATCTCATGACTGGGGCATCAAGCTACTAGTCCTTATCCTCACCGTCCACTATATTTTACTCTTCTTTGATATAACATCACTTCATGATGCTATATCAAAGAGGGGAAAAATGTAGACACCTAAAATTAATGTTTAATTAATTTAAGCTTGTCATCATAATTAACCAATTTAATTGTGTTAATTTGAAGCAGTCACCGGCTGGGAGGGACCTCAAAGAGATCAGTCCAGACCAGTGAGCAAGAGTAAACACAATGGAAACATAAGGACATGATGGAGGCAGTGCATAATAGATTGAGTTATATCATGAAAACTATTTACAAACAACCAGTAACAACCGGGTTATGGAAACCGGCTCACAGGCCTACTAAAATATGCTCAAAATATAGAACATGTCACAACCGGGAGCTCAAATCTTAAGATCTATCTTCTATGCTCAGTATAAATTCTTTATTACATTTTAATGATCTATTACAATGATTTATATGATCCAAGAGGATCCGGTCGACCCAAAAAGGGATCAAAACCAAAGAACAAGACCTAACGTGTAAAACCAACAAGGTCAGCCCCCGCCAAAGAAATTCCTCAAGAAAATCCAAATGATGAAGTGTAGATCATGAGGAAAGGTTGGCCACATGTTAAGGAACATTAGAATCAACGCTCAAGGCTCCACAAGCTATGGAAGGGGATCCAATAGATCACCAATGCAAATAGGTCCAGTTAACCGATAACAAAAATCTGTCTCAGAACCGATAGCGATAACTTGCTAGAAAATGATCCAAATGCTCCACGGTTTGGGAATAAGGAAGATGATCAAGTCTTCAAGTAAAATCCAACTCCACAGGTTCCAATGAGCCAAATCCGGGATACATAGAAAGAAATGCTAAATCTGCAAACAAAAAGCAAAACAAAAAGGTAATATTTTTGGTTGATGCAAGATTGCTATGAACCAGGGATGCTCTTGCATCGTAATTCCCTTCTTCTTAAGGTTAATTAAATCAAATTTAATCAATCTTGTCACTATAGTCTAATAATTAATTCATTGTAAGCAAGGAGTTAAAGAAAAAGTCACTAATTTCATTGGTAGATATAAACATTTGCATTCACAAATTGCTTATCATGTGACTGATGGTGATGTTCAAAGAATTTTTTGTAGACACCTAAAATTAAATTTTTAATCAATTAATCTTGTCATCATAATTAACCAATTTAATTGTTTTAATTCCCTTCTTCTTAAGGTTGATTAAATCAAATTTAATCAATCTTGTCACTATAGTCCAATAATTAATTTATCAAATAGATAAATTATTTCCCTATTCTTTTAAAGTCAACCAAATCATCAAGTCTTCTAAATTCCTCTTAGTTAATTAATTCTAATTATTAACTTAAGTCATGTGATTCCTACAAATCACTTTTCCCAATCCCCAACTAGCCTAATTAATTCTTCCTTAACCATACTTATCATTATTCTCCAATTTTATATTCCTCCACTCATGTCGCATCACCTTTGATCCTTTCAAGGAAATTCAAATTCCTTAAATCTCCCCATCCATCCTCTTTCCAAGAATTTTTTTAATTCCTTTATCCATTTAGTCTTCCCACACATCCTTTACTTTAGAATTTTTAATTCCTCTTTCCTTTCCCCAAGGAATTTTATATTTCTTTTTATTCTCCCAATACATCTTGATCCATGTCTTCCATCCCAAATCAATCTCAACCCTTCATACCAAAATCAATCTTGGCCCTCCATTGGCCTCCTCCAATCTATAAATTGGAGTCTCATTTCCTCACAAATCACTACATGGAATCTTCTTCTAATCTTATGCTGCCCCTTTCTTCCTCTATCTTCTTCTATCATATCCACATAATGTCCCCATAATATCTAAATAATCCCTCATCCAAGACAAATCCCTTTTCATCCAAATCTATCCATTCCTTATCCATCATGATCCAAATCCAATCCTAATCCACTAATCCTGATGTGCATTTGGAGAGCATTCCACATCCATCAAGAAGAGCATATCCAAACAAGTGGAACACAAGGGCGCCTCTACTTCATCATTTTCTCAATTGGAGGAAGAAGAGAAATCTTCTTTGCAAGGTAATAGTGTTTGTTTTATGCTTTTTATTTAGTTTCCATATCATTTGGATTTAAACTAACCTTCTACTATCTTGCTTGATTACCCTTGGTTCATTTTTATTTCTAATTTTCAAAAAGATATTAGAGACATGCTTATTGTTGGTATTTTGGATGTGTTGCACTAGTTTTGTTGTTGATGTCAACATTTGTCAACACCTATCAACACTTGGAGATCTTTGGTTATGTTCACCGACATGTTCAGTGACTTATGCACAGTCACTGGCATCTGGTTCACTGACAGGTTATATTGTTCACTGACACTAAGGATGACTTGGGGATTACTTGGTTATGTCTAAGAAATTGTTTGGACACTTTATTTTGGTGATTTGGTTATTGGTCGAATAGAGTTTGCATATTTGCTGTTACCGGCAAATAGGTCTAGGTTATGGACCGACAAGCATTATCTATTCCAGATCAACATGGCATGTTATGGAGATGATTTGTTATTATTGTAAATCCATTGAGCCGACATGATGCATCACATAATGATTGATTTTACTTTAATATTCTTAGTGAGCCAACCTACACATTTGGTCTTAGGTTTTGGTATATATGTAAGATCTCATTTGTGAGATTGATATGGGAATGTAATAAGTTGTAGAGCATAAGGTGTTTTGGTATATGCGAATATAAGCATAGCTATACACACAAACATCGTTTAAAGATTCAAGGAAGGTTTGAAGAAGACAAATCAGAGCTTAACCGGTACTGAATCCAACATATGAAGATGCCATTTTGAGTAGTACATTATCATTAGATTTAACCATCCAATTGTAGTCAGTGTGACTCCCATTTTGTGATTGAGCAGTGAGCTCTAGGCAGTTGGCCTTTCTGCATGTGCAGACCCCATATTGTACACACATACTATCTGCAGTAGTATCATCTAATTGTGGGTAAGGTTTCCCACTGTGGTTTTTCCCTTTACAGGGTTTCCACGTATAAATATATGTGTCATGTGTTGTGGATGTTATTTGTCTTTCTGTTTGATGCATTAAACTTTACAGGTATTGCAATTAACTGTTAAACTATTAACCGACACAAAGTTTGGTTTATCGGTATTATGCATTAAGTTTGGTTAAGTTATATTTGGGTTGAAATTAATAGACAACCGATTCACCCCCCTCACCCCCTCTCAGTTTAATCTGGGTCCTAACAATTGGTATCAAAGCATAGTCCTCTTTTTGTATAAGTTTAACAACTTGAGGAGATTCTATGGCAACTAACTATTTCAGGAAGGACAGTCTGAAACTTGATGGAACTAACTATGGTATATGGAAGATCAAAATGGAGACACATCTGAATTGCATTGGAAAAGACATATGGGATGTTACAAAGAATGGCTATGCTGGTCCTACTCAAAGTTAACCTAATCCACCAACCTTGGCTAAAGATCAAGAGAATGATTGCAAAGCAAGAGAAGCACTCTTGAGCGCATTGTCAGATTAGCAAATCATGGGATTATCAAACCGATCTACTGCTAAATCTAATTGGGACAAATTGGAAACATTGAATAAAGGTGATACCACAGTCAAAATTGTAAAACTGGAATGCTTCCGGGTCAAGTATGAAAATCTGAAAAGGGAAGAAGATGAAAGGATTTCTTCTTTTATGGAAAGAGTAAATGGAATTGTTATGGGTATACAATGTTGTGGAGGATCCTTAAGTGAAGATGAAATTGTTTCTAAAGTTTTAAGAGCATTGCCACCGACATATAAAATGAAAGTAACTGTTATCAATGAATTGAGAACAATGCCTAATGCATCAGTATCTAGAGATACTTTGGTTGGAAAACTTTCAGCTTTTAAATTTGAGGGATTTGGTCCTGTTGCTACAGTTAAGATAGATTTAGATTGCAAGGCATCATCATCATCTGAAAAATTTGATTGGAAAGCACTTTATGCAAGAGAACTTGAAGACATTAGAAGGGAGAATGAAGAACTGGAAGAACTTGAAGTACTATTTGCAAGGAAAATGCCTAAAGATCTAGTTGGAAGTAAGTATGAAGGTAAAGCACCATTTAAATGTTTTAACTGCAATAAAATTGGTCATATGGCATCTAGGTGTCCTGATAGACATGCAAGATTGAAAGAAGAAGCTAAAAGAACATATAAGCCTAACCCTGAATACCAGAGATACAGATTTAAGAAGAATAGAGACAAATCATGTTACTATGCTGATGAAGGAGTTACTGATGATTCTGATGAGGAACCGACATACAATGGATGGGCTTTTGTTGCTATAACAGAAGATAAACCGACACTACTATTCAATTGGTAGACCAGGCCCTGATAGCTAAAATTGAAGAAAAGGATGAATGGATCACTGATTCTGGATGTTCACATCATATGACTGGTGATAAAAGTAAATTCTTAACTTTTCAGGAATACAATGGAGGTCTAGTAAGATTTGGGGATGATAAAACTTGTTTGATCAAAGGAAAAGGCACTATATCTTTTGATAGTAAGCATAATACTGATAATGTTTACTATGTTGAAGGTTTGAAGCATAATCTTTTGAGTGTTGGTCAATTAGTTGAAAAAGGATTTCAGTTAAAATTCAAAAATGGTAAATGCAAAATCATGAATAGAACTGGCTTGGAAATTGCAACCGATAATCAGACTAGAGGTAATATCTTTCATTTGACTAACAATGAGAAAGCATGCTTGATTGCACATATTGATGAAAGTTGGTTATGGTATAAAAGACTTTGTCATGTTAATTTTGATTGCATTGTGAAAATCAGTACAACTAAGGCAGTAAGGGATTTACCTAAGATTGTTAAACCTCACAATTCGGTATGTAAGGAATGTTAATTTGGAAAGCAAGTTAGAGAAACTTTTAAGAGTATTCCATAAAAATCCAATAATGTTCTTGAATTAATTTATACTGATTTATGCGGTCCAGCAAGAACTAGAAGTTACAAGGAGATATATATTTTATGCTAATCATTGATGATTATTCTAGAATGTGTTGGGTTACTTTTCTTAGGGAGAAATCAAAAGCTTTTGAGAAATTCAAACTATTCAAAGTGATGGTAGAGAATGAAACTGGTAAGAAAATCAAATGTTTGAGATCAAATCAAGGAGGTGAATTCACATCAAAGAAATTTAATACATTCTGTGAAGTGAATGGAATTAGGAGACAACTATCAGCACCTCAGACACCCCAACAAAATGGAGTTGTGGAAAGAAAGAACATAACTATTTTGGATGTAGCTAGAAGTATGATATCAGAAGCAAATCTACCTCATGTATATTGGAGAGAAGCAATGAATACAATGGTTTACACATTCAACAAAGTTCACATCAAAGGTGAAACCCGTAAGACCCCTCATGAACTATGGTTTGGTAATATTCCTACTCTCAAATATTTTAGAATATTTGGAAGTAAATGTTATATTAGGAGAGATGTGTATATTGGAAAATTTGATCCTAGAAGTGATGAAGGAATATTTCTTGGTTATTCATCTAAGAGAAAGGCATATAGATGTTTTAATAAGAGATTACAGAAAATTGTTGAGAGTGCAAATGTGAAGATTGATGAATAGTTTAAAGGTAATTCAAAGTCCATGGACTCTAAACCAACAATAGAGATAATATCAAATGAACCTACAATGAGTACACCGGTACAGAATGTTGATCCAGTAATACCGGCATCATCTGAGAATTCCACAGTGATTGAAGAACAACAACAAGTAAATACACCCAGGTATGTAAGACTGAATCAATTTGAAAGTCAGATAATTGGGAACAAGTATCAAGGTGTTATGACTAGAGGAAGACTGGCAAATGAAGAGGTATGTTTAATTTCTCAAATTGAACCGACAACTATTTTTGAGGCATGTGAAGATAAACATTAGATTAAAGCTATGGAAGATGAATTGGAACAAATTGAAAAGAATAACACATGGACATTGGTTCCCCGACCTAAAAACAAAAATGTAATTGGAACTAAATGGGTATTCAGAAATAAACTTAATGAAGATGGTAAGGTAATCAAGAACAAAGCAAGATTAGTGTGTAAGGAATATTCACAGAAAGAAGGAATTGATTAAAATGAAACCTTTGCACTGGTAGCTAGAATTGAGGTAGTCAGACTATTCTTAGCTTTTGCAGGACACAAGAACTATAAAGTATATCAAATGGATGTTAAATGTGCATTTCTGAATGGTGATCTTGAAGAGGAAGTTTACATTGAACAACCTGATGGATTTTCTTTGACAAATGACAAAGATATGGTTTGCAGGTTAAGGAAAGCTTTATATGGATTAAAGCAAGCTCCTAGAGCTTGGTATGTTGGATTGGACAAATATCTTTTGAAGCTTGGTTACACTAAAGGTAATGCTGACAACAACTTATATTACAAAGTGACTAATGATGACATCTTGGCTATATAAGTTTTTGTTGATGATATTATTTTTGGAGGAGAAGATGGATTGTGTAAAGACATTTCTAATAAGATGCAGAAAGAATTTGAAATGTCTATGATTGGGGAGATAAAATGCTTTTTAGGATTGTAGATTTCATAGACTGATAAAGGTATATTCATAAATCAATCAAAGTACTTGAAGGAATTACTAAAGAAATTTGGTATGGAAAACTCTAAACCGGTAAGTACACCTATGACTACAACTGATAAACTATCATTGAAGGATGAATCAACACCTATTAATCTTACAAGATACAAGTCTATGATTGGAGGTTTACTGTTTTTGACACAAACATGACCTGATATTATGAATGCAGTATGTATTGTTTCAAGATTTCAAAGTAATCCTAAAGAAAATCATGAATCAACAGTGAAAAGGATTTTCTGGTATCTACAAGGCACAACAAATCTTGGTTTATGGTATCCTAAAGATGAAAATTTTGATTTATGTGCATACACAGATGTAGATTGGGTAGGAGATATAGATGATAGAAAGAGAACCACCGGCGGAGCCTTCTTTCTTGGTAGCAGACTGATTTCATGGTTGAGCAAGAAACAAAGTTGCACAACTTTATCAACAACAGAATCAGAATATGTTGCAGCAACAACTAATTGTACCTAGGTATTATGGATTAAGCAAATGTTGAAGGACATAAAGGTAAAATGCAAAGAACCTATAACCATTTATTATGATAATATGGCAGCAATTGATATATCTAAGAATCCGGTATTTCACTCTAAAACTAAACATGTTTCTATCAAATTCAATTTTCTAAAAGAAAATGTTGAAGCAAAAGAAGTGAAATTGGTTTATGGGAATACTAAAGAGAAGATTGCAGATATTTTTACTAAGCCTTTGCCTAAGGAAACTTTTGAATATCTCAGAGAGCAACTTGGAGTTATACCCTCACCGATAGAGACTTAGACAGTTGATGCTTGACATCAAACCTACAAAATTAACAGAAAAATCTTTTTTTCGGCTTTGATGAGGAGAGCTACTTCTCAGGGGGAGTAGCTGGATAAGTTGGATAAATTGGATAAGTTGGTATTTTGTAATAAGTTCTATGAACCGTTTGAATCTAGTTTTTGTATTGCTTTGGCATTTGATGCCAAAGGGGGAGAGATATCTATGGAAAAACACATTATCTTTTGGGGAGAGATTATTCATTGGGGGAGATATTGTTACTCTCTGTATCTGTATTTTGATTTCTGATTAATGATCGCTTTGGGAGATTATTGGTTTTTTGTTTTTGGCATTTCTGTTTTGGCACTTAGATGGTTTTTCCATCTTGTGTTGCCATCAATTGGAAAGGGGGAGATTGTTGGTATTTTGGATGTGTTCCATTGGTTTTTTCATTGATGTCAACACGTGTCAACACCTATCAACACTTGGAGATCTTTGGTTATGTTCACCGACATGTTCAGTGACTTATGCATAGTCACCGGTATCTAGTTCACCGAAAGGTTATATTGTTCACCGACACTAAGGATGACTTGGAGATTACTTGGTTACGTCGAAGACATTGTTTGAACACTTTGTTTTGGTGATTTGGTTATTGGTCTAATTGAGTTTGCATATTTGTTGTTACCGACAAATAGGTCTAGGTTATGGACTGACAAGCGTTATCTATTCCAGATCAGCATGATTTGTTATGGAGATGATTTGTTATTATTGTAAATACATTGAGCCGACATGATGCATCGCATATTGATTGATTTTATTGTAATATTCTTAGTGAGCCGACCTACACATTTGGTCTTAGGTTTTGGTATATATGTAAGATCTCATTTGTGAGATTGATATGAGAATGTATAAGTTGTAGAGCATAAGGTATTTTGGTATATGCGAATATAAGCAAAGCTATACACGCAGACATCATTTAAAGATTCAAGGACGGTTTGAAGAAGGCAAATCAGAGCTTAACCGGTACTGAATCCATCATATGAAGATGCTATTTTGAGCAGTACATTATCATTGGATTTAACCATCCAATTGTAGTCAGTGTGACTCCCATTTTGTGATTGAGCAGTGAGCTCTAGGCAGTTGGCCTTTCTGCATGTGCAGACCCCATATTGTACACACATACTATCTGTAGTAGTATCATCTGATTGTGGGTAAGCTTTCCCACCGTGGTTTTTCCCTTTACAGGGTTTCCACGTACAAATATATGTGTCATGTGTTGTGGATGTTATTTGTCTTTCTGTTTGATGCATTAAACTGTACCGGTATTGCAATTAACTGTTAAACTGTTAACCGACACAAAGTTTGGTTTACCGGTGTAGTCACATAAATTTGTCCGCTTAATTAAATGAATATTTAATATTTATTTGATTATTTAACCATCAATAAATAATTAATTAAATTAATATTTAATTAATTCATCTTAACCCTCTTCTCTTATTAATTAAATAAATTATTCAATTTATTTGATTTAATTCACTTAACCAAATTCAGACCATTAATTAAATAAATAAATCATATTTGTTTAATTAAATCTTCTCTCACATTTAAATAAATTAATATTTATATTTATTTAAATCCCCCAAAATCCCATCTCTCACATTTAAATAAATTAACATTTATTTAAATCACCTTTATCCTCCACCCACTTGCATTTTCCTACAAATGCAAGTTGCACAACTATTTTAAATAAATAAATAATTTATTTAAAACCCTATTTATCCTCACCCTCTTGAAACCTTTAATGGTTTCCCTTAAAGTCTTCAAACTTAATGGCTTCCTTCTAGAGTCTTCTCAAACCTTTAATGGTTTCCCATAAAGTCTTCAAGCTTAATGGCTTCCTTCTAGAGTCTTCTCAAACCTTTAATGGTTTCTCTTAAAGTCTTCAAACTTAATGGCTTCCTTCTAGAGTCTTCTTAAGCCTTTAAAGGTTTCCCTTAAAGTCTTCAAGCATTTAATGCTTTATCTTCCTTTTTTCTCATGTAAATAATTAAGATTTATTTAAATAAAATCCAAAATTCACATTCGCATTTAAATAAATTAATATTTATTTGAATATCTACCCAAATGCAAATTACATCATTTAATTGAAATAAATGATTTTATTTTAATTGAAAATCCCAAAATTCCTCCCACTTGCATGCCCAAATCCCTTCTAGATTCTTCTAACTCCTTCTAATGAGCCTAATCCTATCCTAATCATTGTCACATTCCTAAATAAAAGGAAGTCACTTTTCAAAAACTTCCAAAGCCTTCAATAACCATTAAAGGCTTTATGTCTTCAAATGGTTAACCTATAAAGTCTTCCAAACCATTAAAGGCTCTTACATAACCATTTATGGTTAACTCACCTTTTACCTTTGGTTAGAAACTTTCCTCTAACTTAACCATCCTTTTGACTCATGGGTCTCTTCAGAGCATTTATTTCTTTGACTAAGGTAACCATTTAACCCTTGCACATTCATTTATCCCTTGGATAAAAGGAATATCCATTAACCTAACCCTAACCCAACCCCCTAGGATAACCATCATATCCCCTCAAGCATTTAATACTTCTTATCTCTCCTCTCAAGCCTCCTCATGGTGACACTTGTCAACATGGGATTGGGTTGAAAGTCTCACATGGATTGAATATCTTTCAATCCTAACCCTTGTTAAGATTTCTCAATCTTAACCCTTCATTTCCCCATTTCTTCTATAAATAGAACCCTTCTCCTCAAGCAAAGGAGGAAGCATTAGAGTATTGTTGTTATACTGGTATTAGCATAGAGCTTTTTCATAGCATCACTATCTACACTTGCATAGCATTTGCTTATCATATTCAACCATCTTGAATCTCCATATGGCATCCATGGCTAGTGCTAAAAGATGACAGCTACACTCATGTGGAACTTGGAGAGGAGAGGAACACGGGAGGAGCAACTATGAGCATCTTGATTAGCATTTGGAGGAGTATAGTTTATCTATTCTATGTTTGTATGCTTTTTATTTCATGCTTAATATCTCTCTTGATATGCCTGTTTAGGATAATCTTTTGTTGCTAACACTAAAGTTTGTTTCTTGTGCTCTTGTGTGTGTTGCCATCAAACAGATTTTCTAATCCTTTTTGCAGAGCATCATTTGGTGAACCCGACATGAATCAAATAGAATTTTGCTTTTAAATTAGCTTTTTTTTTTTTTGAATAAGCCTTTTTAGTTAGTTGTTTAGAAAGTTTTTATTTTTATTTTTATTAAATGGTTTCTTTTTTAGAATAGTCTTTTAAATTAGTTGTTTAAATTTTATTTATTTTTAATTAGTCTTTTAGAATAGATTTTTTTTTAAGTTTCTTAAAATAGTTTCTATTTAAAATTAGATTTTTTTTAAGTAGTCTTTAAATTAAGATTTTTCTTAATTAGTCTTTCATTTAGTTCTAATTTAGATTTTAAGTTAGTTTTTAATTTAGTTTTCGATTAGATTTAAATTAGTTTTTTTAATTTAGATCTAAGTTGTTTGTTAGTGTGCTTTGTGTTAATATGATTAATTTAATTTTGGGTTTACATCTTGTGCAGGACATAAGGAGCGTCTTTCTAACATATTGTTGCAGGTGTTGAAAGTGTCAAATTTGCAAATTTTTCCTTAACATGTTCTAATTGGAAAAATTGATCAATCCTAGGATAGTCATTCACATTGTCTTCATTTTACTATCTTGGTCTAAAAATGAACATACACATTGCTATCTTGGATTAAAACGAACTATCATTTTTGCAATCTTGGCTAAAACAAACATTCACATCTTGCAATATGGGCTAAAACGAACAATCAACTTGTTTTTTTTTTTTTTTTGAGTTTAAAAAGAACAATCACATTTCTATCTTGGATTAAAATGAACTACCATTTTTGCAATCTTGGCTAAAACAAACATTCACATCTTGTAATATGGGCTAAAAAGAACAATCAACTTGTTTTGTTTTGCATAACGATTTACTTCAAGCAAACGTGCTTTTCATTAAGTTGACCAGGATTTCATTTTTACTAGTTTACTCAACATATTGCCTTTCGAAGGATAAAAAGAACACCATGGCTGTTGGAGCAACATCTCCAAATAGTTAGATCACCATTGCAGTGACAAGTTAAAAAGAACAAGTGTCTTTTGTGTTTGGCACACTTGTGCAAAAGAGTTTGTTGAGTGGTCCTACTTCTAACACACACTATCCTCTCCCTTGGCTTTCGTGGTCCTAGGTGCGAGAGAAAAGTGTTAGTAACACTCAAAGTTTCTATTTTTAAGAGAGGCCTGCCAAGAGACACGTCGCTCTTGGGAATGACCTCGCGCGGTAAATCCTTCGAGCCGCTATAGAAATCAGGTGTGAGCGAAAGCTGTAGCCTTGGGTATAGCTGTTCCTACAATATAACTTGCCAAAAGGACAAATGGGCCCCACCACAAGTTACAAGGCTCTTAAGTGAGTCGCTGCAGAATGAACTTATGTCCTAAGACATAAAAAATTACTAAACACCTTTATGTATTAGCCCACCCGTTCTATTGATTGAGGATATTTGTGAGAAGTTCAGTGCAAGAGCATAGAAGGTTTTGCTCTTAAGATACTCACCATACATATTTCCTTGAGTAGAAACATAGCTTTTTGAAAGGTTACTTGTAACCTGATAAAAGTGGTGACTCCCCCATCATAGGGATCATCTATTTGTTATGCTCGTGCAAGACTTAGTATATCACATCCTTACCTGCCACGATGGGATTCATAAGGTATGTAGTACCAAAGTTGAAGAAATATCAAGATGTGGACTGAAATTATCGCAACTGGCCATTTGACCTTAGGGATAAAGTGTGTTTAAAGTGTCTTCATTTTTGTGTTAGATTAGTACAAATTGAGCCGACTTCAGGCTTTGGAAACACCTAAAATACATTTGAAGGAAAGGGTCATAAAAGTTCAAGGATTGGGTTGATCCAGGTCCACACCTATTTGTGCCTTTTTGAGGCAACATTCTTGTGTTTTGTGTGCTTGCTTTGTTTTCTTGTCAAAGAAAAATAAAAAATCCAAATCCAAAACAAGTATTCATCCAACACATTCTCAAAAATACCAACAAAAATAAAAACAAAGAGCACCAACAAAAGTATCAAACTATATGACCATTCTTCACATCCTGAGAAAGAAGAATCTTCATCAACATATCAACTTGAAGAAAAGACCATTGAGCTCAAAGGATTTTATCAAAAGAAGGAAATTCTTCTATCTTAATAGATAAATCTTTGTCTCTCATAGAACCTTCTTACATCACATGTGTCTATACCTTCAAGGAAAATCAAACGAGTTTGAGCAAGAATCATTAAACCGTAGAGATTTTACTCAATAGAGCTTTGAGTTATCATCAGAACAAGGGAGGCAAGATCAATCCTGCCTTCTTTCCAGACATTTGTATCACATACAACTCAACTAGGGAGGAACTGCCAACCTCTGAACAAGAAGAGGCAGAGTTTGTTCCTTTTGTAACACAAAGTTTCTATTGAAGTTCATTTCATCCATTATCCCATTCACACATCATCAATCCATTTCAACTCTCAAAAACATCAATAGGTTTTTGTCCTAAGTTCTCTTTCGATATTGCTTGAATCAAACACAATACATCACTTTTTAGAGTGTCTCGACATCTAGGATAAACTCATCCTAATAGGCATTTTCTACGCAGGTTAAAACTAGTCTATTAGTGAATCCTCTCATTACTAGGTAGTTGAGTATGTAACACATCTCAGATCTCTCTAAACCTTATCACATCCAACATTGTTAATCAAACACAACAAGCAATTCAAGAAAGGACTTTGGTCACATCTGCCTTTAGTGCTAGAGATTCATATGCAGAACACTCCACCAAACATAAATCTCTCCTTTAATCAACAACTCATCATCATTTTCACCCAACTTCAACAAAAACTTGTAAACAAAATGGCTCAAACTAGATCTAGAACTGGACAAATGGAAATTGAGGAAGAAGAGGAAGAAAATCTCAATGAATTCCAAGAATCTCTTGGAGGAAACACAAATGATGAAAATCCAAGTACTCCTACTCCTGCAGCAATAGAAAGGGCACAACACAACCCTGTCTTTAATCAACTTTTTGATGAAATACTTAGGAGCAATGTTGATGCTCACTTTTTAAGACTTGCTCAAGAGGGACCCAAACTACCCTCTGATTTTGATGTTGCACAACTAAGACAAGCATCAGAATGCCAAAGTCATAATGAGGATGAAAGAGGTCGAGATCACATCAGATACAACCTCCATCAAGGTAATCCCCCACCTCCTCCTCCTCCTCCAAATGACATTGACATGTTGCGGCAACAAGTTGAGAATCTTGCCCAATAACTTCATAGTGGTGTGAAAACTAATCAATTTTCACTTAATGACATTTGTCCCTATCCCTTTGATAGGAATCTTCATATGCCACCTTTTCCATGAGGGTTTGAAACACCTAAGTTTGAAAATTACTGAGGAAAAGGAGATCCTCGTGATCATGTTAGAGAATTCCATTCAACTTGCCTCGAAGTGGCATACGAGGACACATACCTAATGCAACTTTTTCCCCAGAGTTTGGGAGGAACAACCACATCATGGTTTTCCTGACTACCAGGTGGCATTAGGACATTCAAAGAACTAGTCCAAAAGTTCCTGGTACATTACTCACACAACATTGAACGTGATATCACCATGGTTGATCTATGCAACACTAAGCAAAAACCAGGAGAGCTATTTTTAGTTTTTCTGCAACGATGGCGTCAAATGTCCAGTAGGTCACGTTCCCTTCAATTACCTAAACACGAATTAGTGGAAATATTTAATTCCAACTTAAATGATGAAATGGAATTTCACCTAGACGTAAAAGACATAGACTCCTTCAACGACATGATCACCAAAGGTTTAAAATGTGAGTGGGCTCTCATAAAAAAAGGGCTTATCAAGATATACAATGAGCCAAAGGATGGCCCTCACCCGTGCTTCAATAGCGATAAGCCTAACTTTTGGGACAAAAACAAAAATGTCATCAATGATGGGGTTGTGGATGCTACAACTATCAAAAGTGCACAACCTGTGGTCTGATTTACAGGACAAAATCCCCCACCCAAGAATAACATAGTTGCTCCCTCAAATCAAGGATGCAATGCACCTCAAGAGGAACCCAGACAATGTTAGTAAAATCTTAAACCAAAATGAACATACACTCCCTTAGGGGAACCTATTGAAATGGTGTTACGTCAGTTGGTTTCTCAAAATCTGGTGACCTTACCAAAAACATCAAATTACGAACCTCAGGTCAAACCTTCATGGTGGAGGGATACTGAACATTGCGATTTCCATAAAGGGAAATGACATAAGACAAGCAATTGTCACAGATTGAAAGATCTTATTCAGGATCTTATTGATCGAGGCGAGATTGAAATAGAAGGACATAACCCAAAAATAACAAACAATGATCATCTCATGTTTAAAAATCCACTTTCATCACAAGATCAAAGGGGTCCTTCCACTTCAGGATGAAACACAGATACCACTGATTATACGCACGCCACCTATAATTACACTATGAATCACCTATATGATGCCAGTGAATAGATTGCAACTATTACCATCAAAACTCCTAGCTCCATCTGCAATGTTGTTACACGTCGCGGCAAGATCACCATAAAAGAAACTCCACAAGGCACCCCATCTATCCCAAAGAAGTATAACCTTGTGGAACAGTTAGACAAAATGATCGCATTGATATCTATCTTAGAGCTATTGCGCCTATCCCCATCTCATAAAACAATCTTGGATCAAGCTCTCCAAGAGGCCTCAGTACCTGCAAATCTAAATACAGATCAATTCCAAGCTATGGTTGGGAGTCTAAGATCATCACCTTGTCTCACTTTTTTTGAAAGTGACAATACATCCTTCTAGCACCCTCATAACACCTCACTCCACATTGAAGGCTTTATCAACTAACATAGGATCAAGAGAGTCTTGATCGACAATGGAGCCGACCTGAATATTTGTACGCTACAATTGGTCACAGCATTGGGATATGTAATTGAATTAGTGGATCCCCGTAAAAAGATAACAATCAAAGCCTATGATGATGTAGAGCGTTCATCCAAAGGAGCAGTTGTGCTACCAATCTGAGTGGGCCTAGTGGTGAAGCACATCATATGTCAATTTATAGACCTTCCTCTGCCATATAATTTATTGTTAGGAAGACCTTGGATACACGCCATGAAAGTTGTTCCATCCACCTACCATCAGTGTATCAAATTCCTTCATAATGTTGTAGAAATTTCAATCCTGGGAGATGCAAATCCCTTTGCATATTATCACAATATAAATCATCAACCAGAGATTACGATTCCCAACAATAGAGAAGCTATCCCATCCACCTCATACATAAGTCCAGCCTTTCTTTCCAGTTCAAACACCACTATACCCAAGCAAGAGAAGCTCAAGATGAAAATAACAGAGGAAGGTCCTGGGGAGTATAATTTAAGCCAACTCTTTTGTGTTGGATAAATGCTTACTTCTCCTAGAACTCATAATAAACCTCAAAAGTTACTTCAAGCACCACTAGTCAAACCAACATGTACTCTGACGCCTTTCATCCTTGGAAAGAGTCAAGAAGAAGAGACTAGAGATGAGGACTTAGCAGATTGGATCTATTAAGATCCTATCACCATGAACATCACACAAGCTAAGCTTCCCATAGATCAATATGGAAAAGGCCTTCTCATTATGCAAAGAATGGGTTACGATGGTCAGAGTGCTTTGGGACCTTGCAAGCAAGGACAACATGAGCCACTGCAACCAGAATTGAAGCCTAAAGATAACACAAGATTAGGCTTTCAAAAGGAGATCCTTCCTAAACTCAAATTCAAAGGGAAACCCATCAAACCTCTATATCAGCCTATCACAAACATAAAGAGGTCACCTTTGATTATATCAGCAGCACCACACACCATAGCAACTACCCCAATGAGGATAAAAATCCCAACAATAACATCCACATCACCAATCATCCCACCAATCAAACCAGCAACAACAACGATATCAATAGCACCACTATCAATATCAGCATCCCCAACAATATCAACAATACTGGCAATTCCAACAGAAGCAATAGAGTCAACAATGCCAATACTCCCCTTATTAGATTCAGTGATTACAATAATCCTTCCTATAGCACCAATCATTCCGTCTATCCAGGTACATCAGCCGATCACACCTGCAATGTTTAACTCAAAGGATATTCCGGTATGGTATAGTAATAGGATACTAGAAAGTGACTCAGAGATCGACTCACATGAGTGGGAATTTGATTCAGTACATCTAAATACTTCAGATGAGGAAGACGCATCACCCCCTCCACCTTGCAAAGAAATCCCTATTTATGGAGAAGCACAGATTAAAACATCTTGGGTTCCTAAACTGGAAATATCTTCCACAGACCCTATGACACATCCTACGCCCAATTCTGACAGGGAGAGTACCATCAACGACCTCCACCACAACGTCTTAATCCTCACTGACACATCTAATGAACTTAACCTAATCGATGAGGTAATGGCCATTATCCATCCTGAATTGAATGGAACCAACCTAATCCCCCATGCCTTGACCACATCCAAACTGACAAGGTGATCATTGAATTTTTGGAACTACGTGACAACATACCATGCGGGGACCACAAAGCTGGATTCACCATAGAAGTTAATAGCGCAACATACTTTGGGGCAGATGCCAAACCTTTCAACTGCAAAAATATAACAGTAAAACATGGATTTTCTAGTGAAAATCTCACTGTGGCACTGTTTGATCCCACAAAAGTAAAAAGAAAGAGCATATCCAATGGTGAAAACCTCTCCGAGGTGCCTGAGGATGAAAGGTTTGACATCCTCCCCTCTAGTACACAATAGGAGCGATCAACAATCCTTATTGAAGAGACAAAAGAATACGACGTGGGGACTCCCGAAACTCCTCACCACATACATCTGGCATCTCTTTTAACTCCATAGGGACAACCTAAGTTTCTTGAATTCTTCAAAAAGCGTTAGATCAACTTCGCATGGTCATATGTAGACATGCCTGGTCTTGATCCTGATCTAGTCATGCATCACCACATAGTAGCAGAAGGAGCTAAGCCTGTCAAGCAGAAACTTCACAAGATGCATCCCCAGATTGCGGTACTAGTCAAAGTAGAACTTAAGAAACTCCTAGATGTTGGTTTCATTAGACCAATTGATTATGCAGATTGGATATCCAACATTGTGCTTGTCAGAAAACCAAATGAGGGCATCCGTATTTGTATTGACTTCAGAGATCTGAACAAAGCATGTCCTAAGGATGACTTCCTCCTACCAAACATTGACATAATAGTGGACCTAACATCAGGACATGCCATGCTTTCACTCATGGATGACTTTTCAGGGTACAACCAGATAAAGATCACATCAAAAGATCAATGTAAGACGACCTTCACATGTCCATGGGGAACATACTGCTGGAATGTAATGCCTTTCGGTCTCAAGAACGCAGGAGTGACCTATCAAAGAGCAATGACCACCATCTTTCATGATATGATGCGTAGCATAATGGAAGATTATGTTGATGACTTATTGGCAAAATCACTCACAAGAGAAGGTCATCTAGAAATATTAGAGAAAATCTTTGATAGACTGGAACAATATCATTTTTGACTCAACCCAAAGAAATGTGTCTTTGGAGTAACCTCAGGGAAGCTTCTAGGATACATTGTCTCAAGCAAAGGTATTGAGGTCGATCCTGCAAAGGTCAAAGCAATCATGGACATGCCACCTCCAAAGAACATCAATCAGCTAAGGACATTACAAGGGCAACTACAGTCCATCTGAAGATTCATTGTACAATTGGAAGATAAGTGCCATCCTTTTACACATCTGTTACACAAAAACATCCACTTTCAATGGGATACCAGATGCCAACAAGCATTCTAGATGCTTAAATACTATCTCATGAATATACCATTGCTGATCCCACCAGATCCGAATAAACCTCTACTGCTCTATATTTCAGCAATAAATACAACATTGGGAGTACTACTGGCTCAACATAATGCAGGAGGAAAAGAGTGTGCTGTTTACTACATCTCTCGCACACTAGTCAGCTATGAACTCAATTACACAGCTATTGAGCAAGCTTGCCTAGCAGTAATCTTGGCAGCTACTAAACTAAGGCACTATCTGTTAACACATAAAGTACAGCTCATTGCAAAGATAGATCCACTCAAGTACTTACTCAAAAAAGAAGCTTTGACTGGTCACTTGGCCAAATGGGTGATGATTCTAAGTGAATTTGACATCGAGTATGTGGACCATAAGGCTATCAAGGGCCAAGTTATTGCAGATCAGTTGGCTGATGCACCCCTCATAGGAGATCATCCTTTCATTTCCAATTTTTTAGATGAAGAGATATTCATGATCACAGAAGCACAACCATGGAAAATATACTTTGATGGTTCATACACTAGGCATGACTCGGAGGCAGGCATTTTGTTTATCACACCTCAAGGTGACAACATCCCGAAGTCTTATAGGCTAACATTTCCATGTACAAACAACATAGTAGAGTTTGAGGCCTTGATTATAGGACTCAGATTAGCCATACAATGGAAATTGAAAGAGTTACAAATATATGTGACTCTTAACTGGTCATCCGACAAGTAACAGATGAATATCAGACCAAGGATGACAAACTCATGCCATACAAGCAAATGGTGGATAGTTTAAAGGCATCATTTACTACTATCGCCTTTGAATAGATACCTAGAGATCATAATTGAGCTGCTGACGCTATGGCTACCATTGCATCTCTCCTAGATCTTCCACATAATTCAACATGCTACGAATTCTTGGTCGAACAACTTTGGATTCCTGCTTATGATATCCCTGAATCTGAGATAATATGTCGCCTTGTTGGTTTTGAGTCCCCATGGTACGGTGAATTCTACACCTACCTCCACGATCACACACTTCCTCCTAACCAATCGAATAACCAACGTAAAACCTTCATTCACCAAACAGCTCGATATACCATTATTGTTGAAACCCTATACCGACGCAGTCTTGATGGTACTCTCCTTCGATGTTTGGAACATGATGAAATAACAAAGGCCTTGGAAGAGGTACATGAAGGTATTTGTGGAACTCATGCAAGTGGCCCTTCAATAGCAAAGAAGATCATACGAGCTAGATACTATTGGCCGTCCATGGAAAAAGACTCCTATTGTTTTGTCAGAAAATGCAAGAAATGCCAAGTTCATGGAGACCTGATACATGCACCAGCATAGGAACTGCAACCAATTACAACACCATGGCCCTTTTGTCAATGGGGACTTGACCTTGTGGTAAAATTCATCCATCTTCATCCAACGACCACAAATTCATTATTACCGCCATCGAATACTTCATAAAGTGGATCGAAGATGTTCCACTTACACAAGTCACCAACAAGAAAATTGCCTCATTCATCCTTAATTACATCATCTATCGGTATGGTGTACCAATGTCCATCATCATAGATAACGGGCTCCCATTCAAAAATCAAGATGTCCGTGAGCTCTGTGAGAAGTTTCACATCCAACACTGCTTTTCTACTCCCTATTACCCACCAGGAAATGGTCAAGCCGAAGCATCCAACAAAAACATATTGAGAATCCTCAAGAAGACAATCAATGATGCTAGCTATGATTGGCATGTACAATTAAATCCAGCACTATGGGCGTATCGAATTAGCATTCGAACCCCTACAAGCGCAACTCCCTACTCACTGGTCTATGGAGCAGAGGCTATTTTACCTATTGAAGTCAATATACCATCTCTATGGGTTTCCTTGCATAATCTCATTGATGATGAAGCATACAGAGTCTCACGTCTCCAAGATTTAGAGCTACTTGATGAGAAACAACAAGCTGCATACAATCACCTCAAAGCCTATCAGCAGTGCATGAGCAGAAGCTATAATCACCAAGTTAGACCTCGTACATTTGAGGTAGGTGATCTTGTTCTTCGAGAGAATCCTCGTAACCAACAAATAGAGAACATCAGGGAAAATTTGAATCAAATTGGTTGGGTCCATATGTTATCACTGCTGTATTTGGGTCTGGGGCATATCAGTTGCCTACTTCAGAAGGAGAACCACTAGTAGATCCAATCAACAACATGCACCTCAAACGGTTTTGTACATAAGCTGTACAGAGCATCAGGCTCTAATACATACCAGAAAAAACACCAAAAACATTTAGATACATGTGCTGAAGAAAAAACAAAAAAATCAAAATAGTAAAGAAAAATCATGCATCCAAACAGTGAACAACCACTCCGTTGGTACCTTGGGTAAGTGCGATGGTGAAAACCTAGAAAACAGGTGCCACTCATAAAGGCTATGGCTCCATTGTCTTTCAAACTTGTTGTGATCACATTCATTGCATCCATTCATCCATCAGTCAAACCATGGCTTGTTATTGATCTGCAATTAAGGATAGTACTTCATGCGTCTTGCGTCCCGCTTTTTCATAGTCATGTCTAAACTGGGGGTAATGCCCTTAACCTATTTGATGGAAGTGGATTCTGCATTACTTGTGATTCATTGAGTTCTTCATTCAAAACTGTCTCACAAAAATTCAAAAACATTCAAAACTGTCTCACAAAAATACCAAAAACATTCGACAAACAATCACAAAATCCAAAAAACATCATAAAACATAAAAAATCAATCAAAAACATGGCAACACCTTGTACATACGCATCCAAGAAGATACCAAACACACATTGTGAAAAACTCAAATGATGACCACTTATCACATCAACCAAACAAACAACATCGACACGCAAACTGTCTTAACAAGGATGCATCCTTCCTTACCAAAACAAAGACAAGATAACGTTTTTCTTTGATAAGAAAATTATGTTTAAGCTATCAAATAATTGGTTGATTTTTAGGTTATTTATTTATTTATATCAGGTTCCTACGCTACTCCGGGATATCCACAAGTGATTAGAGTGACCGGGATGGTTCCTAAGCATTGTTTGTGTATCTTTTGCGAATTATTCCAATAAAGTTATGGGGCATGTACTAATGGTGTCTACGTGGGAAGCTCACTAAGTTACGTGATCCTATACAAAATACAGTCATGGATCACTATGGCTTGCTGACTACAACGTATACCTCGACCATATGAGCATGAACCATTATGGAGGGTCCATATTCTTTATTCTTTATTTATGCTACTTGTTTGTAGGTACAATGCTCCAAACTTGGTTCCTACTGCCTTGTCCAAGATTGATACTACCATTCTCAATGATGAAAAATAAAAGCACTATGGATCGTAATTCCGTCTCATGTGTATATATTGCATTCCGTTGCATTTCATCCATCCATACACTCATAAATAGATGCATATCATGCATACATAGTAATGACAATGGATACTCTATTTTCCTCTTCTTCCATAGGAATGAGTCATAGGTCCTCCATTTCTTCTATCTAACATCGAATTCCCCCTCACTCTCCCCGCCTCGATAATCATCATCACATACCCTACATCATTTCCCATAAACCCAATCAAGCAAGTTACTCTATTTGCACAGGTACATCAACTCACGTACACGTAGACTATCAACATATACTCTAATGAAGTATCTTCGGGTCTCAACAGGTAATCGATTATGGCAGACCTAGACTACAACAGACATTTATCATAATGACCTAGTCTCAACGGGGCTGCTATGATTCACCACAATCATCCATCCCACGCACACATTATCAATTGATCAACCAATCAAACACAATCCAACAAACAATTACATCAATTGTCTAAGTCTCAATGAGTATTTTACTTTAGATAGCTTGACTTCATTGGGCAATTACATCAATTGTCTAAGTCACCAACAGGTCACTTTGATTCACTTACTCAAACTTTATCCTGTCCAAGCGAACAACTGACATCAACTGTCACGCTTTGACTCAACCGAGGCAATTTAACCAATTGCACCATATTGTCCAACCATTTTGATCAATTATATGGCATCAATCAAAAGCACAACACCACATTTGCACCGCATCTCCTACATAACCTATGGGTACTCACTGGCTTGCCATTTCTCTGTATTCGCTCTATTTTCTTCCATTCTTTCACCGTTATTGCTAATTTCTTCTATTCTACCTCCCCTCCACTTCTCGTTCTTTTTCGAGAGATCGCTTGATTTTTCAAAATTTTTCGGCCCATCTCTTGAAGGGGCATACCACCTACTAAATTAACATTTATGGGGCATATTTCTTCACACCTTATTTTCTTTCTTTGAAACGACGCGATAAAACCGTACCGTCTCCAAGAGGGGCAAATGTAGTCACATAAATCTGTCCACTTAATTAAATGAATATTTAGTATTTATTTGATTATTTAACCATCAACCAATAATTAATTAAATTAATATTTAATTAATTCATCTTAACCCCCTTCTCCTATTAATTAAATAAATTATTCAATTTATTTGATTTAATTCACTTAACCAAATTTAGACCATTAATTAAATAAATAAATCATATTTGTTTAATTAAATCTTCTCTCACATTTAAATAAATTAATATTTATATTTATTTAAATCCCCCAAAATCCCATCTCTCATATTTAAATAAATTAACATTTATTTAAATCACCTTTATCCTCCACCCACTTGTATTTTCCTACAAATGCAAGTTGCACAACTATTTTAAATAAATAAATAATTTATTTAAAATCCTATTTATCCTCACCCACTTGAAACCTTTAATGGTTTCCCTTAAAGTCTTCAAACTTAATGGCTTCCTTTTAGAGTCTTCTCAAACCTTTAATGGTTTCCCTTAAAGTCTTCAAACTTAATGGCTTCCTTCTAAAGGCTTCTTAAGCCTTTAAAGGTTTCCCTTAAAGTCTTCAAACATTTAATGCTTTATCTTCCTTTTTCTCATGTAAATAAATTAAGATTTATTTAAATTATAGTCACATAAATATGTCCAGTTTAATTAAATGAATATTTGCTATTTATTTGATTAAAAACTGACTAGCCACCAGTTAATTAAATTAATATTTAATTAATTCATCTTCAAAACATTCTCCTATTAATTAAATAAATTATTCAATTTATTTTAATTAATTCATTAAACCAAAATCACAAATCAATTAAATGAATAAATCACTATTGATTCAATTTAATCCCCTTTCCTCTTTTAAATAAATAATTAAAAACATTTATTTAAATCATTCACCCCTCCACTTGCATTTTCCTACAAATGCAAGTTGCAAATACAAGTTGAAATAAATTAATTTATTTTAATTTAATCCTATTTTCCCTCACCCACCAAACCCACTTGCAATCCTAACCCCCCTCTAGATTCTTCTAACCACTTTCTAATTAGCCTATTCCATCCCCTAAATATTGTCACATTCCTAAGCAACTTGAAGTCACTTCTCAAAGACTCCAAAGTCTTTGAAAAACAATTAATGCTTTGTGTGTTCAACAATTTAACCTCTAAAGTCTTCCAAACCACTAATGGCCCTTACATGACCATTTATGGTTAAATCCACTTGCACCCATGGTTAGGGACTTTGACCCCTAACTCACCCCTCATGTAACCCATGTGTCTCCTCAAGCATTTATTGCTTTGACCATGGTTATCCTCACTAACACTTGCACAAGAATTTATCCATTGGATAAAAGCATTATCCTTTGGATAATAAATTTATTCACTCAACCCAACCTTGACCTTAACTCCCAAGTTAACCCTCAGGTCATGTCAAGCATTTAATGCTTCTTCCCTCTCCTCTCAACCCCTCTCATGTTGACACTTGTCATCCTGGGATTGGGTTGAAAGCCCTCACATAGATTGAATATCATTCAATCCCAACCCTTGTTGAGATTACTCAATCTCAACCATCCATTGCTCCATTTTTCCTATAAATAGAGTCCATTTCTTCATAATCCACATCCTGAAAACTTGTATGCATTTAATCTATAGTGAATTTTAGAGAGCATTTAGCATAAGCATTTACATTTACTCTTTTGGACTAAAATCAACACTAGATTAGATAATAATCTCATTTTTAGCTTGTTCATACTTGCATAACATTTAGATTAATCATTTATCAATCTTGAACCTCCATAAGGCATCCATAGTGCAAAACGATGCTAAGAGCTACACTAATTTGGAACTTGGAGAGGAGAGGAACAAGGAAGGAGACCAACATGGTAGAGAACATATGAAGATGTTTGGTTACATTTTGTAGATTTATTATGCTTTTTATCTATTTTGTAGTGTCTTTCTTGAAATGCTTGTTTAGGAAAGTATTTTGCTTATGATTTCTAACACTAACAAATTGGTTTTCTTGTTGTTTGTGTTGTTTTGTTATCATGACTAACCTTCCCATTTGGAAGAGCATCATAAATAAAATCCAAAATTCACATTCACATTTAAATAAATTAATATTTATTTGAATATCTACCCAAATGCAAATCACTCTATTTAATTGAAATAAATGATTCTATTTTAATTGAAAACCCCAAAATTCCCCCCACTTGCATTCTCCTACAAAATCCACTTGCATGCCTAAATCCCTTCTAGATTCTTCTAACTCCTTCTAATTAACCTAATCCTATCCTAATCATTGTCACATTCCTAAATAAAAGAAAGCCACTTCTCAAAAACCTCAAAAGTCTTCAATAACCATTAAAGGCTTTATGTCTTCAAATAGTTAACCTCTAAAGTCTTCCAAACCATTAAAGGCTCTTACATAACCATTTATGGTTAACTCACCTTTTACCTTTGGTAGAGACTTTCCTCTAACTTAACCATCCTTTTGACTCATGGGTCTCTTCAAAGCATTTATTTCTTTGACTAAGGTAACCATTTAACCCTTGTAAATTAATTTATCCCTTGGATAAAAGGAATATCCATTAACCTAACCCTAACCCAACCCCCTAGGGTAACCATCATGTCCCCTCAAGCATTTAATACTCCTTATCTCTCCTCTCAAGCCTCCTCATGGTGACACTTGTCAACATGGGATTGGGTTGAAAGTCTCACATGGATTGAATATCTTTCAATCCTAACCCTTGTTAAGATTTCTCAATCTTAACCCTTCATTTCCCCATTTCTTCTATAAATAGAACCCTTCTCCTCAAGCAAAGGAGGAAGCATTAGAGTATTGTTGTTATACTGGTATTAGCATAGAGTTTTTTCATAGCATCACTATCTACACTTGCATAGCATTTGCTTATCATATTCAACCATCTTGAATCTCTATATGGCATCCATGGCTAGTGCTAAAAGTTGAGAGCTACACTCATGTGGAACTTGGAGAGGAGAGGAACAAGGGAGGAGCAACTATGAACATCTTGATTATCATTTGGAGGAGTATAGTTTATCTATTCTATGTTTGTATGCTTTCTATTTGATGCTTAATATCTCTCTTGATATGCCTGTTTAGGATAATCTTTTGTTGCTAACACTAACATTTGTTTCTTGTGCTCTTGTGTGTGTTGCCATCAAACGGATTTTCTAATCCTTTTTGCAGAGCATCAACCAATATTATGCATTAAGTTTGGTTAAGTTATATTTGGGTTGAAATTAATAGACAACTGATTCATGCCCCCCCCACCCCCTCTCAATTGCCTTCGGGTCCTAACACTTATATTTTATGAATTTACATCTTTCACACAATTGTGTGCAGTTCTTGATAACTATCAACTTCAAGTAAGTCAATTTGAATCCTCTTATTCAATGGATCTAATTGATAAGAGTGAGAGCCCTAAAAAATCATTCAACAATTTTCAAAAACCAAACAAAGGTTTCATCAAAGATCAATTATAACTCTTCCAATCACATAAACACACAAGTCGTAGCCACAACACAATGTGTGGCCCCTTTATCCAAATAATTGAGAAAATAATTAACTTGTCTTTCTAAATCTTTACATAGTATAATTCTTAGATTGATGAATGCTAATGTGTTGCAACTTCCTCCCATCAAACCTATAGACACCTCTAAGCCTATGTCACTTTATTTTAACCATAAAGCCTTTTGCCAATATCATCGTCGAGCCCATCATGATACAGAAAAATGTTACAATTTAAGAAAAAGACTCAAAATATTATTGATTACAATATCATGTCCATGGAAGATGTGAATGACAAAGGAAACCAGTCTTTATCACCTCCTAATCAAAATTTATAAATCTTCATTGATCCTTTGCCTTCTAATTTTGCTTATGTGGTTGAGTCTAAAAAACTTACCTTTACTTCTAATGATTTAAGCATGGAATCTAACAATGTTGTGAACCTTATTGAAAAATCTAAACCTAAACCTAAAACTTGCGTCACCTTTGACTCTATGGAGACTATTAAGGCACTCAATGGACCATTATACATTATTGCAAAGATTAAAGGAAAGCTCTCACATGGAGTGCTCATTGATTTAGTATGTATGGTGAATGCTATTACTAAAGAACATCTCTTTACTCAATAATTTCATCAAAAAGTATATGAAAAATTTGATGTTATGATTAAGTTGCATGATGGTTTCTCTTGTCCTACTATAGGTCCTATCACTCTTTTGGTTGAGGTTGGTACTAAGTGCTTAGATGTTACCTTTGCTATCTTCCCTACCTCCAATCAATTTTGCATGAAGTTGGGACATCCTTAGATCTCTTCCATGCAAGCTATCCCTTCTACCATCTATAAGTGTTTGAATTTCTCTTATAATGGGCAAATTATCACGACGAATCATAGCCTTTACCAACCAACAACAAGATGTGGAAATTTCACACTTGATTTCTTTTGGCCTAAACACCTTGGACCTTTACAACCCTGAAATGATTCCCTTTTATTATCTTATCAAAAATGGAAAAGTGGGATGATATTGGCCTTAAGTATACCTAAAGGCCCTTCACCTTTAGATATACCTCCTCCTCATCTTGGACAAGGACTTATTCCTACTCCTTCTATTCCTCCCCTATGTGTTGTGGTTCCACCTCCTACATCGTACAAAGGAAAATGCCCAACATCTTTTACCTCTCAAACTAGTGAGGTTTCTCCCATTCCTCCCCCTGTAAGGGAAGAAAAGAAATCTATGTTGAATGATCCCCAACCTTTGCGAGTTTCGAGTCAAATTAAGAGAAATCATTGTGTGAGAGAATGCCAATGTAGACAACATGTCAAGGTTTGCGAGATTTCTTCCGAAACCATTTCCTCCATGAAGACACCAAATATTGACTTGGTCCCATTTGTCCAACCTTCACCTATCCCTAGGGAGGAAGTTCAACTCAATCCACCATATTAGAAATTAAGAATGTCTATGCAAAATGATGGGTTATTTCCTTTATGTGTGAAAGATTCTACTATCATTAATTTAGATGATGATATATATGATGATAATGATGTTATTCTTTCTATAAATGTTGATCCTAATGATTCTGATCATATGTATGAGGTTATTGAGATTAATCGTGAACTTTCTTCAAGATTTTCAAAAGCATTAATTCTAGCTCCTAGTGACAAATAAAGTGACGCATTTTTAGAGCATTGTTTGGAACTTGTAGTAGCTCCATCTACTATGCTCACTATTTCTCCTCTTGCATCCCTAAGTTCTATTAAGTAAGATTGGGAGGAAAAGTATTTGCTTGACTAGCTTCATCTGTGTCGTATATTTTTATGTGTGTTTTCTTGTACATAATGTGCTTCTCCCATGATGTGCTACTTGATATGTCTTTGTGTTATGTTAGACTCTTTTTGGAGGACCCTTCTTTCTTTGTTGGCATAAGGTAATAAAGAGGTCAAATCTATTGTGACACTCCTCTATTTGTTTCTCAATTCTTTTATATGTTGTGGCAAAGTTATGTCATACATGTGCTATTGATCGTAATTGTGATTTTGTGTTCTCTAATTGGGGACAATGAAAAGTGTTGGGATCTCTTTTTGGTCCCTACCATGTTTACCCAAAAAGACATGTTTTTTCATCAAGATTATGTGCTCTTCTTCTATTGTGCTCATAATTCCACTACCTTTGGAAGATGAGGTCAATTCAATGCAATCATAATTGATATACATGTTTTATCAAAGGTGCATATTAACCCCAGTTAGTGGATCCCTTATGTTGTTTCTCATTATGTCTAGTGACCAGTGCCCTCGATTTTTTCTTTTTTGGGAGCACATCATTGTGGCAACGTGCTTGTCTTTCAAATGCATGTGTTCTACCTTAAAGAAATTGCTCCTGGTAAGGAACGTGCAATCACTTTAACATGGGGGAATACAATCCACTCATTATTATATTTTGTGCACACACCATGAGACTTGGTTTGTACACTTTTGATCACACACCATGACATATTTAGTACATGCCACAGTACCCATTTTGTAGTCACTTATTTAGAGTAATTTGAAATCTAAGCCTTTTGCATTGTGATATTTTGTACCAATTTTTCAAATCAAAATTTTCCTTCTCAACATGAATCATAATAAGCACAATTCTTACTAGGCCAAAATAGTCATGCTTTCTTTTCCTTCCATGTTTTTCTCCTTTTATCTTGATATTATATTGATAAGATCCTAAGTGCTTGGGGGTTTGGTGTGCCTTGCCTCTTCAATATCTTGATGAAAGTTTTTCAATGTTATTCTATAGTTTACCAAGAGTTTGAGCATAGGATCATACTCCCACTAATGTGGGGGCCAGATGTAGGATTGTAGATTATAGCCTTATACAATTTTGTTTCCACCTAGACCTCACTTTTGTGTTTTGGCCTCCTATACCGTACTACTATTTTGATTCTTCTCACACCCACCTATATATTCAGTATGTTTTGCACTTGAGTGGGACCCTATTCAAATTTGGATCCTGACTGGAAAGACCAAGATGCTTGGGTGTTGTAATGGTCAAATCTCAAACACGAGAAAAAATTCTCGATGTCAGCCTGCCTCAAAATTTCAAACATATTTGGTGTAGTTAGGTATAAAAGTAAGCCTAACCTCCTCATTTTGATATACATGATCTCTCTACAACTTTCCAATTGCACTTTTACAAATTCAAGTGAGTAAACAATCAAACATCCTCAAGGCAGTTTAGGAGAGGTCAACATTTAAATTTCAAGCACTCATGATGCCATCCATGATCAAGACTTTATGAAGACATCTGACATGACATTATCAACCTTGGCATGAATAATTCAAGGCAAGATTTATCAAGGTATTGAGTTCCAATTGAAGAAAATTTCAAATTTAGATTTAGCATTGTCCTCAAAAGATAAGCTTTTACTTCAATATTTCCATTACATTTCAATTCAATTCAAGGGTTAATTCCAAACCCAAGGTTTTGACCTAAGGAAAAACCCCATCGATAACAATATTTTTTTTCTTTTTGTGTGCAGGTGCTGGGTCCAGGAGCCACAGATAGAGATTCTAGCAGAGGAGACAACAACAACCATATTTGACTTTTGCAGAGGCGAAATCAAAGGACCAAGACAAAAAAAATTGTCACAGTCCCGTGAATTTTTTACGAGCTTCCGGGAACAGATTTTGTGTGACATCCTAATTTTGAAAGATTCCAATATGTCTACATTTGACATTAGGGACTGGGATACAAATTGCCACACGACCCCACACTTTCAGGCCAAACTTGCTGTCACAAGTTCTCTTCTATCTCTTCTACTCAAAATTAGCCCCGTGTATGCATTCTATATCTATAGATTGTTGTTTATGTTGTTTCATGTCAATTATTCATCATTAACCCTAGATCTTGCATTAAAATACATTCAAATCAACAAAGGAAAAAGAACTTGATTTGCATTCAATATTCATACATTGGATCGATTGAGTTCTCCCTTCCTTCAATGTCTTGGTTGGAAAGTTAGCTTATTTCCTACTTTACAAGTCTTAACTTGTGAAACCCTAATTTTCCATACATTATAATCATATTGTAGAATAGAATAGAAATATATAAATAATATTATATTATATATAATAGAAATACATAAAAGTATATAATATATAATAGAATAGAATACATAAAGTAACTAAATGTGAGCTCCTAACAATTATGTATAGTCTTAGATTTTTGGAATCTTCTAAATTAAAAAAGAAGTTCATTGATGACGAAACACACATGTTATCACAAACAGACAAGGAGAGCCCCACATAAACCACACTAAGCACTCAACTCTTAGTGTGTGTTGTTTAAGTCTAACTAGATAAAGAGGGAGATAACAATATAGGAAACAAAAGGAAAGGGAAGGGTCTTTTATAGTCCACTATGCCAACAATTTGTATATGGGTCTACAGATAGGCTAGAGCAATATGGGACTACCTCATACTCATTGCAGGGGTACCTAACTCCACTACAAATGAGGTGTATGTACCTTACCCCTTTTTGGGATTTGAACTTGTAACCTCTCTTTCAAGAGCACAAGTTCTCCACCACTAGGCCAACTCAGGCTATACAATAGAGAGAAGAGAGATTGATAAAGAGAGGGAAATAGAGAGAGGAGAGAGAAACAATAAATATAAAGTGAAGGTAAACTTCTAATTAATTTTTTTTTGTCAACAATTGAAAAAAAATGCATAATTTTATTAAAAGAAAAATAATTTACAATAGGTATCAACAACCTTGAATGTGGTAGAAAGTTGGTTTTTTGTTTACGTTTAGTATCCTGTGGGTGGATAACATTAACCTATATTTTTGTTTGAATTTCTCTGTTTATTGCCCTGCGTGGCATATGTCTAAAACTCTTCTTATTACTGGTTTATCCCTACTAAACTCTCGTAGAATGATAATAATTTTTGATAGAGGTAAAAGGCTGTAACTTTGCTAATTATATGCGAATAGTGGTTCTGCCACTGTTCTCCTTGATGTTCCTATGGGTCAGCCCCCTTGTTTTTTGGTTGCTTCTAATATAAAAAACAACCTTGAAGAAACCTACAAAGTCAAAAGATGTGAAAGAGACAACCCAAATTGAATACAAGAAAGCAATACATAAAGAAAGCAGCTAAAAGCTAAAGATTTGATGATACATATCCATTGGAAAACTTCTTCAATATACCTATTACAAATAAAAATTCCACTACTACTTATATATTTAATTATCCAAGAAAACCTCATGTAAAAATATCTTATTAAAAGCACAATATCAACAATTTCATCAAAACTAACGTATACACAATTGCGGAAAACTTACAGATTGGTCCTTACAAGGAATCACTGAAAACAATATATGCCTAACCTGCAGCAGATGGCTCTACAAAAGTCCAAAGCGGGGAAATTGAAGAGCACACGCCTGTCATGTACATCTCCTTTCCTCTGCGTTTTTTTCTCGTGAATGTCATAATCACCATTTTTCCTTTGCATTTTTCCTCGGGAAGCCTGAAAAAATCTTGAATGCTAACATGGTAAACTCATTTTATGATCGCTACCTAAGAAACTTCATGACTAATTCCTAACGACTCCAAATCCATTTAGAATGAGAAATAACTCCAACACAAAGAGACTTGGATGATGATGATTCGTTCTTATATTTACTTAATATTTCTAGATTTGATTGTGTATGCAAATTTTCATCATCAACATTTCGAATCGCATACTTGATTCATCCCCAGATGATCAAGAAGTATAATAGAGTAGAGTATAATAATAATTTAGTAAAAGGGATGCACAAGAACACATTATAAATCTTATGTTAAGATCAAAAATCTAAATTTAAATATTTATTAAGATTAATATCATTTTAAAAATAATCACAAAACAAGATAAACATGTTTTAAAGACTATAATATAAGATTTTTTCTATAAGTATATATACATAAAGAATATAACCAATCATATAGAGAATTCTTAGCAAATATAATAAGGTTCAAACATCTTCATTAACATATTTTAATATTTTTATACTTTGAAGGTTCCTTCCAATCACAGAAAAATAAGTTTGAAAAGTATTTGAGATCCCATGTACATAAGTGACTAATTAAAATTATCTCCAACTTGTCAAGTGTATAAATAAGATTAAAAATTGGAAATATTTGTTAGCTTTCCAGCCCATAGACTAAACAACGTTATCATGGGTTGTCATATTCCTTAGGAGATATCTCATTCATGAATAGAACAACCTAGTCCACTTGGTTGTTCTTGAAAGTTTCCATCAAAGTTTCTTATATGATTATATTTTGTGTGAACTAATCTTGTCCTAATAGAAGTTTCTCACATATTCATCGTTATGCTTAGACTGCACTTGTTTGAATATATTAGCTATTCCCCTATTGAGATCTACAAAGAAAAAAATTGTTTAATTTATTGTCTATTCTCTCATTTATAATATATTTTCGTAAATGAGTTATTAACATCACATATCTCCTTCAATAATACACTTTTTGGAATGGTTTGAACATCACAAAAAAACGCTAGGCTTTTCTAACTCATTTTGCTTCTCCTTAGGAAATCCAAATATAAATCCTCTTTCACCTCTATTCACTTGCCAACTTTTACAATGCTATGTGTAATTTGGCTTAGCTAATAAAAACCTGTGATAACTTAGGATTCCTCCATAAAATTAAGAAATGAGATTTATTTTTTATTGGTGAATGATGTGACCAAAGATGTTGGATCCTTCATCAATAATTTAACATGTTGTAGACCACACTTTTATATATCGCACTTTGGATATTGTCTCCATGAAAATGAAGAGACCTTAAGAAAGAGATGACAATAAGGCTCAAAAGACAAATATGTACATGAACATAATCCCCTCGCAAAAATCATAACAAAATATATTTTTTTTGATGTGGAGAGGATTTATCAATATCACCACACTCATACTTTGATGTAACCCTATTAAATAGTCATCGAATCCATAGCTAGGATCGTGAGATGGAGAGGAAGGTATATTTTGATCTTGACTTGGGAGGGGAACACGTGGTGGAGTGGGAGAGACTATTGGGTCTTGAGATGGAAGGGGACCATGTGATGGAGGGAGAGAATTGGATGTAGGGATCATATGATCATGAGAGGAAGTGGAGGGGATGATATCATTAGATGGAGTGGAGGGTAGAAATGGATTTTGAGATGGAGAGGTATCATGAGATGGATGGATGCCTTGATTTTGAGGTGAAGAGCAATCTATGCTAGAATGCATTGGAACACGCTCTTGGCATGTTTGGAGTTGTGGGGATTGTATGATAGAGGAGGATAAGGAAGCTTTGAATTGGGTAGATGGAGGGACGGTGTTATCATGAAGCTGGGGGGATTGAGGTTCGTCTTGATTTGGAGGTCTTGGAGGTGGATGGAGGACTTGAGGAGTTTTGGAAACTTTCTTTTGAGGTGGGGATTTTGTCTCCTTTAGTAGCATGCCTTGGATAAGATTATGAATTAAGGACTTGGAGGATGCGGATGATGCAGATTTTGGAGGATTAGGATTATGTGGAGGTTTGGTATTAGATGGAGGATTGGGATTATGGATTGGGGGAGAAGATGGAGGTATTGATGTTGGATCGAAGGGGTATGTGGATGAGGGATAATATGAAGATGTGGATGGGGAATAAGATGGATTTCCCTTGTCAAAGGTAGAGGAAGGATAAGGAATATAAGATGGATTATTGGGATTGAATATAATTTGGTGAGATGAAATGGATGGAGATATGGTAGATGGATAGGGGGTTATGGGAATGACTTGGTAAGTGGGTTGGGGTGGGAGACATGAGTAGGTGGAAGTTGGATAGTATTGAGGCATGCATGAGTTGGATGGGCATGGTTGATAGGGTGATCCTTGAACTTCCATAACCCTTTTCTCATACCAAGCCATGATGAGAATGAGGGGATAAAAGTAATGAGATGATGCTAGATAAATATGAGGATTATGACTTAGCAAATTCGGATTGGATTGAGGATTAATTGGATTCAATTTAATTTTCATGGATTGGATTGGAATTGATTTAATTGGATTAGATTAGATTAGCTTTGATTTGATTGGTCCTTGGATTAGGACAAGATTGATTTGGATTAAGATGACACCTGAGCCCCTAGATTAGGACTCAGATGGGAATTGATGATGTGGACCACAAGCAAGGTGACAACCAACCTAGGTAAAATTTAGACCTTTGCAATTGATCAAACCTTCTTCTACTTAGGGTAGCTTGACGTTCCTAAGCAAAGGAGGGTAAAAGGATTAGGGTTTTGATCAACCCAAAACAATTAAACAAAGGTACTTGGGGGAAAATATTTCCCAAGCACAAGAGCCAATTGATAATCGATTATTGATTGAAGATAAAGGTCTAAATCAAATTTTCACAAAGTGTCGACCTTAGGATGAGGTTGATTGATTGATTGATTAGATAATTTGATTGATTGGGTTGATTAGGATTGATTGGGATTTTGGAGATTTGATTAGGTTAATGTGCTAAGTCCTTGAGGATTGAATGAAAATGCTTCTGGAAGAATAGATTGATGGTATGAAGAGGAAGGGGAAGGTTACCCTAGATTGGATTAATGATAAAATAGAGATACTGGTTGGGGATTGATGATTGTTTAGATGGATGAAAATGAATTAGGGATTTAATATGGATGAAGATGAGGGAAATAAGGGTTTGATAATGACAAGGTGGAATTTGAAGGGGAGGGGGGTTTGATTAAATGTGGGGATATTGGACTAGTTTTTGACTTGGCAAGAGATATCAAGCAATGAATACATGTTGGCCAAGATAACACTTTATGATAAGCGTGAGAGGGATTGTGGGCCTAGATTAGCCCAAATAGATTTTATAGGTATAACACAAATGAAGACACTTGAAGACAACATAACTTAGGCTGGAAAGTGGAAACTACTTGATAGGCCCCTCGCATAAGCAATACCTCACTCAGGCAAACAAATAGAGATTCTGGTAGCACTGAATCCCCTCCATGGCACTCACTTCTCAGGCATACCAGATTCTCTTACCCCAAAGATCCAAGTATCTATTAGATGGGGAATTTATGTCTCATCCTGAGTGGATACATGAGAAGTAACTTTGGGGTACGATCCGCATCCCCTGCACTATCAAATGTAGGATTTTGGCTACTAAAACTGGTGTCTAGTGTAATTTATGAGGGATCACCAATCCGATGACAGATTCTCGAAGCAAGCCACTTAAGGCTCTAACTGAGCTTATCGGTGCAAGGAAGGCCCTCACATACATCAAATTCACTTAGCACTCCAACCACTCGACCACCTTATTTATATAGTGGCTCAAAAAACCCGCTCAAGATCGCACCGAGAGAGTCGATATCCCCAACGTGTCCCAATTCGAGATACTCTTGTGGGGTGATGAAATCCCCAATCAGGAATACCCCTCAACTATAAAAATGAAAAAGAGGGTGTTGTTGATCATTCGTTCTCTTACACCCAAGATCCGCGAAGGCGAGGGGAGAGGATACTAGAGTGCAACGGTGGGTCCACCCAACACTAAATGTGCAAGCGCACCAAACACAAAAGATAATGGTTCATTTTAGCCCTACATGTTCATAATTTTCCAACTAGGAATGCAATAAGCAAACTACTCTAGTGGGAAAAATATGTCTTGGACCAACGTGCTGCAGAAAAACAATTAGTAGTTTCAGTTTTTGGTCGTGAACAAACGGTGCAGACCCGCAAAACTAAAAAATTGATCAGCAACTAAATCCCTAAGGGATACAACGCAGGCGTTGTTCCACAGGCAGACGTGCTACGACGAATGCACAGGCGCTGATCTGCCTACGCACGCGCTGAAGTAAGTTCACCGAATTCAAAAATCAGAAAGCGGGAAAAAAGCTGAATTTATATTCAAAAATTTGAACTATGGTTATACTTGATCAGACGCGCTGATGTGCGTATGCACGCATTAAAAACTGGGAACTATAAAAAATAGTTAGTGGGAAAACAAAAATTTTAAACTTCAAAATGAGTAGGTTAATAAGGTTCATCGGTCGCGCTGGAACCAGGGCGCAGGTGTCGAACCGCCTACGCATGCACTGATGTGCAGTTAACAAAATTACACAATTACAAGCCAAACTATTTTTTTTTTTTGATTTTAATTGATTTTTGATTTTGATTTTGATTTTAACTAATTAAAACGGAAAGCGAAAAAAAAAGATTCTAATCTAGGAAAGAAGAAAACTTTCTAGTAGAGCGGACGCGCTGAACCCGCATCAGATGCGCCAAATGACATATTGTAGAAAAGGCGGGTTAGTAAAAAAACAAATTTGAAATGCCTGCACTGAAGCGCCTATGCATGCGTCGCACTAGAAGCATATGCACTGAAGCCACGACGCACACGCTAATGTGCAGACTCTCACACTGATCCGAAACCTGCAGCTAAAAATCATGAAAAACCTATAAAAATGGTTAGATTTCTGGGACGTGGGTCCCATCGGGCATGCCAAAATGAACCAAGGGAAATCAAGAAAGTCAACAGATGGCTAGTTTTAATCCAAATGATATGGAAACCAAATAAAAAGTATAAAACTAACACTATTACCTTGCAAGAGAAGATCTCTCTTGTTCCTTCGATTGAGCAAATGATGAAGTAGAGGCACCCTTATGCTCCACTTGTTTGGATATTCTCTTCTTGATAGATGTGCAATGCTCTCCAAATGCACAACAAGATTAGTGGATTAGGATTGGATTTGGATCATGATGGATAAGGAATTGATAGATTTAGATGAAAAGGGATTTGTCTTGGATGAAGGATTATTTGGATGTTATGGGGACATTATGTGGATATGATAGAAGAAGATAGAGGAAGAAAGGGGTAGCATAAGATTAGAAGAAGATTCCATGTAGTGATTTGTGAAGAAATGAGACTCCAATTTATAGATTGGAGGAGGCCAATGGAGGGCCAAGATTGATTTTGGTATGAAGGGTTGAGATTGATTTGGGATGGAAGACATGGATCAAGGTGTATTGGGAGAATAAAAAGAAATATAAAATTCATTAGGGAAAGGAAAGAGCAATTAAAAATTCCAAAGTAAAGGATGTGTGGGAAGACTAAATGAGTAAAGGAATTAAAAATTCCTTGGGAAGAGGATGCATGGGGAGATTCAAGGAATTTGAATTTCTGTGAAAGGAGCAAAGGTGATCCGACATGAGTGGAGGAATATAAAATTGGAGAATAATGATAAGTATGGTTAAGGAAGAATTAATTAGGCTGAGTGGGGATTTGGAAAAGTGATTTGTAGGAATCACATGACTTAAGTTAATTAATTAAAATTAATTAACTAAGAGGAATTTAGAAGACTTAATGATTTGGTTGACTTTAGAAGAATAGGGAAATCATTTATTTATTTGATAAATTAATTATTGGACTATAGTAGAATCGAGTTGAGATGGAGAGGAGGAGGGGGAGTGGGAGCAACCACTACCCAAAATTTGAATTGGGCAATGGGTGGGAAAACACTTCGGGTCATAGTCGAGGTGCAGGAAGGACAGGTTTGCAGCAGGGTTTTGTAGGTAAATATTGGCTGGGTCAAAAGCATAGAAACAGTCATCAACAAGCTCACATTTTGATGGGCAAGAGAAGATAGCAGAAACCTAAACCTAAGGTTGTTTTTGACATATGTGATGGATCTCCTCAATTGCTAAATGGGGCTTATTCAAAGACCTTTGATGAAAGAATATGTTAAAATCAGAGGTCCAATGATCATGGCATGAGTAGGAATGTATCTGATAGGCGTGTAGACACTTTCTGACGTCTCCCATCTTTCATTTTGTGGCCAAACAATATTTCTATCGAAAAACCTAAATTTCTTTCCAGTCCAAATAACATTTTGATTCAAAACAGGTCTACGAAAGGGGAAGTTTTGAAGGCAATATGAAATAATAGTGCTCCCTTCATACCAAATAAATATAGTAGAACCTGGAGAAAGAAGATGCCACAAACTAAGAAAAACAGGACCGAGGAGAAGGTGCCACAAACTGAGAAAGATAGGATCGAGGATCATCCCATAAAGAGAGATGTTGATGATGGTTTCATTAACAATTATAGCATTGCATTTCCAAACGAGTTACTTTCATCTCATATCAAATTTTTAAAGGATACGACACTCATAGGTAAATTCTGGGACCAAAATCTTCAGCATTATGATATTATGGAATGGGCAAAAAAAATGTGGATAGGGGTTAAGACTATTTCATTCATAGATCCACAATCAATATTCTTGATTGTTTTATTTGATTCGAAAGAGAATAGAGGTGAAGTCCATAAACACAAGGGTTGGTTTGGCATGGGATTAGGGCTTTTTACTTTGCCTTGGGTTCCAAATTTTAAGCTTGACCCAAATTTGTGTCAATTCATGCCTTTCTGGATATCATTTCCAGACTTACCTCTAGAATACAAAGATCCTGATATTATTGAAATTCTGGAAAATAAGCTTGGACTTTTTATAAAACATGATTTGATCCCATTTGAGTTTATCCATTTGCCAGTTAGAGTGTGTCTTCTTCTCAATCTTTCAAAGCTTTTTCCCTTCTCAATCTCTATCCAAAGCAACTGGGGTATCTGAGATCAAAAAATAGAAATCCAAAATGCTACCTATGTAGATCAACATCAAATTTTTTTTGGTCACTACAACACTTAGTGTCAGGGCATTGTTCAGCAAAGGATTTTTGTGTGTAAAGATCACACTTCGTATCCCTTTCAATGCTCTTTACACTTGATAGAGAATAGAGGTCAACATGAGGATGAGGGATAGGGCGGTGAGCCTTCATTCTTGCCGCTTAAGGTACAAGACAAGATGATTTCAAATGTCCCTTTTGAGTCATTGTTTAAGAATACCCATCCGGACTGTTCATCTGTGCCTCCTAATCAGAAGGACCTAAATGTAATCAATTTTAAATTTATTTGTAAAGCACTTTTAGATGCACTTCTCAAGGTATTTCTCTCATCTATTCAAAGGAAGTACAAGTTATTAGGTTTTGATAGGAGCTGGTTCTTTGGAAAGTCTTTCTACTTTGGTTTTTCTTTGAATGGACCACTTTGGCTGCATAAATTACTGGGTCATAGACAAAATATTTTCAATATTTCACATGAAGGACTCCAATCTCCCTTTAAATTGGAAAATTTTGTTCAAACTTTGATCTTCCAGAGGGATTCAATTGATATCATTCACAAAGAGACACTCTCTCCTTACTTGCATCCTATTAAATGTAACAAGAAATTAGAAGAAGAGCTTCAAAGAATGGTAGATGGGTTGATTTTAAGTGTGGCTTCTCAACTTTTTGATGAAATTGCTCAAGAGGAAATGCTGGGAAACTATGCTAATTATGTGCACTTAGTAGGGAATGTTAATAAGGTTGGATCTACCATGAGTGGTAAAGTTGACACTATGTCTCATTTAACTAAATTTGAGGGCCCTGAGATGTTTTCACAGTCTCAGTTTGAATACTGGATTATTGGGAATCAAAAGGCAATGACTCAAATTTAGGATATTGCAACTGATCAAGTTTTGCCAGTGGATCATGCCAATCTGGAAAATATGCATTATTTTGGTCCATTTGACTCTGGTTTGGATGACATTGATATCAGTCACCAACTATCATGGGTTGAGTTTCCAATAAATCTATCAAAAATAGACTGAAAAGAGGTTCTATTAGAGGAAGAGCAAATAGGTTTTGTCCCTTGTAATTTGCCCTTGGAAGAAGATCAATTAAAGGGAAGTTTTAATTTTTCTCAAACCCTTTCCATTTCCCAAATGCCTGCTTCAAGTAAATCAGATTTGAGAACTCCTAAAAAAAGAGGGAGAAAGTCAAAAGCTATTAAAGCAAAAGAAGAAATTTGAGGTTGGTGTCCAAACTACCATTGATAAAAAATTCTCAGCTACGAAGAGAGTTATGAAGAGGACTAAATGTAGTTCTCCTCAATAGGTATGAAAGTTTTGTCTTGGAATGTCAGGGGTATAAATGCCTCTGACAAAAGGAAGAGAATCAAGCTACAACTTTGACTCTTCTCAGGCAAATGTAGTTTTGCTTCAAGAAACCAAAATGTCAGATGAGGTTTTTTAGAAAACAATATCCAAATGGTCAAATTGGAAATCAACACACAACCAAAGTATAGGAGCTTCAGGAGGTCTCGCTATACTTTGGAATCCAAAGTCGATAATTACATAGCTTGTGAAGCAAGGAACCAATTGGCAACATATTAGTATAAAGCACTTTGACATGTTTTTAATTTGATAAATGTTTATGACCCAACATCTACCCAGGATAAAAATAATTTATGGTCCTCTGTCACTCTGATCATTCAACAAGTTGCAAGGAATTTTTTTTTTTTTTTTTTTTTGTGGGGGTGGGGGATTTTAATGCAATTACTTCACCAGAGGAGAAAAAAGGTGGTATTTGCCCCCCTATCAAGACTATTGAAGATTTCAAAGAATTTATAAATGATAATGACTTGTTTGATAGTCTTTCACGATCTGGCTTCTTACAAATTGCAGAGAGATTAGGCAGATTCCTCTTTTCACAAGAGTGGAGGGCTCAAAACTATTCTTTGTAGGTTCAAATTTTAACCTTATCAGGCTTAGATCATTTCCCTATCCTTTTGAGCATTAATAAAATGGTAGCCTTGACAAAACATAACCATAAACCTTCTTTCAAGTTTGAAAGGATGTGGTTCCGACATCCCTACTTTCATGCCTTGATTCAACAGTGGTGGGTAGGTGCCCCTTAGGTGGTGGGCACCAAGATGTTTAAGTTTCATAAAAAAATGTAGTATGTTAAAGCTCAAATTAGAATATGGAATAAGGAAGTATTCAAAAACATATTTTCTCAAAAAGAACTTGTTGAAACCAAGTTGCATTTGATTAATGAATAGATCATCTCTAAAGGGCTAGATTCAGATTTGTTTGCTAAGTAGAAACTGTATATGGTGAAAATGGATAACAATAATAATAATATTGAAAGGCTAAATGAATTCAACCACAAAACCCTAGCCTAACAACAACAAAGATCCACCATAAAATATGAAGATTACCTAAGACAATGCAAATCAAATGAAATCACAAAGATTATACCATCACATGTCCAATAGGGTTTGGATCTCCATTCTTCCTATCTCCATTGATCTTGCTTGATATATTTGCTCTCAGATTTTATGTGCACAAGAGCTCAACAAAGAACAAAATGTGGTTGCAAGAAGGATCGCCTATGTTCAAAAGCATAGTGTAGTCAAGTAGTCAATGGGGGGGTTTGATAATGAAGGAAGCATCTCCTTATATAGAAGACACTATATGAAATGGAGGGATAAGATTGAGAGGTGTAAAAAGAGGTTGGCTATGATTAGAGGGTAGGTAAAAGAAATAATAAAATAATGAAAGGGGTAGGTAGTTTATGAATTAAGAGATGAATGACATGTGTCATAGGTAGAAAAGGTTAATGAATTAATTAAATAAATAAATATTTATTTAATTAATAGAAGAAGTGGGATAATTAAATAAATAAGATATTTATTTAATTTAGAAAAAGGAAAATTTAAATAAATAAATGTATTTATCTAAATGAGAAATAAGGCTAGAAGAGGATAAATGAATTAATTAAATAAATAAGGATTTATTTAATTAATAGAATAATTAAGCTTAGATAATTAAATAAATAAAATATTTATTTAATTAGACTGGACAATTTTGGGTATCTACATTTTGCCCCTCTTTGAGACAATGCAGCTTGTCGCGTTGTTTCAAAAAAGATAATATGAACTGATACAAAGATTGGATGAAAAAATGTCTGAAAAGATCGCAAACAATCTCTCGAAAAGAAAGATGGGATAGAATGGACTGACTGGATAAAGTGACAGAGTCACGGGATAACGAAGACTGACACAGGAGACTAGGGCTAGGGTAGTCTATAAGATAGACCATGAGGGAAAAACATCCTCATTGTCATCCACACATCCAAGAGATTAGAGTGCAAAGTGAGATAGAGCAGCAGCAGTAAGGAGCGATGGCAATGGTGCATAGATTCGATCGCGTTCACCGATTTCAGAGGCCAACAGATGCAGGAGAGTCGATGAGTACCACAAAACCTCCTTGTACTTTGTCACAATAAATGTTGTCATTAATGGATCTTAGCTAGAGCAATAAATGCATTTTAGAATATGTCAAACAAGGTCGACAAACGCTTAGGCATGTCTGTGTTTGTGCCAGGCACGTCTGTGTAATATGTAAGCGTGTTTATGTCTTCTAGGCCAAATCAACAGTTCTGTGATGAACATACGCTGTCGATTGGATAAGCTACTGAAAGGATACACTCAAGCAGGTCCTCTAGGGAAAACTAGGATAGCAAATAGGGCTAGGATTGACAATTCTGTGATAGAACATACGTTGCCAATTAGGAAACTACTCAAGAGGATTCACTCAAGCATAGGCCCTAGGATAAGATAGATCAAGGCACTTTGTGATGAACAGTGAGTACCAAGATATAGTACTTTGTGATGAACAAGGAGTACTAAAATATGAGTAGCACTTTGTGATGAACAATGAGTGCAAATGTGAGCAACACTTTGTGATGAACAGGGAGTGCCAAACACGTAGTACTTTGTGATGAGCAGGGAGTACCACTAGGATAGAAGCAACACTTTGTGATGAACAGTGAGTGTCACTAGGACTGAGATGATTGATTTGTGTGACTGCAGGAGTATTTGCCTATGCTAGAGTCACGGGAGAGATTCTCATCGACTTAGAGGTTGCGACCTGAGTTGATAGCCAAGGACCGAGCTGCGATTGAGGCTATGGGATTGAGACATATTATGTATGTGCCTAAGTTTCAGGCGAACATGGGATTGCTGACTGCACTGGCGGAGAGGTGGCACTCTGAGACTTGCACTTTTCATTTGTCGACAGGGGAGATGACAGTCACCCTGGAGGATGTATATAGGATTCTGCGGATATCGATCGATGGGGAGCTGATTCTGTACGATCGAGATGGAGATAGGGAGGCCCTGAGACGAGTGTTTCAAGATCCAGGACTAGAGATGAGGGCTGGACAGTTGGCATGGGACATGATGACACAGACAGGATTAGCACTACCAGTAGTATTGGTAGGAGTGATCAGTGGGTTCCATTGTCTGGATAGGGTGACACAAGGACTGGCTGCGGGATCGGGGAGGAGGAGGAGAGGAGGAGGATGAGACAACTAGGCTTAGGAGACAAAGGGGATAGGAGAGATGATCATGGGGTGGGTCCTTCCAGGGCTCAGACTTCGTTGAGGCCAGCCAGCTCTGAGGGAGGGAGTTCATCGCAGTCGTAGAGGGCTCCCTATGTATCAATTTTGTACCATTTTGTATGATGATGTAGACACCTTCGGGTGATTGTAGCCATATGATTTTGACATCATTGTATCATGACACTTTATATATATATGAGATGATTCATCTTTGCGGCAACTATATGCATGCGTACCTATGTGATGTATGTTTCTATGTGATGCTTATGATATGGATGCAAATATGTATATGATGCAATGCAATATTTTTTTTTGTTCTTTTATGTTTTATATGTGTATGCATGATGCAAATGTGAATGTATGTAATGCAGATGAATATGATAATGCAAATGTAAATTGTGCTAACAGGTGTTGTGTGCAGGATGTGATGCAGTTGTGATATCTATATGTATGTATGAAATGCTTATATGTGGTAATGCAGGTGCAACTACATGAAATGCAAATGTTTTTGGTGTGTCATTATACTCAGTCATGTGATAGTAGGCTACGCGGACTCGAGAAGGACGATGGAAGTCAATCAAGAAAGGGGGATGGAAGACAGAAGATATGAAAGTGAAAGAGCTTCTTGTGCGTTATCATCATTGAGCTTTATTATGGAAAGTAGGTTATGAAAATCGAGGCATATGTTCAACCTAGAAAGTCATTGTACCCGTTTGTATAGAGATAAGACAGTCACAAACAAGGAATGCCCCAGTTCACACTAGACTCACAGTGTCCTCATATCCTTGGACAAGTCATAGCATTACTAAAAGACAATCCACAGACAACAAATACAAATAGGTGACGATACCCCATCCTCACCTTTCTAGTCAAAGACATCTTGGAGATAGAATCTCTAGTCAAAGACATCTTGGAAAAGCTAAAAGACATGTCACCAAAAGATAAAATCGAAAGAAAACCAAGACTCGGCACCAACATCCACTGTAGTCCTCAAATTTAGTGTCTCTTGTCACTTGTATAAGTCTTATTTGATTGTGGTCACAATGTTTACTTTCACAGAAAGGATAGATAACACTGAACCATATGTTGTCTGAGTTTGTTGAAAGATTTGATTTGTTGGAGCCCATTGTTGTTGTTGTGTCTCATCTGAAACTGACTGAATCCATGAAACTGATACTTTATTGTGGAGAAGAAAAAACTTTATTATGGATTGGCGATGCAGATGCTGCTTTATTACGGATTGTGCACGGATAGACTGAAGAAAACTGGAAGAAACTATAATCCTCGTGATGTCATGGAAATGGGGACAAGGCAACAACAAAGTTCAATGTTAATAAGTTAGTTTCAACCATAAAAACAAAACAAAGAACTAAAAACCATTCCAAACATATCAAAAGAGATTTCAAAAAGCATGAAAGAAGTTTAACAAAATAAAAGAAAGGAGAAGAGCCTTCCTAAGATGCTTCCATGATGCCTTTTGATGCTTCTCCCTTGTTTCTCCCCTCTCCAAGTCCCAAATAAGTGTAGCTCTCAGCTTTTAGCACTAGCCATGGATGCCATATGGAGATTCAAGATGGTTGAATATGATAAGCAAATGCTATGCAAGTGTAGATAGTGAAGCTAATGAAAAAGCTCCATGCTAATACCAGTATAACAACAATACTCTAATGCTTCCTTCTTTGCTTGAGGAGAAGGGTTCTATTTATAGAAGAAATGGGGAAATGAAGGGTTAAGATTGAGCAATCTTAACAAGGGTTAGGATTGAAAGATATTCAATCCATGTGAGACTTTCAACCCAATCCCATGTTGACAAGTGTCACCATGAGGAAGCTTGAGAGGAGAGATAAGGAGCATTAAATGCTTGAGGGGACATGATGGTTACCCTAGTCAAAGAAATGAATGCTTTGAAGAGACACATGGGTTACATGAGGGTTAAGTTAGGGGTCAAAGTCCTTAACCATGGGTGCAAGTGGAATTAACCATTAATGGTCATGTAAGAGCCATAAGTGGTTTGGAAGACTTTAGAGGTTAATTTGTTGAACACACAAAGCATTAATTGCTTTTCAAAGACTTTGGAGTCTTTGAGAAGTGACTCCAATTTAAAATAGTTTAAGGGAAACCATTAAAGGTTTCAAGTGGGTGAGGATAAATAAGATTTTAAATAAATAATTTATTTAAAATAGTTGTGCAACTTGCATTTGTAGGAAAATGCAAGTGGGTGGAGGATAAAGGTGATTTAAATAAATATTAATTTATTTAAATGTGAGAGATGAGATTTTGGGGTTTTAAATAAATATTAATTTAGTTAAATGCGAGAGAAGATTTAATTAAACAAATATGATTTATTTATTTAATTAATGGTCTGAATTTGGTTAAGTGAATTAAATCAAATAAACTGAATAGTTTATTTAATTAATAGGAGAAGAGGGTTAAGATGAATTAATTAAACATTAATTTAATTAATTATTGATTGATGGTTAAATAATCAAATAAATACTAAATATTCATTTAATTAAGTGGACAAATTTATGTGACTACATTTGCCCCTCTTTGAGACGGTGCAGTTTTATCGCGTCGTTTCAAAGAAAGAAAAATAGCTGTGAAGAAATATGCCCCATAAATGTTAATTTAGTGGGTGGTATTCCCCCTCGAGAGATGGGCCGAAAAATTTCAAAAAATTGGGCGATCTCTCGAAAAAGAACGAGAAGTGGAGGGGAGGTAGAATAGAAGAAAGTAGCAATAATGGTGAAAGAATGGAAGAAAACAGAGTGAATATGGAGAAATGGCAAGCCAGTGAGTACCCGTAGGTTATGCAGGAGATACGGTGCAAATGTGGTGTTGTGCTTTTGATTGATGTTGTACAGTTGATCAAAATGGTTGGACAATTCGGTGCAATCGGTTTAATTGCCTCGGTCGAGTCAAAGCATGACAGTTGATGTCAGTTGTTCGCTTGGATAGGATAAAGTCTGAGTAAGTGAATCAAAGTGACCTGATGGTGACTTAGACAATTGATGTAATTGCCTGATGAAGTCAAGGTATTTGAAGCAAAATACTCGTTGAGACTTAGACAATTGATGTAATTGTCTGTTATGATTGTGTTTGATTGGTTGATCAATTGATAGTGTGTGTGTGTGATGGATGGTTGTGGTGAATCATAGTAGCCCCGTTGAGACTTAGGTCATTATGATAAATGCCTATTGTAGTCTAGGTTTGCCATAATTGATTACCTGTTGAGACCCGAAGATACTTGATCAGAGTATTTGTTGATAGTCTAGGTGTGTGTGAGTCAATGTGCCTGTGCAAAGAGAGGAAGTGGTTTAATTTTGTGGATGAGTGAGGATGGGAAGTGATGAAGGGATTAGGATGATGTTGATGATCAAGATAGGGAGGGTGAGGGGGGATTTGATGTTAGATAGAAGATATGGAGGACTAGGACCGAGTCCTATGGAAGAAGATGAGTAAAATAGAGTATGCATTATTATGACTATGTATGCATGATATGCAACTATTATGAATGTATGGATGGGTGGAATGTAATGAAATGCAATATGTATAGATGAGATGAGATGACGATCCATAGTGCTCTATTTTCATCATTGAGCTTTAAAATGTTGTAAGAAAATACAAGCAACTTGACATAAAGATTCAAGATGACCAGAGTATTTCTTACATGGATTTGATATAGCAAGTTAATACAAGCAACTTGATATAATGGATCAAGTTGACCTGAGTATTTCTTGCAAGAAAGATAAGGATTATCTCCTTTCATGCATGACTTGGAATGTCCTCCTTGATCTTTTACCGATCATATCCTGAGACAAAGTGCATACCGTAATAAGAGACAAATCCTTTATCCAGTTTGGATGAGGTAGGAGGAACCAAAGAAAGACCACTGTACCTGCAAACAAATAGTATATACATAAAGAATAAAGAATAAAGAATATGGATCTTTCGTAATGGTTCATGCTCATATGGTCGAGGTATACGCTGTAGTCAGCAAGCTGTAGTGATCTATGACTGTATTTTTGCCTATGATCATGTAGCTTAGTGAACTTCCCACGTAGACACCATTAGTACATGTCCCAGAACTTCATCGAAATAATGCACCGAAGATACACAAACGATGTTGTAGGAACCTGATATAAATAAACCACAAATCAACCAAGTATTTGATAGCTTAAACAAAATTTTCTTGTCAAAGAAAATGTCATCTTGTCTTTGTTTTGGTAAGGAAGGATGCATCCTTGTTGAAGACAGTTTGTGTGTCGATGTGGATTTGTTTTGGTTGATAGGACAAGTGGTCATCGATTTGAGCATTTCACAGTATTTGCTTGGTATGGGCTTTGAAAATTTATGTACAGGGTGTTGCCATGTTTTTGATTGATTTTTGATGCTTTTTGATGTTTTTGGATTTTGTTGATTTGATTTCCAATGTTTTTGATATTTTGGTGATTGTTTTGAATGTTTTTGGTATTTTGTGAGATAGTTCTCTAGGAAGAACCCAACGAATCACAAGATAATGTAGAATCCACTTCCATCAAAAGAGGGTAAGGGCATTGCCCCCAGTTTAGACATGACTATGAAAAAGTAGGATGCAAGATGCATGAAGTACTTTCTTTTTAGTGCAGATCAATAACAAGCCATGATTTAGACGGATGGATGTGTGTATGTAATGAATGTGATTGCAACAAGCCTGAAAGATAATGGAGCCAGAGTCATTACGAGTGGCACCTGTTTGCCAGGTTTTCACCATTGCACTTATCCAAGGTGCCACCGGAGTGGTTGTTCATCGTTTGGATGCATGATTTCTCTTTATTTTTTGATGTTTTTATATTTTCTTTAGGACATTTATCTGAATGTTTTTGGATTGTTTTTCTGGTATGTATGAGAGCCTGACACTCTGTACAGTTTTATGTATAAAACAATTTGAGGTGCATGTTGTTGATCAGATCTGCTAGCGGTTCTCCTTCTAAAGTAGCCAACTGATATGCCCCGGACCCAAATACAGCAGTGATAACATATGGACCTAGCCAATTTGATTCAAACTTTCCCTGATGTTCTTTGTTTGGTTGGTTACGAGGATTCTCTCGAAGAACAAGATCACCTACCTCAAATGTACGAGGTCGAACTTGATGATTATAGCTTCTGCTCATGTGCTGTTGATAGGCTTTGAGGTGGTTGTATGCAACTTGTCATTTCTCATCAAGTAGCTCTAAGTCCTGGAGGCCTGAGACTCTGTATGCTTCATCATCTATCAGATTATGCAAGGAAACCCATAGTGATGGTATCTCAACCTCAATAGGTAAGATAGCTTCGGCACCATAGACCAATGAGTAGGGAGTTGCGCCTGTAGGGGTTCGAATGCTAGTTCGATATGCCCATAGTGCTGGATTCAATTGAACATGCCAATCACGACCAGCATCGTTGACTGTCTTCTCTAGGATTCTCAATATGTTTTTATTCGATGCTTCAGCCTGACCATTTCCTTATGGGTAATAGGGGGTGGAAAAGCGGTGTTGGATGTGAAATTTCTCACAGAGTTCATGGACATCTTGATTTTCGAAAGGAAGACCATTATCTATGATGATGGACATGGGTACACCATACCAGTAGATGATGTAATTGAGGATGGATGAGGCAATTTGCTTGCTGGTGACTTGGGTAAGTGGAACAGCTTCGATCCACTTTGTGAAGTATTTGGTGGAGGTAATAATAAATTTGTGGCCATTGAATGAAGATGGATGGATTTTACCCACAAGGTCAAGGCCCCATTGACAAAAAGGCCATGGTGTTGTGATTGGTTGCAGTTCTTGTGCCAGTGCATGTATTAGGTCTCCATGAACTTGGCATTTCTTGCTCTTTCTGACAAAGTAGTAGGAGGCTTTTTCCATAGATGGCCAATAGTATCCATTGCGCAGGAGTTTCTTGGCTAGTGACGAACCACTTGAGTGAGTCCCACAAATTCCTTCATGTACCTCTTCCAAGGCCTTTTTTATCTCATCTTGTTCTAGACATCGAAGAAGAGTACCATCAAGACTGCGTCGATATAGGGTTTTAGTAATAATGGTATATCGAGCGGTTTGACGAATGAAGGTTTTACATTGGTTATTCGATTGGTTGGGAGGAAGGGTGTGATCGCAAAGATAGGTGTAGTATTCACCGTACCATGGGGATTCAGAACCGACAAGGTGACATATCATCTCAGATTTGGGGATATCATAAGTGGGGATCCAAAGCTGTTCTACCAAAAACTCGTAGCGTGTTGAATTATGTGGAAGATCTAGGAGAGATGCAATGGTAGCCATGGCGTCAGCAGCTCGATTCATCTCTTGGTATCTGCTCAAAGGTGATAGTAGTAAATGATGCCTTTAATTTGTCCACCATGTTTTTGTATGGCATGAGTTTGTCATCCTTGGTCTGATATTCATTAGTTGCTTATTGAATGACCGGTTGGGAGTCGCCATATACTTGTAGTTCTTGTAATTTCCATTGTATGGCCCGTCTGAGTCCTATGATCAAGGCCTCATACTCTGCTATGTTATTAGTGCATGGAAATGTGAGCCTATAAGACTTCGGGATGCTGTCACCTTGAGGTGTGATAAACAAAATGCCTGCCCCCGAGCCATGCCTAGTGTATGAACCATCAAAGTATAGCTTCCAAGGTTGTGTTGTTGTGATCATGAATATCTCTTCATCAGGAAAATTGGAAATGAGAGGATGATCGCCTATGAGTGGTGCATCGGCCAACGGATCTGCAATAACTTGACCTTTGATAGCTTTATGGTCTACATACTTGATGTCAAATTCACTTAGAATCATCACCCATTTGGCCAAGCGGCCTGTCAATGCTGCTTTGCTGAGTAAATACTTGAGTGGATCAATCTTTGCAATGAGTTGTACCTTGTGTGTTAATAGATAGTGCCTCACTTTAGTGGCTGCCAAGAATACTGCTAGGCAAGCTCGCTCAATAGGTGTGTAATTGAGTTCATAGCCAACCAGTGTGCGAGAGATGTAGTAAACAACACACTCTTTCCCTTATGCATTGTGTTGTGCCAGTAGTACACCCAATGCTGTACTTGTTGCTGATATATAGAGTAACAAAGGTTTACTTGGATTGGGTGGGATCAGTAATGGTGTATTCATGAGATAGTTTTTGAGCATCTGGAATGCTTGCTGGCATCTGGCATCCCACTGAAAGCGGATGTTCTTGTGTAACAGGTGTGTAAAAGGATGACACTTATCTGCCAGTTGTGCAATGAATCTTCGGATGGATTGTAGCCTTCCTTGTAATGTCCTTAGCTGACTGATGTTCTTTGGTGGTGGCATCTCCATGATTGCTTTTACCTTTGCTGGGTCGACCTCAATACCTTTGCTTGAGACAATGTATCCTAGGAGCTTCCCTGAGGTTACTCCAAAGATACATTTCTTTGGGTTGAGTCAAACATGGTATTGTTCCAGTCTATCAAATATTTTATCTAATATGTCGAGATGACCTTCTCTAGTGAGTGATTTTGCTAATAAGTCATCAACATAATCTTCCATCATAGTATGCATCATGTCATGGAAGATGGTGGTCATTGCTCGTTGATAGGTTGCTGCTGCATTCTTGAGGCCAAAAGGCATTACATTCTAGCAATATGCACCCCATGGACATGTGAAGGCTGTCTTATGTTGGTCCTCTGGTGCAATCTTTATTTGATTATATCCTGAAAAGCCATCCATGAGTGAAAGCATGGCATGTCCTGCTGTGAGGTCCACTATGATGTCAATATTTGGTAGGGGGAAGTCATCCTTAGGACATGGCTTATTCAGATCTCTGAAGTCGGTACAAATGCGGATGCCCCCTTTTGGTTTGCCGATAGGCACAATGTTCGAGATCCAATTTGCATAATCAATTGGTGTAATGAAACCTGTTGAGCACTATTTTAAAAAAAAAAAATATAATAAAAATAAAAAATAAAAATATATGTTTCCATAAGCATGAAGACTAATGGATATTTCGGCCAGTAAGCTGTATCGAGCACTGCAGGAGAAGTTTCATCGAAAGAGCGTTTTCATCGACACAGGGCATATAAAGCATTAAGCAAAGGTGTTTCGGCAAGAAGTTACCTTCGATGAACGCAAGAAACCGCTCATCGATACTCCAGGTTTCATCGAAAAGGTAAAAGCAAAAAGCGAAAAGGCAAAAGGTGATTTCGAAGAAATATCGTTACCGAAGAAACTCAAGAGACATTCATCGAAATGCAAGTTTCATCGATGAACGTGGTGTCGAACAAAAGAAAAGCTGTTTCATCGATAAAAAGGATATCGATGAAAAAGGGGATATCGATGAACACTCATAAGCCTTCATCGAAGAAAGAAACTCATCGAAAGTATGGCATCGATGAAACTCACGAGCAACTTGTCGAAAAGGGGGACTATCGATGAAAAAGTGATTTCGATGAGTCTTAAAAGCGGCTTCTCGACGTAAGTTTTTCACCGAAACAATATTATCGAAGAGAATGAGCTTTCGATGGAAGATTCAAACACTCGGCCGAAGACAAGGGTTTCATCGATAATTTGAAACGCGCGCACTTTGAGCGGACTGTACTTCCCGCGAAGGAATTAAAGGCCCAGTTGAAAAGTGTCACATCTGCAATTAAATTTAAAACACTTGAGTAGCCGTTACAGATGCAGAACATTAACTATACACAAGTTGCCCATTCAATTATAGTTAAACTGAGTGAATTTTCGTAAGAATCAGATCGATGCTAAGAGATTGGAAGCTGTGAAGAACTTGCAGAGATTTGCAAACGATAACCAGAAGAGTTGAGCATTCTACCAAGTAAGTATTGTCTCTCTTATTTACTGTAACTATGGAACCTTCGTCTTCTTCTTCTAAAAAGAGTAGGAAAGGAAAAGAGTTAAACCCTGAAGAGAAGCCCAAGAGACAGAAGAAAGAAGGGAGAGCTTTGACTCAGGACTTATTAGACCAGTGTCCATCGTCTAGTGTAAGGTCCAAAAAGATTAAAAGTGAAGAAGAAGGATTAGAGGACAAATTTGAAAATCTAGGAGACATTTGGACTGAGATAAGAGGACATGAGTTATTTTTGTTTGGTTACAAAAGAAGGGATGCACCCGAACCCATTAGTAATCTGTGGAAGAGGAACTTAGGCAAGTTAGTAGTTCCAAATGTATTTGTAGACGTAGAATTAATGAAAGCTCTGGTAAATTGCTACAACCCGAGAACTAAAACCATATGTGATTACAGAGGGAATACATTAGTAGTAATCAACAAGCAGACTATTGATATGGTTTTTGATCTAGACTGGGAAGTCGAGGAAAGCATCGATATGAAGAAACTTTCACAAGAATTCTTTAGTTTGGAAAATATCTACAGGACTTGGAGGCTACCTGTTCACAGGCCAAAAGTGGGTGGGTCATTTGTTCAGTTTGGCAAAAGTGACAAGGTGCCATTTGATGTCAACCACTTCCATCCATATTTCAAATATACGTATTATACTGCAGCCCAAGTACTAGGCATAGAGGCTCATCCACTCATGGATGTTGGGATTATGGTTCTGTGTGCTGATATTCAATCAAAAGACCCTAGGTCATTTGATTTTGCTACTTATGTTGCGGATACCTTGAATCATGGGCTGGAAAAAATGAAAGGAGACCTTGTGAATGTTCACTTTTCATTATACTCCATGCTAATGCATATTCTTCTTTATTGTGGACAAGAAATTAACTTCTGGCCAGATGAGTTCAGCATCAGGTCTTATGATAAGAATGGTCTGAAGAAGCCGGTTCAGTTGTGGGTATCAGCATGGGACCAGAGGTTTATGAACAACCAATATTGGCATTTTCAAGAATACTTTGTGAAACCTCTCAGTGCAGCTTTTGGACAACGCAGGGATTATACTTTGTCCCCTGAAATTAAGAGGTTCCTCAGGCCAAAGGATTTCTCTCCAGAATCACAGATTGAACATAATTGGGGTGATTGGTATTGCCATGATAATCACACAGAGATAAGGGTATTTGGATATGAAGGGCAACCACACATGCTTCCAATTACGGTGCCAGATAGAGTGGCTAGCTTGGAGATTATAAGGCAATTGTCTATTGCCAGTGCTAAACATTTAACTGATTTTGGTAAACAATCTATTGTTCCAGGTCTATTAGTTTTCTCTGATTTCATTGTCAAAAGTTCGAAGAGTTATCATTTATTACAGAATAAATTAAATTACTATGGCATGACTCTGGGTGAGCCTAGGGAGAATTTTGATCCCGAAGGATATATAAGAGCTGCCAGAGCCTCACAGAAACTCAAAGCTGGGATACATATGGCCAAAATGCCAGACGACCTAATTAAGAACCTTGAGCGAGAGGAGGCCAAAGCTTTAAAAGGAAAGAGTGAGTTAGTCTGGGAGGCCTACAAATGGAAAAGGGCAAGGGGAATGATAGATGGAAACCTAATTGGAAATCTCCAAGATCCTCTGGAGGTAGCTAAAAGGCTGCTTCAACATGAAGTTGAAATTATGCATAGAGTTCCTTCACAATTCCTTCGCTTCATTAATACTGAAAGGGACAGTCAGCCCCTAGCTCACATGTCACCAAAATCAACCGCCAGTAGTATCCCACCTGATTCTCCTAGAGAGGATTATCCTCCTGGTTTTGAAACAGAAATGAACATGGACACAGGAGAAATCAACATCAAAGATGTTGTTGACATAAGAATGACTGAGCATGAGGACTTCATTGCTGATGATGGATTCGCCTCCTCTAGAGAATTCCTTTCATTTCTATATCAATACAAAGGGGCTCATGTCAAACGAAGCATGGCTGGAAAACCAGAGGAGGAACAGATGAAGAGATTACAGGATGAAATTGATGTCCTCATGAAAGATATGACTCCTGAAAAAGGGAGGAAACTATTAAAAGAGGCCGGTGTGATCATCTTCTCTGGTTGGGATATCAACTCAGCACTCTTATTTGATGGCTTTTTGAAAAAACAAGATTTGAATCAGCAGGTATTGCCCCAGGAGGTAGATAAACTGTTCCTAGGCTCTGGATATGATCCAGACAAAAAGGCTCTCCTACAGTGGGCACTATATCCAAAAGGGAAGAGGCCAATCATTGTGGATATAGAAGAAACCTTTGGGCATCTCATGGTTCATCAGGTTGGAAAGACTGATCCTAGGGTCACTGCAAAGCTCAACCTGGATGTTGCAAGATTGAACTTGGACCAGACAGAGTTTCTGGTCAGAGAGAACATTACATACAAGGGATTGTATGAAAAATCTAAGGAGGAAAATCAGAAGCTGCAAGCAAAGGTATTGCAATTAGAAACGGGGACTCCTATCAGCGAATACACCTCATACCCCGCAGGACGCAGCTTGGATGACGTCTCTGATGCCCTGTACTAGAAATATCAGGCAGAGAAAGCCAATAAACGCGCAGACAATATCCAACAAAAGATGGACAAATTGGTCAATGACATCATAGGACATCGGTTTAACACCATGCTCTTACAGGTCGAACCATATTGGATAGTTTACAATGGAACAATAAAAGCGCTAACAGAGCATGAACGATTAAGAGCACGATTGCAGGGGGTGCTAAGCAATGACGATTCCATGACGCCAGAAGAAAAGGCTGAGGGTAACGCGTATATGGATAATCATGTCAAACTTGAGGATATGCTGAGAAGAGATTTAAAAGAATTAGATGATGAAAAACCCGTTGGAATGCCTTCCGTCTACAAGGAAGGAGAGGTAATAACCTTGGAGGATTTGCGAAAGGAACTTGTCAGCGTCAAGGATTGGGCCTTGTCAGAAATTGATCGGAGTAAGGATATGGCCCCTACCGTCAACCAGATGATATTCAAGTACCTGACGCTAGGGGATGAATTAAAAAAGCAAACGCCTCGAATCAGGACATTCAAAGACGATGATTACATTCATCATTTGGGGCTTTTGAATCTCTTTTTGCTTAAGTTTAAGAAACACTCGAGTTAACGACTAATATTTTGAAAAGTCGTGTCTCTTCGTGAAAAACTTTCATCCTCATACATATATGAGATTGATTTTTGTAATGTAAGGATATATAATATTAGATAGGATTAAGAGGGAAAGAACGACAGCCTGTAAGTCTTTTGTGTATGAACTTCAATGGAATACAAATCTTGATCAATTGTTTCCCTGCATATGTGTTGTGGATTATTTCATTTTCTTTTGGCAATCGTCTGTGATATTATCTGATAAAGATAAGGTTATTCATATTCTTAAGGTCAAATCTATGCTTTAGGTTATAATGTTGCAACAAAAGTTTTGCCTGCGGATTGTAATTGTTCCTTGCAAAGCTTAATTGACTGGTCCCTTAAGGGTAGGGTTAAATTCACTCAATCAGCACATAATATAAGCATTCATTTGGTTTTGAAAGAAATAGTAACTGACAGGTTCATAAGGGATGAGTTAAAAAACTGTCTCACAGATTCGCACTACAAGTCCTGAAGAAAATTGTAATGACTCTGTAACCCATGCAGTGAAGAAGGCACTGGCTAAAATCTCAAGTTATACTCATCATTTCTTTTCATAATTAGTTATTTCGACAGCTACAGGAGTAATTAAGAAACACAAAGCAAAATAACAATCTTGAACTCGTCTGCTATATCTCCATTCAAGGAACTCATGCCATTTCAAGATCAGGAGATATCAGAATAGGATAACATATCTGCTATAAAAAGCACTGTTTATTGGAGACATTCAGTGAATAGGTATACCCGCCTAGGTCCTGCAGAGCCTAAAGAGAGAGAGTTAGTAACTAAATAGGTTCACTCTATAAGTTGGCCAAGTCAATTGGAGGGTTTGATCATAGGAGTTGGCATTTCCTTAGAACCCATCCAATCTGTTGATTTGAGACCCAACAAAACCAACATCTAGGAGTTTCTTGAGTTTTGTTTTGACTAGCACTGCAATCTGAGGATGCATCTTGCGAAGCTTCTGCTTGACAGGTTTGGCTCCTTCTGCTACGGTGAGGTGATGCATGACTAAATCAGGATCAAGCCCAGGCATGTCTACATATGACCATGCAAAGTTGATCTGACACTTTTGAAAGAACTCTATAAATTTAGGTTGTTCCTCTGGAGTGAGAAGAGATGCCGGATGTATGAGGTGAGGATTTTTAGGAGTCCCCACATTGTATTCTTTGGTTTCCTCGATGAGAATCGTTGATCATTCTTGTTGTGTGCTAGCAGGGAGAATGTCAAACCCTTCATCCTCAGGCACCTCAGAGATGTTTTCACCGTTGGATACGCTCTTTCTTTTTACTTTTGTTGAATCAAACAGTGCCACGGTGTGGTTTTCACTGGAAGATCCATGTTTTATTGTTATATTTTTGTAGCTGAAAGGTTTGGCATCCGCCCCAAAGTATGCTACGCTATTTAGTTCTATGGTGAATCCAGCTTTGTGATCCCCACTTGGTAGGTTATCCCTAAATTCCAAAAAGTCAATGATGGCCTCATCATTTTGGAAGAGGTCAAGACATGGGGGATTTGGTTGGTTCCATTCGATGAGTTCAGGATGGATAATGGGCATTACTTCATCGATTAGGTTAAGTTTGTTAGATGTATCGGTGAGGGTTAAGACAGTGTGGTGAAGGTCATTGAAGGTACTCTCCCTATCAGAATCAGGCGTAGGATGAGACGTAGGGCCTGTGGAAGATGTTTCCAGCTCAGGAACCCAAGAAGTCTTTATTTGTGCTTCTCCATAAACAGGGATGTCTTTGTGTGGTGGAGGTAGTGATGTGTCTTCCTCATCTGAAGTATTAAGCTGGATGGAATCAAATTCCCATTCATGTGAGTTGGTCTCCGAATCACTTTCCAGCATTCGATTACTATACCATACTGGGATGTCCTTTGAGTTAAACACTGCAGGTGTGATCGGTTGATGTACCTTTGTAGATAAAATGATCAATTCTTTAGGAAGGATGACGGGGATCAATGAATCTGATACGGGTAGTATCGGTAATGCTGACTTTGTTGCTTCTGCTGGAACCGCTGGTGTTGTATATACTGCTATGGGTTCTGATACAGTTGCTGCTACTAATGGTGCTTTTATTGTTGCTGCTGATGGTATTAGTGGTTTGCTTGGTGGGATGATTGGCATTGGTGATGGTTGTGTTGGGATTCTGAGCCTTAGTGGGGTAGTTGCGATGGTGTTTGATGCTTCTTTGATAATGAAAGGTGTCCTCTTTGCAGTAGGCTGACATAATGGTTTGCTGGGTTTTCCTTTGAATTTGAGTTTAGGAAAGATCTATTTTTCAAAGCCTAGGCCTGTATTACCTTTGGGCTTTAATTCTGGCAGCAAAGGTTCATGTCATCCTTGTTTGCAATATCCCAAAGCACTTTGACCATCATACCCCATTCTTTGCATAATGAGGAGACCTTTGCCATACTGATCTGTAGGAATCTTAACTTGCGGTATATCAGTAGTGATGGGTTCTTTATAGATCCATTCTGCTAAGTCCTCATCTTGGGTTTCTTCTTCTTGACTCTTTCCAAGGATCAAAGGCGTCAAAGCACATGCTGGCATGATTAGTGGTTGCTGGAGTAACTACTATGGTTTACCATGTGTTCTAGGTGAAGTGGGCATTTGTCCCACACAAAAGAGTTGACTCAAGTTGTATTCCCCAGGACCTTCCTCTGCTATTTTCATCTTAAGCTTTTCTTGCTTTGGTATAGTGGTGTTCGAACTAGCAAGAGAGGCGGGACTTATATATGATGTGGAGGAAATGGCTTCTCTATTATTAGGAACGGTAATCTCTGGTTGATGACTGATATTATGACAATATGCAAAGGGATTTGCATCGCCCAGGATTGTGATCTCTACACCATTATGTGGGAAATTGATACATTGATGGTAGGTAGATGGAATGACTTGCATGGCATGTATCCAAGGTCTTCCTAACAATAGATTATATGGCAGAGGAAGGTCCAGAACCTTGCAGATGATGTGTTTTACCACAGGGCCCACTCGGATTGGTAGTACCACAACTCCTTTGGAGGAACGCTCTGCATCATCATAAGCTTTGATTGTGATCTTCTTGCGAGGATCCACCGATTCTATTGCATATCCCAAAGCTATGACTAACTATAGTGTACAAATATTTAGGCCTGCTCCATTATCGATCAAGACTTGCTTGATCATGTGCTGGTTGATAAACCCTTCAATGTGTAGCGAAGCGTTATGAGGTTGCTGGAAGGAAGAGTTGTCACTTTCGGAAAAAGTGAGACAAGGTGATGACTTTAGACTTCCAACCATAGCTTGAAATTGGTCTATATTCAGGTTTGCAGGGACTTGCGCCTCTTGGAGAGCTTGATCCAAGATTGTTTTATGAGATGGAGATAAGCACAATAGCTCTAAAATGGATATAAGCGCAGGCATTTTGTCTAATTGTTCCACAAGATTGTACTTCTTTGGGATGGAGGTGGTGCCTTGTGGAGCTTCTTTTATGGTGACCTTGCCACGCCATGTAACAATATTGCAACAGAGTTGGGATTTTTGATGGTTATAGTTGCAACTTGTTCAGTGGCATCATACAGATGATTTACAATGTAATTATATGCAGCCTGTGTATAATCTGTGGTATCAGTGCCTCGCCTGGAAGTGGAAGGACCCCTTTGATCTTGTGATGGAAGTGGATTTTTGAACATCAGATGATCATTGTTTGTTGTTTTTGGTCCTTCGATTTCAATTTCACCTCGGTCAATAAGATCCTGAATAAGATCTTTCAATCAGTGAAAATTACTTGTCTTGTGTCCTCTCCCTTGGTGGAAATCACAGTGTTCAGTATCTCGCCACCATGCGGGTTTGACCTGAGGCTCATAATTTGATGTTTTAGGTAGAGTGACCAAATTTTAAGAAATGAGTTGTCACAATACTATTTCAATGGGTTCCCCTAAGGGAGTTTATGTTAATTTTTGTTTTTGCTGACGAGGTCTAGGTTCATCGTGAGATGTGATGCGACTTTGATTTGAAGGAACATTTGTGTTATTTTGAGGTGGAGGATTTTGTATTGCAAATTGAACCACAGGTTGTGCACTTTTGATAGTCCTAGCATCCACAACCCCATCATTGATGATATTCTTGTTTTTGTTCCAGAAGCTTGGTTTATCACTGTTGAAGCATGGGCGAGGACCATGCTTTGGTTCATTATAGATTTTGATGAGTCCTTTCTTGATGAGGGCCCGCTCACATTTCAAACCCTTGGTGATCATATCATTAAAAGAGTCTGTGTCTTTGACATCCAGGTGAAATTCCATTTCTTTGTTTAAGTTGGAAATGAATATTTCCACTAGTTCTTGTTTAGGTAACTGAAGAGAACGTCTGCTAGAAATTTGACGCCATCATTGCAGGAATACTGAGAATAGTTCACTTGGTTTTTGTTTAGTGTTGCACAGATCAGCCATGGTGATGTCGCGTTCAATGTTATGAGAGTAATGAGCGAGGAATTTCTGGATGAGTTCCTCAAATGTTCTAATGCCACATGGTAGTCGAGAAAACCATGATGTGGTTGTTCCTCCCAAGCTTTGGGGAAAAAGGTACATTAGGTATGTGTCTTCATATGCCACTTCGAGGCAAGCGGAATGAAATTCTTTGACATGATCACAAGGATCTCCCTTTCCTCTATATTTTTTGAATTTGGGTGTTTCAAATCCTCGTGGAAAGGGTGGCATATAAAGATTTCTATCAAAAGGATAGGGACAAATTCCATTGAGTGATAATTGGTTAGTCTTGACACCACTATGAAGTTGTTGGGCGAGATTCGCGACTTGTTGCTGCAACATCTCCATTTCATTTGGAGGAGGAGGTGGTGGGTTACCTCGAGGAATGTTATATCTGATGGGATCTCTACCTCTTTCCTCTTCATGGTGACTTTGTCATTCTGATGCTTGTCTTAATTGGGCAAGATCAAAGTCAGAGGGGAGTTTTGCTCCTTCTTGAGCGAGCTTTAAAAAGTGAGCATCTGCATTGCTCCTGAGTATTTCGTCAAAAAGTTTGTTAAAGAGAGGGTTATGCTGGGCCCTTTCTATTGTTGCAGGAGTAGGAGTACTTGGGTTTTTGTCATTCACATTTCCTCCAAGTGCTTCTTGAAATTCATTGAGATTTTCCTCCTCTTCTTCCTCAATTTCTATTTCTCGTTGTCTTGATTGTGATCGGGTTTGAGCCATTTTGTTTACAAGCTTTTGTTGAAGTTGAGTGAAAATGATGATGAGTTGTTGATGAAATGAAAGATTGATGGTTGGTGATTTGTGTTGCATGTGGATCTCTAGCACTTTAAGGTAGATGTAATCTAAATTCCCCTTTTTTGAATTGCTTGTTTGTTTTTGATAAGGTTGGATGTGATAAGGTGCAGAGAAATCTGAGATGTGTTACAAATTTAACTACCTAGTAATGAGAGGATTCACTCATGAACTAGTTTTAACCTGGGTAGATGTGTTTCTTAGGATGAGCTTATCCTAGATGTAGAAACAATCTAAAAAGTGATGTGATGCGCTTGATTCAAGCAATATCTAAAAACAGAACTTGGGACAAGAACCTCTTAATGTTTTGAGAGTTGGAATGGATTGATGATGAAGTGATGATGTATGAGTGAGATAATGGATGAAATGTTTTAACTTCAATAAAAGCTTTGTGTCACAAATGGAACAAATTCTACCTCTTCCCTTTCGGGTGTTGGTGGCACTTCTCGAGTTATGTTGTATGTGATACAAACGTTTGGAAAAAGTTGGGATTAATTTTGCCTCCTTGGTTTTTGTGATAACTCAAAGCTCTATATTGCATAAAAGCTCTGCGGTTCAATGACTCTAAATCAAATTCGTTTGTTTTGCCTTGAAGGTAGAGACGCATGTGACGTAAAAAAACTCTATGGGAGACAAAGATTTGTCTATTTAGATAGAATAATTTCCTCCTTTTGATCAAAGCCTTTGAGCTCAATGGTCTTCTTTTCAAGTTGATATTCTGACGACGATTCTTCTTTCGTAAGATGTGAAGAATGGTCATAAAGTTTGATTCTTTTCTTGTTTTGTTTTTGATCTTTTTGGTTGTTTTTGAAAGATGTTGGATGAATACTTTGTTTTTGGGATTGATTTTTGATTCTTCTTTGACAAGAAAACAAACCAAGCACACAAACACAAGAATGTTTCCTTTAGAGGCACAAATGAGTATGGGTCTAGATCAACCCAATCCTTGGACTTTTTATGACCCTTCCCTTAAGTGTATTTTAGGTGTTTTCTTTCCAAAGCCTAAAGTCGGCTCAATTTAGTCTTTGACTAAGACGAAGACATTTCAAACACTTTTTATCCCTAAGGTCAAATGGCCAGTTGTGATAAATTCAGCCCACATCTTGATATTTCTTCAACTTTGGTACTACATACCTTATGAATCCCGCCATGGCAGGTAAGGATGTGATATACTAAGTCTTGCGTGAATATAACAAATAGATGATCCCTATGATGGGGGAGTCACCACTTTTATCAAGCCACAAGTGACCCTTCAAAAAGCTATGTTTCTACTCAAGAAATATGTATGGTGAGTATCTTGGGAGCAAAACCATCTATGCTCTTGCACTGAATTATATCTCAAATATTCTCAATCAATAGAACGGGTGGGCTACTACTTAAAGGTGTTTAGTCATTTTCAATGTCTTTGGACATAAGTTCATTCTGTAGTGACTCACTTAAGAGCCTTGTAACTTGTGGTGGGGCCCATTTGTCCTTTCAGCAAGTTACACTGTAGGAACAGCTATACCCAAGGCTACAGCTTTCACTCTCACCTGATTTCTATAGCGGCTTGAAGGATTTACCGCGCGAGGTCGTTCCTAAGAGTGATGTGTCTCTTGGCAGGCCTCTCTTAAAAAGATAAAATTTTTGAGTGTTACTAGCACTTTTCTCTTGCACCTAGGACCACGAAAGCCAAGGGAGAGGATAGTGTTGTTAGAAGTAGGACCACTCGACCAACTTTTTGCACAAGTGTGCCAAGCACAAAATTCACTTGTTCTTTTTAATCCATCATTGCAATGTGTTCTAACTATTTGGAGATGTTGCTCCAACAATCATAATGTTCTTTTTAACTTCAAAGGCAATATGTGTGGTAATCTAGAAATTGGAAATCCTAGTCAACTGAACTTGAAGCACGTATGCATGAAAAAAAATCGCTTTGCAAAAAGTTTTAAACAAGTTGATTGTATATTTTATGTGCACCAAAAATAGAAGTGTGGATTGTAAATTCTTTTGATGCAAGAAAAATGGAAGTGTTGATTTTAAGCACCAAATGAAGCGTGTTTCCTAACTTGCAAGAAAACAAATGTTGTTTTGTTCAGTTTTAATGCACCAAAGAAACAAGTGATCCTAACTAGAAAGCAAGGGAAAGTTTGTTTGTTCAAGTTTTAAAACACCAAAATAAAGTTTTTGATTTTAAAAGGTGAGTTTTTAAACCTGCACAAACAACAACCGGTTAGTAAAATCCATATCTAAGGGGGGCTTCCACAAGCCTAAAAACTTTCACTTTTTTGGTTACAAGGTCTTTTTACAACATTCTGTTACAATAGCGCTAGTCTGTGTTTGAATAGAAGCGCTATTTAACACCAACGCGCTAAAAGAAAAAGAAAGACAAAGAAGGCAAAAGCACTTAAATAGGGCCAAAAGCGCTCAAACCATGTCAATAGCGCTAATCTTGATACAATAGCGCTAGAACAACAAGTTGCAATAGCGCTACAACGTGATCAATAGCGCTAAAGCGCAACCTGTGTGTCAAATTCAACATTCAAACATGTTATTGGTAAAAAATATATAGTTTTTGGGTGCTTGGATTCATGTCGGGTTCACCAAATGATGTCATGGAAATGGGGACAAGGCAACAACAAAGTTCAATGTTAATTAGTTAGTTTCAACCATAAAAACAAAACAAAGAACTAACAACCATTCCAAACATATCAAAAGAGATTTCAAAAAGCATGAAAGAAGTTTAACAAAATAAAAGAAAGGAAAAGAGCCTTCCTAAGATGCTTCCATGATGCCTTTTGATGCTTCTCCCTTGTTTCTCCCATCTCCAAGTCCCAAATGAGTGTAGCTCTCAACTTTTAGCACTAGCCATGGATGCCATATGGAGATTCAAGATGGTTGAATATGATAAGAAAATGCTATGCAAGTGTAGATAGTGATGCTAATGAAAAAGCTCTATGCTAATACCAGTATAACAACAATACTCTAATGCTTCCTTCTTTGCTTGAGGAGAAGGGTTCTATTTATAGAAGAAATGGGGAAATGAAGGGTTAAGATTGAGAAATCTTAACAAGGGTTAGGATTGAAAGATATTCAATCCATGTGAGACTTTCAACCCAATCCCATGTTGACAAGTGTCACCATGAGGAAGCTTGAGAGGAGAGATAAGGAGCATTAAATGCTTGAGGGGACATGATGGTTACCCTAGTCAAAGAAATAAATGCTTTGAAGAGACACATGGGTTACATGAGGGTTAAGTTAGGGGTCAAAGTCCTTAACCATGGGTGAAAGTGGAATTAACCATTAATGGTCATTTAAGAGTCATAAGTGGTTTGGAAGACTTTAGAGGTTAATTTGTTGAACACACAAAGCATTAATTGCTTTTCAAAGACTTTGGAGTCTTTGAGAAGTGACTCCAATTTGCTTAAGAATGTGACAATATTTAGGGGATGGATTAGGTTAATTAGGAAGGGTTTAGAAGAATCTAGAAGGGGTTTAGGCATTCAAGTGGATTTTGTAGGAAAATGCAAGTGGGAGGAATTTTGGGATTTTCAATTAAAATAAAATCATTTATTTCAATTAAATGGTGTAATTTGCATTTGGATAGATATTTAAATAAATATTAATTTCTTTAAATGTGAATGTGAATTTTGGATTTAAATAAATCTTAATTTATTTACATGAGAAAAAGGAAGATAAAGCATTTAAATGCTTGAAGACTTTGAGGGAAACCATTAAAGGCTTAAGAAGACTCTAGAAATAAGCCATTAAGTTTGAAGAGTTTAAGGGAAATCATTAAAGGTTTCAAGTGGGTGAGGATAAATAAGATTTTAAATAAATAATTTATTTAAAATAGTTGTGCAACTTGCATTTGTAGGAAAATGCAAGTGGGTGGAGGATAAAGGTGATTTAAATAAATATTAATTTATTTAAATGTGAGAGATGAGATTTTGGGGTTTTAAATAAATATTAATTTATTTAAATGTGAGAGAAGGTTTAATTAAACAAATATGATTTATTTATTTAATTAATGGTCTGAATTTGGTTAAGTGAATTAAATCAAATAAACTGAATAATTTATTTAATTAATAGGAGAAGAGGGTTAAGATGAATTAATTAAACATCAATTTAATTAATTATTGATTGATGGTTAAATAATCAAATAAATACTAAATATTCATTTAATTAAGCGGACAGTTTTATGTGACTACACCTCGAAACATGTGATGCTCTCAGTTCCACACCCATCACTAGATGTAGGATTTGCCTTAGCCACAGATAGGAGCTGATTTATTATGGATGGAAAGGGATGAAAAGGAAGGTATTATTATGAATGGCTAACCAATATTAGGTAGATCAATAACAAGCCATGATGGGAACGGGTAAGTTTGTTATGAGTGGATAGGTTGTGAGTGTGTGCAAAGTGAAATGATGAAAGTGAATCCTGAAGGAGGGAGGAGCAATGTCTCTATGCATGGCGCTGGTGACCCAATTTTCACCATGGTACTTGCCCAGGGCGCCACCGAAGTGGTTTTCACAATTGGACAAAATTATTTCTCTTTACTTTTTTTGATTTTTCAATGTTTTTTTTTTTTTGTGTCACAAGGCGCCTGTTTGTTAGGTTTTCACCAAGTAACGATTTTTTTGTTTTATAATTTTTATGTATTTTTAAAATTTTTGAATTTTTTTGTATTTTTTTGAATTAGGATACTCTGAAGAGCTATGTGTAAAACCTACGAAGGTGCATGCTGTTGATAGGATCCTCCAAAGGTTCACCTTCTGTAGTTGAGAGCTAATATGCCCCAGATCCATATGCTGCTGTGATGATGTAAGGACCAAGCCATTTTGGTTCGAAATTTCCCTTCTTCTCTCTGTCTTGCTGATTTTTAGGATTTTCCTTGAGAACTAAGTCACCCACCTCAAATGTGTGAGGCTTTACCTTATGATTGTAGCTGCATTGTTCCTTGACTGAATGATATGTAGCTCGAGTGACTATCTTCCTTGATGAAGGAACTAAGATAGAATTACTAGTGTGTGGACTACGTAGGCCCATATGCGTGTCACCTAAAGAAGTTTGGGAATCCTTGATAACAAAGTCCCTCGAGGAAGCTCCATTAAAGGTCCATGATGTATCGCCAGAAGGGGAAGGATGTGCGGAACAAGTGGATGAGTGATGAAGGCTTATGATTGTGAAAAGAAGTGAAAGTAGGATAGCATGATGGAGACTTAGGATCAACAAGTATGCTTTTTGACTTGAAATTTTAGAACTTTTGCCCCCAGTTATTTTGATATTAGGGGAGATCATCTCTTTCTCTTTTGCTTTCATAGGATTTTTATCCTTGACTTTGATTTTTGCAGAGTCCAATAGATTTTGATTTTGATTTGGACTGGAGGACTTTTCTTTATTTTTGACTTTTAGATTTTTCTTTTCAAAGCTTGATTTGTGATCCCCAATGAGTGAGGGCTTTTGTGATTCTTGGTGATCCAAGTCTGGAAGTGGAGTGGAAATAGAATGAGTGGATGAAATGGTAAGGCTATAAGAGTTATCAAGAGGACTGGCTATACTCTCAATAGATTCTTTGTTGGAACCACTCTTAGGACTATTGATATCAAGAGATGCTTGCACCACTAGAGGAGATTTGCATTCATCCTTAGTAGCCACAACACTAGGTGGTTCACACCCAATTCCTTGGCATTGCAATTTGTTTGTAGGTTGTTCTTGTCGACTGAATGTCTTAAGAGATAGTCGGAGTTGATCAACATGAAAGATATACTCACCACATCCTATGTCTTTAAACTTGAACTTTTCTTTTAGCTCTATTTGTTTGGATGTAGAAGCTTTTAATGATTCTGGATCCACATATGTTGATGAAGGAATAGCTTCTCTATTAACTGGAATTGTTATTTCTGATCGAGGTTGCAGATTATTGCAATATATGAATGGATTTGGGTCAGCTTTGATGGTCACTTCAACTCCATTGTGTGGAAACTTGATGCATCGATGATATGTAGATGGGACTGCGCTCATTTCATGAATCCATGGGTGTCCCAAGAGTATGTTGTATGTGAGATCGAGGTCTAGGACCTGACAAACCACATCCTTTGTAACTGGCCCAACTCTAACAGGCAAGGTGATTGTGCCTTTGGATGAATGCTCTTCATCATCATATGCCTTGATGGTAATTTTGTTTGTAGCATTCATAGCTTTATCAGAATATCCCAATTGTTTAATAGTGCTCAATGTACAAATGTTCAGACCCGTTCCTCCATCTACCAGGACTCGTCTTATTCGATGTTTGTGTATGAAGGCTTCAATGTGTAACGGTGCATTATGTGGCTGACTTACGGAGGCATCGTCAGCTTCCGTGAATGTAAGGGAGTGTAGAATGGACAGGTATCCCACCATGGCTTGAAACTGGTCCACGTTCAAATTAGTAGGGACAACAGTGTCTCTCAAGATTTTATCAAGAATGGCTTTATGTGCGGGAGATATGCATAAGAGTTCAAGTATGGAGATGAGCACAGGTGTCTTCCCTAACTATTCTACAAGGTCATACTCAGGTTTGGTCAATGAAGAAGCAGTATTTTTAGCTAGAGCAACTTGCAAAGTGAATTTACCTCGATGGGTTGTAACATGACATTTAGAGGTAGGTTCGAAAGAAGATCCAACACCTTTCAGAACGATCTTGGGTCTCTCGGTAGAATTCTCAGGGTTTTTGTCCTTGATGATAATGGTAGAGACATAATTGTCCATCAAGATGTGATTGATGGTTGAATCATAGTTATAAGATGCTCTAGTATAGTTGGTTTGGTCATATGTGGCTGCAGCTTTTCCCTTGTCATGCTTTGGGAATGGTTCCTTAAACATTTCATGTTCTTGATTGGATGAGTGTCCTTCAATCTCAATGTCACCTCTATCAATGAGATCTTGTATGACGTTCTTCTGTCAATGGCAATTTCCTATCTTATGACCCTTTCTCTTATGAAATTCAGAATATTCATCATTAGTCCACCAATTTGGTTTAACCTTTGGTTCATATGGAGGAAAATTTGGAATAGTGATTACCTTGTTTGCCACTAGCTTTTTGAAAACTGACTCAAGTGGTTCTCCCAATGGAGTGTACTTCCTTTGTGATTTAGAAGTTGTTTGAGTATTCACTTGATTTGATCTGGAAAAAATGAATTTGGGTTGCACTGTATTGGCATCAACAACACCATCATTGACTGTGTTCTTGTTTTTATTCCAAAATCTGGGCTTGTCTTTTCCTTTAAAGTCATCTTTGTTTTCCTTGAATATCTTAATGACTCCTTGTTCAATTAGGACCTTCTTTGTTGCTAAACCTTTTTCAATGACGTCCTTGAAGGTGGACAAACAAGCTTTTCTTAAGTCATAACCAATGTCTTTGTTAACATTTTGGGTGAACATCTCTACCATTTGTTTTTGTGGAATTTGACAAGAGCATCTGCTAGCTAGATTCCTCCATCTTTGTAAAAATGATCAAAAAGACTCTCCATCTTTTTGCTTGGTGTTGCACAAAGTAGTGACTGATATTTCTGTCTCTATGTTGTAGGAGAAATGTTGAATAAATGCCTCTGCTAAGTCACCCCATGACTTAATACCAGGTGGAAGTTGGGAGAACCATTCCATAGCTTGATCACCTAGGCTTTGTGGGAATAATCTCATCAAATATATCTCTTCTGAAGCTACCTCAATGCAAGCTGTGAAAAACTGTCTTATGTGTGCCTTAGGATCCCCTTTTCCTCTATACTTATAAAACTTAGGTGTCACAAAGTATGTAGGAAAAGGAGGTATTGGAATGCTCTTGTCAAATGGATAAGGACATATGTCTCTCATTGTGTATGTTGGCTTCGGTGTATTTATGTCCTCCATTTTCTTTTGTAAGTCCCTGATTTGTTGCTCCAAATTGCTCTTAGGTGGAGATCGACTTCTTGGACCATACCCCATGCTTGAGACACCAATTGGAGGAGAAGCATGTTGCATATATGGATGATATTTATCATACACATGTTCATATGGAGGAGGTCTATAGTGATGCTGCATATATGGACCACTTGGTATAGATTCATGTTGAGGAATGAAATATCTATTTTGTCCATGTATACCATACTCTATAGGCATGTCATGTTCTAATGTGTTGCCCCCAAATTTGACACGGGGTTTCCTTGTGTCCAAATTTTGAGCATGCCTTTGAATATCCAATTGCTTTGGTGGTTGATCCTTAGCATTGATATGTGATTGAGCATATTTCTCTGCACAAGACTTCCATAATGGTTTGTGAAGGTGAGTATCATATGGTTGACCATGTGTATGTGGGACCTTTGGTTTTTGAAACAAAGATGATGGTGATTCAGGCACAAGATGTGGTCTTCTATTGCCTCCACTATTAGGCCTCCTTTGATCCATGTTGGAGTGAGGTTGTTGCAAAGGTCAATTTTCCATTATTTGAGACATGTCAAAATCATGAGGGATCTTGGCTCCACTTTGTGCCATCATTTGTAAGAAGTATTGTCTATCCCTCCTCATTATTTCCTCAACCAATTGATTGAAACGGAGATCCATAATGGATTCTTCCACATCTGTTGAATGTACTGAAAAGTTGTCCATATCATCATTGTGTGTATCATTGTTGTTTGTAGTGTCCATGTTCTCAACATTTGGAATGTTTCTATAGGCATCCATGTCAGGTAATGTAGTATGATCAGAATTGAAAAAGATATCATTGTCATACTCATAAGAACTCATGTTTGCGGACTCTTGAGCCTCTTTAGTTTCTCTCCTAGATTTTTGAAGACGAGTTTCAACCATGAACTAGGTATTGACCGAGATGTGTGAGACTAGATGAAAATGGAAAGAGTATGGAAGACTAAGAGTTAGATGGAATGTAAATGAATTTGAGGTGTACTTGCAATGTCCAAAGTGTAAGACCAAGTATGTATGTAGTAGAGTAGGTGTGGCTTCCAAAGAGAGGATAGTTTCTCTTGATGAGGTAAGTTGACCTTGATTCTAAGTAAGACCAAATGAGACCCAAAGGTGATAGACCTTGATGAGGGACCACTTAGCAAAATGTTGTTGTATGTAGTAAGTTGACAAAGTATGACGAGGACAAGAAAGTGACCTTTTGACTCAAGTTTAGACAAATGTAAATTTAATGCAAGATGTAAAGCAATGATGGACTTTGTGAGACCCAAAGACAAGTTGAATGCTAGATGAAAACCTGGAGAAACAACCTAGGAAGCTCAAGAATTCCAAAACTGATTGCTCTTGTTTGTTGGACTATAAATTTTTTCCAATTTGTGAAGTTGTTGGTTGTGACCAAATCTGAATGTTTGACTGTTTTTCGTGACAAGATGACACAATGTTGATGAGGACTCAATGTTTGCAAGTGTTTAGACTCAAAATGACTCCAAGATAAGTGTGTTGTTTGATGTAAAATTATTTTGCATACACTTGAAGACACAAAAGACACAATGTTTTGATGTTTGGTCTTGAATGTTTGATTGTTCAAAATAAGACATGCACAATTCTTATGGCTGGCCAAGACAATAGTTGTTGATCCCACATGGGGTTTTACCCCCGAGGCTACGCTATTCAAAGCGGATACTTAGATGCTTGACATCACTGGATCCACCCTCGGCACTCACTTCTCGGTTCAGCCAAGAATCAGTCCTCACGAAAACTCCCCGTGGTGAACTTTGTATCTCTACTAAGAACCGTATGTGTGTGGGCCGCTACTAGAGGTCCGACCTCCTACCTCAACAACTAGAAGGATTTTGGCTTCTAAAACAAAAAGGTGCTAGTAAGGGCATCCGCTCGTGTAGCCATACATGTGGCACTTTCAGCTCTGTAAATATAGAAGGCTCCCAGCCGGTAGGGGTTACGCCCTACAACTGATCAAATAAATTTGATCAAACGGGTTTATGGGGAGACATAGTGTTGGTATGAACTAATCATCACACGTTATCTATAGTTTTCACCATGAATATAGTTGTTTATAGTGGTTCGGAAGAGGTGGGTTTTCCTCGCTACCACTTGGGTTGTTCTCTTCTCACTAGTAGTCCTAATGACCACACGGGAAGACAGGCCCTCTAAAGATTAAACAAAAAGAGCCTATTGCTCAAGACACAAAAGAGAATGATTCAATTTTAGTGCACCAATTGAAGTGTTTGCTAGTCTATGAAAACAAGGCACATAATAAAAATCCAAAAACCCTTGCCAAGGACCTACAACAAAGATTTATTAGTAGTTTGGATTGTTTGAAATAATCACCCCTTCCTGCAAGCACACAAGTTAGGTAAATTTTAGATCCAAAAGACTTTGTGAAATAGGGGCCTTCAACAATGCATTTTGTTGACCAATTCAAAGATCTGATTCATCATAAAAAAAGACCACCTGTAAAATTTCAAGAGATTTCCAGAAATGTAAGAAAATCCAAAAAATTTGCTAATTTGCTCCAAAAATTAATTTTTTTATGAAAAATTATAAAAAATTCATATAAAATGCAAAATCTATCCAAAAAATCTGAAATTTTTACTAGAGAGTCTTGATGGTCTTCCAAATCTGCATAAAAAAATTTCTGTAACAAATCCAAGCAGTTTGTGAGATATGAGTAAAATAATGTAAAACCCTAATTTTCAAAGATCTGATTTTTGAGGAATGATTTTGCATCAAATTTATAATCACAAAGAACAGATCCTGTGTATAATTCTGAGATATTTCCAAAAATGTAATAAAATCCAAAAAATTTGCTAATTGCTCTCAAAATTAATTTTTTATGAAAAATCACAAACAATTCATATAAATTGAACAAGTGATCCAAAAAATCTAAAATTTTTACTGAATCCTTCTAATACTTTTCCTGATCTGCACAAAACATTTGATGCCAAAATTCGAAGCCATTTGTGAGATTTGATCAAAATAAGGAAAACCCCTAATTTTTAAAGATCCGATTTTTAGGGAAATATTTTGTATCAAAATTAAAATCACAAAGAATAGATCCTGTGTATAATTTTGAGTGATTTAAAAAAATGTAAGAAAATCCAAAAAATTCTCTCATTTGCTCTGAAAATTAATTTTTTATAAAACATCATAAAAAATTCATAGAAAATGAAAATGTACTCAAAAAATTTTGAATTTTGTATTGAGAGCTCTTGATACTTTCTTGAACCTGCAAAACAAATTTGGTGCCAAATTTCCAAGCCCTTTGTGAGATATGAATAAATCTCTCCAAGATCTTGATTTTGTGTCCAAAACCCTAGTTGCACAAGGTTATTCTCCAAATTGTTTTACAAAATAGCAATATAGGTTAGAAAAATCTGCAAAAAACATAGATCTAACAAAAATCCATGTCCCACCGGGCGTGCCAAAATGTATATGGTGAAAATGGATAACAATAATAATAATATTGAAAGGCTAAATGAATTCAACCACAAAACCCTAGCCTAACAACAACAAAGATCCACCATAACATATGAAGATTACTTAAGACAATGCAAATCAAATGAAATCACAAAGATTTTACCATCACATGTCCAATAGGGTTTGGATCTCCATTCTTCCTATCTCCATTGATCTTGCTTGATATATTTGCTCTCAGATTTTATGTGCACAAGAGCTTAACAAAAAACGGAATGTGGTTGCAATTAGGATCGCTTATGCTCAAAAGCGTAGTGTAGTCAAGTAGTCAACAGGGGGGTTTGATAATGAAGGAAACATCTCCTTATATAGAAGACATTATATGAAATGGAGGGATAAGCTTGAGAGGTGTAAAAGGAGGTCGGCTATGATTAAAGGGTAGGTAAAAGAAATAATAAAATAATGAAAGGGGTAGGTAGTGTATGAATTAAGAGATGAATGACATGTGTCATAGGTAGAAAAGGTTAATGAATTAATTAAATAAATAAAGATTTATTTAATTAATGAAGAAGTGGGATAATTAAATAAATAAGATATTTATTTAATTTAGAAAAATGAAAATTTAAATAAATAAATGTATTTATCTAAATGATAAATAAGGCTAGAAGAGGATAAATGAATTAATTAAATAAATAAGGATTTATTTAATTAATAGAAGAATTAAGCTTGGATAATTAAATAAATAAAATATTTATTTAATTAGACTGGACAATTTAGGGTGTCTACAGAAACATGTTCAGGCGGAATGGGAAGAAATCTGTAAGAGAGAGGAGGAATACTGGAGACAAAGTCTCGTGAGCTATGGTTAAGGGAAGGGGATAAAAACACCAAAATTTTTTAGATGTCAGCTAAGCAAAAGAGGGAAGCCAATACTATATTTTCCATTAAGGAAGCTTCCTCAGGCAAAACCCTTCGAGATGCACAAGAAATTCAAGATGAAGGAGTAAACTACTTTAAGAACTTACTTGCTCCTGCTTCTTCAGACCTTCCACTTGATGTTCAAGATCAGGAGATTATGGATGCTATCCCTCATGTTGTTTGTCCCCTTGATAATCAACAATTATTGTCTCCTTTCAAAATTGAAGAGATCCGTAAAGTAGTCTTTTCTTTCCCCTCGGATAAGGCTCCGAGTTCGGATGGTTTTACAACTCTTTTTTTTTCAAAAAATGTTGTGATGTTTTGGATTCTGAATTGCTGGAGGAGTCAAGAAAGATCTCATCCATTCTTCAAAAATTCAATACCACTAATATTGCTATTATTCTGAAAATCAAAGAGCCAAAATATTTTGTAGATTTCAGGCCCATCTCGCTATGCAATACAATATATAAGATTATTACCAAAGATATTTATCTGAGACTGTAGAAATTGATTATCAAAATTATATCTCTAGAACATGGTGGTTTTGTACTAGGAAGAGAGACCATGGAAGGTGCCTTAGTGGCCCATGAAGTGTTGCACTCCATCCATTCCAAGAATGTCTCTTCTTTTGTAGTCAAATTGGATATGATGAAAGCCTATGATAAACTTAACTAGTCTTTTCTATTTAAAGTCTTGTGCAAATTTGGATTTGCTGAGAAGTGGTGTAAGTGGATCAGGGCATGTATCTCAGGAGCTCACTTTTCAGTGTTAATTAATGGTCCTCCTACTGGTTTCTTTTCTACCTCACAAGGTGTGAGACAAGGAGACACCCTTTCCCCGTCTCTATTTATAATCATGGTGGAATCTTTTAGCAGAATCATTAAGTCTAAACATGGTCAAGGGCTTTGGAGGGGTTCTCATATTGAAGGAACATCTGTGTCAGTTACACATTCTTTATTTGCTGATGACACACTGTTGTTTGGTAAATCAAATGTTCAAGAGGCAAAGTAGATCATGCAAACTTTGGATCTTTACATGGCAGTTTCGGGACAAAGAATTAATGCTCAAAAATCAAAGATCTATGTTTCTAATACAAATGATGTTGTCACAACGAAAATTGTTGATATTTTGGGTTTCTCACAAGAATGTCTTCCCAACACATATCTAGGCATTCCTTTTTTTGCGGGTTCCAATAAGTCAGCTTATTGGAAATATATTATAGACAGAATTAAGAATGCCATTTCCACATGGAAGGCCTATTGGTTGTCCCTATCAGGTAGATTACTTCTAATAAAAATAGTCTTGTCCGCCATTCGCAATTATTACATGCCTGTCCTCAAAGCCCCTGATGGAGTCATTCAACAGATTGAGAAACTCATTAGAGGTTTCTTATGGAGGGACAATATGTCAGAAGAAAAAAAGATCTCAATTATATCAATTAAGGAAATGCACATGATAAGGGGGGAGGGGGAGTGGGTCTACATGAATTATCTAAAAGAAACATTGCCTCTGGGGGTAATCTTGTGTGGCAAATGGTTTCCAAACCAGACAATAAGTGGTGCAGAATCATGCAGGAAAAATACTTGGATTCTTTAAACCCTTCTCGAGTCATAACAACTCTTGATCCTCCAAACGGGTCAGCTGTTTGGAACTTCATGATGTCTTGTAGATAGGTTATTACAAGATATGTATCTTGGGAGGTTCACAATAGTGAGAGCATTCAATTTTGGGAGGACTCATGGAATGGTCTACCTCCTTTAAAGTTTTTAGAGCTTCTAATGGATGCTACTCCAACTATAAAGAATTGTTGGGGCTCATTTTTGATAGATTATGTTATTGGTGTGGAAATTTTTTCAGGGAAAGCCATTTGGAAAGACCCTTTGGATCTATTGATTAGAGATGATCAAAGGATTTGTTTTCAGGAAATATTGACAAAAAGAAGAGTGTATATTTCAAATCAAGAGGATAAATTATTATGCGCTCCAGCTCATGATGGTAAATACTCAATTAAAGATGGTTATGTGGCTACTCGACATATGGAAAACCAACAAGTTAAGAGTAGAGCCATTTCATTTTGTTGGAATAGTGTTGTGCTTCCTAAAGTAGGTTGCTTTGCTTGGTTAGATTTGAGAAAGAGGATCTTAACAAGTGATAAATTGGAAAAATTACATATTGCTAACTCTTTCACTTGTGTATAATGCAAAGCTGAAACTAAAACTGTGGATCACCTACTCCTAAGGTGTTCCTTTGCTCAACAATGCTGGATTCATATTTTGGAAAAACTGAATCTATCTATGCCGCTGCCCTATACTTTATGGGAGCTATTTCAATCCTGGCCTTCTCTATTCACAAAATCTTTATTTGCAAGCATTGGAAATGTATCCCAGTAATAGTCATTTGGTTAATTTGGTGGGAAAGAAATAAAATAATTTTTAGACAGGTAGAATCTGTTGGCATTTGCATGAAGATTGCATTAGTGATATGTTATGCTATCATTGATGTCAATTGAACCGGTAATGGTACTTATGATATTGCTGATATTGTTGTTGTTATTGATATTGTCTTGTAACTGGTAGGAAGAGCTTTGAGGAAGATGTTGTAAACCCGTATGTTAGTTTGTGAGTTGAACTGGTAAACCGGTGTATAAGGTTAAACCCTTTCTATGCAATGTAACTGGTAAACCCTACTAGTTATTTTTTGTTAAACCCTAACCGATCAAGTTTGTTGGTTTAAGATCTAATGATGAGCGGTAATGATGGCAACATGTGTGATCATTGTATGAGGATAAGTTCATATTGTTTTGGCATGTTTTTTCATTTGTTTGATTGTCTAGGGAATGAGCAAAGTGGATTGCATCTAATGCATAGTGCGTGATGAGTTACAAAGTCCGATGAAGTGGTGATCATGGAGTGGTTGGAATTTTCTTGAAGAATGTGTATAGATTACTATGTAAATCCAACGGTCACACTTGAATCGATTTGTTTGTAATCTCTATGAGAGAATTAGTGGTGTAGAAGCACCTAAGGGTTGAAATGCCCTTAACCAATTTTGGCTTGTGAGACCTTCCAGTGGTCATGTAAATACATAAGGACTGGCTCTAGTCCATTGGTTTGGTGGTTTAATTGCAGGTTTTTGAAATTTTCCTTATCAGCAAGACCTACCCCAATCAACAAGTCTTACCCCGATGAGGTCGCTGGTGTTGGAGTGGTTGTATCAGAATATCGGTAGGAGTGGTTCACACTTACTTCGATGAACTGATAAGTCATTGGGGTTTGGAGTGGAGCCATCAAGTATCGGCGGGAGTATTTTCATGTTACCCCAATGACCTGATGGGAAAGCATTGGCTTGGAGCGTGTTCACTGGATGAAGTATCGGAGATCGGCGAGAGTAGTTTCACCCTACACTGATAACCCGATGAGACCACCTTCACTTGCCAAATTGTCATCGGGTATCGAAATGAGCTATTTAATGTTACACCAATGGAACCTTCTTCCTGTGATCGGTTAATAGGTGAGCGAGTTTGAGATGATCGGATGATTGTTGCTATACCGCTATGGCAAGATGCATGAAGTTTATCTCCCATGACTTGGTGACCAAGGTGGGGCCCAAAAAGAGAGAAGCTCAGGCAAGTTAACGAGTGAGCGAGTCTGGGATGATCGGTCGATTGTCACTATACCACTATGGCGAGATGCACGAAGTTTATTTCCCACGACTTGGCGACCATGGTGGGACCCAACGACAAAGAAGAGTTTCATTCCAGGTAGTTAGTGAGGCCATGCTAAGGTGGCAGGGTAGGGACCCCAGAGCCAATCAGGAGGTGCCACGTGGTAGAGCGCAAAAAGAGAGATCGAGAAAGATTGGACGAGTGGGATAGCTATTTGGTTGTCCTGCCGATGACCCAATGGAAACGCCCAGGAAGCAGAAGAAAGCATCGACCATTGGACAAAGGGATTTCTTGCTATCCCGATGCCTAATGGAAAAGTGTGAGTGGTGGACATAGTTATCGACCATTGGCGTAGGTGTGTTTTGGTTACCCTGATCACCCGATGGAAAAGTGTAAACTTTGCAAGTCACCAACGGGCATTAGAAGCCAAGTTTTGAGGCTACGCTGATGAACCGTTATGAAACTGTTTTTCTCCAGTTTGTAACCGTCTGTGTTTCATGACAGATGGATGAGCTATAAAAGACTAATTGTAAGGCATTGGACTGGTTGGATACTACAGGAAAAACAAGAGAAATACATATTCAAGTCTATTTTCTGGTTTTCTATCGCTGAGTGTTGTATTGTCTTGTTTTTGTTAAGTTTTTCATTACACTTCTATAATTAAATCTTTCTTTTTGTTGTTCGTTTCTTTGTTTTGAATTCACTGTGTAAATATGGCTCTGTCTTGAACCTCCACTGTGGGATCAACACGGCCATTGGAGTTCTTAAGGAAGAGCCAAAAATGTATAGTAAGAGTAGAGTAGCAGGAGGAAACCAAGAAATGGAAATCGCCATTTCTGCAAACTGAGCCTAGGTGAGCTTGGAAGAAGTCCGGCTAGGTTTCAGTGACTGTAAAGGAGATAACTTGCAGGGGGAAGGAATCTACTGAGAACTGGAAGAAGATTCAGAAGGCTATACGCCTGAAAATTAGATATTCAGTAACCGAAAGGAGTGTATTTGCCAAACCAAACAAGATGGGTGGTTTTGCAAAGAGAGAACACATGTGTGAGTGTCCTGCACCCCTAGAAGGATATAGTGAGAAAGCTTACCTTATGAGCTTGAGGAAGGTGAGATAAGCAAACAAATGGTAGGGAAGCCCTTAGAAGTCTAAAGGGATAGACTTGAAACCCGGGAAGGGATAGAAGCAACCATCAAAGAATCTTAATTGATGGTAAACTAGGTAGCCTCCCTATCAATTAGGTTTTTGTTGTGTTACTAACCTAATTGATCTGTATTTAAGGTCGATGAAGTTGTTTGTAAAAGTGTTAGCAAAGTGTTGGCTGAAATCAGTTGATTGTGTGGTTGCCTAACTGAAGAATGGATATGCAGTTTGAGTAAAGGAAAATTGAATCTTAAAAGGATCTGATCAATCAAATGTAGTGCTATTCAGACAGATCAAGAAAACCTGTTGTTTTCTAATAATTACATCAGAAGTGAAATCCCCTAACTGGGTAAGCTCTAACAAGCTTGGTTACTTCTTAAATCCTCTAACAAGGTGGTCCATTAGCTTGGATTCTCAAATCCTCTACTGAGGTTACTCCTAACAGGGTATTTGCTTTTCATCAAGGCATTTTGTAAATCCCTTAACTGGGTGATTATTAACAGGATCAATTCTTAACAGGACTTATTGTAAAATCTTTAACAGGCTTGGCTCCTAACAGAACGAACTTCAGAAGAGTTCGAATAGCTATCTTGTGAGTCTCGTCTCACCGTGGTTTTTACCTATTTGGGTTTTCCACGTATAAACATTTGTGTCAAGTGGTGAATGTTTTCTTGGTTATGATCTTATCTGTTGATTTGATTAACTTCTGATAAGGCATGACAACTGGAAGCATTGAGGGATGGAAAATGTTGATAAATGATTAAGCATTTTGATGTTTACAAGATTGAAGTTGTCTACTGTTAAGTTGTTATAACAGTTAACCGGTTGATGTTGAGTATTGATCTTGACTTTGAATGTTTACTTTGTGAGTTTGAATTTGAGATTGGGAAGTATGTATCAGTTTTTTAGTTTACTGATTCATCCCCTCCTATCAATAATCTACTGGATACTTATTCTTTAATCATACCATCAATTGGTATTAGAGCATCTCAGGTCCTCTTTAACCTAAAATCCTAATAGCTTGAGGAAAAAATCTTGTAGATCATGATGAAGAAAGAAGCTCCAAAGTTCAACAAAGATAACTATAGGATATGGAGCAACAGAATGAAGATTTACATTAAGAGTCCGAGAAGTCAGTATTGGGATCATGTAGAAACTAAGTATATTGTACCTACTGGAACCCTGACTAATGATCAGAAGAAAGAACAACAAGAAAATCATCAAGAATTGGAGGCTATTATCAGTTCCCTGTCTGATGTTGAATATGTAGATGTTTGTGGTCTTGAAATTGCATATGAAGTATGGAAAAAATTTGAAGAGATTTATAGCGGGGATGAACATGTTAAGATTGCTAAAGAGGAGAGCCTAAAAGGAAAGTTCAACGACATGAGAATGTCTGAAGGTGAGAATATCCAACAATATGGTCAAAGGATAAAAGAGATAGTAGGTGAAATAAAGAGTGTAGGAGGGAAAGTCAAAGATGCCACAGTGATCAATAAGGTACTGAGAACCCTACTACTAGTCTATGCTATCCGAGTTGCAGCTATTGAGGAGATAAACTCCATTGACAAAACTAAGGTAACTCTTGACTCTATCATTGGCAAACTTACTACTTTTGAATTGAATGGCTATGATGGTAGTGTACAAAAATCAGAATCTACATTCAGAGCTTCTGTCTCTAATCCATCTGTGAGAAAAAGTAGAGATACTTGTCATGGTTATGAATCTAGATCCATCAGAGATGCTGATGATGAAGACAACCTAGTGGAGCTTGAAGCATTGTTGGCAAAATGACTGCCTAGAGGCACTGGGATGTATAGAGGTAAAGTACCTTTAAAAGTTTTGCATGCAACAAGATTGGTCATATAGCAGCTAACTGTCCTAATGGTGAAAATGAATACAAGAGAGACAAATTCAAGAAGTATAAGGGCAAAGGCAAGAGAGATTGTCTTATAGCGATTGACAATGGTATTACTGATGAAGAATTTGATGATGATGCTAGTGAAGATATTGTGTTTGTAGCTATTAAGGAAGAGATATCAGATCAGAAGGCACTAGTATCCCGGATGGATAACTTTGATGATTTGATCATTGATAGTGGTTATTCACATCAAATGACCAGTGATCGAATCAAATTTCTTTCCTTGAAGGAATTTGATGGCAGTGTTGTTAGATTTGGCAATGACTCACCTTGTATGGTTAAAGGTAAGGGAGTTATTTCTCTTAATGGGAAGAGCAGTGCTGACGATGTCTATTGGGTTGAAGGCCTAAATCATAATCTTCTGAGTGTGGCACAAATTAATGATAGAGGATACCCATGGGAGTTTAGAAATGGTATGTGCAAAATCTTTGACAACAAAGGTGAATTGATTCCAACCGGGAAACAAACCAGATGTAATCTATTTCATCTTAATCCTAAAGTTAGCAACTGTTTGATTGCAAAGATAGATGATAGCTAGCTTTGGCATAAGAGATTTTGTCATATAAAATTTGATAACATTATTAAAGTGAGAAAGTCCAAGACAGTAAGAGGTCTGCCTCAGCTAGACAAACCGGTTAATGCTCTTTGCAAAGAATGTCAGTTAGGAAAGATGACTTCTTCAACTTTCAAGAGCAATCCTTCTCAGCAGAGCACTTGTTAGATTTGGTTCATACAGATCTACATGGACCAATAAGAACAAGAAGCATTCAAGGTGATAGATATTTCATGATATTCACTGATGATTGTTCAAGGATGATGTGGGTCACATTCTTGAAGGATAAGAATGATGCTTTTGGTAAGTTCAAGGCATTCAGGGCCTTAGCTGAGAAAGAGAATGGCAAAAAGATAAAATATCTGAGAACAGATCAAGGTGGTGAATTTACTTTTGAGGAATTCACTATGTATTGTGATGAGAATGGTATCAAGCTGTAGCTTTCTGCACTAAGGACACCATAGTAGAATGGCATCATAGAGAGGAACAACTTGCCAGTGGTTGAAGCTGCTAGGACAATTTTTAAATAAGGAAGTGTAGCGAATTTTTTTTGGAAAGAAGCTATAAGTACAATTGTCTACACAATGAACTGAGTTTTAATGAAAATAGGTAAGGACAAGACCCCTTATGAATACTGGTATGAAAGATCACCTGATGTTAGCTATTTTAAGATATTTGGTAGAAAATGTTTTATTAAAAGAGGTGATTACATAAGCAAGTTTGAAGCTAAGAGTCATGAAGGCATATTTATTGGCTATTCCACCAAGAATAAGGCCTACAAATTCTTCAACAACTAGACATAGAGAAATGTTGAGAGTGCTGATGCTCGAGTAGATGAATGTCCTGAAGTCTCAGAAGGAACCAGTTCAGAAAAAAGGGATGAAGATCCTTGCATTTTTCTTTTGGAACTTGAAACTGTTAAATCAGAAACCGGTAAAGCAAATTCTGATGTACTTGTTCAACTGGAACAAATAAATTCAGAAGAAGATTATAGTGAAAAAGCTGAACCTGAAGAGAATGATCATGTTATTCCTAGGTATGTAAGATTGAACTACAGTCCTGAGCAGATTATTGGGGATAAGGATGCTGGAGTACTAACTAGAAGAAATAGAGAACTCTTGCATGATCTCCACCATTGAACCTAGAAGTGCTAAGGAGGCATTTGGTGATGATCATTGGGTTAAAGCTATGGAGGAGGAATTGGATCAAATTGAGAAGAACAACACTTGGACCCTGGTACCCTGACTGGTAAACATGAATATTATAGGTACTAAATGGGTATTCAGAAACAAGTTAAATGAAGATGGTGTTTTAGTTCGCAACAAGGCAAGATTAGTCTGCAAGGGTTATGCTCAAGAAGAAGGAGAAGATTATGGAGAAACTTTTGCACTAGTAGCAAGATTGGAAGGTGTCAGAACTTTACTTGCATTTGCAGCCCATAAGAAGTTCAAGGTATATGAGATGGATGTTAAGTCCGCATTTTTGAATGGGATATTAGAAGAAGAGATTTACATAGAGCAACTAGATGGTTATGCTTTGATAGATGAGAAAGACATGGTATGCAGATTGCATAAAGCTTTGTATGGATTAAAGCAAGCACCCAGAACATGTTATTAATGACTTCATATACATCTGATGAAGATAGGCTTTTCAAGAACTAGTGATGATAGTGTGTGGGGGAAAAAGTGACACTAAGCAAACATGCCCTAATCTCACTTTCAATCACACACTTGTGGAATACAAAAGAGCCTAGAGGTATCACACAATTGGCTACTTCTTTTTGTGGAAGAGAGAGCCACGGGCTACCTATTAGGATTTCTATTCCTTTGTTGCAAATGATAGATAGAATGATGCAAGTTCAACTATTAACCCTAAAGTGCAAGTATGAACTAGTAACTTTGAGCACAAGATTGTAGAATTGAGATTTAATGATGATCAATTGTAAGGATAAGAGGAGAAATGTAAATGTGTACCTTGAATGGATTTGATTCTGCAAGATCTACCGCTAAAGCCGGAAGCCTAAAATACTGAAGCTGCTACCTCTGAAACTGCCAAAATTCACTCAAATAGACAGGGACCAGGGTGCCCAACACCCCTGTCCTGGCAGGACCAGGGTGCCCCATGCCCCTATCCTAGCTTTCTGGGTTGGAATTTGGTGTGAAGTTCTGTCTCAGTCCGCTTCCATCGGATCTGCAACTTGCGGCGTCCTTCGAATTCAAAAATCTGCACTTATAACTGAAAGGGTTGTAGGTGGCTATATAGGGTTTTGCCTTAGTCAAACCCCCGCTTTGGTGATTTCCACCTCCACGAATAGCCAAGTTGTATAGTAAAAGTTGTGTGTGCAGACCTTGTGTGTGTGCAAGATCCTAAAATGCAAGTAAGCAAACTAGAGCAACCTAGAAAGTAAACCCTAATTGCTTGTAAATGATAATGTAAATGCTCCAAATCAAGATGCAAAGTGATCTAAAGCATGAATACAAATGATATAATGAGGCTTATGCAAAGACATGAAAACAACATGAAATCATACCCAACCCCAAGGGAGGGGTACAAGCCAATCTTCAGTCGGTGATCCCCTATTGCTCTTCAATGTCTTCAAAGCCCTAAATGGATGAATGAAATTGATGAATGCTTGATGGATGGATGTTGAATGTTGTTGAAGTCTTCAAAGATCTGCTCTTTCGCTGCATAGAAGGCCCCCTAAAACCAAAATTTTTGGCTCCTTTCCAATGAAGAAACAGAGCTCTTATATATGATACCCTAGGTCTTAATTTCAACTTTAGGCCGACTTAGAGATTGAATCTCCCGCCAATTTCTTGGGGTTAAGCTTTATTTTATGATTGGCTCGCGCTCCTAAAATTTCAGGAAAAATGTTCGGGACCATGTGCACTCTGGGCGCCATGGTCCCGACAACTTTTCACCAAATTTTTAGGGCTGTCGGATATGATGATTTTAGAGAGAATCCCAAAGTTACAGCTGATTTCAAGGTGTTTTGACCCCCGAAATCAAGCCCCCAAGTTCAAAATAGGACCTAATTAGGGTTTTAGATTAAATGATGTATTGGAAGAATAAAATGAAAGGGGCACACTTTAATGAAAAAGACCCAACTTTATGATATGATAGATGATAAAATAGAACCTCAGACCTAATTAATTAATTAAGTGCTAAAGGGGAAATGCAATGCAAAATGCAAAATGCGCCAAGGCGGGTGCTAAACTAGGTGTGAAATTGTACCACTTTAGCAAGTGCGTACAATTTAAGATGCTATATTTAGCCCCCACTTTAGCGGTCATATGAACACTACGTGCATATGCAAGCTAAAGTACAGAAAAGTAAACATTATTTGAAAAAGGATATATCCATAAGTCTGTCGAACGAAGCCCCCAGCAGTATCTGTAGTACATAGTTAGGAACCGCACCCTACAAAACACACGTTAGATCACAAAATCACCTAATGCTTACTAAGGAAGGTGATGAAAATTCGAGGGTAGCTATATGCCCCCCCTGTTTCGGCTTGCTAATTTTAGTGAGTTGAAACAGGGTATCATGTTTACCACTTCGAATTGTTAAAGAATATTGATGACAAATGCTCACAAGAAGATTTGATATGAGATCAAAAACTAATGGAGAATCATTTGGTAAGAAAGAGGACTAAATCTCAATTCCAACACAACAAAGAGTGTGAGGATTTGAGAGTTCTCTAACACAAGATGAAGGATGTAAATGCAAACAAAATGCAAAGAGAAGAAAAAAAAGGAAAAAAGCATGAATACACACATTGCTGATCCATGAGAAGAATAGTGAGAGAGAAAACATGGACTTCTCACCCCTAGATCTTGTCTAGGTGATCCATGGGAAAAGGACATGGAAAACTAGCCCCTAGAGTCTGTCTAGGTGATCCATGTAAGGGAGGAGAGTGAGAAAGTCTAGCCTTATGCCGCTAGTTCCACTCAACGTCGTGCATGTGTGTGTAAGGGAGGTTAGAAGCACCTCATAGGAGTCTATGCCCGAGTATGCTACAACCTGTATATGTATAGTACAAAAGCGTGACATCTCGCTCTAAGAGTCTGTGCTCTGGTTCCAAGAATAATCACTTTGCATAAAAGAAAAATGGAGACATCTCGCTCTAAGAGTCTGTGCTCTGGTTCCGAGAATGACCCATTTCTCAAAAAGTGTAATGTTTATGTCATAAGTAAAGTAGAACAAGGATACCTACCTTCATCACAAAAGAAGATACCCCAAAAATGCAACAATGTCATAGATCCAAGCAAGAGAGTTTTGCACTCTTTAAGCATGGATAAGATAGTTGAAAAAGGGATATCTTGTAGTATGTGTAAAGGAGATCCTTAGAGGAGAAGAGATCTTTGTACAAAAGACACCTATCCCTGAGAGGAATTGTCTTAGACAAATATAACATCTTCTAGAATAAGACAAAGAAGAGAATAAGAATGCAATACTTCCTTCTTTTGCAAGGTGAAAGTGATTCTTAATGAAGGATGATGCTCTTTTTAACCCAATTGGGAGAGTGAATTCATTATGGATGTATTTTACCAAGTGCAAAAGAGGTTGTAGTCAAGGACTTACACCTCTTGTAAGAGAGAATCTTGAACAAACAACAACAAATGCATACAAGGAATAACATCAAGTAATAAAGTTCACACCATCCACGAAATAGGAAAAAGTGGATCCTTAGATAAAAATAAGGAAAGATCATTGCCTCCCAAGGATAAGGACAATGAGAAGGACTTACACAATCTTCTAGGGAGAGATTTAGAAATAGGCAAAATGTACTACATACTCACATGAGTTCATGCAAGCAAGACATTAGTGTATGTAAAATGCTCCTCACAAGAAGTGGGTAGGATAAGAAAGAGAATACACATCTTCTCCCATATCTAGGAAAAGAGGATTCTAAAGAAAAGATGATCAATATTTCCACACTATTACCCCAAAGGGAAATTTTAACCATAAAAAGAAGAGATGTATGAAATCACTCTTGTCACCATAGGAACAAGAGATAACATAGAAAATTAGGCTATTATGTTGCTTCAAAAATATGATTGCACTTGAAATTGTACCATCATGAATGACAATGAGCCCCCAATAAATGAGCTACCAATGTCACATAATGATGAGCAACATAATAGCCATTAATGTTATTTAAAGACATAATAGATTGAATGAGGTATTTGAATATGACATGCTAAATGCTCAACTATAAGTGAGATCAAAAACATGTATAAAATGATAAAAATTGAAGAAGAAAAGTCACAAGAAATCTTAGAAGAGGGATGAGTGTAATTTATTAGAGCCTTATCCCTGGAGGAAGGGACTTTATGATGAATAGGAGATAAAGATTCATAAGTGGATTTAGAAATTTGAGGGGATTCATAAAGAGATTTGTTCATCGCCAAGATTTCCTTATGAGGGGAATGAGAGTTGATAGAAGTAGAAGATGATTTAGTTGAAGTGAGATCATCATCACTACTAAATATAGCATTCACATTGAGAGATGGTCTTTTAGATTCTTTGGTGGTCTTAGAAAGATGATATCCAAGTCCAAATGAATATTCATGCATGTTATGTTCTAAAGGAACTTTAATTCCTTGTTCATTTGTGCCATAACCATTTCCACTATAGCCACTCTTGGCCAAAATGTGAAAACCACGACCATAAAGGGATGCTAAATCAGAGAGAGATGGTGATGCCCCATAGGTCTCAGTGCTATTTGTATTAGAGGAAGATGTTGAAGAGTTATTTGAATCGGAGGTAGCCACAAAGTTGTTACTGAATTGATTAGACAAAGTGGGCTTCTCTTTAGTTTCTTCCTTAGATTTTCCCTTCTCAATCTTAGGCACTCTATATTCTCCTACAAAAGTAGGGTTAAAGTCTAAAGATCCCCAATCATCATCTAAGAGAGCCTTTTCGGGAGAAAAGATATCTTTGGGAGAAGATTCTGATTGAGTAGAAGGATCAAGAGTACTAGAGGGGACAAAATCCTTAAAGGAAGTAGATGCATTTGAAGTGGTAGAAGGATTGGAAGTAGTTGAACAAGAAGATCCAGTTCGTAATGGTTCTTGAAGATTAGTATCAGCTAGCAAGCTGTATTTTATATTGTCATAAATGAATTTGACTCGCCCATGCAAAGTTGAGGGGACAGCTTGCATACTATGAAGCCAAGGTCTCCCTAATAGAAGATTATAAGTCAAATTACCAGAGATGACATGAATAGGTGTAGGTAAAGTAATAGGACCTACTGTAATAGGTAAGGTTATGATTCCCAAACATTCTTTACCAACATTATCAAAGCCTCAAATAGAAATAGAAGAACGTTTAATGAGAGAATGATCCACATTACGCTTGTCCAATAAATCAATACTACAAACATTAAGGCCAGATCCATTGTCCACAAGGGTTCATCTTATAGCACTTTCATTGATAATAACTACAATCATAAGAGGATCATATTAATTTTGAATTTCATGAGAAGGTAACTCATCTTGTGTGAACACAATTTGAGCTTTGGGTTTGCTTATAGAATCAATCAGGGAAGCCATGTTATTATTATTATTAGGTGTCACTGCAGGTGGGACATCTAAATTTTTTAAAGCATCTTGTAACATTCCATGATAGGCAGGTGAAGTTTGAACTAAATCCCAAATAGAAATCTTTGCCGGAGTAGTTTTAAGTTGTTCAATAAGATCATAGTCCTTACTAAGCATTTGTGAAATACAAGAAGCTTGAGGAAGAATAGGTTGGGAAGGAGGAAGTGAAGTTGGGATAATTGGAGGAGGATTAGATTGCCTATTGTTTCTTGTGTTATAGGTATGAGCAACCACATTATAACTCTCTCTAGTCAGTTGCTTAGCATACTCATAAGGGCTCTTAGTAGAATAACCTCCTTGCACAGTAATAATAGGTTTCTTAGGAGTGCAAAAAGAATCATTAGCATAACCACCTTGAACCACTAAGATAGGCTTATTTAAAGGTTGAGAATTTTGAGAAGGACAAGCACCTTGGACAGTGAAGAGAGGTTTGTTAGGTGTTTCATTCACATGTATCAAATTGATTGAGGATGGTTTAGAGGAATGAACAAAAGTGTTGGAAGAATTATTGATATTCTTCTCTTGCACTAAAATCTTATCACGGATTAAATCAATTTTAGGAGAGAGACAAGGGGTAGGCATTGATGTTCCAGTAGGAAGAGTAATACTAGGAAAGGTCATATCATCCTCTATCATCAAAGGATCTACATGGGGAATAAACTCTCTAGGAAAAGGATCAACATTACTCTCTAAAGTCTCACTTTGGAGAGGGAGATCTTTGAAAGAGATGTTAACCATCTTGCTTTGAACTAGGGTATCCTTATGAGTAGAACCAAGTTGAGGAGAGGGAGATGCTTTATTTTTAGAGGGAGAATAATTGAGATTCAAGGAAGGTGAGAAACTATCAAGGGAGTTTGCAATCTTGATTTCATCCCCTTTGGCTAGGGTTCTCTCATGGGGTAGAGAATAATCTATACCTTCTTCTAATGGTTCATCCCAAATAGTGAGGTTGTTGAAAGGAATGTTTGAAGTATTGTCAATTTCGGGAGAGGAGATAACATTGTTTATTAATTCCTCATCCTTAGGAGGGAGAGCATCAATAGATGTGTTAAACTCATCCTCTTTCCTCAAAATATGTTCAATATGATCTTTAGGGGAGAGAGAATTAAGGAAATTTCTTATTATTTCATCTTCTTTCTCTAAGGGATGCTTATGGGTAAGACCAACTTTAGGAGAAGGGTAAGCATTTATCATTAATTCATCATCTCTAGTGGGAATTTTGTTGGAAAAGGAAATGCAATCACTAGGAAATGTAGGGATAAGGTCATCTTCTTGCACAAAAGGATCCTCATGAAGGGAGTGTTTTTTAGGAGGAACATGAACATATTTCTCCAAAGATTCATGCTTAGGAAGGAGATCTTTGAAAGAAGTGTTCATAACCTCTTGTTGCACTAACATGCCCCCATTGGAAGGACCAACTTTAGGAGAAAATAAGTCAATGTCCATCAAAACCTTTTCACTTAGAGAGGCATCATGTAGGGAAGGTGAAGTAACATTAAGAAAGGTGTTTATGATATCATTCTCTTCCTCTAGGATAGCTAAATAGGAAGGGCACATTTTAGGAGAATTGTCAAGATCACTCTTAAAGTCTTCATCCTTAGAGCATGGGAGAGTCTCAAAGGGATTGGTAGCAACTCTTTTAGGCACTAAAATGTTGTTATAGATGGGGGGAGGTTCTTTAGGAGAAGGAAAAATTGAAACAAGGGAAGCTAACCCATTATCACATCTATGAAATGAATGCATCACGACAACAATTTTCCTCTTTCAAATGATAACACATGCAAAATAGAAGAAAATGTTTAATTTTAACCAATGCAAGCACTTAGAATGTAGATTTAGAAAATGAAATTTATGATTCAAATGAGTTCCTAAATCAGATTTGAAATTATTGATCCCAATTAAGCTATCCACAAGTTCAACTTTGAATTAAAAAATTAGGGTTTTAGCAAAAAAATTTCCTCTAATTTTTTTTAATTTTTTATAATCTTGCAAGTAAATACAAATTTGAATTTGAAATAGCATAAAAACTAAAATTATCAATCAGAATTGAAATTCATATCGGGTTCACCAAAAATGTGTGGGGGAAAAAGTGACACTAAGCAAACATGCCCTAATCTCACTTTCAATCACACACTTGTGGAATACAAAAGAGCCTAGAGGTATCACACAATTGGCTACTTCTTTTTGTGGAAGAGAGAGCCACGGGCTACCTATTAGGATTTCTATTCCTTTGTTGCAAATGATAGATAGAATGATGCAAGTTCAACTATTAACCCTAAAGTGCAAGTATGAACTAGTAACTTTGAGCACAAGATTGTAGAATTGAGATTTAATGATGAACAATTGTAAGGATAAGAGGAGAAATGTAAATGTGTACCTTGAATGGATTTGATTTTGCAAGATCTACCGCTGAAGCCGGAAGCCTGAAATACTGAAGCTGCTACCTCTGAAACTGCCAAAATTCACTCAAATAGACAGGGACCAGGGCACCCAGTGCCCCTGTCCCAGGGACCAGGGCGCCCAGCGCCCCTGTCCTGGCAGGACCAGGGTGCCCCACGCCCCTGTCCTAGCTTTTTGGGTTGGAATTTGGTGTGAAGTTCTGTCTCGGTCCGCTTCCGTTGGATCTGCAACTTGTGGCGTCCTTCGAATTCTGAAATCTGCACTTATATCTGAAAAGGGTTGTAGGTGGCTATATAGGGTTTTGCCTTAGTCAAACCCCCGCTTTGGTGATTTCCACCTCCATGAATAGCCAAGTTGTATAGTAAAAGTTGCGTGTGCAGACCTTGTGTGTGTGCAAGATCCTAAAATGCAAGTAAGCAAACTAGAGCAACCTAGAAAGTAAACCCTAATTGCTTGTAAATGATAATGTAAATGCTCCAAATCAAGATGCAAAGTGATCTAAAGCATGAATACAAATGATATAATGAGGCTTATGCAAAGACATGAAAACAACATGAAATCATACCCAACCCCAAGGGAGGGGTACAAGCCAATCTTTAGTCGGTGATCCCCTATTTCTCTTCAATGTCTTCAAAGCCCTAAATTGATGAATGAAATTGATGAATGCTTGACGGATGGATGTTGAATGTTGTTGAAGTCTTCAAAGATCTGCTCTTTCATTGAATAGAAGGCCCCCTGAAACCAAAATTTTCGGATCCTTTCCAATGAAGAAAGAGAGCTCTTATATATGAAACCCTAGGTCTTAATTTCAACTTTAGGCCGACTTAGAGATTGAATCTCCCGCCAATTTCTTGGGGTTAAGCTTTATTTTATGATTGGATCGCGCTCCTAAAATTTAGGGAAAAATGTCCGGGACCGTGTGCACTCTGGGCGCCATGGTCCCGACAACTTTTCACCAAATTTTTAGGGTCGTCAGATATGATGATTTTAGAGAGAATCCCAAAGTTACAGTTGATTTCAAGGTGTTTTGACCCCCCCCAAGTTCAAAATAGGACCTAATTAGGGTTTTAGATTAAATGATGTATTGGAAGAATAAAATGAAAGGGGCACACTTTAATGAAAAGGGCCCAACTTTATGATATGGGAGATGATAAAATAGAACCTCAGACCTAATTAATTAATTAAGTGCTAAAGGGGAAATGCAATGCAAAATGCAAAATGCGCCAAGGCGGGTGCTAAACTAGGTGTGAAATTGTACCACTTTAGCAAGTGCATACAATTTACGACGCTACAGATAGTAATATTTATCTCAAGTCTGAAGGAGATGAAATACTGGTCAGTGAAGTATTTGTTGATGATATTATTTTTGGAGGTAATGATGTCATGAGCAATAGTTTTGCAGATGAAATGAAAAATTAGTTCGAAATGTCTTTAGTAAGGGAAGTAAATTTTTTCATAGGCTTGCAGATACAACAAATGAAGAATGGCATTTTCATTACTCAATCTAAGTATGTGAAAGAGATTTTAAAGAATTTTGGCATGAGTGACTGTAAACCAGTTGGAACACCAATGGTTACAGGTTGTAAGTTATCCAAGGAAGATGAATCTAAGTCCGTTGATGAAAAAGAATACAGGTCAATGATTGGCAATTTACACTATGTTGTTCACAACATACCGGATATTGCCCATGCGGTTGGTATAGTTGCTAGATTTTAGAAGAATCCAAAGGAAGCACACTTGATAGCAACAAAGAAATTTTTTAGATATCGGAAAGGTAACATTGACTATGGATTATGGTATCTGATGCCCTCCTAAATGGCACAAGGTTAGTGAATGATCAACAACACAAAAGGACACAAAACCGTTAGATTGTTAGCGTTAGTCAATCAAAAACTAATCTAAAAAGGCATACCAAGAGAGATACTAAAAACATGTTAATATATCTAACTAAAGAAGCAAAGATAATGAGGCATCTCCAAATGCCTCTTAGCATGGTTTTGGTTCCTTTCTCCCTTGTTCCTCTCCTCTCCAAGTTCCAAAATAGTGTAGCTCTCAACAGCTTTTTGCACTATGGATGCTTATGGAGGATTGAGATTGTAATATTGAACTTCGAATATGAAATGAGAAGCTAATGCTATGCTTATTTATGCTAAAATGATATATTTTAACCAAAATAACAAGATATTAGATGATTATGCTAAAAATGCTCTCTAAAATGTCTATAGCTTAGATGCATACAATTTTTCAGGATCTGGATTATGAAGAAATGGGCTCTATTTATAGGAAAAATGGAGCAATGGATGGTTGAGATTGAGTAATCCCAACAAGGGTCAGGATTGAATGATTTCAAATCCATGTGAGGGCTTTCAACCCAATCCCAGGATGACAAGTGTCAATGTGAGATAGGTTGAGAGGGGAGAGAATAAGCACTAAATGCTTGATATGACCTTGGGAGTTAAAGTCAAGGTTAGTTGAATGAATAAACTCTTTATTCAAAGAATAAAGCTTTTATCCAATGGATAAACTCTTGTGCAAATGTGAAATGGATGAATATGGTCAAAACAATAAATGTTTGGGGAGACAAGTTTGAAATAACCATAAGTGGTTATGTAAGAGCCATAAATGGTCATGTAAGAGCCATTAGTGGTCTTGGAAGACTTTGGGGGTTAATTTGTTGAACACACAAAGTATTAAATGCTTTTCAAAGACTTTGGAGTCTTTGAGAAGTGACTCCATTTTGCTTAGGAATGTGACAATAATTAGGGGATGGATTAGGCTAATTAAGAAGAGATTAGAAGAATCTAGAAGGGGATTAGATTTTGCAAGTGGATTTGGTGGGTGAGGGAAAATAAGATTTTATTAAAATAAAAATTCATTTATTTCAATAAATGTGTGCAAGTTGCATTTGTAGGAAAATGCAAGTGGGGGGGGGATAATGATTTAAATAAATATTTTATTTAATTTATTTAAAAGAGGAAAAAGGTGATTTAATTAAATAAATAGATTTTATTTATTTAATTGATTAGAATTTGATTTAATGAATTAATTAAAATAATTTGAATAGTTTATTTAATTAATAGAAGAATGTTTGGAGATGAATTAATTAAATATTTATTTAATTAACTGATGGCTAGTGGATTTTAATCAAATAAATAGCGTTTATTTATTTAACTAAGCTGGACAGATTTGTGTGACTACATTTGCCCCTCTTTGAGACGGTGCGGTTTATCGCGTCGTTTCAAAGAAAGAAAAATAGGTGTGAAGAAAATGCCCCATAAAATGTTAATTTAATGGATGGTATGCCCCCTCGAGAGATGGGCCGAAAAATTTCAAAAAATCGGGCGATCTCTCGAAAAAGAATGAAAATTGGCGAGGTGATAGAAAAGAATAAGTTAGCAACGTGGGTGAAAAATAGAAGAAAATGGGGATAAAATGGAGAAACATCAAGCCAGTGAGTACCCTTAGGTCATGCAGGAGATACAGTGAAAATGTGGTGGTTGTTCTTTTGAGTGATGCTATCCAATTGATCAAAATTGGTTGAACAATTTGGTGCAATCGGTTTATTTGCCTTGGTCAAGTCAAAGCATGACAGTTGATGCCAGTTGTTTGCTTGGACAAGATAAAGTCTGAGTAAGTGAATCAAAGTGACCTGATGAGACTTAGGCAATTGATGCAATTGCCCGATGAAGTCAAGGTATATGAAACAAAAATACTCATTGAGACTTAGACAATTGATGTAAATGTCCGTTAGATTGTGTTTGATTGGTTGATCAATTGATAGTGTGTGCGGGTGATGGATGGTTGTGGTTAATCATAGCAGCCCCGTTGAGACTAGGCCATTATGATAAATACCTGATGTAGTCTAGGATTACCATGATCGATTACCTGTTGAGACCTGAAGATACTTGATCAGAGTATCTGTTGATAGTCTAGGTGTGTGTGAGTCGACGTACCTATGCAGAGAGAGTAACTTGCTTGGCTTATTAGATGACTTAGCATAGGAAACACAATCCCTCCTATTTAGAGATGGATGGTGATGAACGTGGCTTGATTGGGTTGATTGAGAAACGATGTAGGGTATGTGATGCTGATTATCAAGATGGGGAGGGTGAGGGGGGGGGGGGGGTTTGATGTTAGATAGAAGAAATGGAGAACCTATGACTCATTCCTATGGAAGAAGAGGAAAATAGAGTATGCATTATTATGACTATGTATGCATGATATGTAGCTATTATGAATGTATGGATGGGTGGAATGCAACGAAATGCAATATATACATATGAGATGAGATGACGATCCATAGTGCTCTATTTTAATCATTGAGCTTAAAAATGTTGGAAGAGAATACAAGCATCTTGACATAATGATTCAAGATGACCTGAGTATTCCTTACATGGATTTTAATATAGCAAGTTAATACAAGCAACTTGATATAATGGATCAAGTTGACCAGAGTATTGCTTGCGGAACAGACAAGGATTATCTCCGTTCATGCATGACTTGGATCGTCCTCCTTGATCTTAGGCTGATCATATCCTGAGACAAGTGCATACCGTACTAAGAGATAAAACCTTTATCCAATTTGGATGAGGTAGGAGGAACCAAAGGAAGAGCATTGTACCTGCAAACAAACAGTATATACATAAAGAATAAAGAATATGGATCCTTGGTAATGGTTCATGCCCATATGGTCGAGGTATACGCTGTAGTCAGCAAGCCGTAGTGATCTATGACTGTATTTTTGCCTATGATCACGTAGCTTAGTGAACTTCCCACATAGACACCATTAGTTCATGCCCCAGTACTTCATCGAAAATAATGTGCAAACGATACAAAACAATGCTGCAAGATCCTGATACAGATAAATGAACGATTGTAGTCACAAATCAACCAAGTATTTGATAGCTTAACATAATTTTCTTGTCAAAGAAAACGTCACTTTTGTCTTTGTTTTGGTAAGGAAGGATGCATCCTTGTTCAAGATAGTTTTTGAGTGTTGATGTGGATTGTGTAGTCCGATTGGTAGATGGTCATCGTGTGAGTATTTTGTCAATGCTTGTTTTGGTATCTGCACGGATGAGTATGTACAAGGTGTTGCCATGTTTTTGTGTGATTTTTGATGTTTTCTGATGTTTTTGGATTTTGATTTGTTTTGAATGTTTTTGGTATTTTTGGTGAGATATTTTTGAATGTTTTTGGATTTTTGATGAGACATTTTTGAATGTAGAACTTTTATAAGACAATGTAGAATCCACTTCCCTCAATAGGCTAAAGGCATTTTCCCCAGTTTTAGACATGACCATGAAAAAGTGGGATGCTTAGACGCATGGAGTACTATCTTAATTGCAGATGAATAACAAGCCATGGTTTTGGATGGATGGATGTGTGTATGAATGTGATCGCAACAAGTCTGAAAGATAATGGAGCCATAGCCTTTACGAGTGGTGCCTGTTTGCTAGGTTTTCACCATCGCACTTACCCAAGGTGCCACCGGAGTGGTTGTTCACCGTTTGGATGCATGATTTTTCTTTACTTTTGTGAATGTTTTTGTATTTTCTGAATCTTTTTGGTATTTTCTGGTATGCAGGGGAGCCTGCTGCTCTATACAGCTTAGGTATAAAACCGTTTGAGGTGCATGCTGTTGATTGGATCTGCGAGCGGTTCTCCTTCTGATGTAGCCAACTGATATGCCCCGGACCCGAACACAGCAGTGACAACATATGGGCCCAGCCAGTTTGATTCAAACTTGCCCTGATGTTCTCTGTTTGGTTGATTGTGAGGATTCTCTCGTAGAACAAGATCACCTACCTCAAATGTACGAGGTCTAACTCGGTGATTGTAGCTTCTGCTCATGCGCTGTTGATAGGCTTTGAGATGGTTGTATGCAGCTTGTCGCTTCTCATCAAGTAACTCCAAGTTTTGAAGATGGGATACTCTGTATGCTTCATCATCGATGAGATTGTGCAAGGAAACCCGTAGTGATGGGATCTCAACTTCAATAGGTAAGATAGCTTCTGCACCATAGACCAATGAATAAGGAGTTGCACTTGTAGGGGTTCGAATGCTAGTTCGATATGCCCATAGCGCTGGATTTAGTTGAACATGCCAATCACGGCCGACATCATTGACTGTCTTCTTGAGGATTCTTAATATGTTCTTATTTGATGCTTCGGCCTGACCATTGCCTTGTGGGTAATAGGGGGTGGAAAAGCGGTGTTGGATATGAAATTTCTCACAAAGTTCACGGACATCCTGATTTTTGAAAGGAAGACCGTTATCTATGATGATGGACATGGGTACACCATACCGGTAGATGATGTAGTTGAGGATGAATGAGGCGATCTGTTTGCCGGTGACTTGGGTAAGTGGAACAACTTCGATCCACTTTGTGAAATATTCGGTGGCGGTGATAATGAATTTATGGCCATTAGATGAAGATGGATGAATCTTACCCATAAGGTCAAGGCCCCATTGACAAAAAGGCCATGGTGTTGTGATTGGTTGCAATTCCTATGCTGGTGCATGTATCAGGTCACCATGAACTTGGCATTTCTTGCACTTCCTAACAAAGTAGTAAGAATCTTTTTCCATAGATGGCCAATAGTATCCAGCTCGCAGGAGTTTCTTGGCTAGTGATGGACCACTTGAATGAGTCCCACAAATTCCTTCATGTACCTCTTCCAAAGCCTTTTTTATCTCATCTTGTTCCAGACATCGAAGGAGAGTACCATCAAGACCGCGTCAGTATAGGGTGTCGGCAATAATGGTATATCGAGCAGTTTGGCGAATGAAGGTTTTTCGTTTGTTATTCGATTGGTTGGGAGGAAGGGTATGATCGCGGAGATAGGTGTAGAACTCACCATACCATGGGGATTCGGAACCGACAAGGCGACATATCATCTCGGTTTCAGGGATATCATAAGCGGGGATCCAAAGCTGTTCTACCAAGAACTCATAGCATGTTGAATTCTGTGGAAGATCTAGGAGAGATGCGATGGTAGCCATAGCGTCAGCAGCTTGATTCTGATCTCTTGGTATCTGCTCAAAAGTGATAGTAGTAAATGATGTCTTTAGAGTGTCCACCATTTGCTTATATGGCATGAGTTTATCATCTTTAGTCTGATATTCATCGGTTGCTTGTCGAATGACCAGTTGTGAGTCACCATATACTTGCAGTTCTTGTAATTTCCATTGTACGGCTAACCTGAGTCCTGTGATCAAGGCCTTATACTCTGCTATGTTGTTTGTGCATGGAAATGTGAGCCTGTAAGACTTCAAGATGCTGTCACCTTGGGGTGTGATAAACAGAATGCCTGCCCCCGAGCCATGCTTAGTGTATGACCCATCAAAATATAGTTTCCAAGGATGTGTTGCTGTGATCATGAATATCTCTTCATCTGGAAAATTGGAAATAAGAGGATGATCGCCTGTGAGGGGTGCATCGGCCAACTGATCTGCACATACATATTGTATGTATGTATGTATGAAATATATTGTTTATGAAATGAGCATGTAATATCCCCATTTCAGACTTACCATAACTTGACCTTTGATAGCCTTTCGGTCTACATATTCAATGTCAAATTCACTTAGAATCATCACCCATTTGGCCAAGCGACCTGTCAATGCTGCTTTGCTGAGTAAATACTTGAGTGGATCAATCTTTGCAATGAGTTGTACCTTGTGTGTCAACAGATAGTGCCGCAATTTAGTGGCTGCTAAGATTACTGCTAGGCAAGCTCGCTCAATAGGTGTGTAATTGAGTTCATAGCCAACCAGTGTGCGAGAGATGTAGTATACAACACACTCTTTGCCTTCTGCATTATGTTGTGCCAGTAATACACCTAATGCTGTACTTGTTGCTGAGATATAGAGTAACAACGGTCTACTTGGATCTGGTGGCATTAGCAATGGTGGATTCATGAGATAGTCTTTAAGCGTCTGAAATGCTTGCTGGCATCGAGCATCCCACTGAAAGCGGATGTTCTTGTGTAGCAGATGTGTAAATGGGTGACACTTATCAGCCAGTTGTGCGATGAATCTGCGGATAGATTGAAGTCACCCTTGTAGTGTCCTTAGCTGACTGATATTCTTTGGAGGTGGCATGTCCATGATTGCCTTAACTTTTGCTGGATCGACTTCAATGCCTTTGCTTGAGACAATGTATCCTAGAAGCTTCCCGGAGGTCACTCCAAAGACACATTTCTTTGGGTTGAGTCGAACATGGTATTGTTCCAGTCTATCAAAGATTTTATCTAAGATGTGGAGATGCCCTTCTCTGGTGAGTGATTTTGCTAGTAAGTCATCAACATAATCTTCCATCATGGTATGCATCATGTCATGGAAGATGGTGGTCATTGCTCTTTGATAGGTTGCTCCTGCATTTTTTAGACCGAAGGGCATTACATTCCAGCAATATGTGCCCCATGGACATGTGAAGGCTGTCTTATCTTGATCCTCTGGTGCGATCTTTATCTGATTGTATTCGAAAAAGCCATCCATGAGTGAAAGCATGGCATGTCCTATTGTCAGATCCACTATGATGTCGATATTTGGTAGGGGGAAGTCATCCTTAGGACAGGCCTTATTCAGATCTCTGAAGTCAGTACAAATGCGGATGCCCCCTTTTGGTTTGCCGACAGGCACAATATTGGAGATCCATTTTGCATAATCAATTGGTCTAATGAAACCAACATCTAGGAGTTTCTTGAGTTCTGTTTTGACTAGTACTGCAATTTGAGGATGCATCTTACAAAGCTTCTTCTTGATAGGTTTGGCTCCTTCTGCGACGGTGAGGTGATGCATGACTAAATCAGGATCAAGCCCAGGCATGTCTGCATATGACCATGCAAAGTTGATTTGACACTTCTGGAAGAATTCTATAAACTTAGGCCATTCCTCTGGAGTGAGAAGAGATGCTAGATGTATGAGATGAGGACTTTCAGGAGTCCCCACATTGTATTCTTTGGTTTCCTCAATGAGAATTGTTGATCATTCTTGTTGTGCATTAGCAGGGAGAATGTCAAACCCTTCATCCTCAGGTGCCTCAAAGAGGTTTTCACCATTGGATACGCTCTTTCTTTTTACTTTTGTTGGATCAAAAAGTGCCACAGTGTGGTTTTCACTGGAAGATCCATGTTTTATTGTTATATTTTTGCAGCTGAAAGGTTTGGCATCCGCCCCGAAGTATGCTGCGCTATTAAGTTCAATGGCGAATCCAGCTTTGTGGTCCCCGCTTGGTAGGTTATCCCTTAATTCTAAAAAGTCAATGATGGCCTCATCATTTTGGAAGAGGTCAAGACACGGGGGATTTGGTTGGTTCCATTTGATGAGTTCAGGGTGGATAATGGGCATTACTTCATCGATTAGGTTAAGTGCGTTAGATGTATCAGTGAGGGTTAAGATGTTATGGTGAAGGTCGTTGATGGTACTCTCCCTGTCAGAATCAGGCGTAGGATGAGACGTAGGGTCTGTGGAAGATGTTTCTAGTTTAGGAACCCAAGTGGTCTTTATCTGTGCTTCTCCGTAAATAGGGATGTCTTTGCGTGGTGGAGGTGGTGATGTGTCTTCCTCATTTGAAGTGTTAAGTTGTACAGAATCAAATTCCCACTCGTGTGAGTCGGTCTCTGAGTCACTTTCCAGCATCCGATTACTATACCATACTGGGATGTCTTTTGAGTTAAATACTGTAGGTGTGATTGGTTGATGTACCTTTGTAGTGATCGGTGCTGCAGGAAGATTGATGGGGATCAAGGAATCTGGTACCGGGAGTATCGGTAATATTGACTCAGTTGCTTCTGCTGGAACTGCTGGTGCCATAGATGCTGCTGCGGGTTCTGATACAGTTGCTACTACTAATGGTGCTGCTGATGGGATTACGAGTTTCTTTGGTGGGATGAGTGGCATTGGTGATAGTTGTGTTGGGGTTTTGAGCCTCGATGGGGCAGTTGGGATGGTGCTTGATGCTGCTTTGATTATGAAAGGTGTCCTTTTTGCAGTAGGTGGACAAAATGGTTTGTTGGTTTTCCTTTAAATTTGAGCTTAAGAAAGGTCTCTTTTTCAAAGCCTAGGCCTGTATTACCTTTGGGCTTTAATTCTGGCAGCAGGGGTTCATGTCGTCCTTGTTTGCAATATCCCAAAGCACTCTGACCATCATACCCCATTCTTTGCATAATGAGGAGACCTTTGCCATATTGATCCGTAGGAAGTGTGACTCGCGGTATATTAGTGGTATTGGAATCTTTGTAGATCCATTCTGCGAGGTCCTCATCTTGTGTCTCTTCTTCTTGACTCTTTCCAAGAACGAAAGGCGTCAACGCACATGCTGGCGTGATTAGTGGTTGCTGGAGTACCTGTTGTGGTTTACCATGTGTTCTAGGAGAAGTGGGCATTTGTCCCACACAAAAGAGTTGACTCAAGTTGTATTCCCCAGGACCTTCCTCTGCTACCTTCATCTTAAGCTTTTCTTGCTTGGGCATAGTGGTGTTCGAATAGGCAAGAAAGGCGGGACTTACATATGATGTGGAGGAGATGGCTTCTCTATTATTAGGAATAGTAATCTCTGGTCGATGGTTGATATTATGGCAAAATGCAAAGGGATTTGCATCACCCAGGATTGTGATCTCCACACCGTTATGTGGGAACTTGATACATTGATGGTAGGTAGATGGAACGGCTTGCATGGCATGTATCCAAGGTCTCCCTAACAATAGATTATATGGTAGAGGAAGGTCCAGAACCTGACAAATGATGTGCTTTACCGCGGGGCCCACTCAGATTGGTAGTACCACAGCTCCTTTGGATGAATGCTCCGCATTATCATAGGCTTTGATTGTGATCTTCTGATGAGGATCCACTGATTCTACTGCATATCCTAATGCTATGACCAACTGCAGTGTACAAATATTTAGGCCTGCTCCATTATCAATCAAGACTCACTTGATCCTATGCTGGTTAATAAATCCTTCAATGTGGAGTGAGGCGTTATGTGGTTGTTGGAAGGAAGAGTTGTCACTTTCCGAAAAAGTGAGACAAGGTGATGACTTGAGACTTCCAACAATGGCTTGAAATTGGTCTGTATTTAGATTTGCAGGGATTGACGCCTCTTGGAGTGCTTGATCCAAGATAGTTTTATGAGAGGGTGATAGGCGCAAAAGCTCTAAAATGGATATAAGCGCAGGGGTTTTGTCTAATTGTTCCACAAGATTGTACTGCTTTGGAATGGAGGTGGTGCCTTGTGGAGCTGCCTTGATGGTAACTTTTCCGCGACGCGTAACAACATTGCAATTTGAGTTGGGATTTTTGAAGGTTATGGTTGCAACTTGTTCATTGGCATCATACAGATGATTTACAGTGTAATTATACACAGCCTGCGTATAATCAGTGGTATCAGTGCCTCGCCTGGAAGTGGAAGGATCCCTTTGATCTTGTGATGTAAGTGGATTTTTGAACATCAAATGATCATTATTGGTTGTTTTTGGGTTATGTCCTTCAATTTCAATTTCTCTTCGATCAATAAGATCCTGAATAAGATCTTTCAATCGGTGACAATTACTTGTCTTGTGCCCTCTTCCTTGATGGAATTCACAATGTTCAGTATCTCTCCACCATGCCGGTTTGACCCGAGGCTCATAATTTGATAGCTTAGGTAGAGTGACCAAATTTTGAGAGAGGAGTTGTCGCAACACTATTTCAATAGGTTCCCCTAAGGGAGTGTATGTGCGTTTCTATTTTTGCTGACGAGGTCTAGGTTCATCATGAGATGTGATGCGACCTTGATTAGAAGGAACATTTGTGTTGTTTTGAGGCAGAGGATTTTGTCCTGCAAACCGAACCATAGGTTGTGCGTTTTGGATAGTCCTGGCATCCACAATCCCATCATTGACAATATTTTTGTTTTTATTCCAGAAGTTGGGTTTATCGCTGTTGAAGCGTGGGCGAGGACCATCTTTTGGTTTGTTAAAGATTTTGATGAGTCCTTTCTTGATGAGTGCCCGCTCACATTTTAAACCCTTGGTGATCATATCATTAAAAGAGTCTGTGTCTTTGACATCCAGGTGAAATTCCATTTCTTCGTTTAAGTTGGAAATGAATATTTCCACTAGTTCTCGTTCAGGTAACTGAAGAGAATGTCTGCTAGACATTTGACGCCATCGTTGCAGAAATACTGAGAATTGTTCACCTGGTTTTTGTTTGGTGTTGCACAGATTAGCCATGGTGATGTCGCGTTCAATGTTATGAGAGTAATGAGCTAGGAACTTCTGGATGAGTTCCTCGAATGTTCTAATGCGACCTGGTAGTCGGGAAAACCATGATGTGGTTGTCCCTCCCAAGCTTTGGGGAAAAAGGCGCATTAGGTAGGTGTCTTCATATGCCACTTCAAGACAAGCGGAATGAAATTCTCGGACATGATCACGGGGATCCCCCTTTCCTCTATATTTTTCAAATTTGGGTGTTTCGAATCCTCGTGGAAAGGGTGGCATGTAAAGATTCCTATCAAAAGGATAGGGATAGATGTCATTGAGTGAGAATTGGTTAATCTGGACACCACTATGAAGTTGTTGGGCGAGATTCTTGACTTGTTGCCGCAACATCTCCATTTCATTTGGAGGAGGAGGTGGTGGGTTACATCGAGGAATGTTATATCTGATGGGATCTCTACCTCTTTCCTCTTCATGGCGACTTTGTCTTTCGGATGCTTGTCTTAATTGGGCAAGATCAAAGTCTGAGGGGAGTTTGGCTCCTTCTTGAGCGAGTTTTAAGAAGTGAGCATCTGCATTGCTCTTGAGTATTTCATCAAACAATCTGTTAAAGAGAGGGTTATGCTAAGCCCTTTCTATTGTTGCAGGAGTAGGAGTACTTGGGTTTTCGTCATTCGCATTTCCTCCAAGTGCTTCTTGAAATTCATTGAGATTTTCCTCTTCTTCTTCTTCTATTTCTATTTCTCGTTGCCGGGACTGTGATCGGGTTTGAGCCATTTTGTTTATGAGTCTTTGTTGAAGTTGAGTGAAAATGATGATGAGTTTTTGATGAAATGAGAGATTGATGGTTGGTGAATTGTGTTGCACGTGGATCTCTAGCACTTGTAAGGTAGATGTAACTGAAATTCCTTCTTTGAATTGCTTGTTTGTTTGATAAGTTTGGATGTGATAAGGTGTAGAGAAATCTGAGATGTATTACAGATTGAACTACCTAGTAATGAGAGGATTCACTCATGAACTAGTTTTAACCTGCGTAGATGTGTCTCTTAGGATGAGCTTATCCTAGATGTAGAAACAATCTAAAAAGTGATGTGAAGTGTTTGATTTCAAGCAATATCTAAAAGAGAACTTGGGACAAGAACCTCTTAATGTTTTGAGAGTTGGAACGGATTGATGATGAAGTGTTTATGTATGAGTGAGATGATGGATGAAAATGCTTTTAACTTCAATAAAAACTCTGTGTCACAAAGGGGACAAACTCGACCTCTTCTCTTTCAGGTGTTGGAGGTATTTCTCGAGCTGTGTTGTAGGTGATGCAGACGTTTGGGAAGAAATTGGAATTAATCTTTCCTCCTTGATTTTTGTGATAACTCAGAGCTCTATATTGCATAAAAGCTCTGCGGTTCAATGATTCAGAATCAAATTCATTTGTTTTGCCTTGAAGGTAGAGACGCATGCGATGTAGAAAGATTCTATGGGAGACCAATATTTGTCTATTGATATAGAAGAATTTCCTCCTTTTGATCAAAGCCTTTGAGCTTAATGGTCTTCTTTTCAAGTTGATATTCTGATGACGCTTCTTCTTTCGCAAGATGTGAAGAATGGTCATAGAGTTTTTGACTCTTTGCTGTTTGCACTTTGTTTTTGGTTGTTTTGACAGATGTTTGGTTGGATGAATACTTTGTGTTTGGGATTGATTTTTTGATTTGATGTTTCTTTGACAAGAAAACAAAGCAAGCACACAAACACAAGATTGTAGCCTCAAAGGCACAAATGAGTATGGGTCTAGATCAACCCAATCTTTTGGACTTTTATATGACCCTTCTTTTAGATGTATTTTAAGGTGTATTTCCAAATCCTAAAGTCGGCTCAATGTGCACTTGGTCTTTAAAACGAACACACTTCAAACACTTTTTATCCCTAAGGTCAAATGGCCAGTTGTGATAAATTTAGCCCACATCTTGATATTTCTTCGACTTTGGTACTACATACCTTATGAATCCCACCGTGGCAGGTAAGGATGTGATATACTAAGTCTTGCGCGAGCATAACAAATAGATGATCCCTATGATGGGGGAGTCACCACTTTTATCAAGCCACAAGTGACTTGTCAAAAATCTATGTTTCTACTCAAGGAAATATGTATGGTGAGTATCTTGGGAGCAAAACCATCTATGCTCTTGCACTAAATTATATCGCAAATATTCTCAATCAATAGAACGAGTGGGCTACTACTTAAAGGTGTTTAGTCATGTTCGATGTTTTTGGACATAAGTTCATTCTGCAGTGACTCACTTAAGAGCCTTGTAACTGGTGGTGGGGCCAATTTGTCCTTTCGGCCAGTTATACTGTAGGAACAGCTATACCCAAGGCTACAGCTTTCGCTCTCACTGATTTCTATAGTGGCTCAAAGGATTTACCGCGCGAGGTTGTTCCCAAGAGTGATGTGTCTCTTGGCAGGCCTCTTTTAAAAAGATAAAAATTTTGAGCGTTACTAACACTTTTCTCTTGCACCTAGGACCACGAGAGCCAAGGGAGAGGATAGTGTGTGTTAGAAGTAGGACCACTCGACTGACTTTTGTGCACAAACGTGCCAAACACAAAATTCACTTGTTCTTTTTAATCCATCATTTGCAAATGTGATCTAACTATTTGGAGATGTTGCTCCAACAACCATGGTGTTCGTTTTAACTTCAAAGGCAATGTGTTTTGTAATCTAGAATTCAAAAATCCTGGTCAACTTAATGAAAAGCACGTTTTGCTTGAAGTAAATCGCTTGCAAGAATTGGAACAAGTGGATTGTAAGTTTTTAATTTGCACCAAAATTTGAAGTGTGGCTTGTAAATTCTTTAGTTTGATGCAAGAAAAGAAACTTTGTGTGTTGATTTTAAGCACCAATATAAAGATGAATCCTAACTAGCAACGGAAGTAAATGTTTGTTTTAAAGTGTTTTAAGAGCACCAAAGGAAAATTTGTGAGTTTAGTGATGAGTTTTTAACCTGCACAAACAAAAACACGTTAGTAAAATCGCTGTTCAAGGGGGGCTTCCACAAGCCTAATAATTTCCATTTTTTTCGGTTACAAGGCGAGTTTTACAACATTCTGTTGCAATAGCGCTAGTCTGCGTTTAAACAGAAGCGCTATTTCACACAGAAGCGCTGAAAGAGTTTTAGTAGTGCCAAAAGAACATCGAAAGCACCAAAACAAATACAACAGCGTTGAAAGTTTAGCAATAGCGCTATTTTAGTGACAATAGCGCTAAAATGGAAACTGTCAATAGCGCTAGAACGTGTTCAATAGCACTAAAGCGCAACCTGTGTGACACTTTCAACAATCAAACATGTTAGGTAACAAAAAAATGAGATGTTTTTGGTGGTTCGATTCACGTTGGGTTCACCAAATGATGCCCTCCTAAATGGCACAAGGTTAGTGAATGATCAACAACACAAAAGGACACAAAACCGTTAGATTGTTAGCGTTAGTCAATCAAAAACTAATCTAAAAAGGCATACCAAGAGAGATACTAAAAACATGTTAATATATCTAACTAAAGAAGCAAAGATAATGAGGCATCTCCAAATGCCTCTTAGCATGGTTTTGGTTCCTTTCTCCGTTGTTCCTCTCCTCTCCAAGTTCCAAAATAGTGTAGCTCTCAGCAGCTTTTTGCACTATGGATGCCTATGGAGGATTGAGATTGTAATATTGAACTTCGAATATGAAATGAGAAGCTAATGCTATGCTTATTTATGCTAAAATGATATATTTTAACCAAAATAACAAGATATTAGATGATTATGCTAAAAATGCTCTCTAAAATGTCTATAGCTTAGATGCATACAAGTTTTCAGGATCTGGATTATGAAGAAATGGGCTCTATTTATAGGAAAAATGGAGCAATGGATGGTTGAGATTGAGTAATCCCAACAAGGGTCAAGATTGAATGATTTCAAATCCATGTGAGGGCTTTCAACCCAATCCCAGGATGGCAAGTGTCAATGTGAGATAGGTTGAGAGGGGAGAGAATAAACACTAAATGCTTGATATGACCTTGGGAGTTAAAGTCAAGGTTAGTTGAATGAATAAACTCTTTATTCAAAGAATAAAGCTTTTATCCAATGGATAAACTCTTGTGCAAATGTGAAATGGATGAATATGGTCAAAATAATAAATGTTTGGGGAGACAAGTTTGAAATAACCATAAATGGTTATGTAAGAGCCATAAATGGTCATGTAAGAGCCATTAGTGGTCTTGGAAGACTTTGGGGGTTAATTCGTTGAACACACAAAGCATTAAATGCTTTTCAAAGACTTTGGAGTCTTTGAGAAGTGACTCCATTTTGCTTAGGAATGTGACAATAATTAGGGGATGGATTAGGCTAATTAGGAAGAGATTAGAAGAATCTAGAAGGGGATTAGATTTTGCAAGTGGATTTGGTGGGTGAGGGAAAATAGGATTTTATTAAAATAAAAATTCATTTATTTCAATAAATGTGTGCAAGTTGCATTTGTAGGAAAATGCAAGTGGGGGGGGATAATGATTTAAATAAATGTTTTATTTAATTTATTTAAAAGAGGAAAAAGGGGATTTAATTAAATAAATAGATTTTATTTATTTAATTGATTAGAATTTGATTTAATGAATTAATTAAAATAATTTGAATAATTTATTTAATTAATAGAAGAATGTTTGGAGATGAATTAATTAAATATTTATTTAATTAACTGATGGCTAGTGGATTTTTAATCAAATAAATAGCGTTTATTTATTTAACTAAGCTGGACAGATTTGTGTGACTACAGTATCTATATGGAGGAAACTTTGATTTAAAGGCATACATAGATGCTGATTAGGCAAGAAATATTGATGACTAGAAAAGTAATACCGGTGGAGCATTCTTTCTAGGAGGAAGGCTTGTTTCATGGAGTAGTAAGAAGCAGAGTTGTACTTCACATCTACTGCTGAAGCTGAGTATGTTGCAGCTTATATGAATTGCACATAGGCTATTTGGATGAGACACATTTTGGAAGGTTGTAAGATGAAGATCTTAGAACCTATAAAGATTTTATGTGATAATACAAGTGCCATAAATATTTCTAAGAGTCCTGTTTTGCACGCTCGCACCAAGTAGATTGAATTAAAGTATCACATCTTGAGGGAAAAAGTTCAAAGTAAAGATGTTATCTGAGAGCATGTTTCTACCAAGGAGCATCTTGCAGATATCTTTACCAAACCTCTGCCTAAGACTTTTTTTGAGTATCTTAGAAGTCAGTTGGGGGTTGTCCCTCTTCATGAAGTTAGTTGAGCATGATGCTGATTGCATCTGTCCCTAAATCACTTGCAAAAATTTACATGGATTGATGAAGAAGTGGATGTATTCCACAGGGGGAGAATCAAGTTGCAGTATGTTGTTGATGCACAGTGAAAATTTGCAATGACATGTTTTACTTTCAATTTGGCATTGTTGTCAAAGGGGGAGAAAAATTATGTGATTGAGGAGAAGAATTATGTGACTAGCCAAGGGAAACCAACGACAGGTTGAAGACAGACAAAGCATGGTGAATACTTGGTAATATAAACCAGGACTCCTATTCACCAATCATAGCAACAATCAGAGGCATTGATATTTGTATTGCCATCAATGCCAAAGGGGGAGATTGTTGGCATTTGCATGAAGATTGCATTAATGATATGTTATGTTGTCATTGATGTCAATTGAACCAGTAATGGTACTTATGATATTGCTGATATTGTTGTTAATATTGATATTGTCTTGTAACTGGTAGGAAGAGCTTTGAGGAAGATGTTGTAAACCGATATGTTAGTTTGTGAGTTGAACTGATAAACCTGTGTATAAGGTTAAACCCTTTCTATGCAATGTAACTAGTAAACCCTACTAGTTTATTTTTGTTACACTAACTGATCAAGTTTATTGGTTTAAGATCTAATGATGAGCGGTAATGATGGCAACATGTGTGATCATTGTATGAGGATAAGTTCAGATTGTTTTGGCACGTTTGTTCATTTGTTTGATTGTCTAGGGAATGAGAAAAGTGGATTGCATCTAATGCATAGTGCGTGATGAGTTACAAAGTCCGATGAAGTGGTGATCATGGAGCGGTTGGAATTTTCTTGAAGAATGTGTATAGATTGCTATGTAAATCCAATGGTCACACTTGAACTGATTTGTGTGTAATCTCTATGAGAGAATTAGGTTTTTGTTGTGTTACCAACGTAATTGATTTGTATTTAAGTTTGATGAAGTTGTTTGTAGAAGTGTTGGCAAAGTGTTGGCTGAAATCAGTTGAGTGCGTGGTTGCCTAACTGAAGAATGGATCTGCAATTTGAGTAAAGGCAGATTGAATCTTAAAAGGATCTGATCAAGCAAATGTAGTGCTATTTAGATAGATCAAGAAAACGTGTTGTTTTCTAACAATTACAGCAGAAGTGAAATCCCCTAACTGGGTAAGCTCTAACAAGCTTGGTTACTTCTTAAATCCTCTAACAAGGTGGTCCATTAGCTTGGATTCTCAAATCCTCTACCGAGGTTACTCCTAACAGGGTATTTGCTTTTCATCAAAGCATTTTGTAATTCCCTTATGAGTGATTCCTAACAGGATCAGTTCTTAACAAGACTTATTGTAAAATCTTTAATAGGCTTGGCTCCTAACAGGGAGAACTTTAGAAGAGTTCAGATAGCTATCTTGTGAGTCTCATCTCACCGTGGTTTTTACCTATTTGGGTTTTCCACGTATAAACATTTGTGTCAAGTGGTGAATGTTTTTGTGGTTATGATCTTATTTGTTTATTTGATTAACTTCTGATAAGGCATGATAATTGGAAGCATTGAGAGATGGAAAATGTTGATATATGATTAAGCATTTTGATGTTTACAAGATTGAAGTTGTTTACTGTTAAGTTGTTATAACAGTTAACTGGTTGATGTTGAGCATTGATCTTGACTTTGAAAGTTTACTTTGTGAGTTTGAATTTGAGATTGGGAAGTTTGTATCAGTTTTTCACTTTACTGATTCATCCCCCCCTCTTAGTAATCTACCAGATACTTATTCTTTCATCATACCATTAGAATCTCCAATCCAATTGGTTCTAGAGGGAATTGAGAAATATACTTCTGAACAAGTTAATGCTTACATGAAGAACACAAATAACAATTTTAATTTTTTATCTTGGGATGGTCGCATTATCAAGGATTGGAAAGGTGTAACAATCCCCTCTTTTTGTGCTACATTTGGCCAAGGAAATAATTCAATTAACATAGATCTAGTTAAATGGAAACCTCCTCCAATTGGCTTTGTCAAATTAAACTTTAATGGTTCATCTAGAGGAAACCCTAGTGATTTGGGTATTGGAGTTTGTATTAGAGATCACTTAGGTCTTCTCCTGGCAGTTAAATCAAGCATGGTTGTTACTAGGTTTGTTTGAGGAATGTTGCATCTCTCATGTATTTAGGGAAGGTAATAGAGCAGCAAATATCTTAGCAAATTTGGGTTGTGACAAGCTGGAAGTGGATTCTTCACTTTCAAATTTTAATGTGGAAAAAATTCCTCAACTAGAAAACATTGTTAATGCTGAAAAAAGAAATATTTAAATGGATGACACTTTCTATTTTATTATTCTAGATCTCTGCAGAATGAATTAAGTTTTTGTTTTTTTCTCATTCGAGCAGATAATGATGACTCTCAATTCGCATCATGTTGATTTAAAGATTTACACTTTGCTTCATGAGCCTACAGACATATGCCATGTTCGCCTTTATTACATTGCGTTGCTTGATTTTTCATCCCTCCTCCTTGCTGGCAATATGATGGTGGCCTAACTGGTGAGTATCGCTCTTTCATTCATCCTCATTGTTGGCAGTATGCTGACAACCTATCTTATGAGTCTCGTGAGATCACCCTTATTTCCTCATTTGATCTCACACATGCGACAACACCTACTACTTTGCAATGTAATTACAAAACCTAGCTTCACACATGTCATTCAAACTGGTTAATCTGTTCACATCATATGGAGAATTGTAATGATTTTGGTAGGGAATGTTATTTTCAAGATAGCGGCTGCTTTTTGTCGAGTGTTGATACTTCACTTGCATTTTTCTTCTATAGATTGCCCTGTTTTGATGCACAGTGGAGTTTTCTCTACGAAATTACAGAGTGCCCTTGAAATTTGCTTCTTGGGAGATGCCGTTTGAGTATCATATCACAGAGGACCAACTAGGAATTGCCTTCAACATCTCCTGTCAATGTTGCAAACACAACATTCAAAGGATTATCTATGAGGAAATCCTTTATCCATATGAGAAAAGGTTTATGTTTACCTCCCAACTGGTTTCTATATTCCTTTCCAATGTAGTTGATGTGTTGCAATCATGGGTTCTAATGAGCCTAAATAATGGCTCTATATTGATAGATTTTTGTCATAGTATTCCTGCCTAGGTCTTGTGTTTAGATAATGTTTGGATCAGGATACTCTCCTAGTTAATGCCTTTTTAAGTGCTTCTGGAACTAATTTGTCCAATACTTAAGGTTGCCATATAATGGTTTCTAAATGGTTTATCTATGCAAAATATGTTACTCAATCTTAAGTATGGTTTAATTTATGTCATGTTAAAATTAGTATATACACATGTTTTTTGTGCACGTTAACGTCATGATGTAGGGTCAGCTAAGAAGAAGGAAAGACTAAGCTAGCGGTTTGAAGGAACATCAAGCATACCACCACAATGCAGACCTAGTCAAAGAAAAGCAACATTAAAGAAGATCGAAGTCACTTGACCGTTTCTTCAGTAGCATGGTTTATGAGACATTTATAGCTATTCTTAGTGGAGATTAGATCTAGGAAGCAAGTCATGCTATATCTTATCAGCTGTAGGACAGATGTTGTTTTGTTTTCCTATGCTGACTTCTTATTTTAGTATAATAAAAATGTTAACCTATTTCGTTGGAATATGTGTTGATCAGTTAGGAATCTGTTATAAGCTTCCATATAAATAAAAGGTCTCTATCTCCTCTTGAGGATAGAATGACCATAGAATCTATAATTCCCAGCTTCCAGACTCATATATTTTGCAATAAATATGGAATAAATAAATCAATGTTGTCTCGAGCTTATCAGTTGTTGTTTAAGAATTCTAGATATACTCACTCAAGGGGGCCCACTTGGTGAGTAGTCCCTTTGTGCTTTTCAGTTAGTTTCCATTTTACAATAGTTTTTGTTTCAATATTTGACTGTTCCTACAACCACTAGAAATAGTTCCTGTGTCTGTTCCTGCAGCCACAGTGGGAAGAGCAGTTCCTATCCGCTTGCTAGAACATTATCATTTGGCAGCAGTTGCTTAAGTCACTTACAGTTGTGATTTCTAATTAAGTATTAGTTCATTATGTTTTTGTATTTATTTTAGAGAATTTCCTTTCCTGCAGTAGGATAGAATGGTTGCAATATGAACTTAGTGCACGTATTGTGCTGGACCATTTCAAGTTTACATCCTTGGTTGATAAGTAAATGAGCCTTTTCTACAGGAAAGTTAGCTATTCAGTAAGGATGTCCAATCTCTGAATTGAGTTTTTGTCACCTAGTTGCCATTCCGGTTGTAAGGGCCAACATTTTTGGTGCCATTGCAGGGACGGTGCCAAAATAAGAACCTATTGTAAGCATTAGTTTTAAAGATTTCTTAGTTATCTCTTAGAATTCCTTCATTAAATTTGTATGCATAGAAGAAGAGATACATTAGGAAGATTTCTTCCCTCACATTCCACTCATGACATAAGATCAAATCAAGTTCTGGAAGTAAATCCTTTTGCAGAAACCTTTGTGCGAGTCAGTAATAGAGGTGTTTTTGATTTGTCAGAGGGAGACCTATACTTCATAAATGAACCCCCTGAGAAAAAAATCTTACCTTTGGTTCTTTATCAGGGACCAATGGTAGCAAATCCTCCACCTCTGCCTGCAAACCCAACATTTGAGTTTCTTATTTCTGACCAGCATGAAAATGCAAACCTGAAAAATATACCAACCTCTTCTCTTCCAAAATTTTATGGCTCGGTCATAGAAGATCTAGATACCTTTCTATTTGAATTTGACATCCTCTGTAGAAGTTATGACTATACCACTGATGCCCATAAACTCAAGTTGTTCCCTGCTACTCTGAAAGAAGCTTCTCTGAGATGTTTTATGAGTTTAGGTATAGATGTAATCACTACCTAGGATGAAATGAAGATAAATTTCTTGGATAAGTACAAAGATTATTGCAGGGGAATGGACCGACATGGTGATGATATCTTCCAAATGACACAAAAAAAAGATGAGTGTCTGGAAGATTATCTAGAGAGGTTTTTCTTTAGTGTCAGAAAATCCAAGCATAGTACCTTGAGTGAATAATCCATGAAGTTGATTTTTCTAAGGGGAATCAATGAAGACCATGTTGACTCATTAGACCTCATGGGAGGAGAAGTTCAATGGGAGACATCAAGCAAATCTATCAAAAATATTCTAGAGCCTCAGTCAAGAAGGGAAGACACTATAGGCCTAGTTCTTCAATTGCAAAGGCATCTACATCTGTTTCAAGGATGAAAATAACTCATTTGTTAAAGGAATTTAAAGAGGATATCATTAACAATATGGCTACTTAGTTGGATACACTTCAAGCAAGGAAAATGCATGAGGAAGCAGAGGCCATGCCCGCTGAATTTTGTCCTCACTGTCGGCAAAAGAAGAGAGACTGCAAGTGTAAACTCCTCGCTAAGATTGACAATCAACAGGCTCCTCCAGATTTCAAGCCAGTCTAAGGAGATGATGAAAAAATCTTTTATGTTGCAAAACGAAGGCCTTGGCCTCCAAGACAAGGTATGCCACAAGATCCATTATCTTTTTCTAGTCTTTATATGAACTATAATGCACAAAATAATCAGTGGCAACCCCCATATTCCCAAAATTTTGGAAACTATACTCCTCAGTCTTGGAATAGCTCTCAAAACCCTTGGCCTAATTATCAGAACCCTTCCTTTCAGTGGCAATAGCCACAAGGGAATTGGTCGCCACCTCAAGGTAACTGGAAATAGTCACCACAATGGAGGGGAGGTCAGCAATGGGCAAACCAGCCATCAGGCTTCCTGTAGCCACAACAACAGTCCCAACAACTGGCTTTAATGTCATTAAATCCTAATTCTACTCCACCCAAGCCAACTTGACTGTCAACACAACCTCTACCAAATCCAAATAATAAACCTCAGTAATAGCATCAAGTTTATTCAGCCGATCCTAATCAGTATCCTACATATTCTCTAAATATAAGTAATATTCACTTACGGTCCGTAACAACTTTGCCTACCCCATCTCCTCCATTTATAACAAAATTACCATCTGAGGAGACTACACTTGATAAACCTGGAAAATCTGAGTAGTTACCTCAATTTGAAACTTCAGGCACACCAGGCACACCTATTAGAATGCCTCCATTTCCTCAGATATTGTAGGTATAAGTGTCTAGGCAACAGGATGACATAGATTTTGATCTTATTGATCCATTAAAACATATATGTGTAAAGATACCACTATTTCAATATATTAAGGATATTGCCATAAATGGAAAATCTATTAAAGACGCATGCTTAAAAAAACTTGGACGCAAGAAAAAGGACCCAAAAATAGTGCATGTAGTAGGACAATTGGTTGATATTATGTTAGGAAAAGTTGCTGTCCCTAAATATTTTGACCCAGGTAGTCCTGTTGTCAAGATAGTTATTAATGGAACACAAATTAAAAATGCCTTGATAGATTTGGGTGCGACCATAATTGTGATGACCAAGGATGTCATGCAACAACTCAGTATTACTAGTCTTAGATCTACCCCAACAGTCCTCCAGCTTGTTGATAGTTCTACTGTCCGACCTGATGGGATGGTTGAAGATATTGTTGTCACACTAGATTCTTGGGAATATCTGGTTGATTTTATAATACTTTCTCCTAAGGTAACATTTGGGGGGCTATCCAATCATTTTGGGAAGACATTGGCTTGCTACAATTGATGCATACATAGGTTGTAGATCAAGGGACATGACCATTTCAGATGGTATAACTACTAAAACTCTGGCACTTTATTCTCCAACACAACCACAACTAGATCAAGAGCAAGTAGTATGACCATATACAGGAGAAGAAGTAGAGGAATTCAATACTGTTCAACAACTTGTGATGTTGACTAGGGATCCATTCATATAACTCCAAGAAGATGACAGGGTACTCTCTAACATCATAGAAAATCATTATGGGGCAACTCAACAGTAATGTGGTATACCAATAAATCCTTTGCATACTCTTCTCCCATCCACGGGTTCTTTGGATTCTCCCGCAACTACATATATATTTCATACCTTATTGCTGTAGGAAATCCAAACCTCTTCTATATTTGAATAATCTAATGTTGAATCAATCACCCAAGTAGAAGTTGCTTCAAGAAGGAATTTGAATGTCAATGGTCAACTCACAACAGACCAAAGGTTGTCATTAATAGAACTGCTCAAAAATAAAAAACAGGCTTTTGCATGGGATTATCATGACATGAAGGGATTAAATTCTACATTGTGTACCCACAAAATTTATATCAAAGAGGACTGTAAACTAGTTAGACAACCTCAGCGAAGAGTTAATCCTGCATTAAGGGAAATAGTCAAGGAGGAATTACAAAAGTTACTAAATGTAGGATTCATATACCCTATTTCAGACAGTCAATGGGTATCTCCTCTGGTTATTGTCCCTAAGAAAGGAGGAAAATGGAGAGTTTGTATGGACTATAGGGAGCTCAACACTACCACTAAAAAAGACCATTTTCCACTTCCATTCATTGATCAAGTGTTAGATTCTCTAGTAGGCAAGCAATACTTTTCATTTTTGGATGGTTTTAGTGGATATAATCAAATCAAAATAGCACCTGAGGACCAGGAAAATAACACCTTCAATAGCTCTTGGGGATCATATGCCTATTTAGTCCTTCCTTTTGGTCTATGCAATGGTCCTACAACCTTTCAAAGGGCTATCCTCAGTATATTCTTAGATATTTCCCATGATTGTATGAAAATTTACATGGATGATTTCACTGCTTATGGGGCCACTTTTGAAGAAGCATTGCAAAATCTTTCCTAAGTGTTGCAACAGTGTGAGGATCATAATTTGTCCCTCAATAGTGAGAAATGCTTCATGATGATGCAAGAAGGCATAGTGTTGGGCCATCGTATTTCTCAATCAGGCATTCAAGTTGATCCAACCAAAATTGAGGTAATACTCAATCTTCGTGCCCCTGTAAAACAAAAGGATGTAAGAAGTTTTTTAGGCCATGCAGGGTACTATAGGAGATTTATCAAAGACTTTAGTAAGATGGCAGGACCTATGTATACTCTTTTAACACAAAATACTGCATTTGAATGGACACCAGCATGTGAAGAGGCATTTTCTAAACTTAAGAAAGCCTTAACCTAGGCTCCTGTGCTTAAAGGACTTGATTGGTCTCTTCCTTTTCATATTCACACAAATGCATCGGATTTTACAATTGGAGCAGTTTTGGGGTAGAAGAAAGGAGTTTTGGAGAATGTAATTTACTATATCAACAAAAATTTGCAAGGACATGATTTAAATTATACTGTCACTGAAAAGGAAATGTTAGCTATTATCTATGCCCTCAATAAGTTCATGCACTATATCACTGGTTATAAAATCCTTGTGTATATTGATCATGCAACCATCAAATACCTTATGAATAAAAGTTCAATTTCAGGTAGGTTAGCAGAATGGTTATTGTTAATGTAGGAATTTGACATCACTATCATTTCCAAGCTAGGTAAAGCAAATGTAGTGGCAGACTTTCTGTCCAGAATTCAAGCACCGGATAATCCGCAGCCATTGATGACTCCTTTCCAGATGAGAATTTGTTTTCAATTAATGTGAACATTCCATGGTATGCTGACATAGATAACTACTTAGTAGCTAACAAGATCCCTCCTCATTTCTCTCCAAAAGAAAGAAGGTTGTTGGTAGAAAAGAGTTTCAACTTTTCATGGATAGCAGATTGCTTATTCTATATAGGGCCAGATCAAGTTATGAGGCGATATGTTAGAGAAGATGAAACTTATGATATCCTTCATGCTTGTCATGATGAGCCTTGTGGAGGTCACTTTGCTGCCAAGAGAACAACTCTCAAGATACTCACTACAGGGTATTATTGGCCAACTTTGCACAAGGATGCAGTCAAGTATACCAAAAAATGTGATAGATGTTAGCGAATGGGAAGACCAACCCGGTATAATGAAGTGCCTTTGTATCCATAGGTGGTTGTTACACCATTTGACAAATGGAGATTAGAATTTGTTGGGCCTATTTATCCATCATCAAATGGTAAGTCATACATTCTAGTATGTACTGATTATTGCACAAAATGGGTTGAAAACATGCCAGAGATAATAACGTAGCAAATTTTTTATATGAAGAGATCTTTGCTCGGTATGGAGTTCCCAAAGAGATTGTGATGGATCAAGGGGCATAATTCACTTCCACTTTGGTCACCATCCTGGTTAATGAATATAATATAAGGCATAGGAAGTCCACTCCCTACCATCCTCAAGCGAATGGACAAGAAAAAATCACTAATAGGGAACTTGAATTTATATTGACCAAAATAGTAGCTCTTAACTATAAGGATTGGTCCAACAGGTTATTTGAATAAGTATGGGCTTATCAAACCACTTGAAAAACCACAACAGGGTTTACACCCTTTGAAATGGTGTATGGGAAAAAAGCTACGATGCTTGTGGAATTTGAGCATAAAACCCTGAGAACAGCCATAGCCTTGGATATGATTCTCTCTGCAGCACAACAAGAAAGGCTCCTGTAGCTTAATGCCTTGGACAAAATTAGAAATCATCTCTGCAACACACATAAACAATTAAGAATCAACACATGAAGTGCCATGAGTGCTATATCAAAGACAAAAAATTTAAGCCAGGTGATTGGGCACTTCTCTATGATTCACGGTATAAGGAAAACTTGGGAAAACTGCAGACACACTGCTTAGGGCCATATGAGGTGATTGAAACATTCTCTAATGGTGTAGTACAACTATCCATAATTGATCCTCTCAAGTTCAAATTGTTGGTAAATGGTCATCGCCTGTGCCTCTATCACAAGCCTCTTTCCAAGGATGATTTTCTGCAACAGTTCTCTACACTAGAAAATCCTGACATTTCTGCAACAATAGGCGACGACTTTGCTATTACGTCTTCATCCTAAATCTTTGTTGCATGCTCATAATAAATACTTCTATATCCGGTGGAAGTACATTTTTGCACAATAAATATTTCATTTCTACCTCCACTCATTTCCTTCCTTCATTTCCACCTCGCTTTTCATGCACAGCGGATCAACTTCCTATATAATAAATTTCTTTAGCTGCAGTCATTATAGTATGTTGTCAGGTACGCTCATGTGTATTTATTTTTTGTTACATGCATATAATTAATCCATATTTCCTATCATCATGATATTTGCATAGTGTCCTTTTCAGTCCTCCTCTGCATGTGTGGACACTTGTTACACCTTAGGTTGGGGGGGGGCAGTACAATGGGAAGTACGATGTGAATTATTCTAGTAGATAATTCTTATATCATCACAGATTGAGTTTTAAATTTTTTAAATTTTTGGTTTGAGGTGATATTATGTACTCTGTCCTTTTGTTTGCCTAGAGTTATTTTAGAATTGCAGCTGGGTTCCGACCAAATAAGAGCATATTGAGTATATTTTAGTTGCATAATTGGGCAAATTTATGCCATTGCTATTTTGAGAGTACTATTTTTGCAATAAGTGGTCCACCTGTTCGTCATGAACCAACAGTTCATGAGATCCTTCTTCAAGACCAAGATTTTGAGCCAGTATTTCGCCATAGTGGGTGGCTAGATTATTTTTTGAAGATGACTAAGTTTAATGAGGAAGTTGCAAGGGAATTTACATGCACATTTTTAGATGGAGAAGCCCAGGTAAAAGGTTTGAGAGTTATGGTGATAGAGGAATGGATTGTGGAAGTAATTGGGTTGCCAATAGACGGAGAAAAATTTCCTGAATCTAAGGACGCACGAAGTGCTAGAGCAGAGTTTACATGACAGGGAGACCCACCTTTGGTAATAGACAAATAGGGAGCTAGATGAGAATCTCTTCCGCCTGAATGGAGAGCAGTAGCATTGTATGTCTTGAAGTATTTAACTTGTGAAGGAAGATTCTCGTGTCTACATTCCCATCATTTCAAGCTTCTAAGTCATCTACGCCACAGGAGAAGGATGAATGTTTCAAACATATTGTACAATCTTCTTTCCATAAGCGCAACAAAAACCCAGAAAGGTAGGCCTCACTCTATTTCTCATCATTGTCTAATTAAGTTGTTGTTTGAAAGATCATTAAGAGATGTCTCTCCGATGTCTTGGAAAGAATTTGTGGAAATTAGAAGATTTAGGGTAGATAATGTGGGTCCAGTAGAAGCACTCCCATCTCAAGAATGATAAAATATTGAAAGACCAGGTGGTTCCCCCATTGAACCCTCATCCTCTAGGATGTCACCAGAACAAACTGTTCTTGCAGCAGAGGAACCCTCACAAGAAGAAGCCCTGTCTAAAAAAGAAGAAGCCTCGACAAGGGTTCCTTCACAAAGCCTAATGAAAACTAGGGCTGCTGCACGGAGGGAAAAAGGCAAAAGAAATAAAATTGATGCAAAAAGGGAAGAAGAGAAAAGTAAAAGTGGGGATTTAGTCTTCCCTATTGCTAAGAAAAGGAAAGTCACAAAAATAGTTTCTCCTGTAGCTAGTCAAGAGAAATCTCGGAGAAGAAGTGGTAGGCTCTAAAAAAAGCCTAGAGACCAGGAACAATCAGAGGGGCCGAATGTCACCAATCCTGGTTGTTTCTCTAGAACATGAGCCACACAGTCCTCACCAGAGTGATGTTCCTTCTTCTCCACCTAAGGAACTAAGAAGGGAGGTAGAAGAAGAAGAAAAAGAAGAAGAAGATGAAGAAGAACTGCAGAACCTTCATGAGCAGCTACAGGAAGAAGTAGGTTTTGATGGGCTTGACAGTTTAGCATCCGCCACAGAGTAGGTTATTGAAGTAGGAAGTAGAGTTGAAAAGATGAAGCCTAAATAACCTACTCATAGACCACCCACTTCTCTTACAAATCATGCAGTAGCACTTGCCCTTTACCAAGAATGGTAATTGGAAAAAGCAAAGATGCAAAGGATTATTAACTAGCATAAGAAGATCATTGAACAAAAAGATGAGGAGATTTCTTAGCTTAAAACTAATGTGCAAACGGTAGCCACTATGGTACCGTAGCTAATGCAATGATGAGCACCTCCTAGGGTTTACTCTCTGTATTTAAAGGAACAACATATTTATTTCCAGATGATGAGAATTGTTAGGGATCTAAGTCCCTCTTTGCAGACACCCAAGGAATTCTATCATGTTTATCAAAGATCTCCTACAACCATTAAGAATCCACTCTGTGAATTTTATTTACACAATTACGCTATTCCTGATGATGTTGATTGGAACCCTCTCCTCTACATTAGAGATATCTAGCTGAGAGATCTCATGTCATGGGTGCAAAATGAAATTACAAGGGGAGAGCAGTTTCAGATACATAGAAAGGAAGAACTTGACCTTTCACTGCCATTAAGGGCTGAATAAAGAGAGCCAAGAAGACTTTATTTTGGCTGGCAAAAGATTGTATATCAGCCAGAATTTAGGAAAGACATTATGCCCTTAAGAGAAGAAGTATATAAGGAATATGAGCAAATGACTATAAGAGAAGGATAGGTAGCAATAGGATATTTGGTCCAGCATTGGAATATCCTGCTAGATGAGTTGAAGCAGTCTGAGCCACACTCTTTACAAAACTATCATGCAACACTGAAGAGAGCACCCAAATATATACACTTGGGAAGAACGAAAGGAAGACATTGGTTGTGTCTCGATTTTCAGCCTCCAATCCTCCTATGGCCACTAATGGGATGTAGGGATAGTGATCCACCATATAGTGAAGCAGCAGAACACACTAGGTGGACGCGATTGGAAAAGATGAAAGGATTCTACTGGAGATTATCTATAGGAGGTTATGGGCAAGTTACCCTTGGCAATTTTAGAATCAATGCCAGAACTCATAATTTTACTGTTGCTGGAGGATCAACAAGACGTTAGGTTAGGGGGAGATGATGAGCCTAAAAAATGGCTATGTTTTGATAGATTTTTGTCATACTATTCCTGCCTAGGTCTTGTGTTTAGATGATGTTTGGATCAGGATACTCTCCTAGTTAATGCCTTTTTAAGTGCTTTTGGAACTGATTTGTCTGATACTTAAGGTTGTCATATAATGGTTTCTAAATGGTTTATCTATGCAAAATATCTAAATCAATCTAAAGTATGGTTTAATTTATGTCATGTTAACATTAGTATATACACATTCTTTTTGTGCATGTTAACATCATGATGTAGGGTCGGATAAGAAAAAGGAAAGACTAAGCTGGCGGTTTGAAGGAACATCAAGCATACCGCCATGATGCAGACCTAGTCAAAGAAAAGAAACATTGAAGAAGATCGAAGCCACTTGACCATTTCTTCAGCAACATGGTTTATGAGACATTTATAGCCATTCTTAGTGGAGCTTAGATCTTGGAAGCAAGTCATGCTATATCTTCTTAGCTGCAGGACATATGTTGTTCTGTTTTCCTGTGCTGACTTCTTCTTTTAGTATAATAAACCTATTTGCCTATTCCGTTGGAATATGTGCTGATCGGTTAGGAATCTGTTATAAGCTTCCATATAAATAAAAGGTCTCTATCTCCTCTCGAGGAAAAAACGACCATAGAATTTTAAATTCCCATCTTTCAAACTCATGTATTTTTGCAGTAAATCTGGAATAAAGAAATCAATGTTATCTTGAGCTTACCAGTTGTTGTTTAAGAATTCTAGATATACTAACTCAAGGGGGCCCACTTGGTGAGTAGTCCCTTTGTGCTTTTTAGTTAGTTTCCATTTTTCAATAGTTGTTGTTTCAACATTTGACTATTCCTGCAGCCACTAGAAATAATTCCTATGTCTGTTCCTGTAGCCACAACGGGCATAGTAGTTCCTATCTGCTTGCCAGAACATTATCATTTAGTAGCAATTGCTTAAGTTACTTTTAGATGTGAGTTCTAATTAAGTATTAGTTCATTATGTTTTTGCATTTATTTTAGAGAATTTCCTTTCCTACAGTGGGATAGAATGGTTGCAATATGAACTTAGTGCACATGCCGTGCTGACCCGTTTCAAGTTTGCATCCCTGGTTGATATGTAAATGAGCCTTTGCTACATAAAAGATAGCTGTTCAATAAGGATGTCCAATCCCTGAATTGAGTTTTTGTCACCTAGTTACCATTACGGTTGTAAGGACCAATAGGTTCCCTTAAAAAACATCGTCCATAAAATGATTAGGACATATTTTTTGGATGATAACCAACTTTTGGAAGCCATTCGCCAATATGGCCTCTGGAATGGTCAAGCAAAAGTTGGAGGTTTATTCCCCAGGAAGTTCTTTCTCAGCCATGATGAATTTCGCCCAATCTTTGACAGTATAAAGTGACCACTCTCTCTGCAAAATGTAAGACCTTTCCGAATAGCTGTCTGCTTGATGTTGGTAGAGGTTTAAGTTGAGACTTAAAAAGCCAAATTTTCTCAAAGATACATGCCATCCTAGTGATCTTAGGCCACAAACATGGTTAAACGAAGCCCTCTGTTCTCTTTCCACCATTGCTAGTGGGTAGTGAAGCCTCAATGTAGGTTAATTGAGTCTCTCCACCTCAGAGGCTCACGTTTGACCAAGTTAACGAGATTCATCATTCACCGATTGAAGGTCTGATAACTTCCTTTGGTGCATTAAGTGTTGGAGAAGGCTCATTCTCGGGCTCACAACCTATGGATGAGTAATCTTGGTTTTCATACAGTTTTTGGGTTTACATTTTATGCCTATTCTTAGCTTTGTTTGGTAGCCCAATTTTGCTAAGTATGAAGAAGGGAGATGATATTTGTAAATATACTATGTTAGAATTGCAGAATATCTGGTGCTTTTACTATGGTCTCAGAATAGTCTAGTTAGGCTGATTAACTCATGATCAGTATTGAATTATAATGTTTGGACTGTGTTAGTCCTTGGAAATACTTATATTTTTGGTGTTACTTGGGTAAAACTTTGATCATCATCTAGGTTTCTTCGGATGTTCCAACTTCTATATGGCTAGATATGCAGTTTTCACCCTCAGTGCTAGCCTCCTTTTATACATTGTAATCTTGAGCAAGGAATGGAGGTTTTCTTAGCTAGTTCTTTCCTCCAGGAGCTCTTGAACTAGTCTATTATTATATAATATATATTTGTGGCTTGTCCACTTTTGCCAAAAAAATAAAATAATTGGACTATAGTGAGAAGATTGATTAAATTTGATTTAATTTAATTTTTTGGCTAAAGTGGATGAACCACAAATATATATTGTATAATAGTAGATTGGTTCAAGAGCTCCTGGAGGAAAGAATTAGCTAATAAAACCTCCATTCCTTGTTCAAGATTACAATGCATAGAAGGAGGCCATCACTGAGGATGAAACCTACATACCTAGCTATATGGAAATATACTACATCCCAAGAAACCTAGATGATGTTCAAAGTTTACCCCAAAAACACCAAAAACATCAGTATATCCAAGGACTAACACAGTCCAAACATTACAGTTTAATACTGGTCATGAGTTAATCAACCCAAATAGGCCATTCAAAGACCATAATAAAAAAGCACCAAATAATCAGTATTTCTTACATGATGTGCATTTACAAATATCGGCTTCCCTCCTTCATAATTAACAAAATTGGGATATCGAACAAAGCTATGAATAGAATGAGGGGCATAAAATGTTAACCCAAAATTCTGTTTGAAAAATCAATCTTACTCCTCCATAGGCTGTGAGCCTTCTCCAACACTTAATGCAACAAAAGAATTTACCAGACCTTCAATTGGTTATTTTTGAAGCTCATTGACGTGGTTGAGCATAAGCATCTCAGGTGAAGAGTCTCGATTAACCTGCATCGCAACCTTATTACCTACATGCAATGGCGGATAGAGAACATAGGATCCTGTTTGTCCAATTTCATGGCCTAAAATCGCTAATATGACAAGTATCTTCAAGAAGATTCAACTCTTCAAATATGAACTTAAACCTCTACCAACATTGTGGACAACTATCTGCAAAGGTCTTACATTTTGTAGAGAAAGAGACCGCTTGATACTGTCAAAAATTAAGAGAAATTCATCATGGTTTAGCAAGAACTGCATGGGAAATAAACCTCCAACTTTCGCTTGACCATTGCAAAGATCATAATGGCGAATGGCTTCTATAAGTTGATTATCATCCAAAATATCTGCCCTTACAGTTTTATGGATGATGGTTTTTAAGGGAATCCATGACTGCAATACATCAACTAGGTTGGATAGGAAAATAGAAACCAGTTGGGAGGGAAAAATAAACCTTTTTCCCGCGGGTAAAGGATTTCCTCACCAATAATCCTTTGAATGCTACGTTTGCAATGCTAACATTAAATGTTGAAAGTGATTACCAAATGCTCCTCTGTGATATGATACTCGAATGACATCTCCCAAGTAGCAACCTTCAAAGGCACTCTATAATTTTGCGGTGAGAATTCTATTATGCATCAAAACACAACAAGCTACAGCGGAGAAATGCAACTGAAGTAGTGACACTCGGCAATAAAACAATGAATATCTTGATAATAACATTCCCCATTAGAATCGATACCAATTATCCATATGATGTCAAATGATTAACCAGTCTGAATTACATGCGTGAAGCTGAGTCATATAATTATAATACAAACTAGCCAGTGGTGCCGCATGTGTGAGATCACATGAGGAAATAACATCGATCTCACGATACTCATAAGATAAGCCGCCATCGTACTGCCAACAAGGAGGAGGAATGAAAGAGAGACACTCATAAATTAGGCCGCCATCGTACTGCCAGCAAGGAGGAGGAATGAAAGATCAAGCAACTTGAAGTAATAAAAGCGAATATGGAATATGTCTGTTAGCTCGTAAGGTGCAATGAAAACCTTCAAATCAATAGGTTGCATATTGAAAGTAATCATTATCTAATCTCTTGAGATACACAAAAATATACTCCATCATGAAGAGACCTAGGATAATAAGAATGAAGAGTCTTCCATCCATTTAAATATTTGTTTTTTCAAAATTGACAATTTTTGCTAGTTGAGGAAAATTTTCTATATTAAAATTTGAAAGTGAAGAATCCACTTCCAACTTGTCACATCCTAGATTAGCTAAAACATCTGCTACTATATTACCTTCCCTAAATACATGAGAGATGTAACATTCATTAAACGAGTCTAGCAACAACCATGCTTGATTTAAAATGTAAGAGATTTTCTAGTTAAATGAACATCTAGAAATGCAAGCTTTAAATATAATAGAAGAATCTCCTTCTACATGGATCTTAGAGAACCTTAATTTTTTTGCCAATGTCAATCCAGATAATGGGGCAAGAGCTTCTGCCAAATTATTTGTTCTAGGAGGAATAGGAGAAGATTTAACTGCCAAGAAAAGACCTAAATGATCTTTAATACAAATTCCAATCCCCAAGTAACTAGGGTTTCCTCTAGAAGAACCATAAAAATTTAATTTGACAAATCCAAGTGGAGGAGGTTTCCATTTAACTAGTTCTCTATTAATTGAATGATTTCCCTGACCAAATGTAGTACAAAAAGAAGGGAAAGTTAAACCTTTCCAAACCTTGATAATGAGACCATTGCAAGATGAAAAATTAAAGTTGCTATTTGTGTTCTTGATGTAAGCATTAACCTGTTCTGAAGTATATTTTTCAATTCCCTCTAGAACCAATTGAATTGGAGAATATACTTGTCTAATAATTCTTTTATTCCTTTCCCACCAGATTGACCATATGACTTTTGCCGGGATACATTTCCAAATGCTTGCAAATAGAGAATTAGTGAATAGAGAAGGACAGGATTGGAATAGCTCCCATAAAGTATAGGGCAACGATATAGATAGATTTAACTTTTCTAAAACATGAATCCATCATTTTCGAGCAAAGGGACACCTTAGGAGTAGGTGATCCACAGTTTCAGTTTCAACTTTGCATAATACACAACTGATAGAGTTAGCAATGTGTAATCTTTCCAATTTATCACTTGTTAAGATCCTCTTTCTCAAAAATAACCAGGCAAAGCAGCCTGCTTTAGGAAGCACCGCACTATTCCAACAAAATGAAAAGGCTCTACTATCAACTTGCTGGTTTTCCATATGTCAGGCAGCCACATAACCATCTTTAACTGAATATTTACCATCATGCGCTAGAACTCAGATCAACTTATCTTCTTGATTTGAAATATACACTCTTCCTTTTGTCAATAGTTTCTGAAAAAAAATCCTTTGATCATCTCTAATAGGTAGATCCAAAGGATCTTTCCAAATGGCTTTCCCTAAAACAATTTCCACTCTAGTAACATAATCTATCAAGAATGAGCCCCAACAATTTTTTATAGTTGGAATAGTATCCAGTAGAAGCTTTGAGAGATCTAAGGAGCTAGACCATTCCACGAGTCCTCCCAAAATTTAATGCTCTCACTATTGTGAACCTCCCAAGATACATATCTTGTAATAACCTACCTACAAGACATCATGAAGTTCCAAACAGGTGATCCATTTGGAGGATCAAGAATAGTTATGACACGGGAAGGATTTAGAGAATCCAAATACTTTTCCTGCATGATTCTGCACCACTTAGTGTCTGGTTTGGAAACCATTTTCCACACAAGTTTACCCCCAAAGGCAATGTTCCTTTTAGATAAGTCATGTAGACCCAGTCCCCCTCCACCCTTGTCATGAGCCATTTCCTGAATTGAGATAAGCGGGATCTTTTTTTCTTCTGACATATTGTCCCTCCATAGGAAACCTATAATAAGTTTCTCAATTTGTTGAATGACTCTGGTAGGGACTTTGAGGACTGACATGTAATAACTAGGAATGGCAGACAAGATTGTTTTTGTTAAGAGTAATCTACCTGACAGAGATAACCAATGAGCCTTTCATGTGGAGATGACATTCTTAATTTTGTCAATAATAGCTTTCCAATAAGTTGATTTATCTGCACCCACGAAAAAGGAATGTGTGGAAGTAAGGCATTCTTATGAGAAACCCAAAGTATCAATGATTTTCCTTGTGACAACATCATTTATATTAAAAACATAGATCTTTGATTTCTGAGCATTAACTCTTTTTCTCGAGATTGCCATGTAGAGATCCAAAGTTTTCCTGATCTGTTTTGCCTCCTAAACATTTGACTTACCAAATAACAGTGTGTCATTTGCAAATAAAGAGTGTGACTGAAACAGATGTTCCTTCAATATGAGTTCCCCTCCAAAGCCCTTGATCATGTTTAGACTTAATGATTCTGCTAAAAGCTTCCGCCATGATTATAAATAAAGACGAGGATAAGGGGTCTCTTAAGAAGAAGGGAATTAACACAATTAAATTGGTTAATTATGATGACAGACTTAAATTAATTAAACATTAATTTTAGGTGTCTACAAAAAATTCTTTGAACATCACCATCAGGCACATGATAAGCAATTTGTGAATGCAAATGTTTATATCTACCAATGAAATTATTGACTTTTTCTTGAACTCCTTGCTTACAATGAATCAAAGAAGTCAAAGTAATTTGTGGAGCAATGTTATTTTTAAATTGTTGAATAAATGCATTAACTAATTAATTGTGAAAAAAGAAGTGATAGAATAAGGAGGCAAAGATCAATACCATTGCAAAGCTTTATCTCTAAAAGTATAAGCAAATATTTTTCCAGGAGTCTATGATCATGAGAGAAATTACTACATAAGGTTTGTAGCGTTTTCACATGATAAAAGGAGTCACCTTTTCCATTATATAACTCCAATTGTGGAATTTCCACATTCTTAGGAGAAACCACATGAACCACATCATCAGATAGTGGACTAGCTACATCATATGTGAGAACATTGAACTTACATTGAGTTAAAGAAGCTAATTGTTGTTGTAAGGATGATACACTTTGAACTAGGTTATTGGTAGTGGCTTTAGTGGATGAGTTGGAATTGAACATGTTGGATTGCAGTGAAGGTGTAATTTTATGATAGGTAGGTGGAGGTTGGGATAAGGAGGTGAAACGTTATGGTATGTTGGTAAAGAAGATGGTTGGGAAACAAATGGAAGGCTAACATAAGGAGGTATGTAAGAATACTAATTAATATGATTGCCCCCATGAATAACACATGTAGGATTAACATTTTATGTAGAGGTAGTCATTATAGACAATTTATATGTAGACACATAAGGTAGGGATGTAGGCATTGGAATAGAATGGTCAACTTGATTTATAGGATTAGAGTAACTAAGAGTTTCAACACAACCTTTTATAGGCATAATATTGGTATCTACAATACATTAGCAATGCCACGTAACAGTTCCACACCTATCACATCACCTTGAACCATTATCTGCAACCCTTCAATCAAGGGGATTCCCTCACTATTTGGGTGTTCTTGACCCATCCATTGTTGAAGCTTATCCAAGTCATTGTCAAGATTCCCAAATTGAGTACTAGTAACCCTAGTTAGTGAGTTATCCTCATCATGAGAAGTATGAGGGGAATTGTTCTTCATAATGTTAGGTATGTCTTGTATGGGATTAGAAGAAGTACCAACACTCACATGAAATAGGCTAGTCAAATTGGGCTCCATATCCTTGGTATTTAAACTTCAAGAATTCATAAGTATATAACTTCTTCTCACTAGTATATTTGATGTAGGTGAAAGGGTAACAAATCTCATGCACAAAGAAGGAGATTTTGAATGCAAAGATTTGAAATCACAACATTTTTGATAATGCAAGCTATATGTATGACTAAATAATGCAATTTGTTTGTAAAAATTTTGACGTCCTAAATTGTACTTGCTTACAATTTTATCCTCACTTAGGCATTTCATCGTCTAAGGCCTGACTGAAGCACTGATTTTTCTCACACCCCTCATTCATGTCACCTTTTCACTTTTTTACAAGTTTGACCCTCTTGAATGAGATCTTGACTTTAAAGACCAGGGTGCAGGACCATGACGCCCATGCCTTGAGTCTAATTAAGATCAGGGCGTATACACCCTAGGCTCCTCAATTGGGCCCCTTTCAATAGTCACATTTTGAGAGCAGGAAATTAGATCCTATGTTAGCTTAGGTCAGAAATTTAATTACATTTTTGACAAGCAAGTATAAAAAGATGTCTACCCCTCTCATTTGAAACCTAATCAATCATAGTTTGAATTCATAATCAGCTCAAGAGAGTGAAATTGAGATCCTACATTCAAGTGAGCAAGCAATTAGTCTTCTATCAAGCATTGGAGCAAAAGTGAAGTCAAGATTCAAGCATTGGAGATGAAATTTATGCTCTATGTTTTATGAAGACAGTTTACATGAAACCCTATTTCCTTAGTGGAGACAAACAAAAATTCATTAAAGATATATCATTAGGTTTTCATTCATTTTTAGCCTTTCCCTTAAAAGGAAAGTATTTTACTGCAATACGTCATTTACATTTTTAGTTCAATTTCATGGTAAATTCCAAAACTAGGATTTGACCTAAGAAAAATCCATATTTCTAACAATTTCCCCCTTTTCACTATGTGCAGGAACTTGTGTATAGAGCTACGTTCGAGAGGATTCACAGAGATGAATAGGTTCAAGTTTTGGCTATGAGAAATTTAAAGGACCATGGTGAATTGATACTACCTAGTCCTAAAAAATTAGGTTGAACTTCTGGGAACAAATCCAAATTATCTTCTTTTGCTTAGATCTAGGTTGGTGGCTCCGTATGACATCTGTAGCTCACTGTTTCTATCAATTTGCTTCAACAATTCACTATCTTGCCCTAATCTTCAACAATTCAATTCAATTTAATTAAAGGAGGATAGAGCCCCATCTAGGAGGCCTGGAATCTAATCAAAATCTAGATCTATCAAGGATAGATCTATTAGATTCCTCTCCTCCTTAATGTGATGGTTAATTAGGTAACTTAGTGGTTTTATTATATTAATTTAACCCTAACCCTAATTTTTCTACTATCAAATTTTGGTGAACCCGTCTTTTGGCACCTTAATTTCCAATTTGTGTTCTTAGATATGATTGTTTATGCATTTTCAAATTCAAATTTACACTTACAAGTTTTATTTTCAATTGAATTACATAAATTTAGAGGTTAATTTCATGCAAACCCTAATTTATAATTCTAAATTTGAACTTGTCTAGGTTGCATAATTTGGATTCATTATCTCAACTTTGATTCTTTGTTCATTTTAAAATTTAAATTTGCACTCATAGTTCTCATTTTTAATTGAATTACATAAATTTAGAGGTTAAATTTACAAAACCCTAATTTATAATTCTAAAATTTATTTGTGGGTTGCATAAATTTTCAAATCTATTTTCAGATTTGATCTTTTTGACATTTTATGATATGATTTATATACATTTATCTTTTAAATTCAAAAATAAAATTGTTAATCAATCACTTTTACAAAAAAAATTATTGTTTAATCACAATCTTCAATTTGTGCATTCAAATTTCCCTCCTTTGTGCGTGAGTTTTGTTACCATTAGTCCTACCTACAATATTCTTGTGTGAAGAAGTTGTAGAATTAAGGCTTCCCAAGGTTTAATTACTAAGGATATGGAGTCTAATTTGAATAACTTATTTCATTGGTGCTTCCTCCAACCCAACAAATGATGTCATTTATTCCCATTCTTTTCACAATTCTCATGATGAGGATGAATCACTAAATAGGGCTACCATTGACCAATTGGAGAAGATTGATAATGAATTTGAAAATCTTCAACAATTGATGAGTCAATAGTACCTGAAAAAAGAGGCAATCCCATCAATAATGGTGCAAAGTGATAAAATTGGTGTTGATTTGTTATGTGGTCTTGCTCATATTATTATATCATCATAAATTGTACACCCTTAATCAGGGTTGTCCATTTCCACACCCGCCTTAGTGTGTCCCATTGCATCTTGCATTTATATGACTCCTTTAGGCATTTAATTATTAATTTAATTAAATCTAATGTCTTCTCTCATCAATTCACATATTATGAAATTGGGCCCTTAACCGTAAGTGAGCCCCTTATTATTTTATTTCAAATTAATCTTAATAAAGCCCGAATTCTCATCTTCAATGCACATTTTCACATATCTAATCACCTTGGATTGACCTACCGTGTTGGATTTGACTTTGTAATCATGATATCTAGCATCCCTAAAAGTTTTGGAAAAAAGTTAGTCGGACTAGAATGCTACCATTCTGGTCTGGACTTTTTCTCCCCAAATTTTAGGAGCTTAATTTGGTGATATTATAATGTTCAAATCCCTCTTTCTGTCAATTTTTATTAATTTGAAGAGCCTATAATCAAAACTAAAGTTAGGGTTTCATATATATAACCTTTTCTTTCCCTCATTTGAGGATCCAAAATCTAGCAATTGAACGATGTCTTTGTGAAGTGAAAGTACAGGTTTTATGTGTAATCTACAATCAACAAATTTATCATCAATCAAGTCTTCATCAACATTTTTATCATTCATGAAAATCTTTATGAGATATTGAAGAATAGTAAGGAGATCACCGACTATTGGTTGGCTTTGTATATCTCCTTAGGGTTTGATATAGTTTCATGTTATTTTTATATCCCTATTTGAGTTTTATATATACACATCATTGATTATCAGATTTACATTATTTCTTTATATATATGTTGCATTTGCAATTTGAAGCATTACTTTACATTTATTTTAGGGTTTTTACTCCAAACATAGGGTAGCACTCTAGTTTGTATTTTAGCTCATAAGAATTTGACAAACACATGAGATGCTAGGGCATACACACATTTTAAATACAAAATTAGCTATTTATGGAGGTACAAATCACCAAAACAAGGGGTTAGACTAAGGAAATAATCTATATAGCCACAAACAAACCATTTTTAGGTTGCAAGCATAGGTACATGTTTTCATCAGAGCCGACAATTTTTGGGATGTCTCAGTCTTGATTGTCACAAACGCATTTGCAGAATAAAGGCCTAGATCTTAGGGACCAGAGTGCCCAGTGCCCTGGTCCTCCCCAATTACTTTTAGATTTGGCAGGCATGGTCCAAGTCAGCTCAGTTTGCAAATTTACAGTTTCTAGATCAGTTCACTCACTGAGACCAACGTGCCCAACACTCTTGTCCTATCAATTCAAGCTCAGTTTTTTATATTAGGTGCACATTAGAATTACATACTTATATTTGTATTTGTTGTTTTGGTTTGGCTCAGTTATTAGTCTGTTATTGCTACTGTTTTAGTTGCTTTCATTCATCCTATTAGCATATCTTTACATTCTCCTACATTTAGCATATTCTCTTTCATATCAACAAAGGAATAGAAACCCTAAAAGTGTCCCTTGACTCTCTTTCACAAGATTTAGTCATAGAGGATCACTCCTTTAGGTTCTTTTGTATTTTAATGTTTGGATGAAAGTAGATTTAGGTCCTAAACTACCTGATCCCATTTTTCACCATTACAATTATTGACACTAATATCATGCCTATCACCAAAGTCCTTGGTTATTCTCAACCCACTAGTCAAGCGAATATTTTCATTCCTATGCCTACATCATTGTCTAGTGTGCCTACATTTACGTTTTCTATCATGAATACTTCCACATAAAATATTCATCCTACATACGTTAGTCATGGGGGCAATCTTGTTAATCAAAACTTGTATATACCTCGTTTAGTGAGTCTTCCATTTGTATCCCAATCATCTGCCATACCTACACATCATAGTGATCCACATTCTTTCTCTCAACCTCCACCAACATACAATAATGGCACTCCTCCATCACAATCCAATATTTCCAATTTCAATCCATCCACCAAAGCAACCATATACAACCTTGCCCAAACTGTTACATCCCTATAATAACAATTGACTTCCTTTACACAATCCAAGTTTAATGTTACAACATTTGATGTAGAAAGCCCATTATCCAATTACATTATATGTGTTGTCCCTCCTAAACATATGGAAGTCCCTCAATTGGAGCTTTACAATGGAAAAAGTGATCCCTTGACTCATGTGAAAACATTTCAAACTTTGTGTAGTGACTTTGCTCATGATCAAAGAAATGACTAAATTGTTTACTCGAACATTTAGGGATAAAGTTGTTCAATGGTATTGTTCTTTTCCTCCTTATTCTATTACATCATTTCAAAAATTAGCTAATTCTTTCATTCAATAGTTTCACAATAATATTTGTCCTAAAAGTATGTTGACTGATTTGATTCATTGTAAGCAAGGAGTTAAAGTGAAAGTGATTGATTTTATTGGTGGATATAAACATTTTTATTCTCAAATTGTTTATCCTATGCCTAATCATGATGCTCAAAGGATTTTTATTCCTAATTAACAAAAAGACATTAGGGATAACCTTCTCTTTTATGAGTTTATTGCCTTTATGCAGTTGTGTGCAATACTTTAATTTATCGGCTTCAAGTGACTCAATTTGAATCATCTCCTTTAATGGATTCAATTGATAAGAATGAGATTTCTTGACAATATTTTGCAAACTTTAAACCAAACAAGGGATACATCAAGATAAAAAACATCATCAATACTCAAGTGGAAGCCATGACATCAGGTGTGGCCCATTTATCCAAATACTTTATAAAATAGTTTACTCCTCTTTCTGAGTCTTTGCATAATATAATGTTGAGATTGATAATAATGTGTTGAAACTTCCTCCCATCAAGCCACTTGATACCTCCAAACCTTTTCCATCTTATCATGATCCCAAATCCATTTTCCAATATCACTGTCAACCCGATCATGACATCGAGAAGTTTTATACCTTAAGGAGTAAGATTCAAGATTTCATTGATAACAATACCATATTTGTAGTTGGTTTGAATGACAAAGGAAACAAATCTATAGCTCCTCCTAATCAAAATATCCAAATCTTCACCAATCCTTTGCCTTCCCACTCTACTAATATCGTTGAGTCTGAGCCTTTTGCATTTTCTCCCAATGACCTTGGTATTGAGTCTAACAATGTTGTGAATCTTTTTGACAAACATACACCTCCTAAGGACCTATGCATTGCCTTTGATCCTAGTGATACTATTGATGAACTTGGGCCAATTATACATACAACTAAATTTAATCAAGGAAAGTTTTATAGATTGCTAATATGAAGGAAGCATACCATCTAGATTTTAACTTGCAAGGTAAAAAGAGAATGAGAAAAAAACCAAGCATCCAAAACTCTGGATGAAGTTAATAATAACTTGTCTCAAAGTCTAGTTGATGACATAGTGATGAGAGGAAATCTCCAGAAGTGAATTTAAATTCCACAATCAAGATTGAGAGAAGAGATTTGAGAAAGTGATGAGGAAGAAGCATCGTCATTGGAGAGCATGGGCACAAAGCCAAAAACCATGTTTTATAGACTCTTTTTGGAGAAGAAAGGACAAACTAAAGGTGCGGGAAGATGAAAGACATGTGCTCAATTATTGGGATATCAAGAGTAAGCATTAGGTTTTGATCTCCAGAACTGACTAATCATCAACTTTTTATCGTGAAATTTGACAACTTAACAGATTCCATGTTATGCAGCTTAGCTTGCACTTCCATTTAGAATTTAGTTGAGGTGCTAGGGAATAGTCAAAACCAATGGTCTATAGATGATTTTAAGTGGAAAAGATCAAATGCAAGTCATATGTTGGTTCATTTAAAATCCTTTAGGAAGTTGCTATGGTAGGGGATTAACAACAAATGAAAATACTCAAGAGCCATCTATTGTTGGATTTTTAGAAGAGGATCCTTGTCAAAGGGGACAACTTGAATTGGGATTTGAGATACTCCTAGGAAATCAAATTAAAATTAGTTTGATCCAACAAGTTATGAAAAAGTTGAATTCCTTTTTAAACAAGTGCTTTTTCCTATTTTTTTTAAAGATACAGAGAGGTTTTCCATGTTGTTAAACTAAGTAGTTCCACTAGAAGGAAGATGTAGAAAAACTTAGGCCATGATTTAAGTGTGATCAAACTAGGAAAACCTAGTAGAAGTTATATTCCTAGTTGCCCAAGTAGAATTAAAGGGGTTGGATCCATGGATTTTAAAAAAGGGAGCAAGCCGTAGTTTATCTTCCCAACTGTTTGTAGTTGAAGATTGTCTAACAATAGAAAGTTGGATGTCATTCCAAACTAAGCACTTCCAAGGGACCTCTCCATATAAATTCCTAAAAAATTACATCGTAGTAAGACATATGCCTTACATATATTGGTCAATAATTCCCAAGTGCCCTATATCTTTTAGCTGGATGCAGTGGGTTCACTAGGTTGTGAGAAGGCCTATTTTATTGCTCTATTTTTCCCTAATGAAACTCTTAATTAGCTTGGCCAATTGGTTGTAGAAAATCTTGGAGGGGAGTCAACGAGAAGATACGTAAACATGGATAACAAGGAGGAATTCTTTTTCCACTTGTATTCATCCACCCATGGATAAAAACTATTTGGTTCAATTCATGAACTTATCCACATGTCCATGATGAGACTCTAATGCAAAAGGGAATCCTAGGGTATCTTGTGATAGAGCCATGCTTGATTTCATACTAGTCATTAGGGATCCAAATAGGTCAAGGGATAGGATGGGTCATAATAAAATTGATCTTATGTATGACTAGCTGTGAATTAGAAATAGCACAAAAGACCTCTAGTATGTATAATGTGTGGGTCACCTCCTCAACATAAATTTGGATAAAAAAACATGCTAGCATTGGCAAAGTGAGAGTTTAGGACTGTAACATTACTTGAAAGAGACATTCCATGAACACGTTTATTAGTATAGAACATGTTGAAAAAGATAATGAAGAGCATGAATGACAAGGACAAACAAAAAAGGAGAAAGACAGTACCCTTGGAAAATGAATTTTCGCAAAGGGAATTGGGGGGAGAGAATTCCATTAATAGCCACTTTGGCATTAACAACATTAACAAATTAGATGTTAAATTGCTTACAAAATTTGGGGCCAAAACTAAGCCATTTCAACATTTTTAGTATGAATGGAGATCAAATACGATCATAGGATTTATCAAAATTAAATTTAATAATAAGAGCATCTTGAGAAATTTGTTGTTCCAATTCAACAATTTCCCAAGAAAGAAACATACAATCAAGAGTGAATCTACCTCCTCGGAAGCTAATTTATTCAATTTGGATAATTTATTGAATAATTTGTTTAATTCTTTGATTATGTGCTTTAGCAATGATTTTGTACGAGGTGTTGAGGAGATTAAGAGGTCACAATCCATTAATAGTGTCTTCATCCTTGCCTATTGGAGCAAGTTTGATCAAGCCTTGATTAATAATAGAACCCACTAAACCAATTTCAATTCCTTCAATATACACATTATAAAAGTCTATACATGAGCTTGATAAAAATCTATAGGTAAATCATTAGTACCAATAATTTTTTTTGTCACCATGCACATAAGGAATTCACCAATTTTTGTTATAGAAATAAGATGATCAAGAAAGTTTCTATATTTAGGATCTTTTTTTGAGGTATGTAGCTAACCACACAATCCTCAAGGATGAGAAAAAAAAATTGTTGGCAAAGCTATATATTAGAATATCTTTGAAGTTCTCATAGAAGGTTTCTAAGAAGGCATCACGGTTGGTTTTAATGGAACCATCAACAGATTTAATGGCCCATAGATATATTCTTTAGCATGCTTGTGTTGCAGATATTAAAACAAAAAAATTGATCCATTGTCTCCCTCTTCGATCCATAGGATTGAGCACACACTTAAGCACCTTTGCCTTTAAGAAGCCATTTTTTGAAGAGAATTCTCAATATTGATAATTGATTATTACACATGAATATTATGTGGGCATGAAGCTAGGAGAGATAAGCCATATTCAAGCTATCCTTTGAGAGATTTTTCAGTTCTATGGTGCCTAGCAACAACCCATTTCCCATAGTCAAGGAGGAAGTAGATCTAGGAATGCTTCTCTCCCACTTGTTGATCCACTTATCTTGTTGAGATTCTGGTTTAGAGCCCAAGTAGCAACTAAACCATTAGTACAATCTTGGTTTTTGAGATGATAAGCATTTAATTTAAAAGGAAAACATTTAAAAAAGGAGGTTTGGTTGGAGAGATTAAGCATGTTAAAATTTGGGAGGTGGTCTGAAAGAATGGCCAAGAGATCTAGACAAACAAGAGAATCATCATCAATTAAAATTGTGCAACTAGTAGAGATATAAACATGGTTCAATTGACTCATTTTTTTCAATAAGCCTTTAAAACAATTTCTCCTAGTATACCAATGGGGCATATGCATGCTAGCTTTACCCAAAAGGGGACAATGAATTCCAAGGGTGTTACATGCAAGGTCTAGGCTTCAAATGTAGGTAGGGATAAGTGAGAAGAGTTGTTCCAATTGTGATTAGATGGGTTTTCAACCATGTTAAAGTCACTCCTAGTAGCCATAATATTTTTAGCTAATCAAGGGGAAAGACCCAAAGCAATACCTCCACCACCATCATCATGAATGGTATGGAGAAAAAGTGCCCCCTTGTCAAATGGTAACAAGAGTAGCACCATGCAAATGACACTAGCTTTCACTGCTTGAAGCATTAGAGCATTAGGTTGATTATGCCGAATAGATTGCTTGACTTGATATATGTGTGTGAGGATTGTCAGGATTATCAAACCCAACACATTCCAAGATTGAATATGGCACTTCATTGGGATGAGTTAGGAAAAGAGTTTCTTCATTCCCAAGCAACACTTTTTGAATTGTTTTTCCATTGAACAAGTTTCTAAGGCCTTAGAGTGGTCTTGATCAAGGTGATCTTAAGATGAAAAGAGGGTCTCACACTTAATGGGCCTACTACATTGGAAGGGCAAGCATGACACTTGGGATGAGTTTTTTCTAGTAGGAGTCTCCTTCATCATTTTCGATGCTTTTTCCCTAGATTTAACTACAACTTCTTTGAAAGATTTGGACTCAAGAGGGGAGAGTGGCTGCCTTAGGGAGGAAGCAATGGATGGTGGAAGGGGTGAATTGGAGAAGGATGAATTATTGAAAAGTAGAGGATGTTTGGATACATAGGCATTCATAGTTTCTTCCACAATAGCAAGGGCATTGGGGTGGCAACCTGTTTGAGGTGATTGAGTTCTTCTAGGTATTTTGAAAGGATACATACAAGGTGACCTTCCCTTCAATAATAGAAGCATGCATTAAGTTTGTCAAGGTATATGATTGGTTGGTCAAATCCAAAATTGGGTCCAACCAACTTATTGGAATCTAGAAGAGATTGTGTCAAATCCATTTCAGAGTAGACTCTAAGATGTGCATGCAAATTGGCCCATTTATCAAAATGTTGCTTACACTAGAACACCTTATTCAATTAGTGTTGTGCTCTGTCAGAAGTGTGATACTTGCAGTTGCAACACAAAACACTCAATAGATCATTACAAGCATGGTTAGCAAATCATAAGCAAAAGAAAGATAAAACCATGACAAAGCGACCTATCGCCTCCTAAGAGATGCGAGTATGAATTTGCCCTCAGATCTGGATAAGCAATCCCAGTGACTTGACTACACCTAGATGGAGGATTTGAAATGATAATGATATGCAAAGATGAGATTGATTATGCTAGATTGATCCAAGAGACTAATTAAGATAATGATAAGCATGATTAAGCTATGATGATGATGCAATTATGCTAGAAAATGATCAAATTAAACTATATCTAAGATGCGGTTGCCTATAATAAAAATACTCAAATGATATGCTAGAATGGATATGGCTATAGTAACAATGCATAAGATGAAAATGAGATGGGATCCTTAATGCTCCAAAATGGGGGATATTTATAGGATTTCCAAGGGCAGGGGTGAGGTGGCAGGAATCAATGGTCAAGATCGAGTCTGAAGATATCAAGGGTGAAATTGGAGGAGGTTGGTGAAGAAGGTTGGAGGAAGAGACACTTCTCATCTCTGTGGTGACAAGTGTCAAGGAGCTTTGCTCATAAAAGGGCAAGTGTCCAAGAGAGGAGTCATGTGGCCAAAGTGCCATGTGTCTCAAGAAGAAAATATCCACACCACAGGAGGTTAGGATAAGGAGGTTAGGATGTGCAAGATAGGATAGGGTTAGGCCAACCCAAGGTTAGGTGGAATGGGTTAGGTTAGAGGGATGTTTAGGTTAGGTTGTTAGAAGTTAGGAGGCATGTGGGTAATTTGAATTTAAAAATTCAAATAATAGGAAAAGAATAATTAATTCTCAACAACTCATAAATTCATTTGTTTTAATTAATTAGGGGATTAGAAATATTAATTGAAGATGGGGGGAGGATTAATTAATTTGACTTAATTAATCAAAGGGGACTATTGAAATGAACCTACTAAATAAATCCTTAGATTTTATTAATAAGTAGATGAAAAGGGGAATTTAATCAAATTGCTTAATGAATTCAATTAAATTAGGAAGGGGGATTAATTAAATAATTGATTATTTAATTAATTATCTTCAAACCATTTTTAGGTGTATATAATTAGAATACAATGTCTTAAGAGAGAAAAAAACAAAACAAATTCAAACTACATAAAATATTTTGATTTGATTTAATTATGTCTTTGGAATGAAAATTGAAATTCCATGCTAGAAGATAACATGTTTGACCACATATAATCCAAGAATCATAAAACAACAGAGGCATGATCTAGTTCGGCACGAGACATATCCCCCTGCCAAGAACCCTAAATGATTCCATGTTCCATCCCTTTAACTCCTAGTCTCCCAGTTATGACGAGTCCATTTAAAGAATTCTTGCTCAGATGGGACGCGTTTGAGAAAGAAAAGGATGATTGTTTTTGCTCGACAATCTTAAATGACGTCAATAATTTCATCCCTTAACTCATATGAAATCGTCTTACCTTCAAAGCAGATATCACGTGGCTTAGTGATTTTGTGACGTTGGAGACCATATATATCTTTTGTATGCAATCCACCAGTCTTGGGCGACCATAGACGTCATATTCACCTGGTCATCACTCATGGGGCCCATCGCGCTTTTGGAGATTTTCCAGCGCAGAGAAATATCTGTACTCGAGACAATTTTCCACACGGGTAATCAGCCGTCTACCGACAGCGACCATGCCAAACAAATAAATCTATACCCAGTTAGACCGTGCGCGCAATTATAATTACAACGTACTGTTTTGATTTACTGTCGTTGCCTTGGCACGTTCAATCTTTCACGGGCAGGACAAAATTATTTTATTTACCTCGCTCATTATTTCATGCGATGACGATTGAAATGGGCGGGACAACAGCTTTCTGATGTACCCACCTGTTCATATCTATTCACATTTTTTTGGCAGATGGTCAGTTCTCTCTAAACTGTCCACTGCACTCCTAGCTGCTGGGGGAGGTCCTCTAAATGCAAAATCTTCAAAAGAATTTCCAAATACTTCAATGTGCTCCTCAGAATCCAAAAAATGCCACCCTAACTGTACTCTATTCAATTCAAAGTCTTCAATTATTGCCAGCAATTTCAATTATTGTATCCCACATTATTCGAGTCCCCCAAAGCAATACTCTAACATGAAGAGTATAAGGCTGTCTGGGAGAATTCTGATGACTTATATTTGTATCATCATTTATAAGTTTCCTTTTGCAGCTACGAGATCTATCTATGGGACTAGTATTCTACAAAATACCATTGATCTACTTTAGCTCATTTTCTATATTATTCAAGCTTCTTTTATGTATTTTTAATGTCGTACTCACTATTTACTTAAGGTTTGACAACCTCTAATTTAATTTTTTCTATTGATCACACAAATTTTGTATTGGGTAGAGTTTTAGTGATAAAAATATTTGGTCAATATTAAAAGGAATAGCACTTCTTGGGGTTTTTATCCTAAAAGCTCTCTTAGTGGTTCTAATCTGATTGATTTATATTAAAAACTATTTAATTAGCAATTTATAAACATCAACACACTTGAACAAATTTTTGATATTTTCTCTTGGGGAATTGACCATTCCAAATAGGTAATCATGGGTTTGGGGATGACTAGTGGAGAAAGGGAATATTTAGAATAGGGAATGGGGTTCAAAAAAGGGGTATAGAATGACTAAAATCAACCTTAGTGAACACCTTTTCATTACTATTCAAATATAATCATTTTAAAAGAATAGGGAAATTAGGGCCTTTCAACTTATTTTTAAAGGTTTTGTGGGGTTCTAGTAGAAACCTAAAATATGTTGTTTCCATGTTATCCAACCTCAACCTATTTAGATATCTTACCCCAACATATTTACTAAGTGAATCTCATAGCCTTATACCTATCTACTATATCTCTATCCATTCAACCTCAAAAAACTATATCAAATTGCAATCCATCTCTTATTTCTTATTATTCTTTTGAAAAGGGAAGCCTAACCCCCATCCAATGATCTCCTCCAACCTCATCCATGTTGCAAATCCCCATCTCCAAATCCTTATCCTCAACTCCAATAAAAAAATCTATTAAATCCTCTACTTCTTATGTCACTCTATCACCTCCTACATCTTTACATCCACACAATTTCCATCATCTACCTCTTCTAACATCTAAGACTATCTCCTTACCTATTGATAGGACTTCACCAATTTTACCCCCACTTATCACTTCAATAATGAAAAAGAGGCCATGTTTAAATATCTCCTTAGTATTTTCATAAAACTTCCATCATCCCCAGCTTCTTTGGTTCATCCTTCGCTTTCCTTTAAAAAGAAAACCAAACTAGCATCAAAAGTTCTTATTAAATCCTACCAACATCCTTACAATCGTTATCGCTCCAAAATTATAATTAGAAATCTACTCTACCCCATGGCTTTTGTGATTTCCTACAAGGAATATTAGTAAAGGAGAATAACCCTTGAAACACAAATAAAGATGTGCAATCTTCTCATAAAATTTGATCTTATGTATGACTAGCTGTGAATTAGAAATAGTACAAAAGAGCTCCAGTATGTATAATGTGTGGGTCACCTCCTCAACATAAATTTGGATATAAAAACATGCTAGCATTGGCAAAGTGAGAGTTTAGGACTGTAACATTACTTGAAAGAGAGATTCCATGAACAAGTTTATTAGTATAGAACATGTTGAAAAAGATAATGAAGAGCATGAATGACAAGGACAAACAAAAAAGGAGAAAGAGAGTACCCTTGGAAAATGAATTTTCACAAAGGGAATTGGGGGAAGAGAATTCCATTAATAGCCACTTTGGCATTAACAACATTAACAAATTAGATGTTAACTTGCTTACAAAATTTGGGCCCAAAACTAAGCCATTTCAACATTTTTAGTATGAATTGAGATCAAATACGATCATAGGATTTATCAAAATTAAATTTAATAATAAGAGCATCTCGAGAAATTTGTTGTTCCAATTCAACCATTTCCCAAGAAAGAAACATACAATCAAGAATGAATCTACCTCCTCGGAAGCTAATTTATTCAATCTAGATAATTTCTTGAATAATTTGTTTAATTCTTTGATTAAGTGCTTTAGCAATGATTTTGTACGAGGTGTTGAGGAGATTAAGAGGTCACCATCCATTAATAGTGTCTTCATCCTTGCCTATTGGAGCAAGTTTGATCAAGCCTTGATTAATAATAGAGCCCACTAAACCAATTTCAATTCCTTCAATATACACATTATAAAAGTCTTCATGAATATATGGCCAATACATGAGCTTGATAAAAATCTATAGGTAGATCATTAGTACCAATAATTTTTTTTGTCGCCATGCACATAAGGAATTCATCAATTTTTGTTATAGAAATAAGATGATCAAGAAAGTTGCTATATTTAGGGTCTTTTTTTGAGGTATGTAGCTAACCACACAATCCTCAAGGATGAGAAAAATAATAATTGTTGGCTAAGCTATATATGAGAATATCTTTGAAGTGCTCATAGAAGGTTTCTAAGAAGGCATCATGGTTGGTTTTAATGGAACCGTCAACAGATTTAATGGCCCATAGATATATTCTTTAGTATGTTTGTGTTGCAGATATTAAAAGAAAAAAATTGATCCATTGTCTCCCTCTTCGATCCATAGGATTGAGCACACACTTAAGCACCTTTGCCTTTAAGAAGCCATTTTTTGAAGAGAATTCTCCATATTGATAATTGATTATTACACATGAATATTATGTGGGTACGAAGCTAGGTGAGATAAGCCATATTCAAGCTATCCTTTGAGAGATTTTTCAGTTCTATGGTGCCTAGCAACAACCCATTTCCCATAGTCAAGGAGGAAGTAGATCTAGGAATGCTTCTCTCCCACTTGTTGATCCACTTATCCTGTTGAGATTTTGGTTTAGAGCCCAAGTAGCAACTAAACCATTAGTACAATCTTAGTTTTTGAGACAATAAACATTTAATTTAAAAGGAAAACATTTTAAAAAAGAGGTTTGGTTGGAGAGATTAAGCATGTTAAAATTTGGGAGGTGGTTTGAAAGAATGGCCAAGAGATCTAGACAAACAAGAGAATCATCATCAATTAAAATTGTGCAACTAGGAGAGATATAAACATGGTTCAATTGACTCATTTTTTTCAAGAAGCCTTTAAAACAATTTCTCCTAGTATACCAATGGGGCATATGCATGCTAGCTTTACCCAAAAGGGGACAATGAATTCTAAGGGTGTTACATTCAAGGTCTAGGCTTCAAATGTAGGTAGGGATAAGTGAGAAGAGTTGTTCCAATTATGATTAGATGGGTTTTCAACCATGTTAAAGTCACTCGTAGTAGCCATAATATTTTTAGCTAATCAAGGGGAAAGGCCCAAAGCAATACCTCCACCACCATCAACATGAATGGTATGGAGAAAAAGTGCCCCCTTGTCAAATGGTAACAAGAGTAGTACCATTCAAATGGCACTAGCTTTCACTGCTTGAAGCATTAGAACATTAGGTTGATTAAGCTGAATAGATTGTTTGACTTGATATATGTGTGTGGGGATTGTCAGGATTATCAAACCCAACACATTCCAAGATTGAATATGGCACTTCATTGGGATGAGTCAGGATAAGAGTTTCTTCATTCACAAGCAACACTTTTTGAATTATTTTTCCATTGAACAAGTTTCTAAGGCCTTAGAGTGGTCTTGATCAAGGTGATCTTAAGATGAAAATAGGGTCTCACACTTAATGGGCCTATTACATTGGAAGGGCAAGCATGACACTTGGGATGAGTTTTTTCTAGTAGGAGTCTCCTTCATCGTTTTTGATGCTTTTTCCCTATATTTAACTACAACTTCTTTGAAAGATTTGGACTCAAGAGGGGAGAGTGGCAGCCTTAGGGAGGAAGCAATGGATGGTGGAAGGGGTGAATTGGAGAAGGATGAATTATTGACAAGTAGAGGATGTTTGGATACATAGGCATTCATAGTTTCTTCAACAATATCAAGGGCATTGCAGTGGCAACTTGTTTGAGGTGATTGAGTTCTTCTAGGTATTTTGAAAGGATACATACAAGGTGACCTTCCCTTCAATAATAGAAGCATGCATTAAGTTTGTTAAGGTATATGATTGGCTGGTCAAATCCAAAATTGGGTCCAACCAACTTATTGGAATCTAGAAGAGATTGTGTCAAATCCATTTCAGAGTAGACTCTAAGATGTGCATGCAAATTGGCCCATTTATCAAAATGTTGCTTACACTAGAACACCTTATTCAATTAGTGTCGTGCTGTGTGAGAAGTGTGATACTTGCAGTTGCAACACAAAACACTCAATAGATCATTACAAGCATGGTTAACAAATCATAAGCAAAAGAAAGATAAAACCATGACAAAGTGACCTATCGCCTCCTAAGAGATGCGAGTATGGATTTGCTCTCATAGCTGGATAAGCAATCCTAGTGACTTGACTACACCTAGATGGAGGATTTGAAATGATAATGATATGCAAAGATGAGATTGATTATGCTAGATTGATCCAAGAGACTAATTAAGCTAATGATAAGCATGATTAAGCTATGATGATGGTGCAATTATGCTATAAAATGATCAAATTAAACTATATCTAAGATGCGGTTGCCTATAATAACAATACTCAAATGATATGCTAGAATGGATATGCCTATAGTAACAATGTATAAGATGAAAATGAGATGGGATCTTTAATGCTCCAAAATGGGGGATATTTATAGGATTTCCAAGGCTAGGGGTGAGGTGGCAGGAATCAATGGCCAAGATCGAGTTTGAAGATATCAAGGGTGAAATTGGAGGAGGTTGGAGGAAGAGACACTTGTCATCTCTGTGGTGACAAGTCTCAAGGAGCTTTGCTCATAAAAGGGCAAGTGCCCAAGAGAGGAGACATGTGGCCAAAGTGCCATGTGTCTTAAGAAGAAAATATCCACAATAGAGGAGGTTAGGATGTGCAAGATAGGATAGGGTTAGGCCAACCCAAGGTTAGGTGGAATGGGTTAGGTTAGAGGGATGTTTAGGTTAGGTGGCTAGAAGTTAGGAGGCATGTGGGTAATTTGAATTTAAAAATTCAAATAATAGGAAAAGACAAATTAATTCTCAACAACTCATAAATTCATTTGTTTTAATTAATTAGGGGATTAGAAGAATTAATTGAAGATGGGGGGAGGATTAATTAATTTGACTTAATTAATCAAAGGGGACTATTGAAATGAACCTACTAAATAAATCCTTAGATTTTATTAATAAGTAGATGAAAGGGGAAATTTAATCAAATTGCTTAATGAATTCAATTAAATTAGGAAGGGGGATTAATTAAATAATTGATTATTTAATTAATTATCTTCAGATCATTTTTAGGTGTATACAATTAGAATACAATGTCTTAAGAGAGAAAAAAACAAAACAAATTAAACAATACAAATTCAAACTACATAAAATATACTACATAAAATATTTTGATTTAATTATATCTTTGGAATGAAAATTGAAATTCCATGCTAGAAGATAGCGTGTTTGACCACATATAATCCAAGAATCACAAAACAACAGAGGCATGATCTAGTTCAGCAGGAGACATATTCCCCTGCCAAGACCCCTAAATGATTCCATGTTCCATCCCTTTAACTCCCAGTCTCCCAGTTATTACGAGTCCATTTAAAGAATTCTTGCTCAGATGGGACACGTTTGAGAAAGAAAAGGATGATTGTTTTTGCTCGACAATCTTAAATGACGTCAATAATTTCATCCCTCAACTCATATGAAATCGTCTTACCTTCAAAGCAGATATCACGTGGCTTAGTGATTTTGTGACGTTGGAGACCATATATATCTTTTGTATGCAATCCACCAGTCTTGGGCGACCATAGACGTCATATTCACCTGGTCATCACTCATGGGGCCCATCGCGCTTTTGGAGATTTTCCAGCGCAGAGAAATATCTGTACTCGAGACAATTTTCCACACGGGCAATCAGCCGTCTACCGACAGCGACCATGCCAAACAAATAAATCTACACCTAGTTAGACCGTGAGCGCAACTATAATTACAACTTACTGTTTTGATTTACAGTCGTTGCCTTGGCATGTTCAATCTTTCACGGGCAGGACAAAATTATTTTATTTACCTCGCTCATTATTTCATGCGATGACGATTGAAATGGGCGGGAAAACAGCTTTCTGATGTACCCACCTGTTCATATCTATTCACATTGTTTTGGCAGATGGTCAGTTCCATTCATTGTACTGATACTCTACACGAATAATGGCTCCTCCACTACTGAAAATGTAATTTTTTTTGTTCTGCAAACCGGTCCATCAGTTTTCACCATACTTGACAGCTCCACAAATACCTACTGATCTTCTGTAACATCGATTTCTTTGTCAGATCAGAGTCCACAATTTATGATGAAGAAAAATATCTGTACTTCAGACAATTTTCCGCGCAAGTAATCTACTGACAGCGGCCATGTGAAACAAAGAAATGTATACATAGTTAGACAGTGAGCGCAATTACAATTAAAACGTACTGTTTTGATTTATGTGATGAATACTGAGATGGGCAGGGCAACAGCTTTCTGATGTGCCCAGTACCTATTCAAATCTATCCAATTTTTTAGCAGATGCTCTGTTGCATTCATTGTACTCTACACAAATAATGGCTCTTCGACTATTGAAAATGTAACTTTGGTGAATTATGCACCTTTATTCAAGAGGTTTCCTCGAAGTTTCAAAGCAAAGCAGTTCCATCAATTTTCCCAATACTTTACAGCTCCACAAATACGTTTATGATATGACACTATGTTTTATTGCTTTTGAAGGTGTTGTACACTGCAACGTAATGATCGGTTGCAATACAAGTATGAATTGTCATCCCTTCTGGTAGACTCTATGCCTGTAAAATACCATCATGTAAAAAATTGTTTCCTCCTACCTAGCAGATAAAATTACAAGTGTGAATTGTTTCCGTTCTGTTTGCCACTACACTCCTCTGACTCTCGACAGTCACGGTCGCTGTAACTTCTGCCCGATCCAGCTATCACACTCATTCGAAATAAAATTGACAGTTAATTTTGAATTTCAATTTCGAATCTGCATCTCCCCCCCAAGCCACTAAAAGCAGCATCAGGAGCTAAGATCTTTAGGCGTCTTGAAAGGAAATGATTCTTCATAGTTTTAGACCCAGTGCAGTCCAACAAAACCGATCACTTGTTCTGAACACTATTTTACTTCACTTCATTATGAATTCCCATTCTGCAATAGGAAAGGTCAATTTAGTCACTGAGATCAAATGAGAAAGTGCAGATTTTATGTTTCCCTCACGCAGTTTGATAATATTCAGTTTAATGTATGAGTCAGACATCATCACCAAAATTGCACACCCTTTGAAGAAAGAAAAACCAGGATTTGAAGCGAAGATTACATTTGGATTACTAAAAAAATTGGACTTGCTTAGGGACTCACACACGCCACAACGTGTCTCAAATTTTGAATGGGTTCTCACTGAACGACTTACATTAGTCAACTATTTCGATCGTTATCTGTAGCATCCATAATTATGGCCTACTTTGTGTGGGTTATATACCATAATCTGCTCTCTCTCAAGAAATATTAGAGTTCATTGTTTCACATCAACTGGTCTTTTGTTTCTGCTAAGTTGTTCATCTGTGAAAAGAACGCTATCCAACAGCAAATATGGTAGGATCAATGATGACCAAAATCATGATCGTGCTTCTTTTTCTAGTCGTTATGTTTGCCCTGCAAGTTTATACTTGATATAACCTTAAGACGCGTTCTGTTTGCCCTGCAAGTTTATGTTTGATATTACCTTAAGACTAATGTAAAAATTGATTCAGATATAACCTTAAGACTAATGCAAAAATTGAATTACAAAGAATAATGTTTTAATTTATTTCAAGTTGCGGAGAGCTTACAATCTGTTTTAGTCCAGATCTTAAGGGCTGCATATTAGAGTCTGTCATTCAGACTCATATGTAGAGTATCATTAATGATATACAGGACCCAGGTCCATGACCCAATTCATATTCTCTTGCTAATGATACTGAATTTTGCTTTTATCAATAATTGATCTTTTCACTTCTAATGTCGTTCCTATGTTTCATTAACTCAAATTTCTATCGTCTTGCTATATTGTAGTAATATTCTTATTGATATGGTGTCTGGTTTAGTTTTCACAAATGTATTCTATCCCTCCTAGAGATTTCTTGAGAAAACATGTTTTCTTAACCCTCAAATAAGTATATTGATGAAAGTTTGCATATGCACTGCAATGACAGATGTGAAAAACATTTATATACCCTTTGACATGTCCCCTTAACCATGCACATATTTACAAATTAAACTTAATTAACTCTCTTACAATTTATCATTCTCAAGTTATATAAGGTTCTAATGCATGAAATAAAACCTAATCTTAGATGGCTAAGGAACAAAGATTTAAGATATAAGTTACATGACAATATAGGTTACTTAATAAGTTGAGATCAGTGTCAATTTTATTGGACAATAAGATATAATTATATTTGAACTTTTGTGAATACGATTTTTTTTTGGAATTTCCTTCAATAAAATAAGGAGAAAAAATATATGTTTGTGCATTTAGGCATCCAAAACACACCTTTCTATTTCATAGTCTTCATTCAATGCAATAATGGAGCCTATGTAAAAAATAATACTTAAATGGAAATAAATTTGATTACTTGTGTAATGTAAGGACATTATTAAATCATCACATAATAATCATAACTCTACAGACAACATGACACATAAGTTTAGTCATATCCTTTTCATATGGAAAACCCCATGCATAAGAAACTACAGCAATTAGTTTGACCATATAGGGTTATTAGTTCAATAACACTGCCAATAGCATTCAAACATTTTGTTGGGCCTACAATACTTCATCATAGTTCCAAGAATCAACTTACATATATGTCTTTCTTATTGGTTTCCACCTATGTATCAAAACCCTTATAGTATATAGCTCTTTAAAATCCACTAGCATAAACCTTTATTAAATTCTTTGAACTTTGAGTGAGACTAATGGCACAGGTGATAAGAGGGTATTAAGATTGATAGTAGGTGCATTCTAGAAAAACTAAAAGTGTTCATAATTCCTTTTCCTATCAGGCTTAGTTTAGTTTCCAACTAATGTTAAATTATATTTTATACCACACTATCTTTAAATCATGCTAATATCCCTTTTGAAAAGATAAGGCCTTGGTTATATAGACATTTCCAATCTTCCCACTTGAGTACTAGCAAGAGACATACTGCATGAATTGATTCATTATGCATGAGGTCTATCTTTGACTTAATTTTATTCCAACTTAAAGCAATATAAATATCCCATGTCATCTAATCATGTACAATGTATAATCTATCACCTACAAGAAATGGCCCATTAAAGAATATTCGAAGGGTCCCACCATATATGTCACACCTTTACCACATAGACGCCACACCTACCCACGCTTGGCCATCTACCAATAGGACGATAAATAGAAAAATGTAATTCATCCATATAAACCAAACATGCCTTATTCACCTACACTAATAACCCTAGACCAATGAATAGAATCCATATTAGGCATGCATAGGCATATCCAAGCCTTCCACTTTCAAGTACTAGCTAAATACTTATTGCATTATTTTATTCATTGCAAATGAGGGGTCTCTTTGACTTAATTTCCCCTTAGTCCAACTTCGAGAAATATAAATCTTCCATGTGAGAGCCATGCACAATATATAATCTATGACCTACAACACATGACCCATTCAAGAATTCTAAAAGGGTCCTACCATATATGTCACGCGTTTACCATGTAGACACCACATTTTCTCATGCTTGGCCATCTACCAATAGGGAGATAAATAGCATAATGTAAGTTATCCATATACACAAAACATGCCCTAGTCACCTACATTAACAGACCTATACCAATGAAAAGAAACCATATTAGGCATGCATAGACATATCCAAGCTTTCTACTTGAGTACTAGCTAGAGACATTTCATGAATTCATTCATTACACATAAGGGGTCTCTTTGATTTAATTCCCCATTGGTACAACTTGTATCAATATAAATCTCTCATGTGAGAACCATGCAAATTGTATAATATATCACTTACAACACATGGCCCATTGCAGAATAGCCAAAGGGTCCCACCACATATGTAACACCATTACCACGTAGACACCATATTTTACCACACTTGGCTATCTTCCAATAGAGAGATAAATAGCATAATATAATCCATCTATATACACAAAACATACTATAGTCACCCACACTAATAAGTCTCAAACAATAAGAGAATCAATATTAGGAATGCATACACAAAAGTAATCATATACTCACAAACAATAAAGAGAAGCCATATTAGGAATGCACACACACAAGTAATCATATATTCACAAATAATAAAGAGAAGTTGGCAATGTGATTAGTCCTGGTGGATGTAGTTCTTTACGATTCAACCCTATCGATGTCTTTCTATTAGAAGTATTGTATCTTTCCCTGAAGAAGTGGTCTTAAGTTTTTGCAAGTCCCTTTTATATCTTGCCCTAATGTTGTGTGTCTTAGCTTTGCAAGTCATCTTAGGGGTAGTGAGCTCCTTGGCCTCAAGCCTAAACATTTTAACCTGATTATCAAATAGTTAGATAATCCTCACCATGGTTTTTCCTAGTTTGGGTATTCCACATAAAATCTTGGTGTTCTTGTGTGTATGCTTTTCTGGTTTCATTTATTTACTTTCATGCATGAGGCATATGAAATCAATGTTAACTAAAATGTTAATTTTGATTAAGTTTTAGTATATGTTGGTTCACCTCCCCTCTTAGCATCCAATAGAGTCCAATAGGACCTTGATGACTTAATATGCCATGAAATGAGGAATGAAGAATATATGATGACTAAAAGAAAAGAAAAAATAATCATGACAACTTGGAAATTTCTACATATAAGGTAGTTGCCAATGATTATGTGAGCATAAAATTTATAACTTAAGTTCTTGGCTACAAACTATAGGTTGTCAACTTTTAAATAAAATATAATATGCAAAGAAAATATACATGTTCAACCATTAGATGATAATTACCAAATCATGAGCTAAAAGCACCACAAAAAGTGGTTCTCAAACACCAAGTTACAAAACCAACACCTAAATCCCATGTTGAATTCATAGGCTAAAAATAACATATTCCTTCCACTTTTAATAAGCACATCATAATCCACACAACAACTTCGAAATTACATTTTGGCTTTATGATATCTATTAAAGGATACCTAAAGATTTCTTGTAATATACATTATATATTGGTCAACAAGTGTAACTCCATTTTACAACTCTCATGCATGTCAATTAAATTTTTACACTTGTATTCCTTCATTGATGTGATTATGATCTTTTGTAATTGATTTGGATTTTGTGGATTCTCCCATAATCACTTACAATTTTTTGGTTGTAGATGAACCTGTAAGGAGAACCTATAGGTTATAGAGAGATACAAATTTGAAAAGAATAATATTATTGAATGATAGAAAAACACATGCCAACTTTCAAAGTTATCATATGGGATTGACACTACATAATCTAGTCAAGGTGAAATTGAGGAGCATGTATTGGGGTATATAGATAATTTAAGGATCAAGTGATTTCTCATAGCGTAAAATCATAATTATTCTTTATGAAAATAGTTATTAGCTGAATAATTTTGAGTCGACACCATTGCACGCACCTTTTCTCGATCAAATCCCCTGGGGCCCAGCAGAGCTCTACGAAATTTCTTGATTTCTGGGTGGGAAAGAAAGGCGAAAAAGGGGGTATTCATAGGGATGATTTCATGGTTTGGGAGAGGGATTTAGAGGTGGAGGTTTCTCGGAAGGATGGGTGGAAGTGGAGAGTGTTTGTTTCAGTTCTAATCCCCATAACCAGGATCAGCGATAGCAGATAACGCTCCGGCAAAGCCGACCAATAGGGGTCATCGGCCTGGAACAACCTTCGTGAAGCTGGGCAAAGTGACTCCTTTCAGACCGGTAGAGAACAGAGGCAATAATGATAGCGGTAGGCGAGGTGTCTTGCTAGGAAGTGAGGTGGCTGTGACGTGGAAGGTGGGAAGGTAGGTTAAGTGAGTAGAAGGCAGTTAGTGGGTTAGTTTCAGGGTGATTGGGAACCTCATTTTAGTATAAAAGTGATGTGAGATGACTAATTATGGATAAACAATGTTTTCAATGTTGTACTCATCAAATTATGAATCTTTATATAAGAAAGAATTTTGAAGACTGCAAAATTAATATAACATATTTTATTGATGTATTAATGGAAAAATATTTTAGAATATTTCATATAAAGGATTTTTAAGGAGGCATAGATCTACTCTTATTTAAAAAGACTAGACTAATCAAGGATAATGTTGTTTTAGTCATTACTGGTATCTCTCAAGAGAAAACACATCGTAAAGGGAGATCCTTGAAACCATGGGAAGTTTATTCACATTTTGAAATAGAATAGTTGTAATTTCCTTCATTGAAATTTTTTCTTCATATGCATCTCTTATATATTTCAATACACTCCTACTTTCTTTATTCCTTCTTTAAATCACAAGTAGTCTCAACCTTTTTAATGTTTCAAAAGTAGGAAGTGTTTGTAAATATAACTATATATTCTCCCAACATAAAATTTGAATGACAAGTGTTAATTGTATGAGATGTGACTTATCATTTGGTATAAATAAAAAAATTATAGGACAATGCAAAGATTATTATTTTATTTTTTTAAAATCAAACAATATGTAGGATAGACACATGTATTCTTTGATTGATTGGTTAATAGAGTTATTTTGTGTTTAACTTATCTCCATTTTTTATACTATCTATTTCATAGAATTTTTAATTTATGAGCATACATTTGTTGTGCTTATTATTGATGCTTACTAGTCTATTTTTTTAACACATTTCTTAATATTTTAACTTAAGACATGAGATATGTAATGTATATAAAGGGATTACTAGATATGAATGAAATGACAATAAAAAAGAAAAAGAAATAATTTAAGCCTTACAAGTTAAGGCTTATCATAATAAATCATTGAAAAACTAGACAACCAATAGGTAAATTCTATGGATATATTTATTCATGATTGGTGCAATAGGATTGAAACCACTCTACAAAGTTTTAGCCACTTATTTTTAATTTTTGATAATAAATTTATTTGATAAATATTTTATTTTATTTATTTATTCATGATAAACTTAAAGGTATAGGGATTATAATTGTATTTTTTCTCTTAAATCTACCTATTCTGTTGGTCATTTGGTGGAATTGATTATGTGTTGCATTGATTTTTTGTCATTGATGCCAACACTAGTCGTTTGGATGCTTTACCGACACCAATCTGGTCCTGGTAGGATGAACAGTTTTTGGTCAATTTGGATTTGACATGATCCGGTAGGCTCCGGTATAATCTGGTAATGGAATTAGCTTGTTCATGATACTTATACTCACATTTGATTAGTTGGTTTTGGTTTGGAGATTGGATACTATCCTGCTTGCTTAGAAGATTGGTTTCTGGTTCCAACGAGGGTTTCATCGACAGAGATTTTGATGGAGATCTTTGGTGAATTGCATAAGTGGTTTTGGTGCAACTTCTGATGGATTTTCAGGATGCTGTTGATGATCATGTTCAAGACTTGGCAGTTGGAGATCATTGTTGAAGCGTGCAGACCTATACTTGGTCCCGGTTGATCTAGGTTATGGACCGACTTTAATGTAACATATGGATAGGACCTATTGATGTATTTCCTGGATGTCTTATGTATTGATATTACTTGTTTGGTCTAAGGCCGACATGGTTTGTAATTATGTAGTTGGTTTATTGTCTGGTGATCGGCCTAATTGTTTATGGTCAAGGGTTTGTATAATAGATGTAAGATCTCATTGTAGATCATCTTGATTATATGTAAGAGGTCATGGTCAAGGGATGTAATGTGTGAATAATGTAATATAATTCAGGAAGAGGAGTTGATCGATCATTATAGATCAAATTGGGTTTATGTAAGAGGATTTAGTCCTCCGATATTGAGCTTAACCGAAATTGTACTCAGACATATGAGATGCTATCTTTTGCATTTCAACACTTCTTCGGATTGTAGTCTAGATTTATATGTAGTTAGAGAGGCTCCTTTTGTGATGTGCAGTGTGCTCTAGGTTGTTGGCCTTCCTGCAAGCGCATGCCCCTCAATTATAATTCACATACTTACTGAAGAAGTATTATCTGACTGTGGGTAGGCTTTCCAGCATGGTTTTTCCTTTTACCGGGTTTTCCACGTACAAATCTTGGTGTTGTGTGGATGGATTTTATTCTGTGAATACTGTTTATGCTTAATTGGTTTATCTGCTATTCTGATATTAATGTTTTGGGTTCCGGTATTAAAGTTTAAATTGCTAATGGTTCCTGTAATCTATGACAACTAATTCACCCCCCCTCTCATTTGTCTTCCAGTTATCTGAACTGTCTAATAATTGGAATTAGAGCTTTGGTCCTCTTTGCAAAAAGCTTAACCACTTGAGGAAGATCCTATGGCGACTAACAGTTCAAGTTCATCCAGTTCTTCTGGAGCTATCTTTCAAAGGGAAATTTCGAGGCTTGATAGAATAAATTACACAGTATGGAAGATTCAGATGGAGAATCATATGAGATGTCTTGGCAAGGAGATTTGGGAGTGACGGTATGATGAAAGAATGTTCAAGGATCCGATCAACTGCTGAGGGGGGGGGGGGGGGGGGGCGAATCAGTAGATTAAAAAACTGATAAACTTTCACCTTTCTTAGAAATAACCTCTCAAGTAAACTCAGAACTATCAATGCAATATCTCTATCAGAATAAAACTGTTAAGATAAATCGGTTGACTGTTACAACAGATAACAGTAAACAACTTGAAACTCATAAACATCCAAATAGTTTTACTGACATAAGTAAAACCTTATTTCATATTTCACTTTTAATAAGCACATCATAATCCACACAACAACTTCAAAATTACATTTTGGCTTTATGATATCTATTCAAGGATACCTAAAGATTTCTTGTAATATGCATTATATATTGGTCAACAAGTGTACCTCCATTTTACAACTCTCATGTATGTCAATTAAATTTTTACACTTGTATTCCTTCATTGATGCGATTATGATCTTTTGTAATTGATTTGGGTTTTGTGGATTCTCCCATAATCACTTACAATTTTTTGGTTGTAGATGAACCTATAAGGAGAACACGCGAGTTATAGAGAGATACAAATTTGAAAAGAATAATATGCTTGAATGATAGAAAAACACATGCCAACTTTCAAAGTTATTGTATGGGAACAACACTACATAATCTAGTCAAGGTGAAATTGAGGAGAACGTATTGGGATATATAGATAATTAAAGGATCAAGTCATTTCTCATAGCGTAAAATCATAATGATTCTTTATGAAAATAGTTATTCCTCTCTAGTAGAGAGAGGATTAAATATGGATAAAAAATGTTGTCAATGTTGTACTCATCAAATTATGAATATTTATCTAAGAAAGAATTATGAAGACTACAAAATTAATATAACATATTTTATTGGTATATTAATGAAAAAATATTTTGGAATATTTCATATAAAGAATTTTTAAGGAGGCATAGATCTACTCTTATTTAAAAAGACTAGACTAATCAAGGATAATGTTATTTTAGTCATTATTGGTATCTCTCAAGAGAAAACACATGTTAAAGGGAGATCCTTGAAACCATGGCAAGTTTATTCACATTTTAAAATAGAATAGTTTTAATTTCCTTAATTGAAAAATTGTCTTCATATGCATCTCTTATATTTTTCAATACACTCCTACTTTCTTTACTCCTTCTTTAAATCACAAGTAGTCTCAACCTTTTTAATGTTTCAAAAGTAGGAAGTGTTTGTAAATATAATTATATATTCCCCAAACATAAAATTTGAATGACAAGTGTCAATTGTGTGAGATGTGCCTTATCGTTTGGTATAAATAAAAATTTATAGAGCAAAGCAAAGATATATATTTTTTTTTTTAAAATCAAACAATATGTAAGATATACACATGTATTCTTTGATTGATTGGTTAATAGAGTTATTTTGTGTTTAACTTATCTCCATTTTTTATACTATCTATTTCATAGAATTTTTAATTTATGAGCATACATTTGTTGTGCTTATTATTGATGCTTACTAGTCTATATTTTTTAGCATGTTTCTTAATATTTTAACCTAATACATGGGATATGTAATGTATACAAGGGATTATCAGATATGAATGAAATGACAATAGAAAAATGAAAATCAATAATTTAAGCCTTGCAAGTTAAGGCTTTCATAATAAACCATTGCAAAACTAAACAACCAATAGGTAAATTCTATGGATATATTTATTCATAATTAGTGCAATAGGATTGACGCCAATCTACAAAGTTTTAGCCACTTATTTCAAATTTTTGATAATAAATGTATTTGATAAATATTTCATTTTATTTATTTATTCATGATAAACTTAAGGGTATAGGGATTATAATTTTTTAAAAAATTTTAAATCTACCTATTCATACTTGATGAACACCCCATACTACACAATTTTTAATATTTCCTTATAATGATAATTGCTAACACATAATGAATAAGTGACAAATAAAATTTGATTTAGCTTGGTCTAAATTCACGTGTTTATCATATAAATTATCATTTATATTTTGTAGGATCCCCCTCTTGAGTGTTGTGAGTATTTAAGTAAAGGAGAGATAGCTGTATCTCGTCTTTTGGTCTTTCACTTAACGCCTTACTCCATTTTTCTTTAGTCTAATAGAGATCCGTAGATATTTCAAGTAAAAAATTACAATGAGCTTGTCAAAAGATATTGGTCACTAACAAGAGGAAATCTCAAATAGATACCATGACACACATGGGGATTATAATTTGGGCCAATTATAGTGCCATTATGGGTCACTATTTTGACCCATGGTCTTAGTAAATGAACTATGGTTTGTGATTCCAAAATTTTCTATTTATTGGTGATTGAGGATTAAGGAATGGGTGTTGTATGGGTTATTTAGTGAGTTTCGTAGGTACTTTAATTCTACTAGAATTACTCTAGGTCTCATATTGGTGATACTCTTTCAAAGGCTTCAACTCTACAAATCTATTATAAATATTATGCAGGAGCATCCCCGGTTCTTGGTAATCTTGCGTCAACCAAAAACATTTCAAATTCAATTTGTCTTCTATTTTGCAGTTTCAACATTCCTTTCTGTATTTCCTTGCATTGGCTCATCGGATCTTGTGGAGATGGATTTTTCTTGAGGATATGATCATCTTCCTTATTCCTAAACTACAGAGCATTTGGATCATTTATCAACAAGTAATTGCTTCCAGATTCTGAGTTAGTTATCTGGCCCTAGAACTGCTTGGACCTATTTTCTATTGGTAAATCTTGCAGATCCTTTTCGTATCTTGCAGAGCTTTAATTCATTGATTCCAATATCCCTTGGCATGTGGCTGACCTTCCCTTTGATCCATACTTCACCCTTTGGATTTTCTGAAAGAATCTCTTTGGCGGAGGCCGACTTGGTGTTTTACACATTTGATCTTGTTCTTTTCCTCTTGGGATGACTTAATCCCTCTTGACCATATAAATCAGTGTAATTGAGAATCATAATTCAGTTAGGAAGAACATAGAAGACATATCTTAAGATTTAGTCATCCAGAGTTGACCTATCCTATAATTGAGCATGTATCATTCCTAGACTTCTCTTCAACAACTACTCTTCCCAACCTTCTAAAATTTCCTTACCAATGGTGTATCATTCCTGGACTTCCTCAACATTGACTAGCTCTTATACCAGTATTAGTAGTAGGGTTGAACAATGAAGAATGAGATTGAGAGTGCAATGAAGCTTATAACATGTATGGGTCTATTCATTTTTTTATTATATTAAAATAAGGAGTTACATACAATGGCTATAACTTAATGTTATAACAATCGTATAGAAGAATATTAGATTATAAATGTTTATCGTAATTATACAAACATATTAGTATTAGTTTATATAGACTTACATTTACTATTTGAATATTAGCTAAGTTGCTGGTTCGGATTCAGGTTCAAGTTCAGGTTCAAAGAACCAGTTAGCCAGTACAACAAAATCTTGAAATGGGGTTTGGGTTTGTTAGTACAAACACACACACACACACATAATCTACACACACACACACACACACACACTCACACACATATATATACATACATACACATATATATACATACATACACATACATATACATACATATACATATACATATACATACATACATATATATATATACATATATGTATATATATACATATATATGTATATACATATATATGTATATATACATATATATGTATATATATACATATATGTATATATATATATGTATGTATGTATATGTATATGTATGTATATATATGTTAATATATGTATATATATACACACATACATATCCATACATACATACATATACATACATATATATACTGAAAAATTGATACAAAGTTCCCAAACTCAAATTCAATCACACAAAGTAAAATTATCCTAGTCAAGATCAATATTCATAAGAATACTTGACATTAACCGGTTTGACTGTTTGACAAAATGACAGTAAACAATTTCAATCTTGTAAACATCAACAATGCTTAATCATAACTCAACATATTCATCTTTCAATGCTTCATTAGAAATTAATCTAATCAACATATAAGATCACAACCACAAAAGCAATCACTACTTGACACAAATATTTATACGTGGAAAACCCAAATAGTTAAAAACCACACTGAGATGGGACTCACAAAGATAGCTATCTGAACTCTTTTGAAGTTTGCCCTGTTAGGAGCCAAGCCTATTAAAGCTTTACAATAAGTCCTGTTAAGAACTAATTCTGGTTAGGAATCACTCAGTTAAGGGATTTACAAATATGCCTTGATGAAAAACATAATACCCTATTAGGAGTAACCTTGTTGGAGGATTTAAGAATCCAAGTTAATGGACCACCTTGTTAGAGGATTTAATGAGTAACCAAGCTTGTTAGAGCTTACCTGGTTAAGGGATTTCACTTCTGCTGTAATTGTTAGAAAACAATAGGTTTTATTGATCTGTCTGAATAGCACTACATTTGCTTGATCAGATCCTTCTTAAGCTTCAATCTGCCTTTACTCAGAGTACAGATCCATCCACTGGTTAGGCAACTGCACACTCATAATTTTCTGCCAATCTTGTCAACTTTGCCAACACTTTCTACAAACAACTTCATCGATCTTAAATACACAAACAATTAGGTTGGTAACACAACAAAAACCTAATTCTCATCATTGAGATTACAAACAAGTCGGTACAATCTTGACTGTTAGAAATCATGACAATCTCTTCACATTATTCTAGAAAATTTTAACTGCTCCATGATCACTGCTTCATTAGACTTTGTAACTCATCACACGCTGTGTATTAGATGCAATCCACTTTGCTCCTTCCCTAGAAAACAAACAAACATGCCAAAACAATTTGAACTTATCCTCATACAATGATCACACATGTCTCCATCATTTCACTCACCAGATAATAAACCAACAAACTTGATTGGTTAGGGTTTATCAATAGGTAGGGTTTACCGGTTGCAATGCATAGAAAGGTTTAACCCTTTCCACCAGTTTACCGGTTTAACTCACAAATTTAACACACCAGTTTACAACATCTTCCACAAAGCTCTTCTTATTGGTTACTAGCCAATATCAAAAACAACAATATTAGCAATAACATGAACAACATTACCAGTTCAATTGACATCAATGACAACATATCTTTAATGCAATCTCTATGCAAAATACCAACAATATATATATATATATATATATATATATATATATATATATATATATATATATATATATATATATATATATATATATATATATATATATGTATGTATGTATGTATGTATGTATGTATGTATGTATACACACACACACACACACACACATATACACACACACACACACACACACACATGTGTGTGTGTGTGTGTGTGTGTGTGTGTGTGTAAATACACACATACATGCATATATGTATGTATGCATGCATGTATGTATGTATGTATGTATTAAGAGTAGAATGCAACATAATATTATATAAATAAAAAAATACCATAAACAAGTAATCATAGCATCATGATCATAGTTCATTCCATCATAGCATCATATACTTCAAGTTCAACATCAAAATATTAAAATGATAATATCAATTTCACGTATCATTGTTTCAAAATTCAACTTGCAACAATTGGAACTTTATACTAAGTTTAAATAATCTAATGGATTCTTCTTCTTCTTCTTGCAATAGTAGCCAAGAAGAGCACTAAAAAGATGAAAGACTAATTGCAAGTCAAGAATAACAACAAAAGTCTTTCATAGAAACGACTAATGCTATTGAAGATGAAGAAGAAGAAGAAGAAGAAGAATGAGTAGTCAAGAAAGTGAGCTTAGGAAACTGAAATTTTTTGTTGCTTTTCATAAGCTGAGGATTGTAAAGCAAAATGAGCTAATGCATGGGTATTTTGCTGTTGTGATTGAGTATTGCTCTATTACATTGTATAAGCTAACAAGTGAGAGGTGAGAACACAATTTTTTGCTGCCTATTTTATCTTGCTTCAAACATTAAAAATTTGAATAAATCTATCAATTGTATGTTGTTGTTCTTAATAATTTTAAGTCTTAAACCTGCATGATAACTTGCAAAACAATCACACAAATCTACAAATATGAACTTATTGCTACAATTTTCTAATAAAATAAAAAAAAATATATAAATTTGGGCACCCAAGTGTCCAAGTTCACCCTGGGTTTTCCCTGAGTTTGACCTAGATGAACTAGCCTGCCTGGATATGAACCTTGTCCCAACCCAAAGACAAATTGGACTAGGACCCAAACCCAAAACGAACTGGATGGGTACTAGGCCCTACACCCAACAAACCCTACAACTTAGAATATTAGCCTAGTAATTAGTTGTTTTATTGACCTTTCATGTAATTGGAGAGATTGTTGGCTCTTTCTCTACTATAAACATTGATGAATATTATAACCTATGTTCTCCATGAGCTACCTTAACTTGGCACTATAATATTATCTATTGGTAGCATAGGGCCTTTCTTTCACAACGTTGTTTTGTAATAAATAGCTCTGTAGATAGAAGTTGATAATATCTAAGAACAAAAATAAAAATAAACAAGAAGAACAACACCAAGTATGACTTAGCAGAGTGGTGAGAATCCAATTAACTTATCTATATAATTTGGTATGTCCTACAAACTAATTCATTCTAAATAGTTTCAAAAGTAGCTATCAATAATATACTATTATTGCAGAAAGTTTCTAGATTTTCTGCAGAGATGTTTTTTGTGCACACAAAACAATCTACTATTATTTTACTAGTACACCTAAATACTTAATCTAAATCCAATAACCCAAGAACTTTTATTTTTAATAAAATACGTACTGTAAAACCAACCTGAAGAGCATGCTGACATCTACCACACTTTCTTAGTTTCTTGACGTAATCTCACAGCTTCCATATCCAAATCTTTTTGCCCTTGTCGATCCACTGTTGCAGCACTAAAGTGGTGTCCGAATTTGTGTCTCCCAAACTTGCCAACCTATTGTACAAACCGCCTTCGGGCTCTAATAATGGTGTTTTAACCTTGCGTGGATGTACTTCTCTCAAAACAACTTCACTATTATGAAGTTTTGAGAAAATGCCATTTACCTGGTATTCAGGGAGTATCGACTGGCAAAATCTCGTTCTGGGTTTGGAGGAAAAAATACTGCTCCAACATTGACTAGACCTGCACTAGGAAATGAATATAGAGCTGTTTTCTTAAAGAAGAATAAAAGTATAAAAAATGGAGGGTTCAGTTAAACAATTTGGAGAATGGATAGATTAAATTATATCGGTGGACCAGAGGCGTAAGCGCGAGAGACTTCATTGACGATTGAGATGATTGTGCTCCTGTGTTTTACTGAAGAGCTTCAAACGCGAGAGACTTCATTGATGATTGAGATAATTGTGCTCCCGTGTCTTCCTGAAGAGCTTCAAAATAAATGGAGCCCTTCTCTTTCTGTGTCTGGGGAAAAACACCATAAAAAAATAAAATAAATAAATAAATAAATATATAGTTGTTTATAAATGTCCAGCTAATGCAGGAAGTTATAATTTCTATTGTTTTTAATTTTTATTTTTTAAAAATATCTTGAATCATTGTTTTTTATATTAAAAGATTTTTTTTTATATTTTTAAAAAATATCTTGAATTATTCATTTTTGATATTAAAAGACAACAAAACAAGAGTATTGTCTTTATAAACAACAATTTAAAGGAGGTAAAGTTAACCGTAAGTAGCAACATATTAACATTTAACATCAAAAACTAATAATCAACAACACACAACAAGAAATTATACCTCTAGAATCCTTGTCCAACAAGATATCTAAACTACTTAAAGTCTTGATAAGTAGGAGATATTTTCCACAACAAGTCAAATAATGATAAAAGGCCACCTAAGACGACAAAAAATGCTTTTATGACAATTCTCTTCCTCCAACCACCTAGTCCTCTCATCATCTCACATGTTGACACTTGTTATCTTCTGCAACCAGTCACTAATCACTAAGCAGACTGATCACTTGTCTGTCTAGAGATCTCCGGTCATGCATAAGACTACTAAAATTCAGTCTGAGTCAACTCCTATAATCGCCTATCTTCCTTCTGCTTTACTGATCTACCACTATACCACTGTGCTCTTCACTACCGGTTCATCCTTTGATACTGGTTTGGAGTACTTCCATCAAACCTCTTTTCCTGTTTGCCAATGAGGTTCCGATTTGCATAGGACCTGAAGCCTTCTTGCCTAAGTCACCTTCTGTGACTACATCATCATCGGAATAGCCAAACTTGAAGATCTAACCTTAACACCGATCTTCTTGAATGACAGATCGGTTGGCTTATTCTATCTTCCCTTGAACCAATTGAACCTTGATCATCTATCTCTGATACTTCTTCCATGTTGTTTGCAAGTCATTACCTTTTCTACTGAGATACACCACTCCACCGGTCAGTGTTAGTCATCAATGACAAATCTCAGCTAATATACCGGTTCACTAGATTAACCAGTTTTGTCAATATTAGTAATGCCAACACTTGTACATTCGAATGAGAAACTCATACCATCATTGGTCATGAAAACATTTGCAAATATGTTATCTTTGTCTAAACAAGTGAACTCATCATTCTTGTTCTCAACCACTTCAAATCTGATATAACATCACCCTCCTTGCTTATGAAGTCCAGACAAATATCAGTGTTATCAACTTCTAAATAGAAAAGGTTATCGTTCACAACTTTGTCCAAGAAATCATACATTATTGGATCAACTTCTTTACAAATCAAATCCATACCCAAATCAAGTTCAACCTCATCATGTGGGACTAACTTAATACTCATTTGATTAGGAAAAGAAGAGTCAGTAATTAAGATACCAACTTTGTCCTTGCTTTTAGTGGTCTCTTCATCATGCTAGTCTTTGTCAATCAACTCCTTATGGGGGTCTAGTTGTGAGTCTTCCTGAGATATGTAAGATAATAATTTCTCTTTGAATTCATTTGTAAGGTCCCAGTGGCCTTCCAATGGAGTTAATACTTCCTCAAATTCAATTTCTTGCTTCAAGCCTAGGTCCACTCTCACAAAGAAAACAAAACAATTTTCTTCACAATGTTTGTTTGTGAGATGTATTATACACCCATATAAAAGTGTAATATCAACCAAACACTTACAAAACACCCATTTCTTTCAAACACCGGTTCAAGCCACTATGTGCAAGTAAGATATCTTCTAAAGAATAAAAACTTTTCTCACCTTTTTTTGTGTGATTGGCTACCATGAAAATCATGTTGAGGATGTGAATGAAATTTTTTTCTCATTGATTCTCCATTATAATAATGTTGGGGCAACGTTGTTGAGATTCCAAATTCTTTAAAATTTTATTCCAAACAGGTTGTTGAATCCTTTCCAAAACTGTTTTTTTGTTTGTAATCAAAATTTGGAGGCTCTTCTTTATATTTTAGCAACAGGTTCACGTGGTATGGTTGATCATAACCTTTAGTAGTAGCAACTTCATTCTGATGCATTGTTCTTCTTCCTGAATCATGAACAAGGAAAGAAGTTACAACCATAAAAAAATTCATTAGTAGATGTAACATTTTTATTCACATTTGAGAGTTGCATTTGTTGATTACAACTACATTGATCTATTGTGTTGCTTGAAGTCATGGTGGGAAGATTTGGGACACTATATCTTTTGAATTCTTGTTGTTGGATAGGCATGGTGTGTGCTTGAGCACACGTTTGTACATACGAACAACCCCATAACACAATTTCATTAAAATCAGAGAAATTATTATTCACAACTTCATATCCAGATTGTTCTAAGATTAACACTATCCCAAGTACCTGATGAAAACCACTTACTTAGCCAAAACTTTTGATTTTTGCTACAAATGTGGTACCAATACCCCAAAAGTAATGATTTTTCAGAAATCTTGTATCTATTAGCTTGGTTGTAGATTGAACTCTTTGATACATAAACAAAAATCTATGATTTAATTGAGAAATTTATTCACCAGATACTCTTTTCACCTCTGCGAATTGAATCAATGCATCCTCCAATCTTGTGAAAGGATTAAATTGAATTAAGAAAAGGAATTCAAGTTCATGCCATGAGAAAATCAAGCTAGGAGAAAGACTTGCATACCATTGTGATGTTGAACCTTGAAGAGTTTGAACAAACAAGTTGTAGGCATCATCCTTTGGTATAGTTTGAAGGAAAAAACACTTGATGCTTAAAAAAATTTACATGGTCTAAAGCACCTTGTCCATTTTTAAGAAATAAGATGGGAATCCCATTGTGCACATGACAAGGAATTGTATGAACAATCTTGGGTATGCACAATGGACTACCCATTGGAGCTAAACTTTCCCAAGGTCTAACTCACACTATCTTAAGCACATAATTCAAAAATCATTACTTGGCCCTCCTTCTAGCACTAATCCTATTGATGGGTGTTTTGACATACTCACCAACAAGCAAGTAGAACATGAATTCACACACCACCTCTCCTGAAAAGCAATCAATCTCGAAAGATTGACAACTCCAAGGTCTTTGTAATTGGGTCATGGTGGTTGGTTTACGTAGATGTACATGTTAAGGGGCTAATGATTTGTAACATTCTAATTTATCTGCATAAGTTAGAAAACTAAAAATAATACTAAGCATTCAAATCAACATACTAAGGAAGCTGGAAGATTTATACAGTAGCATTCAAATCAGCAATTCAACATACTAACAAAGCCAAATTCAGAGGCTGAAACCATTAAACCATACTTGCATCAGCATTGACCACCATTTGAAATGCGAAGATCATTGAGAAACAAACATAATCCCCTCTAGACTTAGGAAGTTGAATAAGACAAAATGATATCAAATATTTATCATATGAAAGAAAACATTTGAAAGAAACATGAAATTGCATTAAAGTTTATAAATTCACCTACGAATGAGGCACTTGTCCAACAAATTTGACACACTGAATTTCTAATTTCTATCTTCTATCAAATTTTTCTTAGCTACAGTAAGATGAAAAATGCAATGGAAGAGAATCTGGAATGACCTTCAACCAATTTCCAGAAAGTTTCCAACTCCTAAGCTATTCCTAGATCCAAATTCCTAATTTTGAAAAGTTTTATTTTAGAACATCTAACCCCTTACAATGAGCTTCCAGCTCCAATTTATAACAATTTCACTTGAGAATCTCCCTTTTGAAACATCAGATCAAAACCTGCAATTTGTGTATGTAAACACCAAGTTTTCTTTTGCAACTCAAAATTAACTCCCATCCACTACGTAAGCTTATCTCTAAAATAGTAGTTCTCCAATTGTGACACTGAATTTGACTTTGGTTCAACTCCAGTTTAAGCTCTAGGCTTGACAACTTCCTCCTTGATCTTAAATTTAATTCCAATCCCTCCTTCAATCTCATCATCACCTACACATTTAAAATAATAATAATCAAAACATTGTAATTTATTTAAATGTGTAAAAATAAAACTTATTTTATAAATCGTAAATTCACAATTCTTTTATAAAAATTAAATTTGTATTTGATTGTGTTGGAAACAATAATGAAGAAAACTGAGAGGGGGGAAGGGGTGTGAATCAATTTTCAACGGATTAAACAACTTAAGTACAACTTTAAATCTAATTATCTGCAACAATAATAAAGATGAGCACAATACATAACACCACAAATTTTGACATGGAAAGCCTGGTTAAGGGAAAAACCACGATGAGAACCTACCCACAATAAGATGATACTCTGCAATAGTATGTGAAAATATTACAATGGGGAATGCACATGCATTCAGGCTCACTGCCTAGAGCTGTTTGCTAAAATACAAATGGCCCAAAAGGCTACAACCTCAAGGGAAGACTCACTTCCTTACAAGAAGATTCATACTACAATCTGGAGTACATGAACTACAAATAATAGCATCTGCACATGCCTAATGATAGCTCTGATTAAGCTTAATTATTTGCTTTATAACATACTCTGCTCTTCACATTTCATCGAATGATAAATTCACTTGATCACCCATACACAACTCTCTAACAATATAGACTCATTACCGACACTCAAATTACATGAATATTACACCTATTTATACATATAATCAACCTTGATAGCAAGGTCGACTAAACCCTCATAACCCAATTACAAAAATACATCGCATGGTATATAAAATAACAACTGAATGAATATAATATCATAATAACATAGCATGAACCCAAATCAAATCCTGGAACACACTGCACCATAAAAAATTACACCAAGATAAACTACAATAAGTTACACCTCCAAAAATGTTGCATAACATGAATAATAACACCAACTCATTAGATCTCCAATAACTTGAACAATGATCAATATGAAACAACAAAACAAACAAGACCCAATTAGGAAAGACCAACAAGAATTTTAAACCCATCCTCAATAGCTGCACCAACACCACTTAATCAAATCATCATCGATCACAATGCTAACCCTTAAGAACACTTTAATAGTAGCAACTGGGACTAGAAAGATAACTTACGAAGCACTAAATCATGAAGCATATTAATTGTAGATACACACGAACATCTCAAACATACTCCCAAAACCACAACTCTAGATATAATCATTCTGGAGCATGACTGATCAAACACCTGAACACTGCAACATAAAACACTAAAACAACAATTCACAAACTAGAATCGATAACCCGATCAAATCATCATATATCATCATGAAATCAGTATTGAATCAACTAGAGATACTTCATTAAATAAATCACCAATCCACATAAGCACATCAACAACTGAATCAACAAAACCAACTCTGTAATCACCGAAACATAGGAATATGTTGACATCAATGACAACAACATATCCTAGCAGCAACAATATCCAACAATCCCCCCCTTTTGCATTGATGACAATATATGAATGTGAAAAGTAATCAATGCAAAGAAATAAATTAACACCAACAAGCTCCCCCTAAGATTAACACAAGATATAACATTTTTTCACATGCTTCTCTCCCCCTTTGACAACAATGCCAAAGACATAGAAAAATCCACACAACTTGAACATACTCACCAATCTGAAACACACACTGACTACTCCCCCTGAGTAGTAGCACTTGCTCATCAATCCTGAAAAGAAGATAAGACTATGAAGTCCACCAGATACATGCAGCTCAATGCATCTATTTCTCACCAGGAGGGGCAGAGACAAATAGCTTGTCTATTAAATAGACAAATGTATCTGCAGGCAAAAGCTTAGTAAAAATATCTGCAATCTGATCCTTAGTATATACATATTCCAATTTAACTTCATCCTCACTGATCTTCTCCCTCAAGAAATGATACTTAATTGATATATGCTTTGTTTTAGAATGCAATACTAGATTCTTGAAAAAATTAATAACACTTTAATTGTCACAATAAATCACTGTAGGATCATAAAAAATAACTCTAATATCTTTCAACATTTGTTTCATCCAAATTACATGCGTGAAATTACTAGCAGCAACAATGTACTCAACTTCAGCAGTAGATAAAGAAATAGAGTCTTGCTTCTTACTTGCCCATGAAACCAAATTCTTCCCCACAAAGAATGCACCATCGGAGGTACTCTTCCGGAAGAATATGTTGACATCAATGCTAACAACATATCCTAGCAACAACAATATCCAACAGATTGTGAATTTAAATAAATAAAATAATTCAAATTTTATTAAATTTTAAAGAAAATTAAAATGTAATAAATAACTCCTTTTTTATCAAATTTGGGATGGTGGGCCCAATTTCCATTCTCCTTCCCTCCACACCAATATTAAAGAACTAATTAATTAATGAATCACTCCCCAAAATAAAGAATGAACTTAAATCTTAAAAAGAAAATTCTTTTAAATTTATTAAGCTGATTCAAATTCATTTTGTTTTTAAAGCCTCTTATTAAAAAGTCATCATATACTAATGAAAAATAAATTACATGCAGATGCTTTTAACTTGGGAGAAGTTGGAGGAAAAGAAGTTTGACCAAATAAACATTATACTCCAATGCCACGTGACCTTTCATGAACCAATTTAGTATATATATATATATTTTTGGTTTGCTTTCTTCTTGTAATGCCTCCTTTATTTTGACTTTCCTTCTTACTGAAGATGCTTCTACGCTAATGCCCATGTTTTGCATGCTCAAATTCACTTCACCATTTATCATTGTATTCAGCTTGGAACTTTCTTGTGGTCTTATTCATGGGATCGACACACTTAATCTTCTTCATCGTTTTCATCCGCATAACTTATGAAGGCACTATCCTCATCACATGACTTTGTTCTCGCTTAAGGTGCTTGTTTCAAATTTGCTCATCAATTTGCATTTGCTCTGATTGGGTTTGCCCTTTCTCATATATTACAAATATTACCCGTATTTTGAGGGTTGCCCTAATTAGGGCTCATCTTTTGTTGCCCATGATATTTCTTCTCTTTTATCACTCCATTTTGATCATTGATCTTCAAATTGGATCAATCTTCACTTGTCTAAACTCATTCTTTTGTCTGAACTCATTCTTCTTTGATTCACAAATAATTCTTCAACCGACAAATTTGTACTTGCTCCCTCTCACGATATTATACAGATCAGTCACCTTAACTGGGAGAAAGGCAGGCACTTTGGCTTTTGGGTGTATGAGGAGTTTCAAAATTCTGATTTCTTTTTAACTTCGGGGAGTGATGATTTCGAACAATGAACCTTCTTCAAACACGGTAGCCTTCGGACTCTAGGATCTCATGCTCTATGAAGTTTTTCTAGTCTTTTCATTACGGACTTCGGTGTTTCGGGACTGCGGGGTGTCGAACTTCATATCATTTTGGTTTCTTTGGACTTCGAGGGTCCGAGATCCCGGAGAGCCTTCGCTGCGAGCCTTTTAAGTTGCCTTCACTATGCTGCATCTTAATCTTATTGACAATGGTAAGGAGTGCACATATTTCGAACAACCTCCATTCTCTGCGATCTTCCTCATTTTGTATTATTCCTTCGATCTTTGTCATCATGATTGTCTCCCGTTTAGCGCCTTGGAGAATTCATGCTCTCCTCTTTGTGCACAATTTGTGGCTCACAGATGTTTTCTCCCTCTGCATAGCATTTACATACTACCTTGAAACGACTTTGTTTCAACCTTGCTCTTCCTCCTTCCATCCACCGTGGCGATTAGGCGATGTCTTCTCATTTCGTGCTTTGTACGCATTGGAGACTCCAGGGTTTTGGACTTCTAGAGTCTGAAACTTTGGAGCATTAATTCTTCCATACTCCGGGATTTCAGAGTTTCAGGATCTCAGAGTCCTAAGCTTTGGAATTTTTTGAACTTTCACTCAGGGAGTCCTAGGCTTTGGGGTCTTGAGCTTTCAATCTTTTTAAAATTTCCATGCCTTGGGAGTTCGAATCTCCGGAGGAGTTCTTTATTTTGATTAAAACAATCAATTATTAACTTGAAATTTAAAACCCTATTTGAATTCTATTCAAATTTTTATTAACATTTAATTACATTAAAAATTAAATAAATTTAAAACTTTAATGGAATTAAAATTCAAATTAAACTTAAATTTTAAGATAACTAAATTATTAATACAAATTTTTATTTCAATCTTTTAGATATTTACTTATTCTAAATTTTTAATTTTCACATTATTTAATTTTTTTATTTTTTTGGAATTTTGGTTTTTATTTTTAATTTTTTTCGAATTTCTGACGTTTTCAATTTTTGGATTTTGTGGATCCTTTATGCCCTACACTAACCTAAACTAATCAAGCAAACACCAATGAAGCGACAATGAGTGAAAACACAAACAAGCAACGACAAGATGAGAACAACAACCAACAAGAAGACACACGTGAAAACGAAGACGCACGAGTGACAACACGAGACCCCAGGGAATGCAAATGACTTCAAGGTTTTGGGATCTCGAGGTTCCAGAGGTCAAAAATAGAATGACCTCGGGACTTCGGAGTTCCGAAACTCTGAAGAAGGAGCAAACAAAACAAAGAGAGAACTCAGGATTTAGTGGTCCTGGGGCTCCAAGAAGAGAACACCAGACTTTGGGACTCTAGGGTTTTGAAGTTTCAAAATCAAAGAGAAACCAATGAAGGGACACTTTGGGATTTCGGGATTTTGAGGTCCTAAAGTGCCGAAGAAAAAATAAATGAAGACTTTGGGGTTTCAGGCTCTCGAAACTCCAAAGTCGAACAAAGAAAAAGGAGAAAAACACACTTTAGGATCCCAGGAACTCGAGGTTTCAAAGTTCGAATGAAAAAAAAACAAGACGAAAACAAAGAGAATAAGAAGAGGGGCCCCAACTAGGGAAGTGAAAAGTTGGGGTGCGTTATGTAGGGCATAACACAACCAAGAGGACCCTCCATCCAAATGATAGTTTTGTTCCAAGGCACTGCTCCCATTTCTACTAGATGGGTCTGGTGTCGCCTTTCAATGTTCTTCCCCTCATCGATCTCGTTCATGAAGACAACTAGAACATTGACAAAGGGGGTTCTTTCCATTTTGAATTTGGATCAAGTATACCCATGGGAAAGCTCAGATTTGAACACCCTGGTAGTCACATCCTCAATAAACCTTTCAAATTTCCTTTTGGAAATCCTCATTACAACTGTGACCTACACATCAATATTATAGAGAATGAGTCTCCTTAGAGACTTAGTAAGAAATCTCTCCCTACTCTGAAATTTATCTTTATTCCTACTATTCCAAAAGATCTAGAGAATTTCATTAGACAATATATTCCAAATAAATTATTATCTTTTTTAAACCATTAATATGTCCAACAATAACATTATGATAAGAAAAACCAAAAGAGAAGTTGATCCTATCTAAATTCCAAACTTGCTTAGCAAAAATGCACTCAAAGAAAACATGTTTAATAGTTTTTGAGACCCTGGGAATCTTGCAAATATCTATACTTCTTTGGTTATTCTTAAATAGGAGCTTATAAATATTAAAGAGCCATTTAAATGCTTTCTTTTTAGGAGCAATATCGCTGCCCCACAAGCTATTACAGAGCTTCTACCAATCATTGTTAGTTTAGTTTACCTGCCAAACATTGTTAAAGTGCATAACCATCTCAAAATTACAACACAAAAAATCATATAACATTTTAGCCTTAATCATTGTGATAAGAGATCCGTTTATCCAGGTGAATGAATAAAAGTTGTCCATGTCTTCAACACATTGTTTAGGGAGATGTAGAAAGATACAAGTCTACCTTAACATGGCGTAGGGTTTCTAGTTGCATGAGGGAAACTGGAATTTATGGAAAAACTCAAATTAAGATATTAGTTGATCATTATATATAATATCTTTAAAGCAAAACATACCACTCAGAGCCCATCTTCTAGTATAGCAGCCCTGAAAAAGGGCAAGATGTTTATCCTTGTGGAACAAATTCCACCATATACAATGCTCACCACATATTGTATTATTACTATTGAGAATCTTATTGTCAAAAATAAGGTGTCTAACATGATCCCAAGCGTTCCAAATTGCTCTGAAGTCATTGGATCCAATTGGAGAAACAAGGAAGCTACCAGTGATTAGATCACTAAAGAGGAGAATTTTCTAGGTCTTGGCTTTCTTGGGGACCACAAGCCATATATTATTTTTGATAAGTAACTTCAATGGTTCATCATTATCCAAGGCATGGAGAATCCATTTGTCAACAAGAGAGATTTATATCCTTTAGTCCTAGCCCTCCCACCTTCTTACTGAGACAACACAAACTTCATTTGACCGAGTGCACTTTTCTATTGCCTTTACAATTTGACCATGGGAAGTTTCTGATAGCTTTTAGATCTCATTAATTTGATAGTTATTGAACATCAAACTAAAGCATAATACAAATTATAAGAAGAGAGGAACTTTTGGTAAACTTGAATCCTACTAGCAATCAATAGATATTTCTTGTTCCACTTACCTAACTTGATTTCTAACTTACCTTTGATCCAAAGCCATATTACCTTCAAACATGGGTTGACAAAGAAGTGAATGCACAAATATCTGACTTGCTTGGATGGGCCTCCCCATTGAAAATTATGCTTCCTAAGCCATGTGGGGGGAGTCTCATCCCACCCAAGGATGATGGATTTTACTTTTGAAATCTTAGCCCTCGAGGCTTCACAAAACATATTAAGTTTAAACATTAATGAGTCCGTATTGCCATCTTGAAGTTCTTGGAATAGGGTGGTATCATCTGCAAATTGAATGTTGATAAGGTCTTCTCCATAAGGTAGAGAAATTCCTTTAATTAGGAGAGAAGGTAGAATCCCTAAGGATATAAAAAAGTGCATCAGAGTCAATAACAAAGAGATCAAGGGCAAGAGGAAATCCTTATCGGATGGACCTCCCTAATTGAAGAGGTTGCGTGTGGGAGCCATTAACCTGCACCTGTGCAAATGCATCCTTAAGTAGAACCTTGACCATTTTACAAAGTTAATAAAAAAATTTAAAGGCCTCCAACATTATAATGAGGATTCAACTCCATTCAACCTTGTCATAAGCCTTTTTAAAATCTATAAGAAATATAACAGCATTATGCTTGGTTGTATTGGCCTAATTCATGGCTTCCCAACTAGGGATGAGGTCCTGAAGGATGCATCTTCCCTTGATAAAACCTATTTGAGTTTTACTTACAAAATTAGGAAGCATGTCCACCAACTTGAGAGCAATTATCTTCACAAGAATTTTGTAAGAAACATTCAATAATGTAATTGGTCTCTAGTTATTGATTAGGGATTTGTCCCCATCCTTGGAGAGAAGTGTAATCACTCATTTGTTGATTTTGGTCCCTAAGGAACCTTTGGACAGTGCCTCCTTATATAATTTAAGCAAATCTAGACTAATCTAGTCTATGCCACTTTTGTAAAACTCAATGGGTAGCCCATCCGGTTTTGGGACCTTGTTATTATTTAGGGCTTTGATGGCCTTGTATATTTCTTCCACTGAGATGGGATTATTGAGAGAGTTATCTTCTCCATATGAAATTTTATTTGGGATGAGGGCCTTACACTTACCCTTAGCCAAGAGATAGGTTGGGGAGTTACCTTTTGAGAAAAATAGCTTTTTGTAGAATTGGAAAAAAGGCAACTTTAATATCCTCATTATCTACCATTTCCCTGCCTTCATCCTATATCTTGTATATCCTTTCTTTGTGCTCCTTCTGCTTTAGTATATTAAATAAAATCTTAGAAACTTTATCACCATGTCGCAACCAATTAATTCTGGATCTAACTTTGATTCGTTGTGCTTTTTGGTGTTGTAAACCTCTCAAAAAATCTTTGGTATGAGAAATATGGTAAGATAAATTAGGATCTTTGGGCCACTCTTGAATTTGAGTTTCTACTACCTATAGGTTGTCCACTAAATTCTTCTCCAACCTCCTCCTATCCTTGGATTTCTTTCTACCTATTGCCTATAAGAGAGTTTTCCAACTAGCAACATTCCTATTCCATTTATTAATAACAAATATGAGGTGGTTGTGCCATTTATTAATTTGTCTAGCCATATATAAAGTAGTCCTAACCTCTTGATCATCTAATATATTGGTGTTGAGGGAAAAGTTTTCCTCGCTCACCAGGGACAAGGCGACATAGCCTTTTAAAATAATCTGAGTAATGATTGGGTGATGATCAGATAGAATAAATGGACAAACTTGTAGAGTAATACCATCTTCTAGATGCTAGAATGAGAAAAAATCCTTATTATTATAGATCTATCCAACCTACAATATATTCTTCTTCGCCATTGGTGAAAGTTGCATTGTATGTATACCATATACTCTTAAAATCTTTCTTCAGCTCTTCAAGAGGGTTAAACAATCCTAGTTTATCCTTCATCCTTAACCAATGAATGGTTTTTCCACTCAAGCCACCTAGTTTGTCTTTAGGATTTTCTATCATGTTGAAATCCCCTACAATGACCCAGGGTATGTCTGGGAGATTACTCGACCATTATTGGAGGTGTAAAGAGAACATATAACAACTTTAGTGTAATGGATATTAGGAAAAATCTAAAAAACCCTATTACAAGGGGAGCTACCTTTGTCAAGATTATTCTTACCCCATCTGCCATTGATTAAAATAGTAGAGCCCCCTTTACTCTTTCATGATTGGTAGTAAATTTTAAAGCATCTTTCTAAATATATCTAAGATTCACTTCCAATGTGAAACTGACAAGTTTAACTTCTTGAAGCATCGTGATACCGGTATTATTATGTTGGTTGAACAACCTTTTAACAATATTATTCCTATCAGGGGATTCAAGTCCTTGTACATTCCAAAAGATAAATTTTGAAAATCCATACACAACCTTTAAGTAATTAAATTCTTGGCAGCTTTAAAGTTGTCAAAATACTTAGGAAGTTATTTATATTGTTATATACCTTCTTGAGGAAGGGGGATTATTTTCCTTTCGGTCTACCCCTTTTTCATTTGACTTTGGTGAACAAGCCATTCCAAGCAGGTACAAACATTTCATATGTTTTTGCCTTCTCTAAATTTTGGCCAAGGTTATGCTCCTCTTTAGTGACTAAATCATTGGATAGGGATCTTGTTTCAAAGTCTGAATCCAATGTATGATCATCCAAAGTATCCTCATAGAGGCTTATTCTAGAATGATCATATGGAACTATCACAAGCTCATGGGTCTTATTAGGAACCAAATTTTTAATGATAGGATCCACAATAATAATAGATAAAAACATGCATTATCTTTGTCAAATTAATCATTTTGACTATCTAAGATCGGCGATGCTCTTTCATTACAATGGGGAAAAGTGTTAGGCCTATCATGTCACTATGGAGAGATGCATTTCTCAAAATTTCCTCATCATGAGTTTCCTCACCTTGGGCCTTCACAAAAATGGTATATGAGTTAGAAAGCTTCGAGAAATCAAGACACCCCTTGGGGTTAATAGGACTAATGTTCTCACTTAGTTTCATCCTAGAAATACTCCTTTCCTTGATAAATTGAATAATGGATTTGATAATAAACACATTAATATTCTTAGACATACTAACTTCAGGAGGTTGAACCTGAGAATCATCCTCCTTTGGGACACTATCAAGGTTGCTAGATAAATTCTTAACATTCTTAAGTTTATCTTGAGCATAAGTTGTTGTGTGTTTTTCCTTCGAAATTTATAGGCTTTAGGGACCACAAATTGGTTAGATTCATCAAACTTAGGGTTCTTAACTTGAGATAAAGTAGTAGAGATGGCCAAATGAGGGGTTGGGTCTATATTGAAAGCCCCAAATTGAACCGAATTATCTAGCACAGGGATTTGACTAGACAAGAAGGTGACTGAATTACCACCATCAATAATATGTGAAGGTCGGTTATCAATTGTGTTAGGTCGATTTATAGGGGGCTTGCGTTTTGCAAGCAGAGGGGAATTCCTCCTAATATGCCCATACATTTTACAGATAAAGTAGGCATTAAACCCTCCAGGAATTTCCCACATGCAAACCAAGGGTTCACCATCAATATTCACTTCAATAAAAATAGCTAAATCTTGCCCAAGTTTGATCAAAATTAATACTCTGACATCCATATGAGGAACAAGAGATTGTGTATTATCTATCCTAATCAGTTTCCCTAGGGATTGAAGAATCTGAGGGATGAAGTTCCATAATAGGGAAGGCAAATTTTTAATAACAACCAAATGAGGGCAAGACGAGGTTAAAATTTTGTTTGAAACTACTTCAAACGACCATTTTAGTGCTTGAAAAGTTTAATTGCCTATGGACCAATATTGCTTCTCAACTAAAACCACTCGAGACTTACTATCTTGAAAGAATATAATATTGCTTCTCAACTACAACCACCTCAGACTTATTATCTTGAAAGAATATAATAAACAAGACTCTTTGAATCGTTCTATAGAAGGAAAAATGAAACCCTAATTTCTTAATCCAAATCTTTTTAACCATTCATCTATAACCTTCCTAGTCAGGTACTTAGCAATGTCCACAACCACTATAAAAATAGCTATATTATTTAATCTATTATTTTCGGTACTTAGGGCATTAATTTGATTTTAGAGTTGGGGGTAATAGATAAACTAGGTAGAGAAGAGATGAGTTGCTTACCTCCCCCTCTTCTGCATCTACTATTACCTTCAACAATTGCATAAACGATCACCATAAACCTCGCAGACTCAAAGATAAAGACTTGCAAATCAACAAGGGTTGATTTAAAATATTTAGCATCTTTAACAAGGGCATAGCCCAACTTAACGGGTGTGTCCTCCTGATTAATGGTCTCTCTAGCCAGAGCATCTCCCATGCTTGGCCCTTAAACTTGCCTCTCGCCAAAATAGCATGACACTACCACCATCGCACAAAACAAGACAAAGGTTAGATAAACCACAAAGCCAAAGAGAGTGTACCTATGTGGAGGGGGTCATATACCCCCTCCATAGCCTAGCCTGGAGGATGACACAGACAAGAAACCCTTGAACAAATCACCAAAGTTGTAGAGCATTTTTTTCTATTTTTTGGTTTCAATCCCATCCAACAATTTTTTGAAATTCAAAAGTTCATTTTCTTCAAATATTTCTTACAAAACGTATTGTAGTGAATAAAACAAATGTATTGCCTCTTAACTCTCATTCAAGAAAATAAAACCTCTCCTTTTCCTTATCTGTTTAATAGATTTTAACTCTTGAATGCAAGCAACTCACTCTCCTTCACTTGGGGAAACTTTGCCCAAATCTTTACAACCATCACAATAATCGTGAAGAAATTATTTCTGGTTATTGTGATCTCTTTATTGCAATATTTGAATCTTCCAAGCTAGTGCCTTATTTCCAAGTCAATCATAGATAGAAAAAGGGACCATAAACTATTTGTAATAATATCTATTATAATTTTTTATTATTCTATAAATTTATAAAATAATATTCTAACTTAAAAATATATCTATTTGTCATTTTGATCAAATTTAGTTATACTTAATTGTGGTTTAACCTATAGAACAACGTTGACACTATTATCAAGTGTTTTACTTTTACAGTTTTATTTTAATCATTAATGCAACTAAGATTCAAAAGCTCTCTTTATCATATTTTCCTTTGGTTTTCTATGGATTTCAAAAGATGAAAATAGGGTTTTGGCTGAGGCAAACCCCTAAACAACCCCCAAATATTTTTTGTCTCTTTGTGTGTCCAATTTAGTATGTCTTTAACACTTGTATTAAGTGTTCTAGGATGTTTTAAGTTGACTTGTGAAGGATTATAACATTACGCGAGGATGCCTATGCTACATATTGGCATCCTAGATTTGAGAGCTCCAACATCTGGATTTAGGTTCCTCTTCACTCATATTTTTATTTTTAGATGGAAACAATTTTTTATTAAGCTCTATTAGTATTATAATTCAACATTTATCTATTTTCCGTGGGTTAATAGTTAAAAATAAACTCTTAGCTTTTGTATAGGATATTTATAGTGTATTTAAGAGTTTATATATATCTATATTCAAGTAGTAGTATAATTTATCAAATTTTGAGGTAAATTAGGATTTCTTGGTTTAAAATGGTTTCCTTTAATTTAATAAAATTTATTACATTACACATACCCAGATCACTCTTAATGAAATTCTTCCCACCGGGAGCACATTACCTTACTCCATTTTATACTTTTCTTAATTAGATTAAAGTTACAACTAGCAACTTAATGTCTTACCTTGAATTTTGCGCTCTTGGATGCAATATTTGAGGTATATGTAGGACTATCATAGTGACCTATATTATTATGCAAGTATTCATGCCCAATCAATACCCTTCTACCTAGTGATCCTTTCTCCATCCGATGTACTCATGGTTCCTTATCATTCTAGATATTGCATTCATTATTTTTATTCCTTTAGATGATTTATATTCTTACATACTTCTTTATATATTCATATGCATTAAATTCCCTTTTTATTAATTTTGCATTTGATAGATGTAACTAATTGAAGAGGGATATACATTGTCTCTAACATTTACCATGACCATATATAGCATTATTACATGGCATGCCTTGAGATCATGTGCCTTTATCCCATGATCATCAAGACAAAATACAAGATTATTACTTTTTGAACATAAATAATTCCTTATTTTTACTCATTTCTTGTTTTTCTATTTCCTAGACATTCAACGAAGTTTATATTTCATAAATTTTTATTTTCGAGACACAATATACTCATTTAATATATTCCCTCCATTTTTTAAGTTTCTAAGGAAACACACCAAAAGACACACTTACACAATGCCACAATGTCTATTATTTTATATGATGATATGGCATATTTTATATCTAAATAATTACTTTACATGTATATTTGTGATTGTTATATTTTTTGAGATGCATGATCATTTTAGTGTCACATGTACATCTCATAGTGGATGGAAAGATAATGGTGAAATTTAAACTCTGAGGCTATTTTTCGTATTTACTTTTATGCTCATCTTAAAGAGATATCTTGTTGCATATGCATATTGAAAAATTATGTGATCTTGTGCAATGTTGGGCTCATAAACTTATTATTAACCTACTCATTTACACACACATTCCCATATATTCATCCCTTACATTATCTACATACACTTCTACTCTCAAACATTGAGCTAAGTTTTGATTTCTACACCTATATATACATCTACCTCAATATAGTCATTATCTACGTAAATCTAATTATTTCCCCACCTAAGGTCATTTTCATAGTTACAAGGTCAATCCTATAATTGTGAATTTGAACTTAGCCTTAAATTCAAAATCAAAATCTGAATTGTAGGCCATTATCATCCTTTATTTTCCCACCTTAAGTTGACTATGTACACTTTTTAATTTTTTTTTATGTTATATAGTATTTAAAGGAAATTATTATCATTCATTTTGATTATCTTGTGTACATTGTCTCTCATCCTAAAGCTTTAACAGATAAATCAATAGTAAAACATTTGAGTTTGGTGCACTAAAAGGATTAACAAATCTATATGCATCAATTGAGGAGGTTCACTTGATGTATTCAATCTTGTGATTAAGATTCCTAAAGTTTGACCTAGAAAAATGTTTCTTTGTGATACAATGACAATCCTTTAAATATATTTCTAAATACTACTAGACTTAAATATCTGAAAAGGGAAAAGAAAATGAAGATCAATCATTTGAGGAGTAGAGTAGAGGTGTGTACTTAATAGGGCCAAGTATGTGTGTAAAGCACAAATTCATAGGCACACACTAAAATTTGATCCTTGAGAAAGTATACATTTGATATAGGATCCAAAACAATACCTATAGAGAGAATGAACTCTTGAGCCATAAATAGTTAAAGTTCAAAGTATTTAGTGACTGACACTCATTCTTTAGTCAACAAACCAAATACATTAAATCCTCCTTGCATTTAGTTTCACAACTCACTATTTAACTTTAGAATACATTAATCTACAAGAACCATCGAATTGAATATGGGTTAATCTATACTTTATTTATACACATCTTATTAGTCTAGCCTAAATCATCCAAAAATAACATTTTACTTAAAAATATAAAATGCCTATTAAATTGTCCAAAATTACAAAATACAATTAATTTTATCTCTTTGTAAAAGTAAATTTTGAATTGTATATATATTTTATTTTAAATTCTTCATAATAGTTCTTCATAAATTGACTCAATTTGACATGTTAAATAAGTAAACTAGTTTTGATATTATAAAATTATTAATAAATGGCAACTTTTCAAATTATGAAATATGTTGATTTTATATATGCTTCTAGATTTGATTGTAGAAGCTTTTTTTCATCAACATTTTAAATTACATTCTATGATCCATTATCATGGCAAAACTAGTTGAAGGAAAGAAATAATAGATCATAGAATGTGACCTAAAATGAATTTCAAGGCTAAAAAAATATTGACATTTTTTTTAATGAATTAATATCTAAATTATCATTTATAAAATAAAATTACACATATTAAAAAATAAAATAAAAGTCACTCTTCTAGAATTCATACCACTAAACATAAAAGCATAGAAACGAATACTGTTCGATCACAAATTTGATATCTTTAATTTACACACAAAAAAAAATATCACGCAATGAAAGGAATCTAATAGACATTTGAAAATTTTCAATTATTAATAAATATAAAAATGAGATCTAATAAATGAAGTTTGCTTTTCTTCAAGAATCACATCGAGGCTACTAGAAGTCTGATTTTACTGTGCATGCTATTGGAGAACAATTAAAGTTATGCTGTCACCCTTTTTTCAGTCTTACCAATTTCGTTGTGAATGTAGGAATGAGTTGCAGGCTTCTCATGTAAAAGGCATGGTAACATTTTATTTGAAAGAATTTCTTTAGTTTTAAAAATCTGAGACTCAATTGAAATATATAACTTGTGTCAATCTTTGAATTATATTATAGTTTGAAAGATTACAATGGAATAGTAATAAACATTTAGTTTTATCATATGTGGATGATGATTGAAATATTTGATATTAAAAAATATTTTTAAATTTTTATTTTTGATGTAAATTATAATGTATTGGTTGAAACAAAATATATTGTATTTATTGTCATGAAAAATGACAAAAGATTATTATTAATTTAATGAAAACTGGTGTTAAATGTATGCAATCACTAAAATAAGATGTCTGATATAAGCTATAATTTTCAAAATTATTAACACATATATAAACTAACATACATAATTTTTTTTTGTCATTTTGATACTAATTATGATTAATGACACCATTTCTCATTTTAGTGATACCTTAAGAGAATCAATGTCTACTACCACTACCACTACCACTACCACAACCACCAATATTGAACCTATTACTATTTAAGAAGCAAGTCATCAACTAAACATGTATCAAACTTCTAATAAGACTCAACAAGATAAAGTTAATCTAGAAAACGTGATGAATCAATTAGAGAAGAATCTCACATTTAGTTGAAGACAAAGATCCCTAATTATTGGCATTCCAATAACCAATATTTTCAAAAATACCCATTTAGCCAAATAATCTATAATAGTCTAGAGGAAAATAAAGAATAAAAGAGAATAAATGAGAATCTGTAATAGTCTAGAAGAAAATAAAAGACTAGAGATAGTATAGTGTTCTAGATTAAATTAGGAATCAAGATGTTATTGTAGTTGTGTAGATATATGCATAGGTGTATTATAGTCCTATAGTCACATTGAACTCTATAATTAGAAATAGAAATAAAACCTATAATACTTGTGAGATTAAGTCCAAAAACCTCTAAAAGTAGAAATGATGAGAACGCATAGATAATAAATCTATATAAAAAAGTAATAAAATGAAATAACTAAGAAGGATAGAAACATGAGACCATCATATGATGATCTGAATATAGAGAAGGTAAATTCATGAATTGCATTTGAGATAGGGGAAATGACTAAATGCAAAGGAACTTGTTAAAATGGTTAGATCTTTATTTTAGTTTTTCAACCTCCATTGATAGTCAAGATAATAGATAACATGTGTGCACTTATCATGAATCTAGCTAGTACTAAGAATTGTGTGATATCATGTTCTTAGCTTAAGTGTATAAAAGACTATGATAAAAATATAATGAATAATAATAAACTAGATCTAAAATTCTATGTGATCATTCTATTGTAATAAAATAATAACAAAATATTTTTTTATCTACCAAAAACTATTCTAAATATGTAGACAAGAATAATGAAGTGAATGATCTCAATAATCCAATAAAGATGAGAGGAATATGTTAGAATAAATCAAATCTTCACATATTAATGAACCAAAATTTGTATAAAAGGAAATTGTGATATGAAATAGAAAGGAACCAAATCTCTATATAATAGAATGCTAAAAGATCAAAGGAAAAAAGAATGCAGTAGCTAGTAAAGATATAGATGCAGTCTAACTGGCTCATTTTTCTTAATGTTCTTTCTCGATAGTTTTTTCCAAGTGAACTAATGAGGCATTGAAGGTTGAGTTTACGCAGGAGGAGGTCATGAACTCTGAGAATTTCAGACCAATGTCGAGATTTTCCATTCGTATAAGAGAGATGTGCAAATCCATCCCAATTATGAAAAGATGTTTCACCATATTAAAATTACCTCAAAACCTTTTCTTAAAAGGTTACGGTTATTCTGATTCCAAAACGGATCTTTCGTACAGCGTGATAGTGATGTGTTAGTCAATCGCAGCCGTTTATTAAAAAATCGACGGTGTAAAACATGTGACTGACATATGTGTTAGTCAATCCATACTGCCATTTTGGAACCAGAATAGATACGTCCCTCCCAAAATAAGTTTCTCTCAAGAAAAAAATTATGAATGTATATAGAGCAAAACCCCACTAATGATAGTGGTTGTCACAATCAGATCCATAAAGCCACCAAGAGATGTAAAAATTGAAACAAAAACAGAGAAGAAAGAGATAGCTCATGTAAATGCAAATAAACATAACTATTCAAAAGAAAATGGGTTAAGGCTTCTTTCGAAAATGCAAAGAAGCCAAAATGAAAAAGCACTATAGAAGAATGCAGTAGAGAGCTTCAGAATGGAGATGACCAATATTCTAAAAAGACCAAATTGGGAATAGGCAGTAAAAAAAAGAATACAAAAAACAACTGTTCTTCTACAGCGACATCTACAGGGGCGATTACACAACGCTTTTCATCGAAAGAATGGATGGAAATTAAGGTTTTATAGATTATTGTTCTATAATACTGCGATGGAGCTATGCATGAGTATTGTAAGAGAACCAAATCATGATTTTCAAATGTTGATGTTAAAAAAGATTACATAATTAAAGCGAAAAATCTATGTACTTTGACAATGTTAACTGTAGAAAATTCATTTTAATTGTAAGACTTGTATTTTTATCTGCTAGCGGGAAACAGTTTTTCACATGATGGTATTTTACAGGCATAGAGTCTACCAGAAGGGGTGACAGTTCACACTTGTATTGCAAGCGATCATTACGTTGCAGTGTACAAGACCTTCAAAAACAATAAACATAATGTCATATCATAAAAGTATTTGTGGAGCTGTTAAAGTATGGTGAAAATTGATGGAACTGTTTTGCTTTGAATCTTCGAAGAAAACCTCCTGAGTAAAGGTGCATTACCTATTCACTAAAGTTAAATTTTCAATAGTGGAAGAGCCATTATTTGTGTAGAGTACAATGAATGGAAAGAGCATCTGCTAAAAAATTGAATAGATTTGAATAATTGAGTACATCAGAAAGCTGTTGTCCTGCCCATCTCAATAGTCATCACATATATCAAAACAGTACGTTTGAATTGTAATTGCACTCCCTGTCTAACTGGGTATACATTTCTTTGTTTCACATGGCCGCTTTCGGTAGATTACTTGCGTGGAAAATTATCTCGAGTACAGACCTGCAGATATATTTTTTCATCACAAATTGTGGACTCTGATCTGATAAAGAAGTTGATGTTATAGAACCATTAGTATTTTTGGAACTGTAAATTATGGTAAAAACTGATGGACCAGTTTTGCTTCAAAACTTTGACGAAAACCTGTTGAATAAAGCTGCGGTATTCACAAAAAAATTACATTGTCAATAGTGGAAGAGCCATTATTCGTGTAGAGTATCAGTACAATAAATGGAACTGGGCATCTGCCAAACAATGTAAATATATATGAACATGTCGGTACATCAGAAAGCTGTTGTCCTACCCATTTCAATAGTCATCGCATGAAATAATGAGCGAGGTAAAGAAAATAATTTTGTCCTGCCCGTGAAAGATTGAACATGCCATGGCAACGACTGTAAATCAAAACAGTACGTTATAATAATAATTATAATTGCGCTCACGGTCTAATTGTAATTGCACTCTCTGTCTAACTGAGTATACATTTTTTTTGTTTCACATGGCCGATGTCGGTAGGCGGCTGATTACTAGTGTGGAAAATTGTCTCGAGTACAAATATTTTTCTTCATCATAGTTGATGTTATTAGATTGAGATTGTAGACGGAAGCGACCTGCGAACTTTCTGGGGCACTCTGCAAAACCCTAATCTCTTTTTTCAGCGCGATTTTTGCTGCCGCTAGAGAATCTTCAAGGATTTGAACAGCCGCCCCAATCTCCAAAACCCTGACAAAAGCTCAAGGAGACAAAGCGATGGGTCCCTATGTCCCATGAGTGATGACCAGGTGAATATGACGTCTATGGTCGCCCAGGACTGCTGGATTGGATACTGTGTGAAGCCAGCTTAGACCCAGACCAATGCCAGAACGTGAGTGGGATCTAAACGTGTGATAGGTCTTAGGTGGTTTCGGGTCTACAGATGTCCGTTTAACCACCCAGTACCTCTCGACGTGTGTCTCACTATATGTTCAACATTTAATCAATAAATAATACCATTCAACAATCACACGAATTAATCATGAAGTGTATCTTTTGCAGTCAAAAGATAAATCTTTATGTTCACAAGTAAACATTTAAACCATTCATATTGATTTGAATAAAAGTTTGAGTGTTTCGTCATATAATATCACATTCTCAATAAAGGGACCACGATAAAAACATTAAAGTCTGTATTAAACATTAAAACACCTAACATATGAACCCTAAAAAAACCAACTTCGAGGCAATACAAAACAACATGACGACAAACTCATGCCATGTGAGCATCCATCGATAGTGACGTGGCCAATCAAAGGTCACGTGATGGTCAATATTTGTCCACGTCCGCGTCAGACCATGAGACCCTTTCAACACCTTTCCGCACTCGCCGTCCCATCTGTCCAGCTTGAACTAGACTGATATGGTCACTTCAGCATCGTTACTGGTCATATCACCTACATCCATCACACCGCTTGTGTAAGGCCACAAATTGAACAAAAAAACAATCAACTCAACCATAAATGGGGAAATATGGAGATTCAAATTCAAATTCAATGCAATAGCTAAACAAATTAATGAACTTTGATTTAAATTCAAATTCTCAAACATAAATAAGCACTTTAAATGAACGCATTTCATTTAGCGAGTCAAAGAAAGAAGCAAAGAGTAAGAAGACAGAGAAAGAGCACGTTGTAGAGGTGCAAGAAGCCACACAATTTAGGCAAAGAAGACATTTTTTCCTTGTATTATGCTTGTTCACAATCCACAAACTTGTTTTCATTTTACATTTAATAGTTTAATAAATTGTGTTTTTTTTTTAAACTACGACTCACATTGTAGAGGTGCAAGAACACACAGAAGTAGCCAAAGCGGTTGACTATTCTAGGTATTATTCATCTTAAAGAAATCAGAAATTTATTTTCAAATAACTTGTTTGTTTTAAAAAACAAACAAACAGAAGCTTAGCAAAATTGAATTCAAAAAACATTCTGCATACAATTCCTATTTCTTGAGGAACCCCATGGGCCCATTACACTAGAAGTCCACCAACTCATACTTTGGCTTCAGTGGCCATTGCTCGTCATCTTCATCCCCACCTCCATCTCCCACCTCTGCACCACCTTCTTTCTCACTCACATATTGATCTAACAGTATCCATCCCACGACCACTTCAAACTTCCTAGTTTAATGAATGGGAAGATGGTACTCACTCCTCCCTCGTCGGCCCAAATCCGAAGATCAAAACCCATTCCAGGGATGACCCTATTGAGCAAAGATTGGAGGCCAAACAACCATTCCTCCCCCACTATTCCCTTCAACAACCAAGTATTTTTTTCTACTTTCTTCCCAATCTCCTACCCCCATGTTGTCGTCATACTCACAATATCTGCATTGGTGTGGTACCTATGTTGTATTTTCATGAAACAGTCACCAAGATAAACCTTCAGTGCCGTAAGAAATTCTTCATCACGGTTCTTGAAAATTGACTTCAATCTCTTGTCAGATATTTTCCCAACAAATGTGAGTTGTTGCGTTGTTGTGAAGAGAATGAAAGTAGCTTCCATGGTTACCTGCACCTTCCAATTGCTTCCCCTCACCTACATAGTAACTGAAATAAACTAAATTCACCACACATTGCTTACTTCACCCATATAAATAGAACCATATGAGGGTTATTTAATATATCCTCATAAATTCCAACTACAAATTGCGGTCACCGAAATATCTTCTAAGATTTTGGCAACATTCCCTTATTAAAAAGCCGCCACCTCATATTCCCAAAATTAATGTCATTTGGTGCCAAATGCTTTGGCAATAAAAAAGGTTGTCCCTTTTCAATTCCCACTTCCTGAACATTTAATGCAAAACATGTGCAAGGATCTAGAACGTATGCACCACATCTTCAGGGTGTCCATGTGTATATATATATATACTCTCAAATATATATATTTTATAGTGTATATATATGCATATACTCTCCAATATATATATATATATATATATATATATATATATATATATGCATTGAACTTTTAGAAAACTCAATTTTCAAACAACCAATTCAACATACATATAAGCCCAATTGAAACATCGAAATCTAGATTGAAATGTACAATTGAACCCTCCAAGTGTGTACATAACAGAAAATGAACCCTCCAATGAAAATTAGTGCCTTCATGTCAATTCGATCAGACATTCAATCATGGGCTCAAACAACCAATGAAACGGTCAATCAAACAAGTGACTCAATACAATTGCCAACATAAACATTAAAATCCAAACATTGAGTCTACATGGTTGTATTTACAAAGATAATTGAATTAGTTGGCAAATGGAAATACATATCTATATCTACATACATATACACCCACAACTGTTGTACATATTTGTATTGCCATATATGTGTACATACATAGCTGATGTACATAAATGTATATACATATATTTCACAGTATATATATATATGCATTGAATGTTTAGGAAACTCTATTTTCAAATAGTCAATTCAACATACATATAAGCCCAATTGAAACATTGAAATCTAGATTGAGATGTACAATTGATCAAATATATAAGTGTGTACATGACTGAAAACAAATCCTCCATCAATGAAAATCAGTGCCTTCATGCCAATTCGACCAGGCATTCAATCATGGGCTCATACAACCAATGAAAAGGTCAATCAAACAAGTGACTCAATGCAATTGACAACATAAACATCAAAATCCAAACATTGAGTCTACATGGTGGTATCTACAAACATAATTTAATTAATTGGCAAATGGAAATACATATCTATATCTACATACATATACACCCACAACTGTTGTACATATTTGTATTGCCGTATGTGTACATACATAGCTGATGTGCATAAATGTACCTATATAGGTGTTCTACATAAATGTATATACAGATATCTACATATCTCTACATACAATATTTTTACATACATACATGTGCATTCATGTATGAAAATTTTGGTACCTACCTATATGTACATATAAATGTATATACAAATGTGTATGTTTCTACTTTAATTTGATTATTATTTATAGCATTTTGTATCAAACTCTATACCGTGTTTGTTTTACTACCTCCACAGAAAATGTTATTATCCTTTAACCGTCTTACTCATGGTTACTATTATGTCCCAATTTGTAAATCACTAGTCATTGTTGTAGCATATAGTAATGCACTCATTGTTACATTCCATACTTCAACTTTTAGGTCACATGATATATTTGTAATCTATACCATGATGCAGATTACAATAGAGAAGTCACAATGATACATTCTAGACATTGGACATGGACACAACTCAGAATGGATGTCTCAAATAGAGATGAATGCTATCAGATAGTTCAAAATTATGAACATGATAGGGAAAACTATTTGAAGGGCCATCAAACCCTTGCAAATCAGGGTGTTCTTGCAACCCTCCCTCCAAATGATGCAGACGATGAAATCCTAACTTACCTCCGTGAATCTTACCCCTCCTTCCACAAAGAAATTCCACCCATTGAATGGCCAGTTCACATCCCATTTCCATGCGTTCAAGCACAGCAAGAGTGGATTGTGAAGGATGCTCATATTTTTCACAAGATTTTTGTCTATTCATACCCCTATGATGATCATCTCTTTCCAACCAGATGATCTTTCTATTCAAATTTATTCAAGGTCAATTAGGAATCATGGCAAACCAACTATCTCAATAGTTTTTTCTTAGAAAACTATGGTCCAGAAGTTCATCAAAGCTCTGCAAATATGTCATGGCAACAAACACTTCAAAGAGTAGTCAATGAACATATCCCATCATGTATTTTACTAAAGTAAACATTCAACCGCATTGTGGTCAAACTAGGTTGCATTCTAATCTGCCTTGTCAACTATACAGTCAACAAACTGTTTGGAAGGAAGCCATTCCAGCTACACCACCACATATAGTTGAACTAGAAGGTTTCGACAACCAATATTTGCCAGTGTAAGTTTCCACAAATAGCTCTAAACCCCTACTATATAAGTCTCCAATAAAGAAAAGCATCTCCAGGCACAAATGACCAAAAAGATAGCACTTTACATAGGGAACCATACTTCTACTATTCAAGCATTGTTTTCATCTTACACTATCTTGTCATCCACTCCTTACTTGCACAATGGTACCCTGTCAAGTATCAAAGTTAATATCATTCAGCAGGCATTGACTTACAACATCACTTGGTTAGTTGGTTCCATCTCAATGTAACCCATGTTGTATTGCATATATGTTTGCAGGTTACATTTAAAATTACAAAAATATGTCATACGTACTATACAATTTATATTGACCTGTATATTTGTCATGGAAATACAACAAACGTACAATTTATTACTATTCTTTGTAGATGAGGAATGCAAATAAGATGACTGTCGGTGGTGCAAAGAAGAGAGCATCAACAAGGTTGCCATCACATAAAAGAGGTGTAAAGATCCCAGTTTAGCCATAGACCCTACCTCCTAATATGGCCGAAGTAGAGCCTATACCCCCAACACTGGAGGATCGGGAACTAGAACCTATCCTACTACCCATAGTGGATGTTACTACTCCTTCAACTGGAAGGAATTTTACAAGGCCATAGAATTTGTGGTTGGTTTCCGACATGGAGGGTGCAATCCATGATGTAGAGGAAAATGACATGTCTATCAAGTCTGCATCAAAGAAGTGGGGAATCCCAGTTGCGACAATGACAAAATGGTTGGGTGGTCTAACAATGATGTCAAAGAAAGGTCCCCCAACCATCCTCACTGTTGAAGAGGAAGAAGATATTGCTAAGTGGGGCCAACATATGGCAGCTATTGGTCATGGCCTCGAGATCGTGAACTTGAAGGTAGTTATGGCGCATATTTATGAGGGTAAACCCAACCCTTTCAAATATGACATGCCCAAGAAGTCATGGTGGGTTGGTTTTAAAGCCCAACATCCAGAACTCACCTTGTGGATAGCTAAAGACCTTGACAAAGACAGGGCACTAACTCGGAGACCTGTCATTGTTGTTGCTTTCTACAAAATATTATCAAAGGCCTATGTAGCAAATATGCATGGTCCTCATTGTATTCGTAACTATGATGAAACTGGGTTTATGGTGGGCATAAATGGTGCTATTAGGGTGCTCTCTATAATAGGACGTCACAATGTCTCATACATAATCCCAAAGAGCCGTGAATGGATTACCATTTTGTGTTGCACGAACACAATTGGGCAAAGAATTCTAGGATTCTACTTTTTCAAAGGGTAGAAGTACCTACAGAATTGCATCACCAAATGTGAATCAGGTGCTTGCATGGACGCATAGAAAAACGCATGGATGACGAAGGAACTATTGATTAATTGGTTGCACCACTTTGTGCAATATGTTCTAGGGGGTGTATCGCCCACCAACAGGAACCTGCTTATATTTGACGGTCATGGCAGCCATATTGTAGTGGCAACCATCCAAGAGGCAAGGATGTTGGGTATATACTTGCTCACATTGCTGGCTCACACCTATTGCATACTACAACCACTAGATGTGAGTGTCTTATCTCCATTCAAAACATACTTCAAAATAGAAAGAGTAGTGTGGTTGGCAAGGTTTTGAAATGTGGGGATCAGGAGGGTAGAACTGGTAGAAATAGGAAGCAAGTCCCTGAAGAAGACAATGATAGTTTCTAACATCATAGAAGTCTTTAAAAGGATAGAGATATGGCCCATCAATCTTGATGCCCTCATAGGGGACATGTAGCCCAACACGACATTCGATATTAAAAAATGGTGAGGATGTTTCGGCAGTGAAAAACATGCTTAGCATATCCGATGTTGATGTTAGAAAACATCACTAAAAGAGTGAGTGATAGTGTGGAAGACAATCTTTCTCTTCCATCACAACAAATAGCACCGACATGGGTGGTTGATGGGGAAATGGCTCTAGGAGTTGAGTTGGAAGGGCAACAAGAAGACTCCACATTCACTTTCCCTTCACAACCCGCAACTACCATGAATGATGTGGTGCATTACTATGCTAATTGTGTCATATTAGATAACCAAGCTGATGCAGAATTAATATAACAAAACACCACACAAGATCCTTCTATCCCAAGCTAGTGAGATTGCCCCCTCTCAATAGGAAATAGGATTGTCAAGATTTTTAAAGCTTTTTGTTCACATCGTCAACAAGAAGAAAGGGAAAGGTGTTCATAATGGACTATGATTGAGTTATAATTCATAGTTGATTACATCTGATGAGTTCATGGAATAGGTAATGGTTCAAGAGGTGAAGAAGATGGAAGCAAAGGAGACCAAAGAAAGAAAGAAAAAAAGAAAGAGTAGGCCAAAGAGAAAAAGGCAGCTGTGAGATTTTGCCAAGATCTAGAGGCAATGAAAAGCACAAATAAGAGAGAACAAAATAGATGATAGGAATAAACTGTATTCTATGAAGAAAAATACTAATCAACTGGATCATCAATCATTACATACAATGAATATGAGCCTACATATATAGGCAAGGCTATATGGATATGTGAGCACACAAACATGACATGTGGCTCAATAAGAAACAAGGGTAGGTAGGAAATAGGTGTGGTAGGTAGGTTAAATAATTTAATATTCCACATGAGGTGGATCACCCACCGAAGGTGGAATTATCACTCCACAATAAGAGGATATGATAGAGTAGTAACAAGATCACACCATAAAAGGTGGAAATTCTCCTACACACACTATCCCAATGTGGCACAAACACCCAAGTGTCTCATACCCAAAATACTATAAAATGCATTTCCTAAGTAAACTTAAGTAAGGTGTAATAATATCCATGATGAATAACTATTTACACCAACAACAACAAGCATATTGGCAAAGCAGAAGAAGGAACCAAAAAAAAATTAAAAAAAGGAGATATTGTGTAAGAAAAAGGAAAGGCTAAAAGAGATAGAGAAGAAGGAGAAGGAGGAAAGACAGAAACAAGAGAAATATTTAAAGGAGCAAGAGGAAGAGGAAAGGGCCATTGACGAGAAGAGAATGAATTTGGAAAGAAAGAGGATGCTAAACAATCCTTCGACTCCATTGAGTCTGTTGCCAGAATGACATCCCATAATGCAAGACATGTTGAACACAATGATCCCCATCTTTCGACCACCTTCATTTTGTCAACTAAGTTCCCCACCCGTGACCTTTACTATTCCTTCAAATCACATGCTAGGGGTTGCAGATAGCCTTAGGTTTTTTCGATCACCTTCAATTTGTCAACCAACTTCCCCACCCATCACATTTTCTATTCCTTCAACTCACATGTCAGTGGTTTCTAACAACCTTAGCTACAGCAACCCAATACAAGGTGATAAGAACATGGCACCTATTGCAGGCTCAGGGGTACCACTTGAAGTTAGAAGAAGTTCATTTCCCCCTTGGTTTAATTGACCTCTACATTAACATATGTGCCTTTTTTTTGTCTTTTATGATTTATCAAGACAGACCAGGACTGCAAAAATGTCTTTTCAAGACATGAATTTGACATGAATTTTGTTTTGAATTATGCTCATATGGTATGTTTTTTGTATGTCTATGCAATATAGAATAAGTAATGGGATAATTGAGGAAGTTGTTTTATATTTTGGTTGTTTTATATGGCAATGCCATTGAGAACATGTAATGAGATGAATGAGAAAAGATGATTGAGGAAGTTGTGGACTAGTACATGCTTGTAGTTTCCAATTATGTGCATACTTATTTTATATAGATCATGCAATTCTCTACATGTAATGGGACGATTAAGCAAAGATGCCAACAACTACATGTTTTATGTCTCCAATTAGGTGCATTTTGTTTGTTTTATATGTCAATGCAATTGAGAACATGTAATGGGATGAATGAGCAAAGATGATTGAGGAAGTTGTGAACATTGATCATGATTGTAGTTTCCAATTATGTTCATATCTATTTTATGTAGATGTTGATGCAATTCAGTACATGTAATGGGATGATTGAGCATAGATGTCAATAATTATATTTTTTATGTTTCCACTTATGTACATGAAAGATGAATGAGCAAAGATGAAATTTTTATATGTGAATGCAATTGACAAGATGTTATGGGATGAGGAGCAAATATTGACAAGTACCTCTGAGTTGGCAACCCAAATTAAAAGTTGACATGCCAATGAAGTTTTTGGCATGGTCAATGATGACGTGTCTTCCAAGTCACCAATAAATGCCACTTGAGACCCTCAACTAGTATGAGAGTGGGCCCACCCCCAAAACCTGCTATACTTTCCATTTGCATCGAATAGGTTGGCCTTGTGGTGATCAATCACTTGCACACCTTACCGACCATCTACTCTACCCAATACTCTTGCCCCCACATTCAAATTCGAATTGTAGAGGAATTAACTATGTGTCACCTCTCCTTACTTGCACTACAATGAGGACACACAGTCATTTGAATACCTTTATACTTGAGAATTGTGATGCACAGACCATTCAATATGAATGTGAAAGTGCAACATAAATCACGAGTACAAATATTTCAAATGACAACATGTCTTCATTGTTTATAATTATGAGGATGGCATGTCCTCATCTAGTGACTTAATGTAGTTGCTCCAATTGTTGAGACCTTGTCCCAATCATCACATTACATGAGAATTGGATTGAACTAACAAAAGAGTCCTAGAAAAAACTAGGTTGTGGACCTTTCAAGTTCGGTTGTGCTACTTATACATGTGTGATGCTCTGCAAAATGGACAAGGTTAGCAAATGACAAACAACACAAGACACAAGAGATCGTTAGTGTTAGTTAACCAAAAGCTAATCTAAATAGGCATATCAAAAGAGATACTAAGAACATGAAAGAATATTTAACTAAAGAAGCAAATATGATGAGGCATCTCCAAATACCTCCTAACATGCTCTTGGCTCCTTCTCGTTTGTTCCTCTCCTCTCCAAGTTCCAAAATAGTGTAGCTCTCAGCAACTTTTTGTACTATGGATGCTTATGGAGGATTGAGATTTGAGTATTTTGCTCCAAATGTAAAATGAAAAGCTAAAATACTAGATGCTATTAAAAATGATTGATTTTAACCAAAATAACAAGATATTAGATTGCTATGCTAAATGCTCTCTAAAATGCCTATAGGCTAAATGCATACAAGTTTTCAGGATATGGATTATGAAGAAATGGGCTCTATTTATAGGAAAAATGGAGCAATGGATGGTTGAGATTGAGCAGTCTCAACAAGGGTCAGGATTGAATGATTCCAAATCCATGTGAGGGCTTTCAACCCAATCCCAGGATGACATGTGTCAATGTGAGATAGGTTGAGAGGAGAGGGAATAAGCATTAAATGCTTGACATGACCTTAGGAGTTAAGTTCAAGGTTAGTTGAATGAATAAACTCTTTATTCAAAGAATAAAGCTTTTATCCAATGGATAAACTCTTGTGCAAAGGCAAAAGGGATAAACATGGTCAAAGCAATAAATGCTTGGGGAGACAAGTTGAAATAACCATAAATGGTTATGTAAGAGCCATTAGTGGTTTTGGAAGACTTTGGAGGTTAAATTGTTGAACACACAAAGCATTAAATGCTTTTCAAAGACTTTGAAGTCTTTGAGAAGTGACTCCATGTTGCTTAGGAATGTGACAATAATTAGGGGATGGATTAGGCTAATTAGAAAAGGGGTTAGAAGAATCTAGAAGGGGTTTAGGAATGCAATTGGATTTGGTGGGTGAGGGAAAATAGGATTTTTAATTAAAATAAATTAATTTATTTCAATAAATGTGTGCAAGCCGCATTTTTAGGAGAATGCAAGTGGGGGGGAATAAATGATTTAAATAAATATTTTATTTAATTTATTTAAAAGAGGAAAAGGGTTAAATGAAATAAATAGGATTTATTCATTTAATTGATTGTGAGTTTCGTTTAATGAATTAATTAAAATAAATTGAATAATTTATTTAATTAATAGGAGAATGTTTAAAGATGAATTAATTAAATATTAATTAATTAACTCATGGCTAGTGTATTTTTAATCAAATAAATAGCAAATATTCATTTAATTAAGCTGGACAGATTTGTGTGACTACATTTGCCCCTCTTTGAGACGGTGCAGTTTATCGTGTCGTTTAAAAAAAAAAAAAAAGGTGTGAAGAAATGCCCCATAAAATGTTAATTTAGTGGGTGGTATGCCCTCTTGAGAGATGGGCTGAAATTTTTTGAAAAATCGAGCGATCTCTCGAAAAATAATGAAAATTGGCAGGGTGGTAGAAGAGAAGAAGTTAGCAATGCGGGTGAAAAAGAGAAGAAATCGGGGATAAAATGGAGAAATGGGAGGCTCGGGAAGTTTACGGGGACTACAGCGGCGAGCGGAGGAAAATTATGATGATTGCGAAGGGTTTAAATGGGGAGAAAGGGGTGAAAACAGGATCATTTGTGACCGCGACCAGTGTGAAACTATAGCTTTGACAGTGACTTTTGAGAGGAGCAAGTAGCAATCGAGATGTCGGTACTAGTAGTAGAGCACCGTCTCGAGCGAGTTTGTCGGTTCCAGCAACCTGATGACTACGGACCAGCGGTATGCAAATTTGAAATTTTAATTTTTATGCATTTTTGAGACGCTTTTTGCTGAGTCCAAGTTGAGTCGGAACAATAGTGCTGAAACTATGTTTTGGCGCTATTGTCCAATTAACTAGCGCTATTGTGCCGCAATGGCGCTATTGAGGTGCTATTTGAGTGCTTTTGCAATTTTGTAGCGCTATTGTAGGCAAGTTTAGGCGCGTTTGATGGATAAGCGCTTTTGTTATGAATTAGCGCTATTGTGTTGTTCTAGTGTTTTTGCAGTTTGAGTGATGTTGGATAGCTAATTGAGTGCTTTTGTTAGGAGTTTAGCGCTATTGTAGGTAAGTAGCGCTTTTGTGTTAGGATAAAATAGATGCCCCAGTTTGTTTGATAATCTCCTGATGCCAAAGATGGATGGATAGGGAGGCAAAGTGAGAGTTGTTTTCAACCATAGCAGCCTGATGAGACTTAGGTCATTGTTAGGATAAATACCTATTGAAGTCTAGGTTGCCATGATTGCTTACCTGTCGAGACTCGAAGATACTTGATCAAAGTATCTATTGTTGATAGTCTAGGTTTAAACTTAAGAAAGTTTGAAACAAAACAACTGATGATGATTGATGGATGCCTATGTGCAGAAGGGTCTATGCGTGTTGCAGTTACGCGAGAGACATCCAACGACACAGGGGTTGCGGGATCAGTTGACAGAGGCGGGGATAGATTGTATTGCCACGATTGGATTATATGATGTGATGCACATGCCCGTGATTTGGATGAATCACGGATTGATGACGGCATTAGCAGAGCGGTGGCACAGCAAGACGTGCACCTTTCATCCAGCATAGGGGGAGATGACAGTGACCCTGGAGGATGTGTTGCGCATCCTGCGTATTCCTATTCGAGGGGAGCTGGTCACGTATGATAGATCATGGGGGACTCTAGTGGTTCAGAGGTTCTTCGATGAGGATGTGTTCATTGATGATGGCTCCATTGCGTGGGAGGAGATAGCTACTTTATACGATCCTTTACCAACAGTTCTATCAGGCATTATGGGAGGACTACTATGTCCAGACAGGCGATCACATGGTCTAGCCGTGGGGTGGGGGCAGGTGATTGAGATGATGATTACTGAGGGGACCCGATTTGCTTGGGGGTCGTGCATGCTGGCACACCTGTATCAGGAGCTTCATGAGGTGGTTTACCGTGGGAGGGGTTCCTTAGCAATGGGAGTGACACTGCTACATATTTGGGCATGGGAGCACCTACTAGTGACTTGACCAATGAGTCTTAGGTTCCACGTTGTGGATCAACCGTATATGTTTATGTATAGCGATATGATGAGTCAGCCCCACCTGGGGAAGTTAGAGTGGTGGCAGCGGGCATTAGATGATTTGGATGCAGTTATATGGCGACCATACCTGGAGTGCGAGCCCTGGGATGATGAGGAGGAGGCACTGCCCTATGTGTTCATGACTCAATTCCTCATTGGGAGGACCTCGTACCATGTAGATAGACAGGTGCCGGGGAGAGTGATGAGGCAGTTTGGACGGCAGCAGGGAGTGCCTAGTGGATCAGGGGAGTATGCTCGGGTGATATGGGAGAGATATGCATGGGGGCTAGTGCTGCCGTATGACCAAGCACTGGCAGAGTTTCGAACGCTGCAGGTGAGGCCTTGGGACATGCGACCGAGGGTCGTGGATGTAGGGGTATCAGATGAGTACATGCAGTACCGGACGACGCATCCGATTCTATAGATATTCGATCTAGCAGAGCCGGTGCCCAATTTTGAGGATGAGAGGGGATGGAGACGGAGGAGGGAAGGAGGTCGAGGACCAATGGCAGGTGGAGGAGGGAGAGGAGATGGTGGAGACGGAGGAGGAGGTGGTGGAGGAGGTGTTGGGTTGGGGATTCAGATTCAACGGAGAGGGAGAGGTGGACTGCCACTACGGATATCACAGGGACTGTTGATGCAGGGAGGAGTTAGACTAGGTGGTAGAGGTATGGAGAGGGAGATACTGATGGACAGAGGGGAGAGAGTTACTGGAGAGGGTGATACAGGTGAGGTTGCTATGGATACCAGGCAGGGAGCCACTGGAGATCTTAGGGATCATATGATAGCACATTTGCAGACCCGTGTGGAGGATTTGGAGGCGGAGGTGGTAGCTAGAGATGTGCAGCTATTTTGCATGGGAGTCAAAGCTGGCTGTAGTGCTGTAGGAGAGGGATAGTGCGGTGGAGAGATTAGCAGAGATGCAAGAGAGAGTCCGGGTTGGAGTAGGAGCACAGGGGCCTATGGGGGAGGTGATGAGGGAGATCTGATGAGCACATGCTGAGATAGACTATTGGCGGGGGTTATATGAGTAGGTGGTGCCAACTAGTCAGTGAGTACTTAGCTATTCACAGATGCGGCAAGCCAAATCAAAGCGATCACAGAGGGTGCAGAGCAGTGGGGGTGTGATGGGTCCTCTACGGAGGGATAGATCAGGGGATGTAGGAGTGAGTGGGGGTTTGATGGGGCCTCCACAGAGAGATAGATCGGATGGTGCGGGGACCAGTGGGGGAGCAGGTGGCGATGGTGGTACAACATTTGGTCAGAGTGGCATTTGAGAGAGCATTTTTGCATATATGTATTGTATCATTTGTTTATTTTTGGACTATATCTTGGATGGCTCTTGGTAGCCGATTTTGTAGACTTCATTGTACTCTGATATATGAGATGATATATATGAGGAGATCCCATATTTTGATGATATGCATTTGATATGTATGGATGTTTATGTAGGATGATGAGTTTATGAGTTTATTGCTTAGATGGATACATGTACATGTATGCATTGATGAGATGATTCCTATATGCATGTTTTTATGATGATTTATGATGTTGGATACTGACATATGAATGCATGTTTATACATGTGTGCACATTTTATTTTGATGTAGTGCTTTATGTATGTAATGCCATGATGATGATGTATGCTTATGATGATTTATGAATAGGATTTTGGTGTTTCCTATTTTGATATAATGATGAGATAATGATATGCAATGATGTTAATGCAATGTTTGAATGAATGATGTTATGTATGGATATGTATCTAGATGTTTTTAGATGAATGTAATATGGATAAACAAAATGTAAAGTACAAATGTTTATATGATAATGTCTAAATGAATGCATATGTATAATAGATATATAAAATGGTATGAACCAATGTTTTGGAAACAAATGGTTTTATGATTCTAAATGCCTTAATATGATTAAGTAAAAATGATAATGTGATGATACTACAACTTATGGTTTAATAACTGCACCTTAATGCAATTTTAAAAAAAGGTTAATGAATGCAATGTAAAAATGAATCCTAAAAATGAGCATAATAAGATACTTAATAATGGATGAATGAATGCACCTTTCAATTAATGAATAGATAAGGGAATGTATGAAATGATAAAGGATGATAAAGGATGATAAAATGATAATGGATAACTGATCCTAAATGAATGTATAGTAAGTGGTTTAATATAATCAAGGATAATTTGATCATATGAATGAATGATGCAATGATGCAAATGATTTAATGAAGAATAATGGCAATAAATTAAATGAACTATATGCAATGTTAATTAAAAATGACATGAATGTACTTAATGCAAAATGCAACTAAATGTAATGATGATATGACCATGAGGAATGCAAGGTTTTTGAGACTTTGCAGGATGCATTGATGATGTATCAGAGTACCGGTTGCGATTGTATCCAAGACCAGCTTAATTTTCACATTTGCATATAAATCCTACATATGAATGAGTGAATGGATGGGTGATATGCAATGGAATGCAATATATAAACAGATGAGATGAAATGATGATCCATAGTGCTCTATTTTCATCATTGAGCTTGAAAATGTTGGAAGAGAATACAAGCATCTTGACATAATGATTCAAGATGACCTGAGTATTTCTTTCATGGATTTTATATAGCAAGTTAATACAAATGACTTGATATAAGGGTCAAGTCGACCAGAGTATTGCTTGCGGAACAGATAAGGGTCATCCTCCTTGATCTTAGGCTGATCATATCCTGAGACAAGTTCATACCGTAATAAGAGATAAAACCTTGGTCTAATTTGGATGAGGTAGGAGGAACCAAAGGAAGAGCATTGTACCTGCAAACAAACAACATATACATAAAGAATAAAGAATATGGATCCTTGGTAATGGTTCATGCTCATATGGTTGAGGTATATGCTGTAGTCAGCAAGCCATAGTGATCTATGACTGTATTTTTGCCTATGATCACGTAGCTTAGTGAACTTCCCACGTAGACACCATTAGTACATGCCCCAGTACTTCATCAGAATAATGCACCGCAGATATATAAACAATGTTGTAGGAACCTGATACATAGAAATGAATGAATTACTCACAAATCGACCAAGTATTTGATAGCTTAACACAATTTTCTTGTCAGAGAAAATGTCATTTTGTCTTTGTTTTGGTAAGGAAGGATGCATCCTTGTTGAAGACAGTTTGATTGTTGATGTTGATTGTTTGGTCGATTTTGAGAAGTGATCATCATGCGAGTATTTTGTTCAATGTTTGTTTAGTATCTGCTTGGATGAGTATGTTCAATGTGTTGCCATGTTTTTGTGTGATTTTTGATGTTTTTCGTTGTTTTTGGATTTTGTGATTTTGAATGTTTTTGGTTTTTGCAAGATAGTTTTGAATGTTTTTGGATTTTGTGAGACAGTTTTGAATGTTTTTGGATTTTTGTGAGACAGTTTTAAATGTTTTTGGATTTTATGAGACAGTTTTGAATGTTTTTGGATTTTGTGAGACAGTTTTGAATGTTTAATCCAATGAATTACAAGTAATGTAGAATCCACTTCCATCAACTAGATTAAAGGGCATTGCCCCCAAGTTAGATATGACTATGAAAAAGCGGGATGCAAGACGCATGAAGTACTTTCTTTGATTACACATCAAATAACAAGCCATGGTTTGGATGGATGGATGTGTGTATGTAATGAGTGTGATCACAACGAGCCTGAAAGATAATAGAGCCATAGCCTTTATGAGTGGCGCCTGTTTGCTAGGTTTTCACCATCGCACTTACCCAAGGTGCCACCGAAGTGTTTGTTCACCATTTGGATGCGTGATTTTTCTTTATTCTTTTGATGTTTTTATATTTTCTTCAGGACATTTATCTGAATGTTTTTGGAATGTATTTTTGGTATGTAAGGGAGCTTGATGCTCTGTATAGCTTAGGTATAAAACCGTTTGAGGTGCATGCTGTTGATTAGATCTGCGAGTGGTTCTCCTTCTGAAGTAGCCAACTGATATGCCCCAGACCCAAATACAACAGTGATAACATATGGAACCAGCCAGTTTGATTCAAACTTTCCTTGATGTTCTTTGTTTGGTTGGTTGCGAGGATTCTCTCGGAGAACAAGATCACCTACCTCAAATGTACGAGGTCTAACTTGATGATTATAACTTCTGCTCATGCGTTGTTGAGAGGCTTTGAGATGGTTGTAAGTAGCTTGTCGCTTCTCATCAAGTAACTCTAAGTCCTGAAGACGAGATACTCTATAGGCTTTGTCATCAATGAGGTTATGCAAGGAAACTTGTAGTGATGGGATCTCTACCTCAATAGGTAAAATAGCTTCTGCACCATAGACCAATGAGTAGGGAGTTGCGCAGTAGGGGTTCAAATGCTAGTTCGATATGCCCATAGTGCTGGATTCAGTTGAAAATTCCAATCACGGCTGGCATCATTGACTGTCTTCTTTAGGATCCTTAATATATTTTTATTTGATGCTTCGGCCTGACCATTGCCTTGTGGGTAATAGGGAGTGGAAAAGCGACGTTGGATATGAAACTTCTCACAAAGTTCATGGACATCTTGATTTTTGAAAGGAAGTCCATTATCTGTGATGATGGACATGGGTACACCATACCAGCAGATGATGTAATTGAGGATGAATGAGGTGATTTGCTTGTTGGTGAGTTGGGTAAGTGGAACAACTTCGATCCACTTTGTGAAGTATTCGGTGGCGGTAATAATGAATTTATAGCCATCAGATGAAGATGGATGAATTTTACCCACAAGGTCAAGGCCCCATTGACAAAAAAGCCATGGTGTTGTGATGGGTTGCAATTCTTGTGCCGGTGCATGTATCAAGTCGCCATGAACTTGGCATTTCTTGCACTTTCTGACAAAGTAATATTAGTCTTTTTCCATAGATGGCCAATAGTATCCATTGCGCAAGAGTTTCTTGGCTAGTGACGGACCACTTGAGTGAGTCCCACAAATTCCTTCATGTATCTCTTCCAAGGCCTTTGTTATCTCATCTTGTTCCAGACATCGAAGGAGAGTACCATCAAGATTGCGTTGGTATAGGGTTTCGGCAATAATGGTATATCCATCAGTTTGGCGAATGAAGGTTTTACGTTGGTTATTCGATTGGTTGGGAGGAAGGGTGTGATCGCGGAGATAGGTGTAGAACTCACTGTACCATGGGGATTCAGAACTGACAAGGTGACATATCATCTCGGATTCGGGGATATCATAAGCGGGGATCCAAAGCTGTTCTACCAAGAACTCATAGTATGTTGAATTCTGTGGAAGATCTAGGAGAGATGCGATGGTAGCCATGGTGTCAGCAGCTTGATTCTGATCTCTTGGTATCTGCTCAAAGGTAATTGTAGTAAACGATGCCTTTAGATTGTCTACCATTTGCTTATATGGCATGAGTTTATCATCCTTGGTCTGATATTCATTTGTTGCTTGTCGAATGACTAGTTGTGAGTCGCCATATACTTGTAGTTCTTGTAATTTCCATTGTACAGATAGCCTGAGTCCTATGATCAAGGCCTCATACTCTGCTATGGTTTTGGTGCATGGAAATGTGAGCCTGTAAGACTTCAGGATGCTATCACCTTGAGGTGTGATAAATAGAATGCATGCCCCCGAGCCATGCCTAGTGTATGAACCATCAAAGTATAGTTTCCATGGTTGTGTTGTTGTGATCATGAATATCTCTTCATCTAGAAAATCAGAAATGAGAGGATGATCGCCTATGAGGGGTGAATCGGCCAACTGATCTGCAATAACTTGACCTTTGATAGCCTTACGGTCTACATAATCGATGTCAAATTCACTTAGAATCATCACCCATTTGGCCAAGCGGCCTATCAATGCTGCTTTGTTGAGTAAATACTTGAGTGGATCAATCTTTGCAATTAGTTGTACTTTATGTGTTAACAGATAGTGCCTCAGTTTAGTGGTTGCCAAGATTACTGCTAGGCAAGCTCACTCAATAGGTCTGTAATTGAGTTCATAGCCAACCAGTGTTCAAGAAATGTAGTAAACAACGCACTCTTTTCCTTCTGCATTATGTTGTACCAGTAGTACACCCAATGCTCTACTTGTTGCTGAGATATAGAGTAATAATGGTCTACTTGGATTTGGTGGGATCAACAATGGTGTATTCATGAGATAGTCTTTAAGCATCTGGAATGCTTGCTGGCATCTGGCATCCCATTGAAAGCGGATGTTCTTGTGTAGCAGGTGTGTGAATGGGTGACACTTATCAGCCAATTGTGCAATGAATCTTCGGATGGATTGAAGCCGTCCTTGTAATGACCTTAGTTGACTGATATTCTTTGGTGGTGGCATGTCCATGATTGCTTTTACCTTTGTTGGGTCGACCTCAATACCTTTGCTTGAGACAATGTATCCTAGAAGCTTCCCGGAGGTTACTCCAAAGACACATTACTTTGGGTTGAGTCGAACATGGTATTGTTTAGTCTATCAAAGATTTTATCTAATATGTTGAGATGTCCTTCTCTGGTGAGTGATTTTGCTAGTAAGTCATCAACATAATCTTCCATCATAGTATGCATCATGTCATGGAAGATGGTGGTTATTGCTCGTTGATAGGTCACTCCTGCATTCTTTAGACCGAAAGGCATTACATTCCAGCAATATGTGCCCCATGGACATGTGAAGGTTGTCTTATGTTGATCTTCTAGTGCGATCTTTATCTGATTGTATCCTGAAAAGCCATCCATGAGTGAAAGCATGGCATGTCCTGCTGTCAGATCCACTATGATGTCGATATTTGGTAGGGGGAAGTCATCCTTAGGATAGGCCTTATTCAGATCTTTGAAGTCAGTACAAATGTGGATGCCCCCTTTTGGTTTGCTGACAGGCACAATATTGGAGATCCATTCTGCATAATCAATTGGTCGAATGAAACCAACATCTAGGAGTTTCTTGAGTTCTGTTTTGACTAGCACTGCAATCTGAGGATGCATCTTACGAAGTTTCTGTTTGACAGGTTTGGCTCCTTCTGCTACGGTGAGGTGATGCATGACTAAATCAGGATCAAACCTAGGCATGTCTGCATATGACCATGCAAAGTTGATCTGACACTTTTGAAAGAACTCTATAAATTTAGGTTGTTCTTCTAGAGTGAGAAGAGACGCCAGATGTATGAGGTGAGGATTTTCAGGAGTCCCCACATTGTATTCTTTGGTTTCCTCGATGAGAATCATTGATCATTCCTATTGTGTACTAGCAGGGAGAATGTCAAACGCTTCATCCTCAGGCGCCTCAGAGAGGTTTTCACTGTTGGATACGCTCTTTCTTTTTACTTTTGCTAGATCAAACAGTGCCACGGTGTGGTTTTCACTGGAAGATCCATGTTTTATTGTTATATTTTTGCAGCTGAAAGGTTTGGCATCCGCCCCGAAGTATGTGGTGCTATTTAGTTCTATGGGCATTACTTCATCGATTAGGTTAAGTGTGTTAGATGTATCGGAGAGGGTTAAGATGTTGTGGTGAAGGTCATTGATGGTACTCTCTCTATCAGAATCAGGCGTAGGATGAGACGTAGGGTCTGTGGAAGATGTTTCCAACTTAAGAACCCAAGAAGTCTTTATCTGTGCTTCTCCGTAAACAGGGATGTCTTTGCATGGTGGAGGTAGTGATGTGTCTTCCTCATCTGAAGTATTAAGCTGGATAGAATCAAATTCCCACTCATGTGAGTCAGTCTTTGTGTCACTTTCCAGCATCCGATTACTATACCATACTGGGATGTCCTTTGAGTTAAATACTGCAGGTGTGATCGGTTGATGTACCTTTGTAGATGAAATGAGCGGTGCTGCAGGAAGGTCGATGGGGATTAAGGAATTGAATACGGGGAGTATCGGTAGTGTTGAATCAGTTGCTTCTGTTGGAACTGCTGGTGTCATAGATGCTGCTGCGGGTTTTGATACAGTTGTTGTTGCTAATGGTGCTATTGATGTTATTGCTGCTGCTAATGGGATTACTGGTTTGCTTGGAGGATGATTGGCATTGTAGATGGTTGTGTTGGGATTTTGAGCCTTGGTGGGGCAGTTGCAATGGTGTTTGATGCTGCTTTGATAATGAAAGGTGTCCTCTTTGCAATAGGTTGACATAATGGTTTGCTGGGTTTTCCTTTGAATTTGAGTTTAGGAAATATCTCTTTTTCAAAGCCTAGGCCTGTATTCCCTTTGGGTTTTAATTCCAATAGCAGAGGTTCATGTCGTCCTTGTTTGTAATATCCCAAAGCACTCTGACCATCATACCCCATTCTTTGCATAATGAGGAGACCTTTACCATACTGATCCGTAAGAAGCTTAACTTGCGGTATATCAGTGGTGATGGGATCCTTATAGATCCATTCCACTAAGTCCTCATCTTGGGTTTCTTCTTCTTGACTCTTTCCAAGGATGAAAGGTGTCAAAGCATATGCCAGCATGATTAGTGGTTGCTGGAGTAACTAGTGTGGTTTACCATGTGTTCTAGGAGAAGTAGGCATTTGTCCTACACAAAAGAGTTGACTCAAGTTGTACTCCCCAGGACCTTCCTCTGCTATTTACATTTTAAGTTTTTCTTTCTTTGGTATAGTGGTGTTCGAAATGGCAAGAGAGGCGAGACTTATATAGGATGTGGAGGAAATGGCTTCTCTATTATTAAGAACGGTAATCTCTGGTTGATGGCTGATATTATGGCAATACGCAAAGGGATTTGCATCACCTAGGATTGTGATCTCTACACTGTTATGTGGGAACCTGATACATTGATGGTAGGTAGATGGAATGACTTGTATGGCATGTATCCAAGGTCTTCCTAACAATAGACTGTATGGCAGAGGAAGGTCCAGAACCTGACAGATGATGTGCTTTACCACAGGGCCCACTCGGATTGGTAGTACCACCGCTCCTTTGGATGAACACTCTGCATCGTCATAGGCTTTGATTGTGATCTTCTTGTGAGGATCCACTGATTCTATGGCATATCCCAATGCCATGACCAACTATAGGGTACAAATATTCAGGCCTGCTCCATTATTGATCAAGACTCGCTTGATCCTATGCTGGTTGATAAAGCCTTCAATTTGTAGTGAAGCGTTATGAGGTTGCTGGAAGGAAGAGTTGTCACTTTCGAAAAAAGTGAGACAAGGTGATGACTTTAGACTTCCAGCCATGGCTTGAAATTGGTCTATATTCAGGTTTGCAGGGACTGACGCCTCTTGGAGCGCTTGATCCAAGATTGTTTTATGAGATGGCAATAGGCGCAATAGCTCTAAAATGGATATAAGTGCATGCATTTTGTCTAATTGTTCCACAAGATTATACTGCTTTGGTATGGAGGTGGTGCCTTGTGGAGCTGCCTTTATGGTAACCTTGCTGCAACGTGTAACAACATTGCAATTGGAGTTGGGATTTTTGATGGTTATAGTTGCAACTTGTTCACTGGCATCATTCAGGTGATTTACAGTGTAATTATATGTAGCCTACGTATAATCCGTGGTATCAGCGCCTCACCTGGAAGCGGAAGGAGCCCTTTGATCTTGTGATGGAAGTGGATTTTTGAACATCAGATGATCATTGTTTGTTGTTTTTGGGTCATGTCCTTCGATTTCAATTTCACCTCGGCCAATAAGATCCTGAATAAGATCTTTCAATCGGTGACAATTACTTGTCTTGTGTCCTCTCCCTTGGTGGAAATCACAGTGTTCAGTATCTCTCCACCATGCAGGTTTGACCTGAGGCTCATAGTTTGATGTTTTAGGTAGAGTGACCAAATTTTGAGAAAGGAGTTGTCGCAACACTATTTCAATAGGTTCCCCTAAGGGAGTGTATGTTCGTTTTTGCTTTTGCTGATGAGGTCTAGGTTCATCGTGAGATGTGATGCGACCTTGATTGGAAGGAATATTTGTGTTATTCTGACGTGGAGGATTCTGTCCTGCAAACCAAATGATAGGTTGTGCAGTTTTTATAGTCTTGGCATCCACAACCACATCTTTGACGATATTCTTATTTTTGTTCCAAAAGCTTGGTTTATCACTATTGAAGCATGGGCGAGGACTATCCTTTGGTTCATTATACATTTTGATAAGTCCTTTCTTGATGAGGGCCCGTTCACATTTCAAACCCTTGGTGATCATATCATTAAAAAAGTCTGTGTCTTTGACATCCAGGTGAAATTCCATTTCTTCGTTTAAGTTAGAAATGAATATTCCCACTAGTTCACATTCAGGTAACTGAAGAGAACGTCTGCTAGACATTTGACACCATCGTTGCAGGAATACCGAGAATAGTTCACTTGGTTTTTGTTTAGTGTTGCACAGATCAGCCATGGTGATGTCGCGTTCAATGTTATGAGAGTAATGAGCTAGGAACTTCTGGATGAGTTCCTCAAATGTTCTAATGCCACCTGATAGTCAGGAAAACCATGATGTGGTTGTTCCGCCCAAGCTTTGGGGAAAAAGGCGCATTAGGTACATGTCTTCATATGCCACTTTGAGACAAGCAGGATGAAATTCTTTGACATGATCATGAGGATCTCCCTTTCCTCTATATTTTTCAAATTTGGGTGTTTCAAATCCTCGTGGAAATGGTGCCATATAAAGATTCCTATCAAAAGGATAGGGATAGATGTCATTGAGTGAGAATTGGTTAGTTTTGACACCACTATGAAGTTGTTGGGCGAGATTCTTGACTTGTTGCCGCAACATCTCCATTTCATTTGGAGGAGGAGGTGGTGGGTTACCTCGAGGAATGTTATATCTGATGGGATCTCTACCTCTTTTCTCTTCATGGTGACTTTGTCATTCTGATGCTTGTCTTAATTGGGCAAGATCAAAGTCAGAGGGGAGTTTTGCTTCTTCTTGAGCGAGTTTGAAAAAGTGAGCATCTGCATTGCTCCTAAGTATTTCGTCAAAAAGTCTATTAAAGAGAGGGTTATGCTAGGCCCTTTCTATTGTTGCAGGAGTGGGAGTACTTGGGTTTTCGTCATTTTCATTTCCTCCAAGTGCTTCTTGAAATTCATTGAGATTTTCCTCTTCTTCTTCCTCAATTTCTATTTCTCGTTGCCTTGACTGTGACCGGGTTTGGGCCATTTTGTTTGCAAGCTTTTGTTGAAGTTGTGTGAAAGTGATGATGAGTTGTTGATGAAATGAAAGATTGATGGTTGGTGAGTTGTGTTGCATATGGATCTCTAGCACTTTTAAGGTAGATGTAACCAAAATTCCTTCTTTGAATTGCTTGTTTGTTTTTTATAAGGTTGGATGTGATAAGGTGTAGAAAAATCTGAGATGTGTTACAAATTTAACTACCTAGTAATGAGAGGATTCACTCATGAACTAGTTTTAACCTATGTAGATGTGCCTCCTAGGATGAGCTTATCCTAGATGTAGAAACAATCTAAAAAGTAATGTGATGTGTTTGTCAAATTGATATTCTGATGACGTTTCTTCTTTCGTAAGATGTGAAGAATGGTCATAAAGTTTGATTCTTTGTTGTTTGCACTTTGTTTTTGATATTTTTGGTTGTTTTGAAAAATGTTTGGTTGGATGGATACTTTATTTTGGAATTGATTTTTTTGATGTTTCTTTGACAAGAAAACAAAGCAAGCACACAAACACAAGAATGTTGCCTAAAATGCACAAATGAGTATGGGTCTAGATCAACCCAATCCTTGGACTTTTATGTGACCCTTCCTTTTAGATCTATTTTAAGGTGTATTTCCAAAGCCTGAAGTTGGCTCAATTTATACTTGGTCTTTGACTAAAACAAAAACACTTCAAACACTTTTTATCCCTAAGGTCAAATGGTCAGTTGTGATAAATTTAGCCCACATCTTGATATTTCTTCTACTTTGGTACTACATACCTTATGAATCCCGCCGTGGTAGGTAAGGATGTGATATACTAAGTCTTGCACAAGCATAACAAATAGATGATCCCTATGATAGGGGAGTCACCACTTTTATCAAGTCACAAGTGACTTTTCAAAAAGCTATGTTTCTACTCAAGGAAATATGTATGGTGAGTATCTTGGGAGCAAAACCATCTATGCTCTTGCACTAAATTATATTGCAAATATCCTCAATCAATAGAACGGGTGGGCTACTACTTAAAGGTGTTTAGTCATGTTCGATGTTTTTGAACATAAGTTCATTCTGTAGTGACTCACTTAAGAGCCTTGTAACCAGTGGTGGGGCCCATTTGTCCTTTCGACTAGTTACACTGTAGGAACAACTATACCCAAGGCTATAGCTTTCACTCTCACCTGATTTCTATAGCGGCTCGAAGGATTTACCACGTGAGGTCGTTCCCAAGAGTGATGTGTCTCTTGGCAGGCCTCTCTTAAAAAGATAAAAAAATTTGAGTGTTACTAACACTTTTCTCTTGCACCTTGGACCATGAAAGCCAAGGGAGAGGATAGTGTGTGTTAGAAGTAGGACCACTCGACCAACTTTTTGCACAAGTGTGCCAAACATGAAAACACTTGTTCTTTTTAACTTGCCATTGCAATGTGATCTAACTATTTGGAGATGTTGCTCCTACATTCATGGTGTTCTTTTTAACTTTAAATGCAAAGGTTTGAGTAAACTAGAATTTTGAAAATCTTGGTCAACTAAATTTGAAGCACGTATGCATGAAGGAAAATCGCTTTGCCAAAGTGTTTAAACAAGTTGATTGTGTATTTTATGTGCACCAAAAATTGAAGTGTGGATTGTAAATTCTTTAGTTTTGATGCAAGAAAATTGAAGTGTTGATTTTAAGCACCAAATAAAGTGTGTTTCCTAACTTGCAAGAAAACAAATTTTGTTTTGTTCAGTTTTAATGCACCCAAAAACAAGTGATCCTAACTAGAAAGCAAGGGAAAGTTTGTTTGTTTAATTCTTAAAACACCAAAATAAAGTTTTAGATTTTAAAGAGGTGAGTTTTTAAACCTGCACAAACAATAACCAGTTAGTAAAATCCATACCTAAGGGGGAATTCCACAAGCCTAAAAATTTTCACTTTTTCGGTTACAAGGTCTTTTTTACAACATTCTGTTACAATAGCGCTAGTCTGTGTTTGAACAGATGTGCTATTTAACACAAACATGCTAAAAGAAAAAAAAGATAGAGATGGCAAAAGCACTCAAACAGGATCAATAGCGCCAAAACAGGGTCAAAAGCGCTCAAACCATGTCAATAGCGCTAAACTTGATACAATAGCGCTATTGTAAGAACAATAGCGCTATTGTAAGAACAATAGCGCTAGAACAACAAGTTTCAATAGCGCTATAACGTGATCAATAGCACTAAAGCGCAACCTGTGTGACAATTTCAACATTCAAACATGTTATTGGTCAAAAATAAATGATTTTTTGGGTGTTTGGATTCACGTTGGGTTCACCAAATGATGCTCTGCAAAATGGACAAGGTTAGCAAATGACAAACAACACAAGACACAAGAGATCGTTAGTGTTAGTTAACCAAAAGCTAATCTAAATGGGCATATCAAAAGAGATACTAAGAACATGAAAGAATATTTAACTAAAGAAGCAAATATGATGAGGCATCTCCAAATACCTCCTAACATGCTCTTGGCTCCTTCTCCTTTGTTCCTCTCCTCTCCAAGTTCTAAAATAGTGTAGCTCTCAGCAGCTTTTTGCACTATGGATGCTTATGGAGGATTGAGATTTGAGTATTTTGCTCCAAATGTAAAATGAAAAGCTAAAATACTAGATGCTATTAAAAATGATTGATTTTAACTAAAATAATAAGATATTAGATTGCTATGCTAAATGCTCTCTAAAATGCCTATAGGTTAAATGCATACAAGTTTTGAGGATCTGGATTATGAAGAAATGGGCTCTATTTATAGGAAAAATGGAGCAATGGATGGTTGAGATTGAGCAATCTCAACAAGGGTCAGGATTGAATGATTTCAAATCCATGTGAGGGCTTTCAACCCAATCCCAGGATGACATGTGTCAATGTGAGATAGGTTGAGAGGAGAGGGAATAAGCATTAAATGCTTGACATGACCTTAGGAGTTAAGTTCAAGGTTAGTTGAATGAATAAACTCTTTATTCAAAGAATAAAGCTTTTATCCAATGGATAAACTCTTGTGCAAAGGCAAAAGTGATAAACATGGTCAAAGCAATAAATGCTTGGGGAGACAAGTTGTAATAACCATAAATGGTTATGTAAGAGCCATTAGTGGTTTTGGAAGACTTTGGAGGTTAAAATGTTGAACACACAAAGTATTAAATACTTTTCAAAGACTTTGAAGTCTTTGAGAAGTGACTCCATGTTGCTTAGGAATGTGACAATAATTAGGGGGTGGATTAGGCTAATTACAAAGGGGGTTAGAAGAATCTAGAAGGAGGTTTAGGAATGCAATTGGATTTGGTGGGTGAGGGAAAATAGGATTTTTAATTAAAATAAATTAATTTATTTCAATAAATGTGTGCAAGTTGCATTTTTAGGAGAATGCAAGTGGGGGGGAATAAATGATTTAAATAAATGTTTTATTTAATTTATTTAAAAGAGGAAAAGGGTTAAATGAAATAAATAGGATTTATTCATTTAATTGATTGTGAGTTTGGTTTAATGAATTAATTAAAATAAATTGAATAATTTATTTAATTAATAGGAGAATGTTTAAAGATGAATTAATTAAATATTAATTAATTAACTCATGGCTAGTGTATTTTTAATCAAATAAATAGCAAATATTCATTTAATTAAGCTGGACAGATTTGTGTGACTACAATGTGTTTTGATTACTGCTGGTTCTGCCCTCCTGAACAATATGGACCACAAATATGTACATACACACATGTATATACATATATGCATATACATGTACATACATATATGCATATACATGTGTAAATATGTTTATGCATATACATATACATAGATATATGCATATACATGTGCATACATATATGCATATACATGTACAAACATATATGCATATTGTGGAATATTGATTTATATGCATGAGTGGTTAATGTAAAAGGGTTCACATGAAGAGTCCTCTAAAAAACTAGTTTGTGGACCTTTCAAGTTTGGTTATGGTACTCATACATGTGTTTTGATTACTGCTAGTCCTACGCTCCTGAACAATATGAACCATAAATATGCACATAAACACATGTATATACATATATGCATATACATGTACATACATATATGCATATACATGTACATACGTTTATGCATATACATGTACATACATATATGTATATTTTGGCATCCTGATTTATATGCATGAGTGGTTAATGTAAAAGGGTTCACATGAAGAGTCCTCTAAAAAAATAGTTTGTTGACCTTTCAAGTTTGACTGTGCTAATTATACATATGTTTTGATTACTGCTAGTTCTGCCCTCCTGAACAATATGGACCACAAATATGTACATACACACATGTATATACATATATGCATACACATGTACTTACAAATATGCATATACATGTGTAAATATGTTTATGCATATACATATACATGTGCATACATATATGCATATACATGTACAAACATATATGCATATTGTGGAATATTGATTTATATGCATGAGTGGTTAATGTAAAAGGGTTCACATGAAGAGTCCTCTAAAAAAGTAGTTTGTGGACCTTTCAAGTTTGGCTATGGTACTCATACATGTGTTTTGATTACTGCTAGTTCTACCCTCCTGAACAATATGAACCACAAATATGCACATAAACACATGTATATACATATATGCATATACATGTACATACATAAATGCATATACATGTACATATGTTTATGCATATACATGTACATACATATATGCATATACATGTAAAAACATATATGCATATTTTGGCATCCTGATTTATATGCACTAGTGGTTAATGTAAAAGGGTTGACATGAAGAGTCCTTTAAAAAAATAGTTTGTTGACCTTTCAAGTTTGACTGTGCTAATTATACATATGTTTTGATTACTGCTAGTTTTGCCCTCCTGAACAATATGGACCACAAATATGTACATACACACATGTATTTACATATATGCATATACATGTACATACGTTTATGTATATACATATATGCATATACATGTACATACACATCTGCATACACATATGCATATTGTGGCATCTTGATTTATATGCATTAGTGGTTAATGTAAAAGGGTTCACATGAAGAGTCCTCTAAAAAAACTAGTTTGTGGACCTTTCAAGTTCGGCTATCCTACTTATACATGTGTTTTGATTACTGTTAGTTCTGCCCTCTTGAACAATATGAACCACAAATATGTACATACACATGTATATACATATATGCATATACATGTACATACATTTATGAATATACATGTACATACATATATGCATATACATGAACATACATATATGGATACACATGTACAAACATATATTCATATTTTGGCATCCTGATTTATATGCACGAGTGGTTAATGTAAGAGGGTTCACATGAAGAGTCCTCTAAAAAACTAGTTTGTGGACCTTTCGAGTTTTGTTGTGCTACTTATACATGTGTTTTGATTACTGCTAGTTCTATCCTCCTGAACAATATGGACCACGAATATGTACATACACGCTTATATATACATATATATAGATATACATGTACATACATATATGCATATACATGTACAAACATATATGCATATATATTTGCATACATATTGTGGAATCCTGATTTATATGCACGAGTGGTTAATGTAAAAGGGTTCACATTTTCAATTTTACTATCAAATGGTTTTTAATTGGGGCAGCCAACTCAGAAATCTATGTGGTTGGGTTGAAAATTTGGTCTCTAGCTCCACTTTGCATGCCATGTGGACCCCCAAAGTTAGGGTGCACATGCCCTGGATCCTCTCCCCTAGTCACCTCTGAAAACATCTACATATATACAAGTACTTATGTGCATGCACATATTTACATATATTCATTTGCATCCATGCACATATGTAGGTGCCTTGGATTTACATATGTGAATGCACATCCATGCACATATTTATATCTGTGTATGCAAATCCATGTACATATGTGCATGCACATCCATGCATGTACATATTTACATGTACAAGTACATACATAAATGCATATACATGTACATACATATATGCACATCCATGCACATACATATATGCATATACGCATATACTTGTACACACATATATGCATATATACATGTACATACTTATATGTAGATACTTGATTTATACTGACACATGTTGAAGGAATTAAATTTCACTATTAATGTTTAGGGGTTCAAGGATTCCTAATAATTAATTGTGTACATGGACATACATAATGTATTCAATGAACTTCACAACTATAAATGAAAGTTGGCAAGCATTTTGAAACATGTAAAGTGATTGCAACAAATTATAATGTAAACCCTTAAAAAATGAACACAATGCAGATGTGCTACGCAAATTACTTTAACAGTGAACCGTAAGCCCTAAACCCTTTAATAGTAAAAGTGAAATTGTAACCCTAAATGAAGTGAATCCCAAAATCAAGTCAACTTTGAAACCCGTAAAAAATATTGTAAAATAAAAGTGAATAGTTGAAGTCATGTATACATTAATAGTGAAGAATTGTAATTGAAACCCAAGGAGTATGTAAAAGTGTTCACATTGATTTAAACCCTTAGACAATGAACATAATGAAACATTGATTTATACCGTGCGACAATATTCTTTTTAGAAAAGTGAAGATGTAAACCATATGAGAATGAACACAATGTAGATGTGCAATCCAAATTACTTTAACAGTGAACCCTAAAATAATGAAGTGAATCCCATAATGAATGAAGTGAATCCAATAATCAAGTCAACTTGGAAACCATCAAACAAATTGGACAATAAAAGTGATGTGAACCCTATACATTAATAGTTCAACATTGAAATTGAAACCGAAGGAGCGGTTTCAAAGTGGTCACATTGATTTAAATCCTTAGATAAGGAACACAATGGATCATGGAGTTAACCCCTTTGAAAATGGAAGAATAAAAAGTGAATTTGAAAGACAACATTAAAACATTGATTTATACATTGCGACAATATTCTTTTTCAAAAAGTGAAGATGTAAATCATATGAAAATGAACACAATGCAGATGTGCAATCCGAATTAATTTAATAGTGAACCCTAAATCAATGAAGTGAATCCAATAATGAATGAAGTGAATCCAATAATCAAGTCAACGTGGAAATCATTAAACATGTTGTACAATAAAAGTGAAAATGTGAACCCTATACATTAACATTCAACATTGAAATTGAAACCGAAAGAGCTAATTCAAAGCAGTCACATTGATTTAAATCCTAAGACAAGGAACACAATGAATCATGGAATTAACCCCTTCAAAAATGAAAGATTTAAAAGTGAATTTGAAAGCCAACATTTAAACCCGCAAACCCAATCTACAATAAAACTAAAAACATAACCCCTTTTACATTAATAATGAAACACTGAAAAGCCCTCCAACCCTTTTGATAGTAAATGCGAAATTAAAACCCTAAATCCAGTGAATTCATAAAAGAAATGAACATTTAAACCTACAAAAATATTATACATTAATAGTGAACCATTCATTGAAATCCCCTTTGTCAATAAATGTGAAATTGAAACCCTAAATCTAGAAGCAAAATCCGTAAATGAAATGAACATCTAAACCCATAAACCCATTATACATTAATAGTGAAACATTCAAATTGATGCCCCCTTTGACAGTAAATGTGAAAGTAATAGCCTAAATCTAGTGAATCCATAAATCAAATGAATGTACATTTAAACCCACAAACCCATTATACATTAACAGTGAACCATTTAAATTGAAACCCTTGAACCCTTAAACCCTTAAACATTAATGGTGAAATTCAAAACCATTAAACTATTAAACTACAACGATGTTGCAAGTTGATGCCAAAACTCCCAATATATTAATTGTTCCACGAAATGAGCCAAAATTGTATTCATAAGTCACCATTAAAATTACATTAAAGCTAGAACAGAGGAGTAAGATTCCATTGTCTATGTATTTGTGTTTATGAACACATAATGTTGTGTTTAAAAAACACAAAAAACATGGACAACCATCATAGGAGAAACAAAAGATTTTTGAGGAATGTCAAACAGTCATAACAAATGCTAAGGAAAAAACAATACAAAAGATCAAGTAAAAGGAAAAATATCGAGAAAAAACAATACAAAAGATCAAGTAAAATGACAAATATTGAGAAAAAAATTACAAAATGTTTCAATATTGTGAGCCTTAGTGAGGAAATTTCCTCACCTGGGTCAAAGGGGAAAAGAGCCTATTCAACATCTATAAGTATCTCCCCGCCCTCCTCATCGTTTGGCTATGTACCTATGAAATGGAGGTGGTGAGGGAGTGACACAAAGAATAATGGAGATGAACAATAAAACTGAAAGCCCAAAAAACAAAAAAAAAAACATACAAAAACCTACGAGATATGGTATTCCATGACGTGTTAGCTAGTTTTGGACATTTTGGTCTGTGTCCTACTTGAAGGTGCTCCATGGCAAGCCGGTTATAGCAGTAGAGAAAATGGTGAACGAATCTTGAGAGGGAAGCAAATGAGCGGGAGTAGAGTCGATGTGATTTGGGTTGTTGGCATTGGCAACTTTGAGGAATTGATTATGTGTTGCATTGATATTTTGTCATTAATGTCAACACTAGTGGTTTTGGTAGTTTACCGGTTTCCAGTAGGTTCCGGTAGAACATTTGCATTATGATATTGATCTGATATGTTTTGATTTGTGGGATTGGTTTGGATTTGTCATTCATGCTATTCAGATGTGTATCAGGATTAGTTGGTTCGGGATTTGATGACTTAGAGCTATCATTTGCTCTAGTAAGCCTCTTGGTCACCGGTAAGGGTTTTATCGACATATCTTTGCTGAGGAACTTTTGATACACTTGATAAGTGGTGTTGGTGTGGCTTCTAGATGGCTTGCGGGAAGCTATTGGTTATCTTGTTCATGTTCTTGTTGATCGATGGTGTTGGATTTTGTTTATGGCAACCTAATTTGGGTCTGGTCTTATTCTGCTAGGTTATGGACCAGTTTATGTAAAGTGTTTGTGGATAATCCTGATGCGTTACTGGTTGGATTTATTGAATGGTTTATGTTGTTTTGGTCCCAGACCGACTTGGATGATCATTAGATTAGAGGTTTATGTTATGAATTTATTGTATTATCTTTTAGGTGGCCGACCTAATCATTTAGGTCTCGGGTTTGTATAAATATGATGTAAGATCTTTTTGTAGATCAATGGTTATGGGTTATGGGATTATGCGATTATCTGTGTATGAATAATGTTGTAATCATATGCAGAGGTTTTGGTTGATCATAGGTGATCACATTGGGTTGGTAAAAGAGGTTTAAGACCTTCGGTATTGAGATTAACCGAAATTGTACTCGAGCATAGGAGATGCTTTTCTTGCAGCTCATTCTTCTTTCCAAATTGTAGTCTGGATTTTGTTTGTAGTCAGTGAGGCTCCTTTTCTGATGAGCAGTGTGCTCTAGGTTGTTGACCTTCTTGCATGCGCAGGCCTATCTTTTTATAATCACATACTTACTATAGAAGTATTATTTGACTATGGGTAGTCTTCACACCACGGTTTTCCCCTTTACTAGGTTTTCCACATATAAATCTTGGTGTTATCTTTTGTGGATGGTTGGTAAATGTTGTGCGGCTTATATTTGTGCTTAAATGCTATATTTTCTATATAGGTATTTAGTTTATGTATTCTTGTAATAATGTTTTAATGCTTAAATTTCTATAATCCGTTGACAACTGATTCAGCCCCCCCTCAGTTTTCCACCAATTATCTGAGTTGTCTAATAGTTGGCAGTGAAGGTTGAAGACTTCAAAACATAAGCAAGAAGAGAGAATGTAATGAAAAGTGATGCATAGTTAATGCGAACACTTTAAAGTTTTTGAATGTGGTAGCGAGAGAAATTGGTTGAGTATATGGTTGTTAAGGTGTACAAGTGATTCATCGCCATGCGGCCAACCTGTTCACTGCGGATGAAAATTGTTGCAAGTTTCGAGGTTCGGCCCGCTCACATTTCAGTCGAGGATCCGAAGTAGCATTTTTTTTGGCGATTTAGATGACACATCATTGATGACCATGCAAAATCCTCATTGGCATGCCAACTTTTGATTTTGGGTAGCCAATTCAGCAGTCTACATGGGTGGTCTAAAAAGTTGGTCTCTCGGTGCACGTGGCATGCCACGTGGACCCCTAAAGTTAGAGAACACACGTTCTAGCTCCTCTCCCCTATATGGGGTCCCCAAAGTCAGCAAATCACTAAGCAATGTGATGTCTATTTTTAAGGTAAGACGATTTCATATAAGTTACTTGATGGAACTATTGAAATCATTTCAGATTGCAGAGTAAAAATAATCTCTTTTTAAATGGACCTCTAGTAACTGGGAGTTAAAGGGATGGACCATAGAATCATTTAGGGGTTTTTGTAGGAGATATTTCTCATGCATCTTTGGTGATACAGATTATGTGTGTGTTTCTTTGCAATATGACTCTTGGATTATATGTGGCTAAACAAGCTACCTTCAAGCTTGCAATTTGGATTTTTATTTAGTAGGCATAACTAAATAAAAAATCAAAATATCTTATGTAGGTTGAATTCTCATATCTTAACTTGTCTTTTTATTTTCTTAAAAAAAAAACATTGCATTCTAATCAAGGAAGACGCTTTGGTGTAAGTAGCATTTTGATAAATGGGACAGTCTGCATGCACATCCTAGATTTTGTATTGAAATGGATTTGACACAATCTCTTTTAGATTCTATAAAGTTAGTTGGAGCCAATTTAGAATTCAACCAACAAATCATCTACCATAACAAACCTAATGCCCATTTCTACAGGTGTATGGAAGGCCACCTCATCCATCTATGTTCTTTCTGACAACCTAGAATGACTCAATCACCTGTAGCCAACTCCCACCCCAACATTGTTGCTCTTGTTGAACAAAGTATCAATGTCTCTATATCCAAGCACACTGTCCTTGTCAATAATCCATCCTTCTCCAATTTGCCCCTTTCACCATCCATCCCTTCCTCTCGAAGGAAACCACTCTCCCCTCTATAATTCAAATCTTTCCAATAAGTTGTAGTTAAATTTGATAATAGAACATCTAAAAGGATGAAGGAGACTCATATCATAAAAATAAAATGCATCCTAGTGTCATAATTGCCTTCCCTATTAATAGCCCCATTAAATCTCAAACCTTCTTCTCATCTAAAGACCTCCTTGTCCAAGATCACTCTAAGGACTTAGACACTTCTTGTATGAAAAATCAGTTCAAAGTGTTGCTTGTGAATGAGAAAAACCTTTTCCTCATTAATCCAATTGAAGTGCCATATTCAATCTTGGAAAGTGCGGGTTTTGATTATCTGTACTGACAAATATCAAGTTAGACAATCTATTCAACATAGTTAGTCTAATGTTATAATGCTTCAAGAAGTGAAAGCCAATTCCATTTGCTTGGATGCTACTCTTGTTGCCATTTCGAAACGAAGCAAATTTCCTCCATACCATTCATGATGATGGTGGTGGAGATGTTATTTTGTGTCTTTCCCCTTAATTATTGTCTTTGGGCCATTGTTATCATTAATAATATGTTTATAGAAAAGTATTCTATTTATGTAGTGAATTTTTTCATTAAAAGAATTCAACTAAAGAAAGTGGTTGACTTTAAAATGGTTGAACACCCATTTAATAGCAATTGGAACAACTATTCTCACTTATCCCAACCTAAATTTTAATCCTAGACCTTTCCCTAGGAGATCAAGATCCCCTTCTAGGTAAAGGTAAAATTCATATATGCCTCAATGGTATACTAGGAGCCATTGCTATAAAGGCTTCTCGAAAATAATGGGTAGTGTTGGTGTAAATAATTATTCATCATGAATATTATTACACCTTACTTAAGTTTACTTAGGATAATAAATTTCATGGTAGTTTGGGTATGAGACACTTGGGTGTTTGTGCCACATTGGGATAGTGTGTGTAGGAGAATTTCCACCTTTTATGGTGTTGATCTTGTTACTACTCTATCATATACACTTATTGTGGAGTGATAATTCCACCTATGGTGGGTGATCCACCTCATGTGGAATATTTTATTGTTTCTCCTACCTACCACACCTATTTTCTACCTACCCTTGTTTCTTATTGAGCCACATGTCATGTTTGTATGCTCACATATCCATATTGCCTTGCATATATATGCAGGCTCATATTCATTGTATGAACAACTATTTTTTCTCTATTGATGAGAATACAGTTTATTCTTGTCCTATATTTTGTCTCTCTATTTGTACTTTTCATTGAGCTCTTGATCTTGGCGAAATCTCACATGGTATGAGAGCCATTAGAGTGTCATTGATTCATTTTTGAGAGGCATTATTGCAACGTTAAGAGGCAGATTTGAGGAGCAACGTATTTTAAGGCCATCCTAGACCAGATCTGAGGAGCAACATCTTTTAAGGGCATCCTAGATCAAATCTGACCTCGTCATCGCGTCTAGGTGGTCATTTCCATGAATTTTTACTACAAATTCACCTATATTTGATGAAAGTCAACTTTGGGGCTTGGAGGAAAAATTTAGCCAATTTGGCTACATGGTTTTTGGGGCCCCCGCCCACTTTTCCTTTGGCACCTGCGTCATACACCTGCATTTTCTGGCAGTTACCCTGTCGACACCGCCTCTTCATTGCTTCTATCTATTTGTTTACAGTTTGTTCTGACAATCTCTCATTGGTAATTCTCCACTGGCCATAGTTCACCCCGCAACTACTCTCTTCTTCCCATGTGGGTCCCCTCATAGGTTTATGGCTATTGTCCTTGTCACCTTGTTTCCCACAGCATGTGATTCTTTTCTCGGTGCTTTATTTTTATTGTATCCAACAAAGCAGATTCGTATCATTTTTTAGGCATACTATGAAGGCTCTAAGTTTGGTTTTGGAAGACATTTATTTATTCTCTACATATGAAATATTTAAGATTGCTCCTTTCTAAGGAGAGTGGGATGAGGTGGCCCCACATGGGCCCCATCCCACTTTAATCTTTTTGAAAAAGGATTTTTTAAGAAATCTCTTCATACAAACTTCTTTTTAAAAGGGAAAGACTTTTTTTAGGTATATGCTGCAGAGAAAAGAATATTATTTCCTGAGGTCAGAATATCTAAGAGAATTTTTCCCCCCTCTCCATTTGCATTTTCAGTCATATAAGCGATTTTCAAATGACGATATCGTGAGCTCAGTACCTCCTTTTTTAGTGCAATTTTTTTTTAAATGGGCTTTATTTTCGTTTAGTTTCTCGTTGTGGCATTATTTTCTGATTTTAATGGATAGATTTTTCAAAAATATCTACTTTTGGTGAGTGTACCTATCCAATCCTCATTTTTGCAACTTCTGGGACTCCGTTTGGGCTCATAGGAACTCCTTTTCTAGTGTTGTTTTTTTCGAAAGTGCATAATTTTTTATCTACTCTCATAACATGCTTCAATTTGCAGCAATTGTGGGTAGAAATTATACTTTCGGCATATGGTCTTTTGTGGCCAATTTGGCACTTGTATTGCATAGATCTATCTTGCTAGTCTTTTGCATTGTAGTTCTTAGCCTATTGGTGCAGTTGTAAAACAAAATCAGAAGTCCACCTTTCCATTGTTTTCAAGTGGCCTATTATACACGCACTACATAAAAAGTACCAAAATCATTATTTTGGGGGATGTACTTTGATTGATTGAATTTGGGGTGGTGTCTCTTGTGCTCTTTTTCTCTTGTGTTTTTTTATTTTTTTGCTATGGGTTCTCCTAAGTTTCCTCTCTTAACTCCTCATAATTATGCTACTTGGAAAATTGATGCATGGAGTAAACTTATGGAAAAAGGACTAACTCATTACATTGATAGAACTATTGTTTCTCCTATTGATCCTAAGGTTGATCCTGCTGCTTATTTGAATTGGCTCACTAAACATATCATGGAAATTGGTACCTTAAGAAAGTATGTATCAAAGGATCTCATTTTTCATATTGAGAAATGTACTTGGAGTCACACAAATCTGTCCATTTTAATTAAAAGAATATTTTGTATTTATTTGATTAAAAATCCACTAGCCATCAGTTAATTAAATAAATATTTAATTAATTCATCTCCAAACATTCATCTATTAATTAAATAAATTATTCAATTTATTTTAATTAATTCATTAAATCAAATTCCAATCAATTAATTAAATAAAATCTATTTATTTAATTAAAATCCCCTTTTCCTCTTTTAAATAAATTAAATAAAACATTTATTTAAATCATTATCCCCCCCCACTTGCATTTTCCTACAAATGCAACTTACACACATTTTATTGAAATAAATGAATTTTTATTTTAATAAAATCCTATTTTCCCTCACCCACCAAATCCACTTACAAAAATCTAATCCCCTTCTAGATTCTTCTAACCCCTTCCTAATTAGCCTAATCCATCCCCTAATTATTGTCACATTCCTAAGCAAAATGAAGTCACTTCTCAAAGACTCCAAAGTTTTTGAAAAGCATTTAATGTTTTGTGTGTTCAACAAATTAACCCCCAAAGTCTTCCAAGACCACTAATGGCTCTTACATGACCATTTATGGCTCTTACATAACCATTTATGGTTATTTCAAACTTGTCCCCCCAAACATTTATTGTTTTGACCATATTCATCCATTTCACATTTGCACAAGAGTTTATCCATTGGATAAAAGCTTTATTCTTTGAATAAAGAGTTTATTCATTCAACTAACCTTGACTCTAAATCCCAAAGTCATATCAAGCATTTAATGCTTATTCCCTCCCCTCTCAACCTATCTCATATTGACACTTGTCATCCTGGGATTGGGTTGAAAGCCGTCACATGGATTTGAAATCATTCAATCCTGACCCTTGATGAGATTCCTCAATCTCAACCATCCATTGCTCCATTTTTCTTATAAATAGAGCCCATTTCTTCATAATCCAGATCTTGAAAACTTGTATGCAGTTAAGCTATAGGCATTTTAAGAGAGCATTTAGCATAGCAAACTCATGTATTGTCATTTTGGTTAAAATAAATCATTTTAACATCAATAGCTTAATATTAGCTTTCTTTATTTTACATTTGGAGTACAATACTACAATCTCAATCCTCCATAAGCATCCATAGTGCAAAAAGCTGCTGAGAGCTACACTATTTTGGAACTTGGAGAGGAGAGGAACAAGGGAGAAAGAGTTAAGAGCATGTTAGGAGGTATTTGGAGATGCCTCATCATATTTGGTTCTTTAGTTAAATATGCTTTCATGTTTTTAGTGTCTCTCTTGATATGCCTGTTTAGATTAGTTTTTGATTGACTAACACTAACGATTTTCTGGTTTTCTTGTGTGTTGTTTCTCTTAGACTAACCTTGTCCACTTTGCAGGGCATCATTTGGTGAACCCGACATGAATCGAAACACCAAAAATATCATTTTTTTTAGCAAACTAACATGTCTGAATGTTGAAAGTGTCACACAGGTTGCACTTTGGCGCTATTGAACACGTTCTAGCGCTATCGACACTTACGTTTTTAGCGCTATTGTTCTTACAATAGCGCTATTGTCCAAATTTCAGCGCTTTTGGACTTGTTTTGGCGCGTTTGTCATTATTTTGGCGCTATTGAAATCTTTCAGCGCTTTTGCCTCTCTGGCTTTCCCACTCTTTCAGCGCTTTTGCCTCTCTGGCTTTCCCACTCTTTCAGCGCTTTTGTGTTAAATAGCGCCTCTGTTCAAACACAGACTAGCGCTATTGTAACAAAATGTCGTAAAAATCACCTTGTAACCAAAAAAGTGGAAATTTTAGGCTTGTGGAAGCCCCCCCTTGGACATCAATTTTACTAACAATTTGTTGTTTGTGCAGGCTAAAACTCACCATTAAAAAATCAAAAATTTTCCTTTGGTGCATTAAAACTTGAAGACAAACAAAATTTCATTGCTTTCTAGTTAAGATAACTTGTCTTTTGGTGCTTAAAATCAACAAACAAATTTGATTTCCTTGCATCAAACTAAAAAGATTTACAATCCACACTTCCAATTTTGGTGCACATAAAATACACAATCCATTTGTTTTGATTTTTGCAAACAAATTTTACTTCAAGTAAACGTGTTTTTCATTAAGTTGACCAGGATTTCCAAATTCTAGATTACAAAACACATTGCCTTTGAAGTTAAAAAAAACACCATGGTTGTTGGAGCAACATCTCCAAATAGTTAGATCACATTGCAATGAGGGATTAAAAAGAACAAGTGTCTTTCATGCTTGGCACACTTGTGCAAAAAAGTCAGTCGAGTGGTCCTACCTCTAACACACACTATCCTCTCCCTTGGCTTTCGTGGTCCTAGGTGCAAGAGAAAAGTGTTAGTAACACTCAAAATTTTATCTTTTTAAGAGAGGCCTGCCAAGGGATCGATACTCTTGGGAACGACCTCGAGCGGTAAATCCTTCAAGCCACTATAGAAATCAGGTGAGAGTGAAAGTCGTAGCCTTGGATATAGTTGTTCCTACAGTGTAACTGGTGGAAAGGACAAATGGGCCCCACCACCAGTTACAAGGCTCTTAAGTGAGTCACTGCAGAATGAACTTATGTCCAAAAACATCAAACATGACTAAACACCTTTAAGTAGTATCCCACCCGTTCTATTGATTGAGAATATTTGCGATATAATTTAGTGCAAGAGCATAGATGGTTTTGCTCCCAAGATACTCACCATACATATTTCCTTGACTAGAAACATAGCTTTTTGAAAAGTCACTTGTGGCTTGATAAAAGTAGTGACTCCCCCATCATAGGGATCACCTATTTGTTATGCTCGTGCAAGACTTAGTATATCACATCCTTACCTGCCACTGTGGGATTCATAAGGTATGTAGTACCAAAGTCGAAAAAATATCAAGATGTGGGCTAAATTTATCACAACTGGCCATTTGACCTTAGGGATAAAAAGCGTTTGAAGTGTGTTCGTTTTAAAGACCAAGTGCAAATTGAGCCAACTTCGGGCTTTGGAAATATACCTTAAAATACATCTAAAGGAAGGGTCATATACAAGTCCAAGGATTGGGTTGATCTAGACCCATACTCATTTGTGCCTTTGAGGCTACATTCTTGTGTTTGTGTGCTTGCTTTGTTTTCTTGTCAAAGAAACATCAAATCAGAAAATCAATCCCAAAAACAAAGTATTCATCCAACATCTTTCAAAACAAACAAACACCAAAAAAAAAAAAACTGCAAACAACAAAGAGTCAAAATTTTATGACCATTCTTCACATCTTGCGAAAGAAGAAGCGTCATCAGAATATCAACTTGAAAAGAAGACCATTAAGCTCAAAGGCTTTGATCAAAAGGAGGAAATTCTTCTATATCAATAGATAAATCTTTGTCTCCCATAGAGTTTTTCTACGTCACATGCATCTCTACCTTCAAGGCAAAACAAACGAATTTGATTCAGAATCATTGAACCGCAGAGCTTTTATGCAATATAGAGCTCTGAGTTATCACAAAAACCAAGGAGGTAAGATTAATCCCAACTTTTTCCCAAACATCTGTATCACCTATAACATAGCTCGAGAAATACCACCAACACCTGAAAGGGAAGAGGAAGAGTTTGTCCCATTTGTGACACAAAGTTTTTATTAAAGTTGAAAACATTTTCATCCATCATCTTATTCATACATCATCATTTCATCATCAATCCGTTCCAACTCTCAAAACATTAAGAGGTTCTTGCTCCAAGTTCTCTTTTTAGATATTGCTTGAATCAAACACTTCGCATCACTTTTTAGATTGTTTCTACATCTAGGATAAGCTCATCCTAAGAGACACATCTACACAGGTAAAAACTAGTTCAAAAAAAGGAATTTTGGTTACATCTACCTTAAAAGTGCTAGAAATCCACATGCAACACAATTCACCAATCATCAATCTCTCATTTCATCAAAAACTCATCATCATTTTTACTCAACTTCAACAAAGACTCATAAACAAAATGGCTCAAACCCGATCGCAGTTAAGGCAACGAGAAATAGAAATAGAAGAAGAAGAAGAAGAAAATCTCAATTAATTTCAAGAAGCACTTGGAGGAAATGCAAATGATGAAAACCCAAGTACTCCTACTCCTGCAACAATAGAAAGGGCTCAGCATAACCCTCTCTTTAACAGACTTTTTGACGAAATACTCAGGAGCAATGCGGATGCTCACTTCTTAAAGCTTGCTCAAGAAGGAGCCAAACTCCCCTCTGACTTCGATCTTGCCCAATTAAGACAAGCATCAGAAAGACAAAGTCACCATGAAGAGGGAAGAGGTAGAGATCCCATCAGATATAACATTCCTCGAGGTAACCCACCACCTCCTCCTCCAACTGAAATGGAGATGTTGCGGCAACAAGTCGAGAATCTCACCCAACAACTTCATAGTGGTGTCAAAACTAACCAATTCTCACTCAATGACATTTGTCCTTATCCTTTTGATAGGAATCTTTATATGCCACCCTTTCCATGAGGATTCGAAACACCCAAATTTGAAAAATATAGAGGAAAGGGAGATCCCCGTTATCATGTCAGAGAATTTCATTCCGCTTGCCTCGAAGTGGCATATGAAGACACCTACCTAATGTGCCTTTTTCCCTAAAGCTTGGGAGGAACAACCACATCATGGTTTTCCCAACTACCAGGTGGCATTAGAACATTTGAGGAACTCATCCAGAAGTTTCTAGCTCATTACTCTCATAACATTGAACGCGACATTACCATGGCTGATCTGTGCAATACTAAACAAAAACTAGGTGAACTACTCTCAGTATTCCTGCAACGATGGTGCCAAATGTCTAGCAGACATTCTCTTCAGTTACCTGAACGAGAACTAGTGGAAATATTCAATTCCAACTTAAACAAAGAAATGGAATTTCACCTAGATGTCAAAGACACAGACTCTTTTAATGATATGATCACCAAGGGTTTAAAATGTGAAAGGGCACTCATCAAGAAAGGACTCATCAAAATCTATAATGAACCAAAGGATGGTCCTTGCCCACGCTTCAATAGCGATAAACCAAACTTCTGGAATAAAAACAAGAATATCGTCAATTATGGGGTTGTGGATGCCCAGACTATCCAAAATGCACAACCTGTGGTTCGGTTTGCAGGACAGAATCCTCCACCTCAGAATAAAACAAATGTTCCTTCCAATCAAGGTCGCATCACATCTCACGATGAACCAAGACTTTGTCAGCAAAAACAAAAAATGAACATACACTCCCTTAGGGGAACCCATTGAAACAGTATTGCGACAACTCATTTCTCAAAATTTGGTCACTCTACCTAAACTATCAAACTATGAGCCTCAGATCAAATCGGCATGGTGGAGAGATACTGAACACTGTGAATTCCACCAAGGAAGAGGACACAAGACAAGTAATTGTCACCGATTAAAAGATCTTATTCAGGATCTTATTGACCGAGGAGAAATTGAAATTGAAGGACATGACCCAAAAACAACCAATAACGATCATCTGATGTTCAAAAATCCACTTCCATCGCAAGATCAAAGGGGTCCTTCCACTTCTAGGCGAGGCACTGATACCACAGATTATACGCAGCCTGCATATAATTACACTGTAAATCATCTGTATGATGCCAGTGACCAAATTGCAACAATAACTTTCAAAAATCCCAACTCAAATTGCAATGTTGTTACACGTCGTGGCAAAGTTACCATAAAGGCAGCTCCACAAGGCACCACCTCCATCCCAAAGCAGTACAATCTTGTGGAACAATTAGATAAGACACCTGCACTTATATCCATTTTAGAGTTATTGTGCCTATCGCCATCTCATAAAACTATCTTGGATCAAGCCCTCCAAGAGGCGTCAGTCCCTGCAAATCTGAATACAGACCAATTTCAAGCCATGGTTGGAAGTCTAAAGTCATCACCTTGTCTCACTTTTTTCGAAAGTGACAACTCTTCCTTCCAGCAACCTCATAACGCTTCGCTACACATTGAAGGCTTTATCAACCAGCATAGGATCAAGTGAGTCTTGATCGATAATGGAGCAGGCCTGAATATTTGTACACTATAGTTGGTCACAGCATTGGGATATGCAATAGAATCGGTGGATCCTCGTAAGAAGATCACAATCAAAGCCTATGATGATGCGGAGCGTTCATCCAAAGGAGCTGTGGTACTACCAATCTAAGTGGGCCTTGTGGTAAAGCACATCATCTATCAGGTTCTGGACCTTCCTCTACCATATAATCTATTGTTAGGGAGACCCTGGATACATGCCATGCAAGCCATTCCATCTACCTACCATCAATGTATGAAGTTCCCACATAACAGTGTAGAGATCACAATCCTGGGCGATGCAAATCCCTTTGCATATTGCCATAATATTAGCCATCAACCAGAGATTACCATTCCTAATAATAGAGAAGCCATTTCCTCCACATCATATATAAGTCCCGCCTCTCTTGCTAGTTCAAACACCACTATACCCAAGCAAGAAAAGCTTAAGATGAAGATAGCAGAGGAAGGTCCTGGGGAATACAACTTGAGTCAACTCTTTTGTGTGGGACAAATGCCCACTTCTCCTAGAATGCATGGTAAACTACAATAGACACTCCAACAACCACTAATCATGCTAGCATGTGCTTTGATGCGTTTCATCCTTGGAAAGAGTCAAGAAGAAGAAACCCAAGATGAGGACTTAGCGGACTGGATCTATAAAGATCCCATCACCACTAATATACCACAAGTTAAACTTCCTATGGATCAGTATGGAAAAGGTCTCCTCATTATGCAAAGAATGGGGTATGATGGTTAGAGTGCTTTGGGATATTGCAAACAAGGATGACATGAACCTCTGCTACCGGAATTAAAGCCCAAAGGTAATACAGGCCTAGGCTTTGAAAAAGAGATTTTTCCTAAATTAAAATTCAAAGGAAAACCCAGCAAACCATTATGTCAGCCCACGGCAAAAAGGACACCTTTCATTATCAAAGCAACATCGAGCACCATCACAGCTACCCCACCGAGGCTCAAAATCCCAGTACAACGATCTACAAAACCAATCATCCCACCAAGCGAACCAGTAGTCTCATCAGCGACACCATTAGCAGCAGCAACTGTATCAGAACCTGTGGCAGCATCTATGGCACCAGCAGTTCCAGCAGAAGCCACTGAGTCAATAGTATCGATGCTCCCCGTACCAGATTCTTTTATCCCCATGAACCTTCCTGCAGTGCCGATCACTACAAAGGTACATCAACCAATCACACCTGCAGTATTTAACTCCAAAGACATCCCAGTATGGTATAGTAATTAGATGCTGGAAAGTGACTCAGAGACTGACTCACATGAGTGGGAATTTGATTCTATACAACTTTAACACTTCAGATGAGGAAGACACATCACCACCTCCACCACGCAAAGACATCCCTGTTTACGGAGAAGCACAAATAAAGACCTCTTGGGTTCCCGAGCTGGAAATATCTTCCATAGACCCTACGTCTCATCCTACACCTGATTCTGACAGGGAGAGTACCATCAACAACCTTCACCATAACGTCTTAACCCTCACTGATACATCTAACACACTTGACCTAATCGATGAAGTAATGCCCATTATCCACCCTGAACTCATCGAATGGAACCAACCAAATCCCCCATGTCTTGACTTCTTCCAAAACGATGAGGCTATCATTGGCTTTTTGGAATTAAGGGATAACCTACCAAGCGGGGATCACAAAGCTGGATTCACCATTGAACTTAATAGCGTAGCATACTTCGGGGTGAATGCCAAACCTTTCAACTGCAAAAATATAACAATAAAACATGGATCTTCCAGTGAAAACCACATTGTGGCACTGTTTGATCCGACAAAAGTAAAAAGAAAGAGTGTATCCAACGGTGAAAACCTCTCTGAGGCGCCTGAGGATGAAGGGTTTGACATTCTCCATTAGATTCTCATCGAGGAAACCAAAGAGTACAATGTGGGGACTCCTGAAGATCCTCATCTCATACATCTGGCATCTCTTCTCACTCCAGAAGAACAACCTAAGCTTATAGAGTTCTTCCAGAAGCGTCAGATAAACTTTGCATGGTCATATGCGGACATGCCTGGGCTTGATCCTGATTTAGTCATGCATCACCTTACCATAGCAGAAGGAGCCAAACCTGTCAAGCAGAAGCTTCGTAAGATGCATCCTCAGATTGCAGTGCTAGTCAAAACAAAACTCAAGAAACTCCTAGATGTTGGTTTCATTAGACCAATTGATTATGCAGAATGGATCTCCAATATTGTGCCTGTCGGCAAACCAAAAGGGGGCATCCGCATTTGTACTGACTTCAGAGATTTGAATAAGGCCTATCCTAAGGATGACTTCCCCCTTCCAAATATCGACATCATAGTGGATTTGACAGCAGGACATGCCATGCTTTCACTCATGGATGGCTTTTCAGGATACAATAAGATAAAGATCACACCAGAAGATCAACATAAGACAGCCTTCACATGTCCATGGGGCACATATTGCTGGAATGTAATGCCTTTTGTTCTAAAGAATGCAGGAGTGACCTATCAAAGAGCAATGACCACCATCTTCCATGACATGATGCATACTATGATGGAAGATTATGTGGATGACTTACTAGCAAAATCACTCACCAGAGAAGGGCATCTCCACATCTTAGATAAAATCTTTGATAGACTGAAACAATACCATGTTCGACTCAACCCAAAGAAATGTGTCTTTGGAGTAACCTCCGGGAAACTTCTAGGATACATTGTCTCAAGCAAAGGCATTGAGGTCGATCCAGCAAAGGTTAAGGAAATCATGGACATGCCACCACCAAAGAATATCAGTCAGCTAAGGACATTACAAGAGCGACTTCAATCCATCTGAAGATTCATTGCACAATTGGCTGATAAGTGTCACCCATTCACACACCTGCTACACAAGAACATCCGCTTTCAGTGGGATGCTCGATGCCAACAAGCATTTCAGATGCTTAAAGACTATCTCATAAATCCACCATTGCTGATGCCACCAGATCCAAGTAGATCGTTGTTACTCTATATCTCAGCAACAAGTACAACATTGGGTGTACTATTGGCACAACATAATGTAGAAGGAAAAGAGTGTGTTGTTTACTACATCTCTCGCACATTGGTGGGCTATGAACTCAATTACATGCCTATTGAGCGAGCTTGCCTAGCAGTAATCTTAGCAGCCACTAAACTGAGGCACTATCTATTAACACACAAAATACAACTCATTGCAAAAATTGATCCACTCAAGTATTTACTTAGCAAAGCAGCATTGATAGGCCGCTTGGCCAAATGGGTGATGATCCTAAGTGAATTTGACATCGAGTATGTAGACCGTAAAGCTATCAAAGGGCAGGTTATTGCAGATCAGTTGGCCGACGCACCTCTCATAGGCGATCATCCTCTCATTTCCAATTTTCCAGATGAAGAGATATCCATGATCACAACAACATAACCATGGAAACTATACTTTGATGGCTCATACACTAGGCATGGCTCGGGGGCAGGCATTTTGTTTATCACACCTCAAGGTGATAGTATCCCGAAGTCTTACAGGCTCACATTTCCATGCACCAACAACATCACAGAGTATGAGGCCTTGATCACAGGACTTAGGCTAGCCGTACAATGGAAATTACAAGAACTACAAGTATATGACGACTCCCAACTAGTCATTTGACAAGCAACAGATGAATATCAGACCAAGGATGATAAACTCATGCCATATAAGCAAATGGTGGACACTCTAAAGACATCATTTACTACTATCACTTTTGAGCAGATACCAAGAGATCAGAATCAGGCTGCTGACGCCATGGCTACCATCGCATCTCTACTAGATCTTCCACAAAATTCAACACACTACGAGTTCTTGGTCAAACAGCTTTGGATTCCTGCTTATGATATCCCCAAATCCAAAATGATATGTCACCTTATCGGTTCTGAATCCCCATGGTATGGTGAATTCTACACCTATCTCTACGATCACACCCTTCCTCCCAACCAATCGAATAACCAACGTAAAACCTTCATTCACCAAACTGCTCGATATACCATTATTGCCGAAACCCTATACCGACACGGTCTTGATGGTACTCTCCTTCGATGTCTGGAACAAGGTGAGATAACAAAGACTTTGGAAGAAGTCCATGAATGCATTTGCGGGACTCATTCAAGTGGTCCATCACTCACCAAGAAACTCCTGCGCAATGGATACTATTGGCCATCTATGGAAAAAGATTCCTACTACTTTGTCAGAAAATGCAAGAAATGTCAAGTTCATGGAGACTTGATACATGCACCAGCATAGGAACTACAACCAATCACAACACCATGGCCTTTTTGTCAATGGGGCCTTGACCTTGTGGGTAAGATTCATCCATCTTCATCCAATGGCCATAAATTCATTATTACCACCACTGAATATTTCACAAAGTGGATCGAAGCTGTTCCACTTACCCAAGTCACCGGCAAGCAGATCGCCTCATTCATCCTCAACTACATCATCTGCCGATATGGTGTACCCATGTCCATCATCACAAATAACGGTCTTCCTTTCAAAAATCAGGATGTCCCTGAACTTTGTGAGAAATTTCACATCCAACATCACTTTTCCACTCCCTACTACCCACAAGGCAATGGTTAGGCCGAAGCATCCAATAAAAACATATTGAGGATCCTCAAGAAGACAGTCAATGATGTCGGTCGTGATTGGCATGTTCAACTGAATCCAGCACTATGGGCATATCGAACTAGCATTTGCACCCCTACAGGTGCAACTCCTTATTCATTGGTCTATGGTGCAGAAGCTATCTTGCCTATTGAGGTCGAGATACCATCATTACGGGTTTCCTTGCATAAGTTGATAGATGATGAAGCATATAGAGTATCCCGTCTTCAGGACTTAGAATTACTTGATGAGAAGCAACAAGCTGCATACAATCATCTCAAAGCCTATCAGCAGCGCCTGAGCAGAAGCTATAATCACCGAGTTAGACCTTGTACATTTGAGGTAGGTGATCTTGTTCTCTGAGAGAATCCTCACAACCAACCAAATAGAGAACATCAGGGCAAGTTTGAATCAAACTGGCTGGGCCCATATGTTGTCACTGCTGTGTTTGGGTCTGGGGCATATCAGTTGGCTACATCAGAAGGAGAACCGCTTGCAGATCCAATCAACAGTATGCACCTCAAAAGGTTTTATACCTAAGATGTACAGAGCATCAGGCTCCCCTACATACCAGAAAATACCAAAAACATTCAGAAAAATGTCCTGAAGAAAATACAAAAACATTCAAAAACGTAAAGAAAAATCATGCATCCAAATGGTGAACAACCACTCCGGTGGCACCTTGGGTAAGTATGATGGTGAAAACCTGGCAAACAGGCGCCACTCGTAAAGGTAATGGCTCCAGTATCTTTCAGGCTTGTTGCGATCACATCTACTTCATACATACATCCATACATCCAAAACCATGGCTTGTTATTCATCTGCAATTATGATAGTACTCCATACATCTTGCATCCCGCTTTTTCATAGTCATGTCTAAAACTGGGGGCAATGTCATTAACCTATTGATGGAAGTGGATTCTACATTGTCTTATGATTCATTAAAGTTCTTCATTCCAAACAATCGTCAAACTACCAAAAAAATTGGAACATGTCTCATACAAAATCCAAAAAACATTCAAAACAACACAAAATACCAAAAACAATCAAAACAATACAAAATCCAAAAACATTGAAAAACCATTGAAAAATCACACAAAAACATGGCAACACCTTGTACATACTCATCCATGCAGATACCACAACAACCATTGACAAAATACTCACACGATGACCATTTACCAATCAAACCACACAATCAACATCAACACTCAAAACTATCTCTAACAAGGATGCATCCTTCCTTACCAAAACAAAGACAAAAGTGACGTTTTCTTTGACAAGAAAATTATGTTAAGCTATCAAATACTTGGTTGATTTGTGAGTACAATCATTCGTTTATCTGTATCGGGATCTTTTCAGCATTGTTTTGTATTGTTTGCGCATTATTTCTGATGAAGTTCTGGCACATGTACTCATGGTGTCTACGTGGGAAGTTCACCAAGCTACGTGATCTTATGCCAAATGCAGTCATAGATCATTACGGCTTGCTGACTACAGCATATACCTCGACCATATGAACATGAACCATTACCAAGGATCCATATTCTTTATTCTTTATGTATATACTGTTTGTTTGCAGGTACCATGCTCATTCTTTGGTTCCTCCTCATCCAAACTGGATCAAGGTTTTTATCTCTTAGTATGGTATGCACTTGTCTCAGGATATGATTAGCCTAAGATCAAGGAGGACGATCCAAGTCATGCATGAATGGAGATAATCCTTGTCTGTTCCGCAAGCAATACTCTGGTCGACTTGACCCTTATATCAAGTCGTTTGTATTAACTTGCTATAATAAAATCCATGAAAGAAATACTCAGGTCATCTTGAATCATTATGTCAAGATGCTTATATTCTCTTCCAAGATTTTAAAGCTCAATGATGAAAATAGAGCACTATGGATCGTCATTTCATCTCATTTGTTTATATCTTGCATTCCATTGCATATCACCCATTCATTCATTCATATGTAGGTTTTATATCCAAAAGTGACCATTAAAACTGGTCTTGGATATAATCACGACCAAGTACTCTGATACATCATCAATGCATCATGCAAAGTCTTACAAACCTTGCATTCCTCATGGTCATATCATCATTGCATTTAGTTGCATCTTGCATTAAGTGCATTCACGTCATTTTAACTTAACATTGCATATAGTTCATTTTTGACATTAGTTTTCATTAAATCATTTGCATCATTGCATCAATCATCAATAATTAGATTCATTCATGGGATTAAATTGTCTTTGATTATATTAAGTCATTTACTAAGCATTCATATAGTGTCGATTATCCATCATCATTTTATCATCTTTTATAATTTATTATTGCCTACATTCATTTATAGTTAAAAAGTGCATTCATTCATCCATTAACTAAGTATCCTATTATGCTCATTTTAGGATTCATTCACATTGCATTCATTTATCCTCTTTTTAATTGCATTAAGGTGCAGTTATTAAAACATTAGTTATAGTATCATCACATTATCATTTGTACTTAAATCATATTTAAGCATTTAGAATCATAAATCCATTTGTTTACAAAACATTGGTTCTTAACATTTTATATCCATTATACATATGCATTCATTTAAAACATTATCATATAAACATTTGTACTTTACATTTTGTTTATCCATATTACATTCATCTAAAAATCATCTAGATGCACATCCATACATAAAAATCATTCATCATTACATTAACATCATCTCATCATTATATTGCAAATAGAAAACACCAAAATCCTATTTATAAATCATCATAAGTATACCTCATCATCATGGCATTACATACATAAAAACATTACATCAAAACTCAAACAAATCATACATATCTACACCTGCATTCATATGTCAGTATCCCACATCATAAATCATCATAAACACATGCTTAAAAGAAACATCTCATCAAATGCATACATGTACACAAATCCATCTAAGCAATCACTCATCATCCTGCATAAACATCCATACATAATCAAATGCATATCATCAAAATATGGGATCTCCTCATATATCTCATCTCATATATCAGAGTACAATGAAGTCTACAAAATCGGCTACCAAGAGCCATCCAAGATACAGTCCAAAGAATAAAAACAATGATACAATACATATATGCATGCAAAAATGCTCTCTCAAATGCCACTCTGGCCAGATGTTGTCCCAACACCTCCACCTGCTCCACCACTAGTGCCTGCACCCCCTGCTCCATCTCTCCATGGAGGCCTCATCGAACCACCACTCCCTCCTGCATCCCCTGATCTCTCCCTCCATGGTGGACCCATCACACCCCCACTGCTCTGCACCCTCTGCGATCGCTCTGATCTAGCCGGCCGCATCTGAGAATAACTGAGAGCTCGTTGACTAACCGGTACCACCTGCTCATATAAACCCTATCAGTAGTCTATCTCCACCTGTGCTCTCTGCATCTCCCTCATCACCTCCCCCATAGGCCCCTGTGCTCCTACTCCACCCTGCACTCTCTCCTGTAGCTCTACCAATCTCTCCACTGCACTATCCCTCCCGCAGCACCACCGCCAGCTCTGACTCCCATGCAAATAGCTGCACATCCCTAGCTGCCACCTCCGCCTCCAAATCCTCTACCCGAGTCTGCAAACGTACTATCATATGATCTCGCATATCTCCAGTAGCTCCCTCCCCGATATCCATAGCTACCTCCCATGCACCACCCTCTCTAGTAGCTCCCTCCTCGGTATCCATAGCTGCCTCCCCTGCACCACCCTCTCCAGTAGTCCCCTCCCCTCTGTCCATCGGGATCTCTCTCTCCATCCCCCTCCCACTCAGCTGAACTCCTCCCTATATCAATGGTCCCTGTGATATCTGTAGAGGTAGTCCACCTCTCCCTCTCCGCTGACTCTGCATCCCCAACCCACCACCTCCTCCTCCACCACCTCCTCCATCTCCTCCACCACCTCCTCCACCTCCTCCTCCTCCATCTCCTCCACCTACCCTCGATCCTCAACCTCCTGCCCTCCTCCATCTCCGTCCCCTCTCATCCTCAAAATCTGGGATCGGCTCTGCTGGATCAGAGATCCATAAGATCGGGTGCGTTGCCCGGTACTGTGTTTACTTGTCTGTAACACCGGCATCCATGACCCTCGATCATATGTCCCATGGTCTCACCTGCAGTGTCTGAAATTCTGCCAGTGCCTTTTCATATGGTAGCACTAGCTCCCATGCGTACCTCTCCCGAATAACTCAAGCATACTCTCCTGATCCACTGGGCAGTCCCTGCTGCCATCCAAACTACCTCATCACTCTCCCAGGCACCTGTCTCTCCACATGGTATGCGGTCCTCCCAATGAGGAATCGGGTCATAAAAATGTACGACAGTGCCTCTGCATCATCATCCCATGGCTCACACTCCAAGTATGGCCGCCATATAACTGCATCCAGATCATCTAATGCTCGTCGCCGCCACTCTAACTTCCCCAGGTGGGGCTGACTCATCATGCCGCTATACATAAACATATACGGCCGATCCACTACGTGGAATCTCAGACTCACTGGTCGAGTCACTGGTAGATGCTCCCAGGCCCAAATATGCAACAGCGTCATGCCCACTGCTAAGGAACCCCTCCCCCGGTAAACCACCTCATGAAGCTCCTGGTACATGTGCGCCAGCACACATGACCCCCACGCAAATCGGGTCCCCTTGGTCATCATCATCTCGATAACCTGTCCCCATCCGATGGCCAAACCATGTGATCGCCTATCTGGACAAAGAAGTCCTCCCACAATACCTGACAAAACTGCTGGTAGAGGCTCATATAAAGCAGCTATATCCTCCCAGGCAATGGAGCCATCATCAATAAACACATCCTCATCAAAAAACCTCTGCACTGCAAGGGTCCCCCAGGATCTATCATATGTGACCAGCTCCCCCCGAATCGGAATTCGTAGGATGCGCCACACATCCTTTAGGGTCACTGTCATCTCCCCCTGTACCAGATGGAAGGTGCACGTCTCGCTGTGCCACTGCTCTGCTAACGCTGTGATCAAACCGTGATTCATACGAATCGCGGGCATGTGCATCACCTCATATAATCCCGTCGAGGCAATGCAATCTATCTCCGCCTGTTTCAATTGATCCCACAAACCCTGTGTCGCAGGATGACCCTCACGTAACTGCAACACGCGTAGCTCCTCCTACACATGGACATTCATCAATCACCATCAGTTGTTTTGTTTTCAAACTTTCTGAAGTTTAAACCTAGACTATCAACAGATACTTTGATCAAGTATCTTCGGGTCTCAATAGGTAAGCAATCATGGCCACCTAGACTTCAACGGGCATTTATCCTAACAAATGACCTAAGTCTCATCAGGCTGCTATGGTTCAAAACAACTCCCACTTCACCTCACCATCCATCAATCATTGGCATCAGAAGATTTTCTTCATCCAAACTAGGGCATCTCTTTATCCTAAGACAAAAGCGCTATTTTACCAACAAAAGTGCTAGTTTCTCAACAATAGCGCTACAACCCTAACAAAAGCACTCAATTCGCTATACAACAACGCTCTTGTGCTCAAACTACAAAAGCGCTAAAACAACTACACAGTAGCGCTACTTGAAATCAATAGCACTCAATTAAGCCCTCAATAGCGCTTATTAATCAACAGCGCTTAAACTTGCATACAATAGCACTATATCAAAATAAAAGCGCTCAAACAATGGGGTAATAGCGCCATTGCGGCGCAATAGCGCTAGTTTATGGAGCAAAAGCGCCAAAACTGTAGTTCCAGTGCTCTTGCTCCGACTTGACTTGGACTCAACTAAAAACCTATCAAAAATGCATAAAAATTAAAATTTTGAATTTGCGTATCGCTGGTCCATAGTCATCCGGGCGCTGGAACTGTCGAACTCGCTCAAATCTGTGCTCGATGATCGACATCGGCATCCTGACTGCTGCTCGTTCCTCCAAAATGTCCCTATCAGAGCTCTGATTTCCAAATGGTCACAGTCACAAATGATCCTGTTTTCATCCCTTTCACCCCATTTATACCTTTCACCGTCACCATAACTTCTCCCCGCTCACCGCCGTGGTCCCCGTGAACTTCCCAAGCCCCCTATTTCTCCATTTTTCCCCTCTTTTCTTCTATTTTTCACTCGTATGGTTAACTTCTTCTCTTCTACCACCTCGCCAATTTTCATTTTTTTTTGAGAGATCGCCCGATTTTTCAAAAATTTTCAGCCCATCTCTCGAGGGGGCATACCACCCATTAAATTTACATTTTATGGGGCATTTCTTCACACAAGTTTTTCTTTCTTTGAAACGACGCGATAAACCGCACTGTCTCAAAGAGGGGCAAATGTAGTCACACAAATCTGTCTATTTTAATTAAATGAATATTTCGTATTTATTTGATTAAAAATCCACTGGCCATCAGTTAATTAAATGAATATTTCATATTTATTTGATTAAAAATCCACTAGCCATCAGTTAATTAAATAAATATTTAATTAATTCATCTCCAAACATTCTTCTATTAATTAAATAAATTATTCAGTTTATTTTAATTAATTCATTAAATCAAATTCCAATCAATTAAATAAATAAAATCTATTTATTTAATTAAAATCCCCTTTTCCTCTTTTAAATAAATTAAATAAAACATTTATTTAAATCATTATCCCCCCCCACTTGCATTTTCCTACAAATGCAACTTACACACCTTTTATTGAAATAAATGAATTTTTATTTTAATAAAATCCTATTTTCCTTCACCCACCAAATCCACTTGCAAAAATCTAATCCCCTTCTAGATTCTTCTAACCCCTTCCTAATTAGCTTAATCCATCCCCTAATTATTGTCACATTCCTAAGCAAAATGAAGTCACTTCTCAAAGACTCCAAAGTCTTTGAAAAACATTTAATGCTTTGTGTGTTCAACAAATTAACCCCCAAAGTCTTCCAAGACCACTAATGGCTCTTACATGACCATTTATGGCTCTTACATAACCATTTATGGTTATTTCAAACTTGTCCTCCCAAACATTTATTGTTTTGACCATATTCATCCATTTCACATTTGCACAAGAGTTTATCCATTGGATAAAGGCTTTATTCTTTGAATAAAGAGTTTATTCATTCAACTAACCTTGACTCTAAATCCCAAAGTCATATCAAGCATTTAATGCTTATTCCCTCCCCTCTCAACCTATCTCATATTGACACTTGTCATCCTGGGATTGGGTTGAAAGCCGTCACATGGATTTGAAATCATTCAATCCTGACCCTTGATGAGATTGCTCAATCTCAACCATCCACTGCTCCATTTTTCCTATAAATAGAGCCCATTTTTTCATAATCTAGATTCTGAAAACTTGTATGCATTTAAGCTATAGGCATTTTAAGAGAGCATTTAGCATAGCAAACTCATGTATTGTCATTTTGGTTAAAATAAATCATTTTAACATCAATAGCTTAATATTAGCTTTTTTTATTTTACATTTGGAGTACAATACTACAATCTCAATCCTCCATAAGCATCCATAGTGCAAAAAGCTACTGAGAGCTACACTATTTTGGAACTTGGAGAGGAGAGGAACAAGGGAGAAAGAGTTAAGAGCATGTTAGGAGGTATTTGGAGATGCCTCATCATATTTGCTTCTTTAGTTAAATATGCTTTCATGTTTTTAGTGTCTCTTTTGATATGCCTGTTTAGATTAGTTTTTGATTGACTAACACTAACGATTTTCTAGTTTTCTTGTGTGTTGTTTCTCTTAGAGTAACCTTGTCCACTTTGCAGGGCATCAGTACTCTAATCAAGGATGCTTGGTAAAAGTTTCAAGACTTGTATGGTCAAGTTGATGAGATTAGAGGATATCAGATTGATAGTGATCTCACCATGTTATATCCCAGGAACTTTGATACTATACAAGATTATGTCACTAAGGAAAAAGAGTTGAGGGCACAACTCAAAGATTGTTGCATTGATAAGAAGGATACTCAATTGATCTATAATTTAATGGGAAAGCTTCCACAAGAATATGCAATATTTGTTTCTAGTTTCCAAACCCATAGGATGAAAATAGGTTCAAGCTATAAAATGCCTATATTTGATGCTTTCATCGAAATATTGATGATGGAACAAACTAAGTTGATAAGCATCGGCATTCTTAAGGCTTCTAAGTCACAAGCATTAGTGGCAATCCACAAACTAAGTCAAATGAGTTAAATCGCCAATCAATTGAGCAGTTACATGAGTAATCATCTCCCAATTGAAATGTCTCAATGATCCTCAACCATCGACCTTTTTGCTAAATTTTCAATCTTGTTCACTGATTTTAATCTCAAAAATCTATTGTTAAGTTTATGGATCAAAATTAACATCTATCTTGTTCTATGTATTACTGATTAAAATATAAATCTGACTATCTTCTTTTGTATGGCAGGTGAGAGGAGCATTTATTATTTTTCTATGTCCTATCTCACGAATGCCACTCAATATAAGTATTTAACAAATGAGGCACGGTCAAGAAATGCCTTGATCGGTCATGACCGATCAAGACATTACTTGATCGTGGCTCTTTGTTTATACTAAACAATTGTTTGTTCCACGTTAATGCCAATCGGTGGGAGTAGTAAACAATTTAACATTTAATTTAATCCGACTGAAGCTATAAATCATCAACACTTCCTCTTAGCTAGGGAGGATAAAAGGTATTGGGAGCAATATTCATAAATCATATGATGCTTATCTTGGGACCATAGTTTCAAGATGTGAATTGCCTCTGTCGATGATTCTATTCACAAACTCTTGAGTGGATTGCCTTTGTCGGCAATTCTATCCATAAGCTCTTGAGTGGATTGCCTTAGTCGGCAATTCTATCCACAAGCTCTTGTGTGGGTTACCTCAGTCGGTGATTCTATCCATGAGCTCTCATGTGGATTGCCTCAGTCGGTGATTCTATCCATGAGCTCTTGTGTGGATTGCCTCAGTTGGCAGTTCTATCCATGAGCTTTTGTGTGGATTGCCTCAGTCGGCGATTCTATCCATGAGCTCTCACGTGGATTGCCTCAGTCAGCGATTCTATCCATGAGCTCTTGTGTGGATTGCCTCAATTGGTGATTCTATCCATGAGCTCTCACGTGGATTGCCTCAGTTGGTGATTCTATCCATGAGCTCTTGTGTGGATTGCCTTAGTTGGTGATTCTATCCACAAGCTCTTATGTCGATTGCCTTAGTCGGTGATTCTATCCACAATCTTGAGTTATTGTAAGATCGTCACCTTCCAATAATCTCAAAAATACAAGTGGAAATCATTTGGAAGCCGTCACTTCCTTATGATTTACATCGGGCCCATAAAATAATATTAGTATTAATAATAATAGTCAATATTTACAATTTTTACCTCAGAAGTGCTCAATCTTTATTAGTAAGCTCCCTCTCAATCACAAGGTATCTTGAGTTTCTTCTAGAGAACATATTTTTTGAACATATGTCTGAATTTCTGACTTCGACAAGGGACGCTTGTAGTTTAAGTTTGAGACACCTTCAAGTCTTTCTTCAAATCTGATTCCATTCGTCATTTTAATATACAAAGTTTCTATTAGGTCCCGGGGACAACTGAGAGAGGGGGGGTGAATCAGTTGTCCTAAATATTAAACTAAATACCACTTAAACAAATTACTGTTTAATACCGGTGAAACAGTCTATGATACTGGTGAAGCAGTTTAACTCATAAATGTAATATCGGTGAAGAATAATGCATGAAACCAACGGACAAAATCATCCACAACACATAACACCAATATTTGTACGTGGAAACCCTGTAAGGGGAAAAACCATAGTGGGAAACCTTACCCACAATCAGATGATACTACTGTAGATAGTAAGTGTACATAAATGGGGTCTGCACATGCAGAAAGGCCAACTGCCTAGAGCTCACTGCTCAAACACAAATGGGAGTCACACTGACTACAATTGGATGGTTAAATCCAATGAGAATGTACTGCTTAAAATAGCATCTTCATATGTTGGATTCAGTACCGATGTAATGCTGATATGCTTTCACAAAACCCTAGCTTTACCTTCAAATGATGCCTTCGTGTATAGCTCTGCTAAATCTCGCATATACCTTCACACACAATCTTCTTCGCATTCCACATTTGATCTTGCATTTAAGATCTTATATTTATACCATAACCTAAGACCAATTATAGTAGGTCGGCTCTACAAGATATTACAATAAAATCATTTTACAACTAATACAATATCCGATACAATAATTGATTGAACATGTCAGCTTAATGTATTTACAACAATAATAAATCATCTTCATAGCGTGCCATGTTGATTTGGAAGAGTTAAACCTACCGGTATAACTTGGACCTATTTGCCGGTAAAAGAAAATATGCAAGTGTGAATATACCAATGATTATTACTTCAAAACAAGGTGTTCCCATGATGTCTTCGACATTACCAAGGGTCTTCCATGTCATTCCAAGTGTCGGTGATCACTATAACATGTCGGTGTACCATATACCAGTGACTGTGCATTAGTCACTTGTTTGCCGGTGAATGTTGCTAGATCTCCAAAGTGCCAAAGTTGATAAGTGTTTAGTAGGTGTTGACATCAATGAAAAAACCATACTAAAATACCAACAATCTCCCCCTTTGGCATTGATGGCAACACAAGATGGAAAAACCATCAAAGTGCCAAAACAGAAATGCCAAATACCAAAAACCAATAATCTCCTTTACAAATCTCTCCCCCTATAGGTAACATGTATCTTTCTGTGTTTTTCCATACCAATCTCTATTCTCTCCCCCTTTGACATCAAATGCCAAAGTGACAACAAAATACCAACTATATTCAATATACCATTTTCTCCCCCTAAGAAGTAGGTTCCTCATCAAAGCCGGATTTAAGAATATATCTTCGTTAATTCTGTTGGTTGATGATAGAAATCAACTCTCTAAGTGTCTACCGGTGGGGGTATGACCCCAAGTTGATCTCTAAGATATTGAAAAGTCTCCTTAGGTAGAGGTTTAGTAAAAATATCTACAATCTGCTCTTTAGTGTTTACATAAACTAGTTTGACCTATTTTGCTTCAACATTTTCTTTTAGAAAGTTCAGTTTGATAGAAACATGTTTAGTCTTAAAATGTAGTACTAGATTCTTGGATATATCAATTGCTGCAGTGTTATCACAATAGATAGTTATAGGTTCCTTGCAATTCACCTTTATGTCCTTTAACATTTGTTTAAGCCATAATACCTGTGTACAGTTTGTTGCTGCTGCAACATATTCTGATTCTGCAGTTGATAAAGATGTGCAACTCTGTTTCTTGCTTAACCAAGAAATTAATCTGCTTCCAAGGAAAAATGCTCCGCCGGTGGTGCTTTTCCTGTCATCTATATCTCCTGCCTAATTTGCATCTATATATGCACATAATTCAAAATTTTCATCTCTAGGATACCATAATCTAAGATTTGTAGTGCCTTGTAAGTACTAGAAAATCCTTTTTACTGTCGATTCATGATTTTCCTTAGGATTACTTTGAAATCTTGAAACAATACATACTGCATTCATAATATCTGGTCTTGTTTGTGTTAAATACAGTAAACCTCCTATCATAGATTTGTACCTGGTTGGATTAACAGGTGTTGATTCATCTCTTATTGATAATTTGTCATTTGTAGTCATAGGTGTACTTATCGGTTTAGAGTTTTCCATCCCAAATTTCTTTAGTACCTCTTTTAAGTACTTTGATTGACTCAAAAATATACCACTGTTAGTCTGAGAGATTTACAATCCTAAAAAGAATTTTACTTCTCCTATCATAGACATTTCAAATTCTTGTTGCATTTTGATAGAAAAATCTTTACATAATCCATCTCCTCCTCCAGAGATTATATCATCAACAAAAACTTCTATAACCAAGATGTCATTATCAGTTACTTTATAGTATAAATTATTGTCTACATTACCTTTAGAAAAACCAATCTCTAAAAGATACTTGTCTAATCTTGCATACCAAGCTCTTGGAGCTTGCTTCAACCCATACAAAGCTTTCTTTAACCTGCAAACCATATCTTTGTCTTTTGTTAAAGAAAATCCATCAGGTTGTTCAATGTAAACCTCTTCTTCAAGGATTCCATTTAAGAATGCACATTTAATATCCATCTGATATACCTTATAGTTTTGATGAGCTGCAAAAGCCAAAAACAATCTCACTGCCTCAATTCTAGCTATCGGTGCAAAGGTTTCATTGTAATCAATTCCGTCCTTTTGAGAATATCCCTTACACACTAATCTTGCTTTATTTCTGATTATTTTACCATCTTCATTAAGTTTGTTTCTAAAAACCCATTTGGTTCTAATAACATTTTTATCTTTAGGCTAGGGAACTAATGTCCAAGTGTTATTCTTTTCAATTTGCTCTAATTCTTCTTCCATAGCTTTAATACAAAATTTATCTTCACATGCTTCATTAATTGATGATGGTTTAGTTTGAGAAATAAGACATACCTCTTCATTTGCCAATCTTCCTCTTGTCATAACTCCTCTATATTTATTTCCAATTATCTGATCTTCAGAATGATTCAATCTTACATACCGGGGTGTCTTTGTTTGTTGTTGTTCCTCAGTTATTGTGGAATTTTCAGATGATACCGGTGTAACTGGATCTTCATCTGTGCCGGTGGATTCAGTGTGGATTCATTTGATAGAATCTTTGTTGTCGGTTCATAATCCATATACCTTGAGGTTCCCTTAAATTGCTCATCAATCTTTACATTTGTGCTTTCAACAATCTTCTGCAATCTTTTGTTAAAACATCTATATGATTTGCTCTTAGATGAATAACCAAGAAATATTCCTTCATCACTTCTAGGATCAAATTTTTCAATATACTCATCTCTCCTAATATAGCATTTTCTTCCAAAAATTTTGAAATATTTAAGAGTAGGAATAATACCAAACCATAGTTCATGAGGGGTCTTACAAGTTTCACCTTTGAAGTGTACTTTATTGAATGTATAGACCACTATACTTACTTCCTCTCTCCAATATATATGTGGTAGGTTTGCTTCTGATAACATACTTCTTGCTGCATCCAAGATAGTTATGTTTTTCCTTTCAACAACCCCATTCTGCTGTGGTGTCCGAGGTGCTGATAGTTGTCTTCTGATTCCATTCACTTCACAGAATGTATTGAATTCCTTAGCTATGAATTCACCTCCTTGGTCTGATCTTAAACATTTGATTTTCTTGCCGGTTTCATTTTCAACCATTGCCTTGAATAGTTTAAACTTTCCAAGTGCTTCTGATTTTTCTTTGAGAAAAGTAACCCAGCACATTCTAGAATAGTCATCTATGATTAGCATGAAATATCTATCACCTTGCAAGCTTTTAGTTCTAGCTAGACCACATAAATCAGTATGAATTAAATCAAGAGCATTATTTGATTTTTCTGGAATACTTTTAAAACTAGCTCTAACCTGTTTTCCAAATTGACATTCCTTACATACTGTGTTGTGAGGTTTGACAATTTTAGGTAAATCTCTAACTGCTTTAGTAGTACTGATTTTTACCATGCAATCAAAATTTACATGATAGAGTCTCTTGTGCCATAACCAACGTTCATCAATGTGTGCAATCAAACATGTCTTTTCACTGTTGTTCAAATGAAAGATATTACCTCTAGTCTGATTACCGGTTGCAATTTCTAAACCAGTTCTATTCATAATTTTGCATTTACCATTTTTGAATTGTAACTGAAATCCTTTCTCTACTAATTGACCAACACTCAAGAGATTATGCTTTAAACCTTCAACATAGTAAACATTTTCAGTGTTATGCTTACCATCAAGAGATATTGAACCCTTACCTTTAATTGAACAAGCTTTGTCATCACCAAATCTTACTAGACCTCCATTATATTCTTGAAAGTTCAAGAATTTACTTTTGTCACCAGTCATGTGATGTGAGCATCCCGAGTCAATGATCCACTCATCCTTCACTTCAACTTTTGCTGCCAAGGCCTGTTCTATCGGTTGTACTGTAGGTGGCGGTTGATCTTCTTTTATAGCAACAAAAACCCATCCATTGTCTGTCGGATCCTCATTAGAATTATCAGTTACTCCTTCATCAACAACATAACAAGATTTGTCCTTATTTTTCTTGAATCTATATTTCTGATATTTAGGATTAGGTTTGTATGTTCTTCTAGCTTCTTCTCTTAACCTAGCATGTCTTTCGGGGCATCTTGAAGCCATATGACCAATCTTATTGTAGTTGAAACATTTAAAGGGTGCTTTACCTTCATACTTACTTCCAACTAGACCTTTAGGCATTTTTCTTGCAAATAGTGCTTCAAGTTCTTCAAGTTCTTCATTTTCTCTCCTGGTTTCTTCAAGTTCTCTTGCATAAAAGGCTTTCCAATCAGATTTGTCAAATGATGATGCAGATGATGTTGATGCTTTGAAAGCTAGATCTGTTTTTATAGTAGTAGCAGGACCAAATTCTTCAATCTCAAAGGCTGATATTTTTCCAATCAATGTATCCCTAGTTACTGATGTGTTAGGCATTGTTCTAAGTTCATTTATTGCAGTAACCTTCATTTTATATGCCGGTGGCAAACCTCTTAAAACTTTTGAAACAATTCATCTTCACTTAAGGTTCCTCCACAACATTTAATACCCAAAACAATTTCATTTTACTCTTTCCATAAAAGTAGAAATTCTTTCATCTTCTTCCATTTTCAGACTTTCATACCTGACCCGGAAGCTTTCAAGTTTTGCAATTTTGATTATGGAATCTCCTTCATTCAGTGTTTCCAAATGATCCCATATAGCTTTAGCAGTAGATCTATCTGATAGTCCCATGATTTGCTGATCTGATAATGCGCTCAAAAGTGCTTCTCTTGCCTTGCAGTCATTTTCTTCATCTTTAGTCAGATTTGGAGGATTTGGTTGAGTTGTTGTAGGAGCAGTATATCCATTCTTTGTAACTTCCCAGATATCCTTTCCAATACAGTTCAGATGTGTCTCCATTCTGATTTTCCATATTCCATAGTTAGTTCCATCAAGTTTAGGATTGTCCTTCCTGAAATAGTTGCTAGACATTGGATCTCCTCAAGCTGTTAAGCTTCTCCAAAAAGAGGACAAGGCTTTGATACCAATTGTTAGGTCCCAGGGACAACTGAGAGGGGGGGGTGAATCAGTTGTCCTAAATATTAAACCAAAAACTACTTAAACAAATTACTGTTTAATATCGGTGAAATAGTCTGTGATACCAGTGAAGCAGTTTAACTCATAAATGTAATACCGGTGAAGAATAATGCATGAAACCAAAGGACAAAATCATCCACAACACATAACACCAATATTTGTACGTGGAAACCCTGTAAGGGGAAAAACCATGGTGGGAAACCTTACCCACAATCAGATGATACTACTGCGGATAGTAAGTGTACATAAATGGGGTCTGCACATGCAGAAAGGCCAACTACCTAGAGCTCACTGCTCAAACACAAATGGGAGTCACACTGATTACAATGGGATGGTTAAATCCAATGAGAATGTATTGCTTAAAATAGCATCTTCGTATGCTGGATTCAGTACCGGTGTAATGCTGATATGCTTTCACAAAACCCTAGCTTTACCTTCAAATGATGTCTTCGTGTATAGCTCTACTAAATCTCGCATATACCTTCACACACAATCTTCTTCGCATTCCACATTCGATCTTGCATTTAAGATCTTATATTTATACCATAACCTAAGACCAATTATAGTAGGTTGGCTCTACAAGATATTACAATAAAATCATTTTACAACTAATACAATATCCGATGCAATAACTGATTGAACATGTCGGCTTAATGTATTTACAACAATAATAAATCATCTTCATAGCGTGCCATGCTGATCTGGAAGAGTTAAACCTATCGGTATAACCTGGACCTATTTGCCGGTAAAAGCAAATATGCAAGTGTGAATATACCAATGATTATTACTTCAAAACAAGTTGTTCCCATGATGTCTTCGACATTACCAAGCATCTTCCATGTCATTCCAAGTGTCAGTGATCACTATATCATGTCGGTGTACCATATACCGGTGACTGTGCATTAGTCACTTGTTTGCTGATGAATGTTGCTAGATCTCCAAAGTGCCAGAGTTGATAAGTGTTTAGTAGGTGTTGACATCAATGACAAAACCATACCAAAATACCAACACTTTCAAGGAGATATCAATCTGATCTTAATCGGATCTTCCTTCAGGTGATTAGGCTTTATAGAAAGAAACCTGGCTCTGATACCATGTTAAATTTATGGATCAGAATTAACATCTATCTTGTTCTATGTATTACTGATTAAAATATAAATCTGACTATCTTCTTTTGTATGGCAGGTGAGAGGAGCATTTATTATTTTTCTATGTCCTATCTCACGAATGCCACTCAATATAAGTATGTAACAAATGAGGCACGGTCAAGCAATGCCTTGATCGGTCATGACTGATCAAGACATTACTTGATCATGGCTCTTTGTTTATACTAAACAATTGTTTGTTCCATGTTAATGCCAATTGGTGGGAGTAGTAAAAAATTTAACATTTAATTTTATCCGACTGAAGCTATAAATCATCAACATCTACATCAAACCTCATTCTCAGTAAAAAAAAAACATGATCTTTGAATTTTTGTGATATTATTTTGCCAGTATTGTGATATGATTTTGAGAGCCATCCCACACAACACAAGATGGAGAAGAGAAATGGAGGCACTTGTAGGAGTTTGACATTTGGTTTGCATTTGATTTATTCATTTATGTTCATTTTTTAATTCATTTGCTTCTTTCATTTATGATTGGATATTTTGTGATAGATTTTAAGTTAGTGGTTTCTTGTATGCTCTTCCAAAAACTTTTATCATTTTTTGATCGTTACATTATTTATGTATGTGTACACACACACACACACACACAGAGAGAGAGAGAGAGAGAGAGAGAGAGAGAGAGAGAGAGAGAGAGAGAGAGAGAGAGAGAGAGAGAGAGAGAGAGAGAGAGAGAGAGAGAGAGAGAGAGAGAGAGAGAGAGAGAGAGAGAGAGAATAAATTTATTGAAGGTGTATATTATGGTTTTATAAAATATGAGATAAACTTTGTTACATCAATGACCTAGAGGATAGGTTGAATATTGAACTAGAAAATTTAAATAAAAATTATCCATAGGTTGTACAGATGGACAAAGTAGTCTTTTAGTTTCTAAATATAAAGGGAAATTTTGATGGTAAGGAGATTCACTTGCACAAAGCTTAGAAAGGAAAAATATAATTATAGAATGGATTTTTTGAAAAGTAATTTTTTTTATAGTGTATCATAACCTAGAGTAGTATTCATGATATCAAAAAAAATCTTGAATGGATTACATGATTCTATAATTTGAGTAAGAGGAGATCAATTCAGCCAACAATTTGAAACTGTAATTCTATCAAGTGGTGTAAGATGAACCATTTATAAATTCTATATAAATTCAATACCAATTAATTAAATCATTTTAATAAGGCATCTTTTGGGGACATTGAGAAAAGGTAGAATGAGTATGAGAAGGTGCCTTATAAATTGTACATTTTTATCATCATCAATTTTCATGAGAATTTTCCTTACAAATGATTTAGATAAAGTGTTGGTTGGAGGAATATTGGATAAATTCAAGTGGTCACTTGCAAAATAAATAGGAATGGATAAAACGTGTTGAATATGATAAATAAGACTCTATAGAGCTTTAAATGGAGTCATGCCAATGCTCATGTGATATGTAGTATTGTAACAAGATTCTATCATGATGGTATAAATAAATATTTGATGCCCTGCAAAGTGGACAAGGTTAGTCTAAGATAAACAACACAAAACACATAAGAAACCGTTAGTGTTATTCAATCAAAGACTAATCTAAACAGGCATACCAAGAGAGACACTAAAAACATAAAAGCATATTTAACTAAAGAAGCAAATATGATGAGGCATCTCCAAATACCTCCTAACATGCTCTTAGCTCTTTCTCCCTTGTTCCTCTCCTCTCCAAGTTCCAAAATAGTGTAGCTCTCAGCAGCTTTTTGCACTATGGATGCTTATGGAGGATTGAGATTGTAGTATTGTGCTCTAAATGTGAAATGAAAAGCTAATACTAAGCTATTGATACTAAAATGATTTATTTTATCCAAGATGACAATACATGAGTTAATTATGCTAAAATGCTCTTCTAAAAATGTCTATAGCTTAAATGCATACAAGTTTTCAGGATCTAGATTATGAAGAAATGGGCTCTATTTATAGGAAAAATGGAACAATGGATGGTTGAGATTGAGCAATCTCAACAAGGGTCAGGATTGAATGATTTCAAATCCATGTGAGGGCTTTCAACCCAATCCCAGGATGACAAGTGTCAATGTGAGATAGGTTGGGAGGGGAGGGAATAAGCATTAAATGCTTGGTATGACCTTGGGAGTTTAAAGTCAAGGTTGGTTGAATGAATAAACTCTTTATTCAAAGAATAAAGCTTTTATCCAATGGATAAACTCTTGTGCAAATGTGAGATGGATAAATATGGTCAAAATAATAAATGTTTGGGGAGACAAGTTTGAAATAACCATAAATGGTTATGTAAGAGCCATAAATGGTCATGTAAGAGCCATTAGTGGTCTTAGAAGACTTTGGGGGTTAATTTGTTGAACACACAAAGCATTAAATGCTTTTCAAAGACTTTGGAGTCTTTGAGAAGTGACTCCATTTTGCTTAGGAATGTGACAATAATTAGGGGATGGATTAGGCTAATTAGGGAGGGGTTAGAAGAATCTAGAAGGGGATTAGATTTTGCAAGTGGATTTGGTGGGTGAGGGAAAATAGGATTTTATTAAAATAAAATTAGTTTATTTCAATAAATGTGTGCAAGTTGCATTTGTAGGAAAATGCAAGTGGGGGGGGATAATGATTTAAATAAATGTTTAATTTAATTTATTTAAAAGAGGAAAAGGGGATTTAATTAAATAAATAGATTTTATTTATTTAATTGATTGGAATTTGATTTAATGAACGAATTAAAATAAATTGAATAATTTATTTAATTAATAGAAGAATGTTTGGAGATGAATTAATTAAATATTAATTTAATTAACTAATGGCTAGTGCATTTTTAATCAAATAAATAGCATTTATTTATTTAAATAAAATGGACAGATTTGTGTGACTACATTTGCCCCTCTTTGAGACGGTGCGGTTTATCGCGTCATTTCAAAGAAAGAAAAACTAGTGTGAAGAAAATGCCCCATAAAATGTAAATTTAATGGGTGGTATGCCCCCTCGATAGATGGGCCGAATTTTTTTTGAAAAATCGGGCGATCTCTCGAAAAAGAATGAAAATTGGCAGGGTGAGGTAGAAGAGAAGAAATTAGAACTAATGATGAAAGAATGGGAGAAAATGGAGTGAATATGAAGAAACAACAAGCCAACGAGTACCCTGAGGTCATGCAAGAGATACATAGCAGATGTAGTGTGGGGTTTGGATTGATGCTATACAATTGATCAAAATTGGTTGGAGAATCTGGTGCAATCGGTTTAATTGCCCTGGTCAAGTCAAAGCGTGACAGTTGATGTCAGTTGGTCGCTTGGACATGATAAAGTCTGAGTAAGTGAATCAAAGTGACCTGATGTGACTTAGACAATTGATGTAATTGCCCGATGAAGTCAAGGTATATGAAGCAAAATACTCGTTGAGACGTAGACAATTGATGTAATTGTCCATTGGATTGTGTTTGATTGGTTGATCAATGGATAGTATGTGCGTGTGATGGATGGTTGTGGGGAATCATGGCAGCCCCGTTGAGACTAGGTCATTATGATAAATGCCTGATGTAGTCTAGGATTACCATAATCGATTACCTGTTGAGACCCGAAGATACTTGATCAGAGTATCTGTTGATAGTCTAGGTGTGTGTGAGTTGATGTACCTGTGCAGACAGAGTAACTTGCTGGGCTTATTGGATGACTTAGCATAGGAAACACAATCCCTCCTATTTAGAGATAGATGGGGATGAACGTGGCTTGATTGGGTTGATTGAGAAACAATGAAGGGTATGTGATGTTGATTATCGAGATGGGGAGGGTTGGGGGGGTTCGATGTTAGAAGAAATGGAGGACCTATGACTCATTCCTATGGAAGAAGAGGAAAATAGAGTATGCATTATTATGACTATGTATGCATGATATGCAACTATTATGAATGTATGGATGGTTGGAATGCAATGGAATGCAGTATATACAGATGAGATGGAATGACGATCCATAGTGCTTTATTTTCATCATTGAGCTTTGAAATGTTGTAAGGAAATACAAGCAACTTGACATAATGATTCAAGATGACCTGAGTATTCCTTACATGGATTTTATATATAGCAAGTTAATACAAGCAACTTGATATAATGGATCAAGTTGACCAGAGTATTGCTTGCAGAACAGACAAGGATTATCTCTGTTCATGCATGACTTGGATCGTCCTCCTTGATCTTAGGCTGATCATATCCTGAAACAAGTGCATACCGTAATAAGAGATAAAACCTTTATCCAATTTGGATGAGGAGGAACCAAAGAATGAGCATTGTACTGCAAACAATCAGTATATACATAAAGAATAAAGAATAAAGATCCTTGGTGATGGTTCATGCCCATATGGTCGAGGTATATGCTGTGGTCAGCAAGCCGTAGTGATCCATGACTATATTTGGCATAAGATCACATAGCTTGGTGAACTTCCCACGTAGACACCATTAGTACATGCCCCAAAACTTCATCAGAAATAATGCGCAAACAATACAAAACAATGCTGAAAGATCCTCATACGGATAAACGAATGATTGTACTCACAAATCAACCAAGTATTGATAGCTTAACATAATTTTCTTGTCAAAGAAAATGTCACTTTTGTCTTTGTTTTGGTAAGGAAGGATGCATCCTTGTTAAAGACAGTTTTTGAGTGTTGATGTGGATTGTGTGGTCGATTGGTAAATGGTCATTGTGTGAGTAGTTTGTCAATGTTTGTTTTGGTATCTGCATGGATGAGTATGTACAAGGTGTTGCCATGTTTTTGTGTGATTATCGATGGTTTTTCGATGTTTTTGGATTTTGTATTGTTTTTGAATGTTTTTGGTATTTTGTTGAGACATTTTCCAATGTTTTTGGTATTTTGATGATTGCTTGAATGAACAACGTAATGAATCATAAGACAATGTAGAATCCACTTCTATCAATAGGTTAAAGGCATTGCCCCTAGTTTTAGACATGACTATGAAAAAGCGGGATGCAAGATGTATGGAGTACTATCATAATTGCAGATGAATAACAAGCCATGGTTTCGAATGGATGGATGTGTGTATGAAGTAGATGTGATCACAACAAGTCTGGAAGACAATGGAGCCATAGCCTTTACGAGTGGCGCCTGTTTGCCAGGTTTTCACCATCGTACTTACCCAAGGTGCCACCGGAGTGGTTGTTCACCATTTGGATGCATGCTTTTTTCTTTACTTTTTTGAATGTTTTTGTATTTTCTGGTATGCAGGGGAGCCTGATGCTCTGTACACCTTAGGTATAAAACCGTTTGAGGTGCATGCTGTTGATGGGATCGGCAAGCGGTTCTCCTTCTGATGTAGCCAACTGATATGCCCCAGACCCGAACACAGCAATGACAACATATGGGCCCAGCCAGTTTGATTCAAACTTGCCCTGATGTTCTTTGTTTGGTTGGTTGTGGGGATTATCTCATAGAACAAGATCACCTACCTCAAATGTACAAGGTCTAACTCGGTGATTGTAGCTTCTGCTCATGTGCTGCTGATAGGCTTTGAGATGATTGTATGCAGCTTGTCGCTTCTCATCAAGTAACTCTAAATCCTAAAGACAGGATACTCTATATGCTTCATCATCGATGAGATTGTGCAAGGAAACTCGTAATGATGGTACCTCAACCTCAATAGGCAAGATAGCTTCTGCACCATAGACCAATGAATAAGGAGTTGCACCTGTAGGGATTCGAATGCTAGTTCGATATGCCCATAGCGCTGGATTTAGTTGAACATGCCAATCACGACCTTCATCATTGACTGTCTTCTTTAGGATCCTCAATATATTTTTATTGGATTCTTCGGCCTGACCATTGCCTTGTGGGTAATAGGGGGTGGAAAAGCGGTGTTGGATGTGAAATTTCTCACAAAGTTCACGGACATCCTGATTTTTGAAAGGAAGACCGTTATCTGTGATGATGGACATGGGTACACCATACCGGCAGATGATGTAGTTGAGGATGAATGAGGTGATCTTCTTGCCGGTGACTTGGGTAAGTGGAACAGCTTCGATGCACTTTGTGAAATATTCGGTGGCGGTAATAATGAATTTATGGCCATTGGATGAAGATGGATGGATTTTACCCACAAGGTCAAGGCCCCATTGACAAAAAGGCCATGGTGTCGTGATTGGTTGCAGTTCCTGGGCTAGTGCATGTATTAGGTTGCCATGAACTTGACATTTCTTGCATTTTCTAACAAAGTAGTAGGAATCCTTTTCCATAGATGGCCAATAGTATCCATTGCACAGGAGTTTCTTGGCTAGTGACGGACCACTTGAATGAGTCTCGCAAATGCCTTCATGGACTTCTTCCAAAGCCTTTGTTATCTCATCTTGTTCCAGACATCGAATGAGAGTACCATCAAGACCGCGTCGGTGTAGGGTTTCGGCAATAATGGTATATCGAGTAGTTTGGCGAATGAAGGTTTTACATTGGTTATTCGATTGGTTGGGAGGAAGGGTGTGATCACAGAGATAGGTGTAGAATTCACCATACCATGGGGATTCAGAACCGACGAGGTGACATATCATTTCGGATTCGGGGATATCATAAGTGGGAATCCAAAGCTATTCTACCAAGAACTCATAGCGTGTTGAATTATGTGGAAGATCTAGTAGAGATGCGATGGTAGCCATGGCGTCAACAACTCAATTCTGATCTCTTGGTATCTGCTCAAAAGTGATAGTAGTAAATGATGTCTTTAGAGTGTCCACCATTTGCTTATATGGCATGAGTTTATCATCCTTGGTCTGATATTCATATGTTGCTTGTCGAATGACCAGTTGGGAGTCGCCATATACTTGTAGTTCTTGTAATTTCCATTGTACAGCTTGCCTAAGTCTTGTGATCAAGGCCTCATACTCTGCGATGTTGTTGGTGCATGGAAATGTGAGCCTGTAAGACTTCGGGATACTATCACCTTGAGGTGTGATAAACAAAATGCCTGCCCCCGAGCCATGCCTAGTGTATGAGCCATCAAAGTATAGTTTCCATGGTTATGTTGTTGTGATCATGAATATCTCTTCATCTGGAAAATTGGAAATGAGAGGATGATCGCCTATGAGAGGTGCGTCGACCAACTGATCTGCAATAACCTGCCCTTTGATAGCTTTACGGTCTACATACTCGATGTCAAATTCACTTAGGATCATCACCCATTTGGCCAAGTGGCCTGTCAATGCTGCTTTGTTGAGTAAATACTTGAGTAGATCAATCTTTGCAATGAGTTGTACCTTATGTGTTAATAGATAGTGACTCAGTTTAGTGGTTGCTAAGATTACTGCTAGGCAAGCTCGCTCAATAGGTGTGTAATTAAGTTCATAGCCCACCAGTGTGTGAGAGATGTAGTAAACAGCACACTCTTTTCCTTCTGCATTATGTTGTACCAGTAGTACACCCAATGCTGTACTGGTTGCTGAGATATAGAGTAACAATGGTCTACTTGGATCTGGTGGCATCAGCAATGGTGGTTTCATGAGATAGTCTTTAAGCGTCTAAAATGCTTGCTGGCATCTAGCATCCCACTGAAAGTGGATGTTCTTGTGTAGCAGGTGTGTGAATGGGTGACACTTATCAGCCAATTGTGCAATGAATCTTTGGATGGATTGAAGTCGCCCTTGTAATGTCCTTAGCTGACTGATATTCTTTGGAGGTGGCATGTCCATGATTGCTTTTACCTTTGCTGGGTCGACCTCAATACCTTTGCTTGAGACAATGTATCCTAGAAGCTTCCCGGAGGTCACTCCAAAGACACATTTCTTTGGGTTGAGTTGAACATGGTATTGTTCCAGTCTATCAAATATTTTATCTAAGATGTGGAGATGCCCTTCTTTGGTTAGTGATTTTGCTAGTAAGTCATCAGCATAATCTTCCATCATGGTATGCATCATGTCATGGAAGATGGTGGTCATTGCTCGTTGATAGGTCGCTCCTGCATTCTTTAGACCGAAAGGCATTACATTCCAGCAACATGTGCCCCATGGACATGTGAAGGTTGTCTTATGTTGATCTTCTGGTGCGATCTTTAACTGATTGTATCCTAAAAAGCCATCCATGAGTGAAAGCATGGCATGTCTTGCTGTCAGATCCACTATGATGTTGATATTTGGTAGGGGGAAGTCATCCTTAGGACATGCCTTACTCAAATCTCTGAAGTCAGTACAAATGTGGATGCCCCCTTTTGGTTTGCCGACAGGCACAATGTTGGAGATCCATTCTGCATAATCAATTGGCCTAATGAAACCGACATCTAGGAGTTTCTTGAGTTCTGTTTTGACTAGCACTACAATCTGGGGATGCATCTTACGAAGGTTCTGCTTGACAGGTTTGGCTCCTTCTGCTACGGTGAGGTGATGCATGACTAAATCAGGATCAAGCCCAGACATATCTTCATTTGACCATGCAAAGTTGATCTGACGCTTCTGGAAGAACTCTATAAATTTAGGTTGTTCCTCTAGAGTGAGAAGATGCTAGATGTATGAGATGAGGATTTTCAGGAGTCCCCACATTGTATTCTTTGGTTTCCTCGATGAGAATCGTTGATCGTTCCTGTTGTACATTAGCAGGGAGAATGTCAAACCCTTCATCCTCAGGTGCCTCAAAGAGGTTTTCACCATTGGATACGCTCTTTCTTTTTACTTTTGTCAGATCAAACAGTGCCATAGTGTGGTTTTCACTGGAAGATCCATGTTTTATTGTTATATTTTTGTAGCTGAAAGGTTTGGCATCCGCCCCGAAGCATGCTACGCTATTAAGTTCAATGGCGAATCCAGCTTTGTGATCCCCACTAGGTAGATTATCCTTTAATTCCAAAAAGTCAATGATAGCCTCATCGTTTTGGAAGAAGTCAAGACATGGGGGATTTGGTTGGTTCCATTTGATGAGTTCAGGGTGGATAATGGGCATTATTTCATCGATTAGGTTAAGTGCATTAGATGTATCAGTGAGGGTTAAGATGTTATGGTGAAGGTCGTTAATGGTACTCTCCCTATCAGAATCAGGCGTAGGATGAGACGTATGGTCTGTGGAAGATGTTTCTAGCTCAGGAACCCAAGTGGTCTTTATCTGTGCTTCTCCATAAACAGGGATGTCTTTGCATGGTGGAGGCAGTGATGTGTCTTCCTCATCTGAAGTGTTAAGTTGTACAGAATCAAATTCCCACTCATGTGAGTCGGTCTCTGAGTCACTTTCCAGCATCCGATTACTATACCATACTAGGATGTCTTTGGAGTTAAATACTGCGGGTGTGATTGGTTGATGTACCTTTGTAGTGATCAGTGCTGTAGGGCAGTCGATGGGGATAAAGGAATCCAATACGGGGAGTATCGATAGTGTTGACTCAGTGGCTTCTATTGGAACTGCTGGTGCCATAGATGCTGCTGCGGGTTCTGATATAGTTGCTGCTGCTAATGGTGCTACTGAGGGGATTACCGGTTTGTTTGGTGGGATGAGTGGCATTGGTGATGGTTGTGTTGGGATTCTGAGCCTTGGTGGGGCACTTGGGATGGTGTTCGATGTTGCTTTAATGATGAAAGGTGTCTTTTTTGCTGTAGGCGGACAAAATGGTTTGTTGGGTTTTCCTTTGAACTTGAGTTTAGGAAAGATCTCTGTTTCAAAGCCTGGGCCTGTACTACCTTTGGGCTTTAATTCTGGCAGCAGAGGTTCATGTCGTCCTTGTTTGCAATATCCCAAAGCACTCTGACCATCATACCCCATTCTTTGCATAATGAGGAGGCCTTTGCCATACTGATCCGTAGGAAGTTTAACTTGCTGTATAGCAGTGGTGATAGGATCTTTATAGATCTAGTCCGCTAACTCTTTATCTTGGGTTTCTTCTTCTTGACTCTTTCCAAGGATGAATGGCGTCAAAGCACATGCTGGTGTGATTAGTGGTTGCTAGAGTACCTACTGTCGTTTACCATGTGTTCTAGGAGAAGTGGGCATTTGCCCCACACAAAAGAGTTGACTCAAGTTGTATTCCCCAAGACCTTCCTCTGCTATTTTCATCTTAAGCTTTTCTTGCTTTGGTATAGTGGTGTTTGAGCTGGCAAGAGAGGCAGGATTTATATATGATGTGGAGGAAATGGCTTCTCTATTATTAGGAACGGTAATCTCTGGTTGATGGCTGATATTATGGCAATATGCAAAGGGATTTGCATCGCCCAGGATTGTGATCTCTACACCGTTATGTGGGAACTTGATACATTGATGGTAGGTAGAGGGAACGGCTTGCATGGCATGTATCCAAGGTCTCCCTAACAATAGATTATATGGTAGAGGAAGGTCCAAAACCTGACAGATGATGTGCTTTACCACAGGGCCCACTCAGATTGGTAGTACCACAGCTCCTTTGGATGACCGCTCTGCATCGTCATAGGCTTTGATTGTGATCTTCTTACGAGGATCCACTGATTCTACCACATATCCCAATGCCGTGACCAACTGTAGTGTATAGATAGTCAGGCCTGCTCCATTATCTATCAAGACTCGCTTGATCCTGTGCTGGTTAATAAATCCTTCGATATGAAGTGAGGCGTTATGAGGTTGCTGGAAGGAAGAGTTGTCACTTTCGGAAAAAGTGAGACAAGGTGATGACTTTAGACTTCCAACCATGGCTTGAAATTGGTCTGTATCCAGATTTGCAGGGACTGACGCCTCTTGGAGTGCTTGATCCAAGATAGTTTTATGAGATGGTGATAGGCGCAATAGTTCCAAAATGGATATAAGTGCAGGCGTTTTGTCCAATTGTTCCACAAGATTGTACTGCTTCGGGATGGAGGTGGTGCCTTGTGGAGCTGCCTTTATGGTAACCTTACCGTGACGTGTAACAACATTACAATTTGAGTTGGTATTTTTGAAGGTTATGGTTGCAACTTGTTCATTGGCATCATACAGGTGATTTACAGTGTAATTATACGTAGCCTGCATATAATCTGTGGTATCAGTGCCTCACTTGGAAGTGGAAGGACCCCTTTGATCTTGTGATGGAAGTCAATTTTTGAACATTAGATGATCATTATTTGTTGTTTTTGGGTCATGTCCCTCAATTTCAATTTCTCCTCGGTCAATAAGATCCTGAATAAGATCTTTCAATCGGTGACAATTACTTGTCTTGTGTCCTCTTCCTTGATGGAATTCACAATGTTCAGTATCTCTCCACCATGCCAGTTTGACCTGAGGCTCATAGTTTGATAGTTTACGTAGAGTGACCAAATTTTGAGAAATGAGTTGTCGTAGTACTATTTCAATGGGTTCCCCTAAGGGAGTGTAGGTGCGTTTCTATTTTTGCTGACGAGGTCTTGGTTCATCATGAGATGTGATGCGACCTTGGTTGGAAGGAACATTTGTGTTATTCTGAGGTGGAGGATTTTGTCCTATAAACCGAACCACAAGTTGTGCATTTTGTATAGTCCGGGCATCCACAACTCCATCGTTGATGATATTCTTGTTTTTATTCCAGAAGCTTGGTTTATCGGTATTGAAGCGTGGGCGAGGACCATCTTTTGGTTCATTATAGATTTTGATGAGTCCTTTCTTGATAAGTGCCCTTTCACATTTCAAACCCTTGGTGATCATAATATTAAAAGAGTCTGTGTCTTTGACATCCAGGTGAAATTCCATTTTTTCGTTTAAGTTGGAAATGAATATTTCCACTAGTTCTCGTTCAGGTAACTGAAGAGAACGTCTGCAAGACATTTGATGCCATCGTTGGAGGAATACTGAGAATAGTTCACTTGGTTTTTGTTTAGTGTTGCACAGATCAGCCATGGTGATGTCGCGTTCAATGTTATGAGAGTAATGAGCTAGGAACTTTTGGATGAGTTCCTCAAATGTTCTAATGCCACCTGGTAGTCGGGAAAACCATGATGTGGTTGTTCCTCCCAAGCTTTGGGGAAAAAGGAGCATTAGGTATGTGTCTTCATATGCCACTTCGAGACAAGCAGAATGAAATTCTCTGACATGATCACGGGGATCTCCCTTTCCTCTATATTTTTCAAATTTGGGTGTTTCGAATCCTTGTGGAAAGGGTGGCATATAAAGACTCCTATCAAATGGATAGGGACAGATGTCATTGAGTGAGAATTGGTTAGTTTTGACACCACTATGAAGTTGTTGGGTGAGATTCTCGACTTGTTGTCACAACATCTCCATTTCATTTGGAGGAGGAGGTGGTGGGTTACCTCGAGGAATGTTATATCTAATGGGATCTCTACCTCTTTCCTCTTCATGGCGACTTTGTCTTTCTGATACTTGTCTTAATTGGGCAAGATCAAAGTCAGAGGGGAGTTTTTCTCCTTCTTGAGCGAGTCTTAAGAAGTGAGCATCCGCATTTCTCCTAAGTATTTCGTCAAAAGGTCTGTTAAAGAGAGGGTTATGTTGGGCCCTTTCTATTGTTGCAGGAGTGGGAGTACTTGGGTTTTCGTCATCTGCATTTCCTCCAAGTGCTTCTTGAAATTCATTGAGATTTTCCTCTTCTTCTTCTTCCCTTTGTATTTCTCGTTGCCTGGACTATGATCGGGTTTGAGCCATTTTGTATATGAGTCGTTGTTGAAGTTGAGTGAAAATGATGATGAGTTTTTGATGAAATGAGAGATTGATGATTGGGGAATTGTGTTGCTTGCGGATCTCTAGCACTTTTAAGGTAGATGTGACCAAAATTCCTTCTTTGAATTGCTTGTTTGTTTAATAAGTTTGGATGTGATAAGGTGTAGAGAAATCTGAGATGTGTTACAGATTGAACTACCTAGTAATGAGAGGATTCACTCATGAACTAGTTTTAACCTTCGTAGATGTGTCTCTTAGGATGAGCTTATCCTAGACGTAGAAACAATCTAAAAAGTGATGTGATGTGTTTTGATTTCAAGCAATATCTAAAAGAGAACTTGGGACAAGAACCTCTTAATGTTTTGAGAGTTGGAACGGATTGATGACGAAGTGATGATGGATGAATAAGATGATGAATGAAATGTTTTCAACTTCAATAAAAGCTTTGTGTTACAAATGGGACAAACTCTACCTCTTCCCTTTCAGGTGTTAGTGGTATTTCTCGAGTTGTGTTGTAGGTGATACAGACGTTTGGGAAGAAGTTTGGATTAATCTTTCCTCCTTGGTTTTTGTGATAACTCAGAGCTCTATATTGCATAAAAGTTCTGCGGTTCAATGATTCTGAATCAAATTCGTTTGTTTTGCTTTGAAGATAGAGACGCATGTGACGCAGAAAGACTCTATGGGAGACAAAGATTTGTCTATTGATATAGAAGAATTTCCTCCTTTTGATCAAAGCCTTTGAGCTTAGTGGTCTTCTTTTCAAGTTGATATTCTGATGACAATTCTTCTTTCGTAGGATGTGAAGAATGGTCATAAAATTTTGACTCTTTGTTTGCACTTTGTTTTTGATGTGTTTGGTTGTTTTGTAAGATGTTGGATGAATACTTTGTTTTTGGGATTGATTTTCTGATTTGATGTTTCTTTGACAAGAAAACAAAGCAAGCACACAAACACAAGAATGTTGCCTAAAAGGCACAAATGAGTATGGGTCTAGATTAACCCAATCCTTGGACTTGTATATGATCCTTCCTTTAGATGTATTTTAAGGTGTATTTCCAAAGCCTGAAGTCGGCTCAATTTGCACTTGGTCTTTAAAATGAACACACTTCAAACACTTTTTATCCCTAAGGTCAAATGGCCAGTTGTGATAAATTTAGCCCACATCTTGATATTTCTTCGACTTTGGTACTACATACCTTATGAATCCCACCATGGCAGGTAAGGATGTGATATACTAAGTCTTGCACGAGCATAACAAATAGATGATCCCTATGATGGGGGAGTCACCACTTTTATCAAGCCACAAGTGACTTTTCAAAAAGCTATGTTTCTAGTCAAGGAAATATGTATGGTGAGTATCTTGGGAGCAAAGCCATCTATGCTCTTGCACTAAATTATATCGCAAATATCCTCAATCAATACAATGGGTGGGATACTACTTAAAGGTGTTTAGTCATGTTTGATGTTTTTGGACATAAGTTCATTCTGCAGTGACTCACTTAAGAGCCTTGTAACTGGTGGTGGGGCCCATTTGTCCTTTCGGCCAGTTACACTGTAGGAACAGCTATACCCAAGGCTACAGCTTTCGCTCTCACCTAATTTCTATAACGGCTCGAAGGATTTACCGCTCGAGGTCGTTCCCAAGAGTATCGATCCCTTGGCAGGCCTCTCTTTAAAATATAAAATTTTGAGTGTTACTAACACTTTTCTCTTGCACCTAGGACCACAAAAGCCAAGGGAGAGGATAGTGTGTGTTAGAGGTAGGACCACTCGATCGACTTTTTGCACAAGCGTGCCAAACACAAAATTCACTTGTTCTTTTTAATCCATCATCACAATGTGATCTAACTATTTGGAGATGTTGCTCCAACAGCCATGGTGTTCTTTTTAACTTCAAAAGCAATGTGTTTTGTAATCTAGAATTCGGAAATCCTGGTCAACTTAATGAAAAACACGTTTGCTTGAAGTAAAATTTGTTTTGCAAAAATCAAAACAAGTGGATTGTTCTTTCTATTTGCCGAAAAATTGAAGTGTGGCTTGTGATTTTTAAATTTGATGCAAAGTGGACAAGGTTAGTCTAAGATAAACAACACAAAACACACAAGAAACCATTAGTGTTATTCAATCAAAGACTAATCTAAACAGGCATACCAAGAGAGACACTAAAAACATAAAAGCATATTTAACTAAAGAAGCAAATATGATGAGGCATCTCCAAATACCTCCTAACATGCTCTTAGCTCTTTCTCCCTTGTTCCTCTCCTCTCCAAGTTCCAGAATAGTGTAGCTCTCAGCAGCTTTTTGCACTATGGATGCTTATGGAGGATTGAGATTGTAGTATTGTGCTCTAAATGTGAAATGAAAAGCTAATACTAAGCTATTGATACTAAAATGATTTATTTTATCCAAGATGACAATACATGAGTTAATTATGCTAAAATGCTCTTCTAAAAATGTCTATAGCTTAAATGCATACAAGTTTTCAGGATCTGGATTATGAAGAAATGGGCTTTATTTATAGGAAAAATGGAACAATGGATGGTTGAGATTGAGCAATCTCAACAAGGGTCGGGATTGAATGATTTCAAATCCATGTGAGGGCTTTCAACCCAATCCCAGGATGACAAGTGTCAATGTGAGATAGGTTGGGAGGGGAGGGAATAAGCATTAAATGCTTGGTTGATTGAATAAACTCTTTATTCAAAGAATAAAGCTTTTATCCAATGGATAAACTCTTGTGCAAATGTGAAATGGATAAATATGGTCAAAACAATAAATGTTTGGGGAGACAAGTTTGAAATAACCATAAATGGTTATGTAAGAGCCATAAATGGTCATGTAAGAGCCATTAGTGGTCTTAGAAGACTTTGGGGGTTAATTTGTTGAACACACAAAGCATTAAATGCTTTTCAAAGACTTTGGAGTCTTTGAGAAGCGACTCCATTTTGCTTAGGAATGTGACAATAATTTGGGGTTGGATTAGGCTAATTAGGGAGGGGTTAGAAGAATCTAGAAGGGGATTAGATTTTGCAAGTGGATTTGGTGGGTGAGGGAAAATAGGATTATATTAAAATAAAATTAGTTTATTTCAATAAATGTGTGCAAGTTGCATTTGTAGGAAAATGCAAGTGGGGGGGATAATGATTTAAATAAATGTTTAATTTAATTTATTTAAAAGAGGAAAAGGGGATTTAATTAAATAAATAGATTTTATTTATTTAATTGATTGGAATTTGATTTAATGAATTAATTAAAATAAATTGAATAATTTATTTAATTAATAGAAGAATATTTGGAGATGAATTAATTAAATATTAATTTAATTAACTCATGGCTAGTGCATTTTTAATCAAATAAATAGCATTTATTTATTTAAACAAAATGGACAGATTTGTGTGACTACAATATTCATTATGGATATTATTACACTTTACTTAAGTTAACTTAGGATAATGCATCTCTTCATAGTTTGGATTTGAGACACTTAGGGAAGTGTGCACATAGGGATATAGCTTGTAGGAGAAAGTCCACCTTTTGTGGTCTTATTTTGCTGTTACACTCCATATTCGTTGGGTCATCCACCTCTTGTGGAATATTATATTATTTCTCCTACCTACCCCTAGTATTTCTTACCTACCCTTGTTTCTCATTGAGCCACATGTCATGATTGTGTGCTCGTACATCCATATGGTCTTGCCTATATAAGCAGGCCTATATTCATTGTATTGGTTAATCCAGTTGATCATTTGCATATTGATGAGAATATAGTTTGTTCTTGTCATTCTTTTGTCTCTCTTTTATACTTTTCATTGTGCCCTTGATATTGGCAAAATATCACATGGTATCAAAGGCATTGGGGCTTTAATTGATTGGTTTTTAGAGACATCTTGGAAGGCTTCTATTTTTGGATTTGAGGGACAACATTTTTTGGAGGCATTTTAGAGTGTTTACAACCTCACCATTGCATCCAGGAGGCTGTTTCCATACAAATTGAGTATAAACTCGACCTATTTTGACGAAAATTGAATTTTGGGTGTTGGAGGAATTTTTTGCCCAATTCGAGTGGTACAGTACGGAATTTTCTGATCTCAAAAAAAAAAATTCTGAATTTTTTTTCCAGTTTTGAAAAATATTTTTTCGGAAAAATAATAATTTGTGGGTCCATACCTTCTGCCCAGTCAGCAGCGCACAGTCAACGCCCAATCAGCCGCTTAGTCAACGCCCAGTCAGCATTTTTTGAAAAAAATTTAGACCCCTCTGTTGAGCAGTTTAGATTTTTGGGTCAACTTTGGAGGCTTATAACTTGCTCAATTTTGCTCCTTTTTGGGTGCAACTTTTTTTGATTTGGGCTAATTTTTTGTGCTCTTCGTAGAGATGTGGTTATTTTCTGATTTTGGTGCATAGGGTTTTTATAATTTTTGGATTCTCTCAGCTATACCTATCCAATCCTCAATTTTGCAACTTCAAAGGCTTCGTTTGAGCTCATACGACCTCCTTTTCAGGTGTCAATTTTTTTTAAGTGCATATTTTTTTGTCTACTTTCATAATCTATGATCAGATTTCAAAGATTTTGAGTGGAAATTGTACTTTTAGATATTGGTCTTATTTGGCCTATTTGGTACTTGTAAATTGCTTAGATCTTAGTTTAGATCTCTTGCATTATTAGTTTGAGTCTCTTTTGGCCTTATTGAGGCATTTGTAAAGTTTAAATCAAAAGTCCACTTTGCCATTTTTTGCAAGTGGCCCATTGTACACGCACTAAGTATAAAGTGCCAAATCATCATTTTGGGGGCTTCTTTGATTGAGTGAATTTGGGGGGTGTCTTGTGTGATTGTGTCTCTCTTTCCTTGTGCTCTTTCATTTTTATTGCAATGAGTCCTCATAAATTTCCAACTTTAACTCCACATAATTATGCATCATGGAAAATTAATGTATGGAGCAAATTAATGGAAAAAGGTCTCATGCATTACATAGATGGAACAATAGCAACACCACCTGATCCTAAGGCTGATCCTCTTGCTTAGTTAGAATGGATCACTAAGAATTGCATTGCTCTTGGAACTTTGCGTAAGTATGTATCAAATGACCTCATTTTTCACATTGAGAAGTGTACAAAAATCAAAGAGGCTTGGGATATGTTTCAGAAATTGTATGGTCAAGTTGATGAAATTGGAGGTTACAAGATTGACAATGAGCTCACTAGCTTAGATCCCAAGAGTTTTGATACAATCCAATATTGTGTCACCAAAACAAATGAGCTAAGAGAAAATCTTAAGGATTGTGGAATTGATAAAAAGGATGCTCAGTTGATATTCAACTTGTTGGACAAGCTTGCACCAGAATATGCAATAGTTGTGTCTAGCTTCCAAACTCATCGTTTGACAGTGGGGAGTTCCTACATTATGCCTTCATTTGATTCTTTCACATAAATGTCGATATTGGAACAATATAATTTGTTGAACATGGGGCTTCTCAAGACTTCAATGTCCAAGGCTTTGGTGGCTAATCAAGGGAGTCAAGGGAGTCAAGGCAAAGATTCCAACAAGAAGAAGTAGTAATCTAAGTCACAGCCACAACAAGAAAAAGGACAATCATCCTCTCCATCACAAGGCGATTTTTCATCCTCTTTCAAGAAGGGGACTCCACCTAAGAAGGATAAACCAACTTGTTCATATTGCAAGAATTATGGTCATGATGAGCATCAATGCCACACCAAGCAAGTTGATGAGTTGACAAATCTTCTTAAGAAAAACAACATCAACTTTCCATCCACCTACATAAAGAAGGATTCATCTCCTTCCTCTTCCTCACAGTCTAAGGGAAAAGGGCAAGCATTTGTGGCTACAACAGGTTCTTCACAGCAGTGGATACTTGACTCGGGTGCCTCTTATCACATGGGTTCTACAAAGGAGCAACTTTCTTCATTAGAGTCATCTAAGGTACCTCACATTTACATAGGTGATGATACAAAAGTAGAGGTTGAAGGGAAAGGTTCAGTTGACATGGATTGGAACATTTGAGAATGTTCTTTATGTTACTTACTTGTCTACCAACCTTCTCTCTATCTACCAAATCACTCACTATGGGAATGGGAAAAAGGTTGAGTTTACATCTGATTCAATTATGGTAAAGGAACTTGATGATGATGCCTTGGTAGCAGTGGGACAAGTTAATGACAACTCAAGGCTTTATTCATTCTCCCACTTTGTGCCAAGTTCTCCTTCTAGGGCCTTGCTTACTCATTCAAATTCAGAAAGTAAGCTATGGCATGAGCGGTTTGGTCACCTCAACTACCGCTATCTTCAACAACTCAACACTAAAGACATGGTCACAGGTCTACCTCGAATCAGTTATTCAGAAGGTGTATGTTCAGGTTATTCCATGGGCAAGCATCCTGAGGAGAAGTTTGATAAGGGGAAAGCTTGGAGAGCTTTGGAATTTCTTCAACTTGTTCACAATGATGTAGCAAGTCCATTTCCAACACCTTCATTTAGTAAGGCCCACTATGTCCTCACCTTCATTGATGACTACTCCTGCTTCACTTGGGTCTACTTTCTCATTCATAAGAGTGAAGTATTTGACAGATTTCAGGACTTCAAGACTCATGTGGAGAAGCAATCTGGAAAAGTGGTCAAGATTCTTCGTACAGATAATGGAAGGGAATATGTGAACAAAAGATTTGAGGATTTTTGTACATTTGAGGGGATTGATCTTCAACATTCTGTTGCATACACTCCACAGTAGAACGGAGTTGCAGAATGCAAGAATAGAACTCTCAAAGAAATGGCTAGCTATATGATACATGCATGTTTTCTTGATCCCACCTTTTGGGCAGAGGCTATCAGTTGTGCCACACACACCCAGAATCGAGTTCCTCATAAAGCTTTGCAAGGTATTACTCCTTTTGAGGCTTGGGCTAGTAGGAAACCAATTGTGAGACATTGTAGAGTCTTTGGGTGTCCAGCATGGGCTCGCATACCTCCGCAAAAACGTAAGGCATTGGAACTACAAAGTCGGCCTTGTATTTTTGTTGGATATCCTGAGGGTGTTAAGGCATATAGATTGATGGATCCCAAGACACATGAGGTGTTTATTGAGAGGAGTTTTCACTTTGAGGAAAGCTCTCCTAGCTTAGCCTCTCTACCTCCTCCACCTTCCTCCATTGTGGATAGTGATGCTAGTGATTCATATGAGGAGACTCCTTCAACTCTGACTCACAAGGTTACACCTCTACAGGGTCCACTTGCAGTTGAGAAGCCTCGTTCTCCACCTCCACCTAGAACTTGTTGGGCTCGACAGACACTTGAGTTAGCGGGTTCTCTTGTTGAGGATCCTTCAGATACACAAAGGACTTGATCAAAGCATCAAGATCTTCAACATGCATTCATTGCTACTACTTCTGATCCACAAACATTTTGGGAAGCATCAGGGGTTCCTGAGTGGGACCAAGCTATGGAGGAAGAGTATAGTTCCTTGATGAAGAACGAAACATGGGATTTAGTCCATCTCCCTAAGGGGATAAAGATGGTTCGATGTAAGTGGATCTATTAAACCAAGTTTGCAGCAAATGGTAGTGTGGATAAGTATAAGGCTCAACTTGTTGTGAAAGGTTTGTCGAGGTTCCAGGTGTTGACTATACTAAGACCTTTGCACCCATAGCCAAGATGAATTCCATTCACTTTACACTTGCTATTGCTGTAGCTCATGGTTGGGTTGTACATCAGATGGATGTGAAGAGTGCTTTTCTTCATGGTGATCTTGATGAGGATATTTATATGGAGCAGCCACAAGGTTTCCTCTAGGATACTTCTTTGGTTTGCAGACTAAGGAAATCTCTCTATGGCCTCAAACAGGCCCCAGGGCTTGGTACACTAAGATGGATTCCTTTCTTCTCTCAGCAAGGTTCACCCAGTGTCATTCTGATCCGAATGTCTACATTTTGCAGCAGGATTACTCACACTTGATACTTGTTCTCTCTGTTGATGATTTGATCATTAGAGGGAGTACCACATCCATCATTAGCAGTGTCAAATCTGCTTTGCATGACAGATTTTCTATGACAGACTTTGGTCTTTTGCACTACTTTCTTAGGATAGATATTTCACAGTCATCTTTTGGGATTACACTATCACAGCCCAAGTATGCTCTTGATCTCCTTACACGCGTTCATATGGCTGATTGTAAGCCTGCCCTGACTCCCTTTCTTTCAGGAGTCAAGCTTGAGGCTCAGTGTTCTTCTCCACCAGTTGATGCCACATTGTATCATCAGCTTGTTGGTAGTCTCATCTACTTGACTCACACATGCCCTGATATTTCATTTGTAGTTGGCATGGTTTCCCGCTTCATGCAGGAACCACATGAGCTTCATTGGAAAGCCACCAAATGCATCCTTTATTACATCCAGGGTACACATCACTATGGGATTCACTATGCAACAGGCATAGGACTTCGCTTGGTTGGTTACACAGACTCCAATTGGGTTGGCGATCTTGATGATCGTAAGTCTACTTCAGGTTATAGTTTTCACCTTGGTTCGGGCCCCATTTGTTGGCACAGCAAGAAGCAGCATGTTATTTCTCTCTCTTCGACTGAGGCTGAGTATCAAGGAGCTATTAACACAGTGACTAAAACCATTTGGCTTGAACACATTCTCACAGAGTTTGGGTTCACCATTTCACAGCTGACAGTTCTACATTGCGATAATCAGAATGCTATTGCAATCTCGAAGAACCCGGTCCAACACCAATGGAACAAACACATCAAGATCCATATGCACTATATCCAGGAGCTGATTCAAGAGAAGGTCATTGACTTGCAGTATTGTCCTACAGTGGAGCAGGTTGTAGACATATTCACCAAACCTTTCACCGAGAGTAAGTTCCAGCTGTTGCAAGCTCTTTTAGGGGTGTAGGATGTCTCATTAAGGGGGTCAGATGACTTCTCCTTCCTCTCTTATGGGGGGGACTTTTTCCTCTTTGAAGTTTTGATCTTCTTCTTTGAGAGTCTTTTGTAAATTCATCTCTTTTGGGGGGGAGTTTTTTCCTGCTGGGTTTTCTCCCTTTCTCCATTTGTAAGAGATTGCATTGCATAGTTTTTCTTACATTTGCATTTTGTACATGGGTACCTATCATGGCCTTGTAGCTCGGACCCATCTTGCATTGTTGACTTGAGTCTTCATTCCCCTAAGTTGCACTTAAGGGGGGTGTTGGTGTAAATACATATTCATTATGGATATTATTACACTTTACTTAAGTTAGCTTAAGATAATGCATCTCTTCATAGTTTGGATTCGAGATACTTAGGGAAGTGTGCACATAGGGATATAGCTTGTAGGAAAAATTCCACCTTTTGTGGTTTTATTTTGTTGTTACACTCCACATTCGGTGGGTCATCCACCTCTTGTGGAATATTATATTATTTATCCTACCTACCCCTAGTATTTCTTACCTACCCTTGTTTCTCATTGAGCCACATGTCATGATTGTGTGCTTGTACATCCATATGGCCTTGCCTATATAAGCAAGCCTACATTCATTGTATTGGTTAATCCAGTTGATCATTTGCATATTGATGAGAATACAATTTGTTCTTGTCATTCTTTTGTCTCTCTTTTATACTTTTCATTGTGTCGTTGATCTTGGCAAAATCTCACAAAAGTAATAATGGTGTTAATATTTACACCAAGTTTTGGCTCAATGTTAATGAAATAAAGTAACTTCAAAAGAATATTTCATGTGCATCTTGAGTTTTTTCTTAGAACTTTTTCTATATGGTTTATTGAATGGAAAATTTTCCATATTCCCTATCACGAATACACACACACACACACTCTCTAGTACACACACATGAGATTTCAATGGGTTAGAAACCATAAATATTTAATTCTTATATTGTAATTTACCTTCTTCATTCTTATTTATATTGTCTTTAAATTTCCAAATGATATGTTTTTTATTATATTATATTTTCTAAATTAAACTCATATGCATATGATAAAATCAAAGAAGAAGAAGACTAAAAAGCTAGATTGAATTCTAAATCTAAAAAGAAAGAAAATTACTGAATGTTGGATTTTAGCACACTTTATCTAATTATTTAATTAATTAGGTCCTTTAATTACTTTACTCACTTAAGATAAACTTGGGTGCTTTTTCCTTTTATTAAATTATGCTAATGATGATTTAACTTGTCTCATCCATTATGATTGTGACACTTGGCTCTAGCTAATTTAATCTTTCATTAGCATTTTGCATCTAGGGTTTCATTCATCTTTCATAAGGATTCATTCCTTCATTGTAATCACATTCTTTTGTGCAATCAATATAGAATTTTGAGGCTATTGAGAACATTGTTATCCCTAGATCATTTTTATGTAATAGGTGTTTTTCTTGTAGATGATGTATCCAAGCATATTTTCTAAGATCTTGTCCATATTCTTGAGGGATCCAACCTTGAGATATGTTTTTGTGCATATTGGGCTCAAACAGAAGTTTTCATTGCACTTGTAGCATACCAAAACCTATATATTGGTTGTCTTTTTTATCAAAATCAAAGTAGTTAAATTTTTGGGTCAATTTGGTTGAGGGTATGAAAATTAGAGAAAAATTTGGGCACTTTCAAGTGAAATGGAGGTCACCATTGTAATAAGAAGGTACATAAACCCTAAAAAAACTTGTCAATTTGTAAAAAAATGTGTTAGATGAAAAGTGAGGTAAGTTTTTTTCGGGGTACTTGGTACTTGTATAAAAATTCATACGAATTACAACAATGGTTGTAGGTTCATACCAATCAAAAAAATAAACCACAAGAAAATATTTTTTGGAAATTTTTTAAAATATATTTAAAAAAAATAAAATTGGAGGCAAAAACATTTTTTGCATGTTTGAATTGACCTACACATGAAGGTCTCTGCCCCCATGCCCATTTAGTCTTTTGGTGACATCAAAGCTAGTGTATAATATACAATCAACTAAGCATTATGCCACATTAGGGCTTTATCATCATCCTCTTCCTACTTCAACCTTTGACTTGCCATGTTAGCAACCCACTATGCACCATGCCAATGACCTAGTTAGTAGTTTGATCATGTTGATGTTAATAGTATGTCCACTTGTGTGTATCTTTCCAAGCCTACAAACTCTAATTGACAAAGGTGTGATATTTTGGCCATAACTTGGGCATACAATCTCATGCAAATATGATATTATTAAAAAGATGATTTTGGCATTGATCTAGTGGTGTTAATAATCCTGTCAAATTTTGCTTCAATTTTCTATACCAAGCCTGCAAATTTAGATCTTTAGTTTCATAGTTTTGAGGTCATATCTTGCACATTTGGACTCCATTTTTTACAAACCTGATATCATTGGAAATTTGGTAGAGTCATCTATCTAGATATACTACTATTTTTTCTAGAATTTAACCTTGGTAAATTTTATTTAATTTTTTATATTTTACTATCTATTCAACTACTTAGATGTTTTGGCACCTAGAATGGATCTTTTTGTGGGAGAGGTTTGTATTTGATTTTCCTTACATATTCTGAGATTTTTTGGTATTTGATTATTTTATTTGAGAAGGTATTATGTGTTTTTTTGTTCATGCTTTTTTTATAAGCCTAACAGAGGGCAATTATGAGTCTTGTTAACATAGCATCTAACACATTAGGTGGATATATATTTTTTCTTATTTGTGTGGACTCATACCTAAACTAGTCACTCCAAGAGGTAGATCAACTTGGGGTATTATGATAGACCATGTTGTAGGCATGACTTGTTCTAGTGTTGAGGGTATGTGCACCAAGATGGTAAACAACAAAGTGTTGACTAGCGAAAAAAAAAGCCCAAAATAGACAAAATGCATGTGTGTTCTCGTTAAATTCAAAAACCACATATGTGTTATAGATTAGAATATCCGAGCCAAAACAAATGTGTTATTTTAATTAAAAAAAGTGCATGTGCTATTTAAAATAGAAACGTGTACATTCTTTTATAAGAAAAATGTGCACATGTTATAATGCATATGTGTAATGCTTAGCAAGAAAAAAACGTACATGTTTTGCTTATATTAAGCTATAAAAGGATCGTGGAATTAGATGCTAATTATTTTGCCCAAGTCCCTTATTTTTTTCATCAAGATAATACATAAAATATAACATATAAGTATAACTTATACTTTAAGTTATATTCTATGTATATATTGGTAGGATGTTTGAGAATAGTTTCAAATCTCTAGGAGTGGTAATGCAAATTTTAGATTTTAGGAGACCTTATATATTTTTTTAGAATTAAATTCAAATTTTTATAATTAGTGTGCTTCTATCATCCTTCTCTTGCTATCAATGTATCTCATGCTCTGTGTCTTCCCCATGCTCTATACCTATCTATTTTGAACCTATCTCTCTCCTTCTCCTCCCTCTCTACCTCTCCCTATCTCACTCTCTCCTCTTTCCCCAAGCTCTAGATCTTATAATTTCTCAGTCAAATTTTAGTAATCACTAAGGTCATATTATCATTCTCTCTATCTCTATTTCACTCTCATAGTCCCCCTCAATCTCTAGACCTGTCTCTCTTCCTATTACTCTCTGTCTCCCTTTCTCTCTCATCTCTCTATCTCACTCTCTCCTCTCTCCTAAAGATTTAAACCTATCCATCTCACCCTTCTTTATATCTCCCCCCCCCCCCTCTCTCTCTCTCTCTCTCTCTCTCTCTCTCTCTCTCTCTCTCTCTCTCTCTCTCTCCCCTCTCCTTCTCTCCATATACCTCTAGACCTTCCTTCATTTCTATGTCTATTCATCTACATAAATATTTCTCTTTATCTCTCTCACTCCCTCCCTCCCTCCCTCCCTCCTTCCCTCTCTATTTTATTTATCTCGGTCTCTTTATCACCCCTCTCCTTTTCTCTATCTACCTCTCTTTTCAATTCCCTCTACTTTTATCTCCCCTAACTCTCTACCTCCTTCCCTCCATACTCTCTCTCTCTCTCTCTCTCGCTCTCTAATTCTCCATCCCTTTCTCTCCCTCTCTCCCTCCCTTCGTCCCTCCCTCTACATTTACTCTCTATCTAGCTACTTTTATCTATCTACCCTCTCCTCTCCCTCACTCCTAATCTCCCTTCCACTTTTGTCTATCTCACCTCTCTCTACCTCTCTCCTTCCCTCTCCACCTCTCTCTCCCTCTTTGTCTAGGAATTTAGATAAATATATTATGGGGAGAGTGCATGAGAGATATAGGTAAATATAGATAAGTAGAGAGAAAAGGAAAGAGAGAGAGGCAGATAAATAGGTAGGGAGCGAGCGAGATGTGGGTTTAGAAAGATGTAATAGAGAGAGAGAGAGAGAGGAGAGAGATGGGATTGATAGAAGTGGCAAGGAAATGTTTAAGAGATAGAAGAAAAGATACAAATAGAGGTCTGGTGGGGAGAGAGATATATATATATATATAGAGAGAGAGAGAGAGAGAGAGAGAAAAAGAGAGGAAGACTAGCGATAGTGATAATTTGAGAGGGGGTAAATATATAGAGAGAGGTGGAGAGGGAAGGAGAGATAGAGAAAGGTGATGTAGATAAAAGTAGAGAAGAGAGTTGGAGTGAGGGAGGGTAGATAGAGATAAGTAGTTAGAGAGAGAGTATGGAGAGAGAAGGAACGGGAAAGGGAGGGAGATAAAAGGAGAGAGAGTATTGTGAGATGAATAGTAGTACAAAGGGAATTGGGTAAAGAGTTAGGGGAGATAAAAGTAGAGAGGGATGGAAGGAGAGGTAGGTAGAGTGAGGGAGAGGGGAGATAAAGAGAGGTAGGTAATAGAGAGAGAGGTTGATAGGGGAGATAGATATAAGTATATAGATAGAAGGGGAGAGAGAGGAGGGAAGGATACCTATGTATAAAAATAGAGGAAGTGTGTGTGTGTGTGTGTGTGTGTGTGTGTGTGTGTGTGTGTGTGTGAGAGAGAGAGAGAGAGAGAGAGAGAGAGAGAGAGAGAGAGAGAGATGTCTAGATCTTGGGGTAGAGAGGATAGTAAGAAGGAGGTAGAGAGGGTAGAGAGGGGAGAGAAGGAGAGAGACATGTATAAATATTGAGGGAAACAAAGAGAGTGAGATGAAGAGAAATAGAGAGGAAAGGAGAGAGGGAGAGAGTGAGATATATGGATATTTATGTTGATAAATAGAGGTAGGGAGGGATTTTATGTATAGGTATGTAGAGAGAGGGAGAGGTGAGATAGAGTATCATATATGGAAAGGGTGAGAGTGAGATAAGTAGAGAGGGAGAATGAGAGGGTGGACAAAGAAAAATGGAGAGTGAGAGAGTTATGTAGAGAAGTAAAGGAAGGGAGTGAGGTGAGGCATGCAGGGAGAGGGAGAGAGGAGATAAAGATAAGTAGAGAGAGGGAAGGAGGGAGAGAGAGATAGGTGGCAAGGGGGAGAGAGAGGTGAGATACAAAGTAGAATGGTGAGAGAGATAGGTTTAGATATTGGAGCGAGAGAAGAGAATGATATGGGTATGTGCAAGCTAATGAGTCACAAATTCACGGAAGTCTGTACGTTGGAAAATGCGCTCCGCAAAACGGGCCCCCGTTTTCAAAAAACGGGGGTCCGTTATAAAAAATGGGGGCCCGTTAATGGTTCGGCCTCCCGAGCCGAAAGGTCACGGGGTGCCGAAGCTAAATAAATGGGCCCCCGTTTTGTAACAAAAAGGGCCCCCGTTTATTAAAAAACGGGCCCCCTTTATAAACAAAACGGGGGCCCGTTTTTAAAAAACAGGCCCCCGTTTTTAAATTCTATTTTTACCATTTTTTTGGACAATTTTTCATTTTCACTGTGACAGTGAGTTGACAAGAAGAGATCAAAAACGGGCCCCCGTGCTATGGTTTCCACTTCAAGCCTCCACCACTATCCCAGGTACATATTCAGTCATCTATTTTCACATTTCATAATTTTCTTGTATATTTTTCTTGTTTTTTTATGTATTATTTAGTTTTTTTTTTATTATTTTAGTTTTTTTTTATAGTAGCATATAAATAAATTATTTTTTATATTTGTAAATTCTTGATTTTGATCTAAAATATTTTTGAACAGTTAACCCTAAATCGTAATCAACAATTTTAGAAACCAAAACCAAACCTAGATAATTAACAAAACGAAATCGACACAAACAAAAAATCGAAAATGAAATGGAAACAAAAACAAAAACGTTCAAAAATGAAATTGAAATAAAACCGAACATATGTACCTAAATTGTTCTTAATCCTCATTAGGCAATACAAAAGTTACCACTAAATTAGTATAACCTTAAAAGTAATTAACATTACTCTTCAAATTTTAGATATGAAAGTTTAGGCTTAGGTTTATGCCATGTCATGGCATAAATGTCCTATTATGGTCCTATTATGTCATGTGATGGTATAAAAGGATCAATTATATTAGTTGAAGCTATTTGAGAACGTGAGATAGTCCTCATGAACACACGAATTAAATTAATGAACCTAGGACAATCACAATGAACATATGATAGTCCCATTGAGCCTCAAATGATCCTAATGAATGTAGGGCAGTCTTAATGAACCTAAGAAAGTCCTAATGAGCCTAAGAAAGCCATAATGAACTTGGGACAATCCTAATGAACCTAGGATAGTCCTAATGAACCTACGATAGTGTAAACAAGCCTAGGATAGTGTAAGAAAAAATCACTACAAAAAATACCTCAAATGCGTTAAATGAATTTCCCAATAACGCACTCATGTTTATCTTTTTTTGGTCATTTGGCTACCTTTTTTTACAACATCTTGGTGTATACGCCCCTAAGAAGACCTTTTCCTCAAAAATTTCTTAGATCATGAACTCCTCATGTGCACCAAACATAAGTTGCCACTTGGAAGGTTCTAGTGCACACAATCCTTTCAATCAATCTACTCCATTGATCTCTCAGAACAATCTTAGTCTTTAATCCTCTATCCTTCATGACTATAAATAAATCATTATATGAGCTATTTTCAAGAACTCTTGTAATGCAATGTTATGTTGCCAATTTAAGCACCTTACATCCTATCTTGGTCACAAATCCATCTTGAAGCCATCAACCTTTAGCTACAACAAGAGTTTTCTTTCTGAGATACTATTGTCTTTCATCTTTTATACATTATCCTTTAACTCGATCTAAAGGTGGTACTTATGCATAGCATAATGGTTTGAAATTCATAGTTTAAGTCCTTTATTGATTTTTTATGCTTGCTTGCATACACATATATTGCTAGAATTTAGCAATTCTTTATAGCTTCTATTTTAGTTTATTTATGAAAGAGTTTAAATGAAGCTATATTTAAAGTCAAAATTGTAAGATCCCCTCAATCATTGGGGTAGAATTCAAAATTGATTTCACCTCTAATTATATGAAAAATTTAATTTGTCTGTACATATCAAAATCTTTCAAAATTTTGCATATTAAACAATAAAATATTGTGATGAACAAGTCTCTAGAGTCTTAAAAACCTTTATTTTCATAAAGTGCCAACACTGCATTTTTTCCCTAAAATATTCTCTTTGATTAATACGAAATTTTAAAATGGTTGCCACTAAAAGTATTAGGTCAGCGAAAGGAATTGGGATATTTAAAAATAGGCTTGCATCACTTTTTTAGCTTCATTGAGTTGTAGTTTGTTCATTGACTTAATAATTAAGTGCTTGCAAGTATGATAGTGGAATTTAGGAATGAGGATCATATAGTATGTTAGGAATTTTATTTGGAATGTTAGTCAAAATAATATTCTAGTTGATAATTATAAATGCATGTGTAAAATATTGTTGAAATTGATTATTTTAAAAGTAAATATTGCAAGGTTAATTTCGTTTTTAATTGTTGGCATGTTGTGTTGATTTTTATGTAAGAGTTTCATTTCTTATTCAACTTTGTAAGAGAATTTGTGTATGAATTGATATCTTAAATTTTATAGAAAGATTATAGATGAAAACAAATGATTGCGGAGTTTTATAATAAATGATTTATAGAAAATAATATTTTTTGAAGGTTTTGTAAATTATAATCTTGTGTAGATTTGATTATGGGAGAAATTTAATGGTGAAATATGCTTAACTCTTCAAAAGTTTTGATGTTTTGTCTTTACATGACAACCACTTAGAATATAATATGTTTTAAGTATGTCATTTATAGTCATGGGAGATTAGTTTTTTTTTAAGATTGTCTGAAGACTAATCAATGTAATATGAATTGATGGCAATTATCTCAAAACTATGTAATTGAATTCTAATAAATTATCATGTACACTAAAACACTAGAAATATGGAGCATCCAAACACACACGTGCATTTTTCAAAATAACTTTAAGTTAAAGTTAACAAAATATTATGTTGTCTTAGTAATATTGTTTCCATGCTCTATATTCTTACACTAGAAGGAGGATCATCTTATTTCTCACTTCTTTATTGATCTTATGTATGAAATATTTTATATTGATTTTAATAGTTGATGCATTTTACAAGAAATGAATTTATTAAATTGAATATATAATAGATTTATGATGTTTCATTGAAAGTTTTTACTAAGTTTTGTGCGCAAATTTTATATTTCAAGATTCAATAGTATGTACATGTATATTTTTTTAAGTTCAATATTATATTATATATTTCATGTGTATCTCATTCAACAACATAGAAATGTTACTATTTATAAATGTTTTTTTTTTAATTTAGTAAAATAGATTCTTCTTTGACATAGAGTTGTATATAATTCATGTATATATTTATATATGTAGGAGTTCTTTGTTATCATGGATGTCTTTGACATAGATGAACTATTAGGTGAAAATCCCCCACCACAACCCCCTCCTCCTCCTCCTCCACCTCCACCACCACCACCACCACCACCACCAGCCCCTAGATTGGATGAAATTCGTTTAAGAGAACGAATTAATGAAAACCTACAAGTGATTGAACAAAACATTGCTGCTATCCAAAATGAGCAAGTCACGCCACCCCATCTTGTAGACTTTGCAAAATCAATGCAAATTGTTGTCGAGTCAGTTAGATCTGTTGATTCTCAATTAGATCAATTTCATAGACGACGACAAGAGTTGCATGATTTTTATGCTGATGGTTTAACTTATAGGCAAATCACTGATTTGAAAATAACCAAAGCTCATTTATGTCCATATTTTACCAACCCAAAAACAAGAGAACCAATGCAACCTAACTAGAAAAGAATTTCAATTAGGTGGTGTGTGCATCCAGAAATGGCTAGATACTTTTGGGATAGATGGTGGATGGTTTTTGATTATCCACCACATCATAATTATGAGGTCCCTTTTTATTTTTTGAAGAAATTATACTGTGAGTTTGTAATGAACCAAAAACCAAATTATTTTGATATTAACTCATTCCAGGGTGTTGGTCGTGGAATGCCACAGCATAGATTAGGGGCACGAAGTAATAATCCCCTACCGGATCCACCCATAGTTCCACTTGTTGCTCCATCGATTCCTGCAGATGTCCAAATTACATCATTCATTTCGACATTAGATGCTTTGACTTCCCTCACAAGTAACCTGAGTGAGCAAGCTGCTCACATGGCATCTGCTCCTTGATGGATGCCACATATGTGTTCGAGTTGTCATGAGACGTGTGTAGGTCCTACTACTGCTACAGGATCTACTTCAGTTCCAAATGAGCATGATGCAGCAGATGATAGTATGATGACATCTTATATGGATTTTCTTTGCTCGGATGTTCATCTTGACCAGGTATAGATATATATATACATGTACACATGTCAATCTTTTTATACTTCATCAAATATAGGTATAAACTAAGTGCATCTCTTTTTTTATACAATCTAATACTTCATTAAATAAATTTTGTTTATGTAGATAAGGACTACACCTAATATTAGAGTCAATATTGCATCTACTGGAACACAACTCGGCACACCTTATGGGGTATAGTATAAATTTCTATCTAGACATTGTACTAGATCTTTTTAAGTTAATATGTTATCATCGTATACTATATAAATTTTCATGTTGATACATTGAATGCTTCTTTCTCCAGGATTTAGGTCATGAGGGACCCTCTACATCACATCGAGAAGAGGGTCTAACTATTGTGACACCATCTATGGTATGTATCTTATAATTCTTAAATTAAATATGAACTCTTACAATATTGTAACTTAACTTGAAATTATTTAGTACACACATATATGTTCACTAAATATGATTTCATTAAATGCATGTATGCAGGTGGACACTACCATTAGAATAGGTTATCTTCATAATTTTGATCAGAGCCAATTTGAATGCACATCGACATCCTTTGAGGTATTAATATGTAATACTTAATTTGATCTTATTTTGACTCTTAATTTAAGATTTAATTGGACACTTTGAATTTGACCTTGTACAGGAGTTAGCTAGCACTACATTTGGTGTTGATACTGCACAAGATACTGCTAGAGGATCTGATGAGCATATGGTAAGTTTGTAACTTAATTTATGAATTCTACTATATTTGATAAATGATTCTTTTAATAGTTAATTTCAAGTAATATTTTAATATTATTTTTTTATTGTGCAGCATGAGACAGGTGGATCTGGACCATGTCCCGGGGACAAGAGAGATACAGCTAGAGGATCTGATGAGCATATGATAGGTTTGTAACTTAATTTATGAATTCTACTATATTTGATAAATGATTCTTTTAATAGTTAATTTCAAGTAATATTTTAATATTATTTTTTTATTATACAGCATGAGACAGGTGGATCTGGACCACGTCCCGGGGACAAGAGAGATACTGCTAGAGGATATGATGAGCATATGGTAAGTTTGTAACTTAATTTATGAATTCTACTATATTTGATAAATGATTCTTTTAATAGTTAATTTCAAGTAATATTTTAATATTATTTTTTTATTGTACAACATGAGACAGGTGGATCTGGACCACGTCCCGGGAACAAGAGACCACGAGATGTTATTGATGATAGCACTTAGATTTTACTATTTATTTGGCTTTGATATGTACTTTTTTATGGACTTTACACATTTGTTTACACATGCACATACTTTATATATATGGATAGTTGCATAATAGGATTAGATCATATATATTTTGTGCATACTTTATATATTTTGTGCACATTAGATATTATGTGGAGTGAACGTCATGTTACCATCTAGACATATATATGGATTAGATATTATATGGATTATGTGGACTTGAAATTTTACTGTTTATTTTACGGGCTTTAAATATTTGTTTACACGTGCACACACATACTTTATATATATGGATAGTTTCATAATAGGATTAGATCATATATATTATGTGCATACTTTATGTGTATTGTGCCCATTAGATATTATGTGGACTTGAAATTATGTGCACATTAGATCATATATATTGACTTGAAATTATGTGGACTTGAAATTTTGTGCATACTTTATATATTATGTGGACTTGAAATTTTATTTATGGAAGTTGTGCTTAAACAGCTTTATAGGCATTATGTGGACTTGTAATTTTATTTTTGGAATTTCATTTAAATAGTTCTTGTGATTAGATAAACTAAATGTGCATACATCATGAACTAAGTATCGAAACATATCTTATAATTATAACATATTCTAAATTAAAAAGTATCATTTAACAAATATAATGAATAGAACTTGATTAAAACATAATTATCTCATTCATAAATTTGACCAATAGTCTCTCATTTATGTCTATTGTACACAAAATGTAATCAAGAAGACATATCTAAAATAAAATAAACAATCTATTTAAATAACTTTTTTTTCATTGATGCCTTCTACTTGTGGTAGACCTGAAACAAAATTTTACTAGATTCATTCTGTTATACCATCTGCATCCTCTCTCTTTTGCAAAGCATCTATAATTGTCTCGTGCACTTCCATAGAGAGAGTCCATAATTGTTTATTAGCAGGCCTACCATGATATCTATCCAATTTTATATTAGTTGCCACTACCAAATGCGAGTAATGTATAATCTTCTTCTCTAATTCATAATCTTCAAATGCGGGCAATCCATTCTTTCTTGTTAGATATTTGCGTAGCCAAGTGCCAACAACAACCACAGATCCTGTTGGATAGTCATAACCATCATCATCTACTTGAGGAGTAGTTAGCTTATGTTTTGGCTCTACACATCGAGCCAACCAATACTCTGTCCCCTCTTCATTGTCCTTTGGTGCAACAACAGCATAGACATGTCCTGTGCACAAAACAATTTTATTTTAATATTTAATGAGAAATAAAAACAAAAATATACACTGTAAGATTTCATAAATTTATGTACTATTTAATAAATCAAAACAAATTTCAAAAATAATTTTACCTTGTTGTATAAGATCTGAAATGCAATCATAGTCATTTGATGCAAACATTTGATCCATATCTTCATCAATTCTTTCATGCGGATCATTTGCATCTATGGGTGTCAATGATCTTTGTTGCCATTCTTCAACCCATTCTTTATTCTCACAAAATTCCCAATCTCCGGAAACACAAAATTGACAAAAGCAAGCAAGTTGCCTTGTGAATATAGTCCATGTGTTTGAATTAGAACTCTTAAACGAATGCCATTTAGCTGATCTAGTGATGGTATTACAATCATGCCGAATAGGAATACTATCTTCCTCTATCAACCAGAAGAAACATCGAATTGTAGAGTTTTCTGTTGATCCTTTTGACAACTTTGAATTGCACCAATCTACAACTGCACGAGCATCTCTGAATTTCATTGCATCCTCGAATTTCAATTGTTCTCTAGCAAGAGCTCTTTTTATACAAGCACCGGCTCCATCGTGTTCCCCCTTACCATGTCCCGCTTCAAAAAAACTCCATAAATGTTGGACATTGGTTATCTTGTGAACTTTGCATAGCCAATAAAACATTCTTGCATTTTTTAATTGTCCAGTGCAGTTATCTGACCATATCATATGTTGTTTCATGTCAATTTCTCTTTCCTTAAGATTATCATAAAATACCTCGAAGCAATGTTGGACAAACTCTGAAGAGTGTAATCGATTATCGCTAACATAGAAATGATACTCCCTCAAAAAATTTCTGTTATCTTCTGTACTGTCATGGTCATGTCTATATATAATGTGCACAAATATGGCCATTTGCACTGAGTTGTAGTATTGTGATTGAGTTTCCTCTTGTGGTTTTAGAGTATAATTTTCTGCAAAATCCACAACTAATACTATTGTTCCAACTGGAAATGTGTTCTTGCATATGCGAAACTGTCCATCAAGCCATCGGGCATGTTGGGAATGTTTCACATATTTTGGAACAATATGAGTTTTAAACTCACTAATAAATGCATTCACACTATTCTGTTCTGTAATCAATTCTAAACATTTCCCCATCTTTCCATCCTTTAGAGGGTATTCTATATTTTTAAATCTCCTAACATCAACCATTTTTTGTCCAAACTCAGATGAAACATGTTCATGCAAACATTCACCTATCGAAGAATAGTTCCCACATAAATTGCAAAGACCATAAATGCATGAACTGGAAAGAAATAATTGTTCATTAGGTGGTTTACAAAATAAACTTCCAATAAAATCTTTTATAGTTTCAGGTGGAACATAAACACCACAATCTTGCACAAGATCATTACCATGCAACATACAATGAATATATCGAAAAACATCATAATAGTAACGAAACTGGACATGAGTTTTACAACAACAAGATATTCTTTGTTTATTGATTTTAACATACTAGGGTTTGCATTTTTCAAATGATCTTTGACTAATTCGTAAATTCATTAACATAGATTCATCACTAAATTTTTTAAAGAATTCAGTTTGAGTCATGTCAAGAAGATGTTTTGGATGCGGATCACGAATTTTTGATCCCACCCTTAACTTTAAAACATCTCTAGCATTTGATGAAACTCTAGTGTTATCATGCCAAAATTTTGCAATTAATTGTTTAGTTTCATCATTTAATTTCATGTCCGACCTTTGAAGTCTACCACTAAAACTCCAACAATGGTTTAGTGGATCAATTTCAATTGTGTCTCTTCTTTTGGCCGCTCTTGACAAGGTTCTATGATGTAAGTTCAAATAGCCACTTATATCACTTAACATTCTTTTACTAACAATCATTTTGTCAACTATAGCAGTCATTATAACTCTACGTGTTGCATTCTTATCTTTAGATCGACTTGTTTTTCCTATAGAATCGATGGCACTGGCAACAGTAGATACAACTTGCTTATATGATTCATCTTTTCTTTTTGGTTTTGCATAAATACCTATTTTTTTCATGACTTTACGCATTTTTAACATTTTTATTAATTGTAGCATTAATTGACATTGGAATCCCAACTTTTTATTATAGAAAAATTGTTTATATAATCTGTTTGCATGTGTTCTGATTTGTCTCCAAGAAACTAACCCATTAAGATTATCTAGCACATTGCTATCAACAGTAAACAAATTACATTCATTTTCTTTTAGAGAGGGTGGTGTAATATTTTCAATTTTTATTTCTTTTCGTATTGGTGTATGAAATTTATATTCAGCTTCATTTAAATCAGCAATTTGATTGGCATCATAGTCATCGGGATTTAAAAACATACCAGGATTCGCATCCACATCAACATTTGCATCAACAGTCATACCCGTGTGTGGTTCTACATTTCTTGCATCCATCATGATGTCTTCAATGGTCTCACTACAACGGGCACTGAACTAGATGCTTCAGAAGTGTTATTCAATTTTCGTTGTTGTGATCTTCGATCTCTTTGGTGTTTTGCCTCCTTCTCTCTTTGTGCTTGAATTTCGTCCACTGTCATTGTCCTCTTTTTTTTCTTTTGACGTTGCTTAGAACCCATTTTTACAAACTCGTCTTCAAAAAATAATATCTTTTTATCGAGTTCTTAAAAAAATCGTGTAAAAAATATTAAAAAGTACTGCTAAATGATGTAAAAAATCTTTGTCAGTACGGATTTCAATGATAGTGTCGTAAATCGATGCAATCTATCTTTTTTTTTACAGTAACGGTTATTTAGAAATGGGGGCCCGTTATTTAAATAACGGGCCCCCATTTTCATAACGGGGGCCCGTTATTTAAATAACGGGCCCCCATTTTCATAACGGGGGCCCGTTATTTAAATATCGGGCCCCCGTTTTTAAAACGGGGGCCCGTTGTTAAATCTAACAAGCAAAAAATGAAACGCCCGTTTTCGAAACAGGCCCCCATTTATAAAACGGGGGCCCGTTATGCAAAATTTGAATTCACAACCCGCCTCTTGCCTCGGGATTAGGCTCAGGATAGGCCTGGGATGGCCACACCTGAGACATGAACCTGCAAATTCAAATCTCCATGAATGAAAGCACAAATATGATGAAATGAAATAGTTTACGTGCCTCTAATTAGAGAATTTTTATACGAAATTGAAACCCATTTCAGATTATACTGTCTAGATTCTAAATATGTAAATTAATTTAAAAATTGATTATTTTAACTATTTTTCATTTAATTTATACTAAATCAGGTTCATAAATTTGAAATATTAACTAATTTTCTTAATTTAATAACTTTTTTATTTTAATGAATTTTGAAAAAAAAATTATGTCATCAATCTACACAAAATTCTTTTCAATTAAAAAAAAAAAATTTCAAAAAATGCTAAGTTTACGTCAAATTATGTGGGTCATACACGTCAAATTTTTAAAAAGATAATTACGGCCATTAAAAAATTAATTAAAAAAAAAATATTTGAAAAAAAAATACACAAAAATATGCTCATCAATCTTCAGTGTGTTACAAACCATTTCCCAAAATGGTTTGAGAAAATAATTTTAATTGTGTCAAAAAGTGTGGGTCGTACACATGTATGGTATGGTCCTGAAACAGGCATTTTTAAAACATAGTTTTTAGAACTCCATTCAAAAAGTTATTTTTTATTATGTGGGTATTAAAATAAATTATATATTTGAAAAGTACACTCAGAGAGCTATCTTTTATATTAATGACTTTTTCCAAGATTCAATCTCTAAGTGTTTCAAATTTTAAGCTCAAGTGAGACAAAATCTGAAAAACAGGGAAAACACTTCCACTTTTTGGCCAAAAAGTGGACTCATCTTCTTGCACTGACCCATATAGAGAGATGGGGGAGAGAGAGGAAGAGGGGGAATGATAAGAAGAGAGAGAGGTATAGATATTGAGAGAGAGAGAGAGAGAATAGGAGCTTAGTAATTACTAATATATGACTATTTGAGAAATTATAAGATCTAGATCTTGGGTAGAGAGGGGAGAGTAAGATAGAGAGAGGTAGAGATTGAGGAAAAGAATAGAGATAGGAAACAGATAGGTCTAGAGACTGGGGAGACAAGGAGTGTGAGATAGAGAGATAGCAAGAGAATGATGATAGAATCTTACTGATTATTGAAATTTAACTAAGTCTAGAAAATTATAAGATCTTCTAAAATCTAGAATCTACATTATGACTCCTAGAGATCTAAAACCACTCTCAAACATCCTACCAATATAAACAAAATATAACAAAGTATAAATTTAAGTATAAGTTATATTTTCTTTATTTTCTCTTTGTATCTTATTTTTCTTATATGTTATATTTTATGTATATATCTTAATGAAAATATTCTAAGAGAAGGCCAAAGGAATTAGCATCTAAGGCCATGTTCCTTTTCTAGCTTAATGTAAGCAAAACTCGTATGTGCTTTGCTTGCTAACCATAACACGTATGTGTTATAACTCATGCATATTTTTTGTATAAAAGCACATAGGTATTTTTTTTTAAATAACACATACACATTTTGCCTTGGATGACAAGCATTAGGCTTGGGAGCTTCATTTCCCTCCATTTTATGTGTCATCTTCTTCCGATTTGGTTTTTCAACTTTGTCATCATTAGGTTTACACATTATCAAGTGTGTATTTATAAAATTATCACCATAATTTCACCCATCTTCTAAGCTTTCTAACTATATAATTTTTTTAGATTTAAACAAAGTTACAATATTAATTTTTAATTTATTTCACCAATGTCTGTAGAGTTCTTAGAGACATATGTACCATTTTTTTTAATAAATTTTGAACTACTTGTCCAAATTTGAAATAAATTATATATTATTGTTCTACACTTCATTCTTTACACTTTAAAAAAAAATTGATTAAATTTTGGTGCAAGTTATGTGATGCGGACAAATAATTACCTGATTTTTATAATGTGTCCACTTTGAAATATCATTAAAAAACAAAATCAACAAAAAATTACAGAAAATAAAATTATAGTACTCACTCTTAATTAGATCTTTCTACCAAATGGTTTTTTAGAATATTGAATGGAATTTTTTGAGGTGCACACTAGACACTATGTTATGTTTTGATGAAAAAAATAGGAACACTTTTATGTGCATGGAATATTTGACCCCCTAAATATTATCCACTTTAAAAAAAAAAATTAGTATTTTGAAAACAAGATTCAAAGTACTAAAATTATTGTTATTTTGGTATCTTTAGATTTTGAGTGGACAAGTCTCAAATAGATTGTCCAAGTTTAGGTTTCATTTGATTTCAAATAAAAGTGGCCACTTAAACCCCCTTTTGCTCACTCGGTTTGTTTACTTACCCTTAATCATGACACTATTTATGTTATATCAAACATTAAGTGTCCCCATACACTTTGGACTAGGCTTTAGTAGATGCATGTATACCCTCATATCTCTCCTTTTTTAGAGGATCATGCAAGAAATTGTCTTCTTCTTGGTGCAGTCATGGCTGGGAGGGACCTCAATGAGATCTATCTAGACTGTGCAACAAGAGTAAACACAACGAAAGCAAGAAAAGATGATGGAGGCAATGTAGAACTGAATGAATTAGATTATGAAAACTAATTACAAATAACCAGTAACATCTAGACTACAAGATTCGGCTCATTGGCCCGCTACGTACATGCTCAATTACAAAATCGGTCAACTTCGGACCTCTAAATATTATGATACATATTCTATATTCTTCCTAATGAATTATTATGCTTAATTACATTTATTTATATGGTATAGAGGGATTTGGGTAAGCCCGAGAGGGATCAAATGCTGAAGAACAAGATCAAACATGTAAACCACCAGATCGGCCTCCACCAAGGAAAATCCTCTGGAAAATTCAAAGGAAGAAGTGTGGATCAAAGGGAAGGTTGTCCACACACAAAGGAACATTGGAATCAACGAATTGAAGCTTTGCAAGATACAAAAGGATCCACAAGATTAACCAATAGCAAATAGGTCCAAGAGGTTTCGGTGTTCTAAGCCAGAAAATTATCACAGAATTCGGAAGTGATAACTTGCTAGAAAATGATCGAAATGTCCCACAGTTCAGGAATAAGGAAGATAATCATATTCACAAGCAAAATCTAGCTTCGCAAGATCTAGTGAGCAAATATGAGAAAATACAAAAAGAGATGTTGAAATTGCAAAACTTAAAACAAACTGAAAAATAAATGTTTTTGGTTGATACAAGATTGCCAAGAACTGGGGATTCTCTTGCATCACTTCTCCTTGCACATGCAAAATTTATACCCTTTGATGATGATACTTTACAGAGGATTGAGTATATCAAAGGTCTTGCATGTTCTAATCGATTAGATACTTGTCTTCATGTTTCTACTCCTCACATTGAGATACCATCGAGCTTGATTCTTTAAAGATTAGTTTAATTTAGTATTGATTGTTTCCTTCCATTTTTTTCTTTGTGGGATGATTTCTTGCTAGATATTGTAATGTTATTTGATACATCACACTCTCTAGACACTGGGGACATGATTGAGGATACAATTCCTCTTTGATGGTAGCTTGAGAATTCGTGTCATCCCATATTCTATTTCTTTAGAGATTGTTCATGAGATATTTTCACAGTTGTTTGGATTTTCTTTAGTTGATTCAACACATAATTATTAGGACATGTAGATAGTTGAGAAGTCTTCCACAAGAGACATCATGGGACTATTTCTTCCATCTCCTTTCATGGGCTTTCTTTTACCTTGGTAATTGGATTCGTTTCTTCCCTAGGGGATAAATTATATTTTTATCACTCTTGGATCATCTTCAGTGTTCATCTTCGAGAATTCACATTCAATATTGGAGCTTCTTCATTATGGGGTGGATACATTGTCTCTTCTTTTCTCTCCTATGGGGAGGATCTTGATTGTACTTTTGCGACCGATTTAGTAGTTTGGGGGACATTTGGAGTCCTTCATGGTTAGTCACATTTACTCTTTTTGATTTATTTTTCTCTCTTTTGGAGGGGAGTTTTCTCCCAGAGAGTTTTTCTCATTTTCTTTGATTGTGAGAATTATATTGTTTTGCATTGGTTTGTACACGAGTACTTGATTAGGCCTTTGTTTTTTAGAGTCATTCATGCATGCATTTTGCATTCTTATTATATTTTTAGGTACTCCCTAAGTTAATCTTAAGGGGGGTGTTGGAGTAATTAGGACACTTTATCTAATTATTTAATTGATTAGGTTCTTTAATTATTTTATTCACTTAAGCTAAAATTAGGTGCATTTTTCTTTTATTAAATTAGGCTAATAATATTTTAAGTTTTCTCATTCATTATGATTGTGACACTTGACAATAGCTAATTTAATCTTGGATTAGGGTTTTAGATTTAGGGTTTTATTCATCATTTCATAAGGATTCATTCATTCATTATAATCGCATTCTTTTGTGCAATCAATGCAAAACTCTCGGTTTATTGATAAAATTATTCTCTCTTGATCCCTTTGTGTGATACGTGTTTTGTTTGCAAATGATTCTTGGCCCTTGTGGTTTTGTCATCAACTTCTACAAGGAACATATATGAACACTAAGATTTGATGGCTCTACATCCAAGGAGGGGTGTGGCCCTAGAATAGAGTTAGTGAATCCTAATATAAATTCATACTTGATTACACATAATATGAATCATTAATTGATGGGCTCCTCCTTGTAATAAAAAATGGACCTAAGAGTATTTAGGTATTTATTGATTTATAGGTATTCAATACAAATATGATGATGATTAATTATCCTACTATCACAAATGTTTATTAAATTTGGTTGAGGAATTAAATGATTTTAATATTAAGATAATCCTTTGAAATATTAATGGTACAATAGATGCTTTTTCTATAAAAACTACAATAGAGTCTATTGTGCATTCAAGGTAAAATAAATTCTTGATATAGTTTGTTTCTAAAACCTCAGTTCTAGATACTATAAAATATTTGTATTTACAATGATGATAAGAATGTTATACATTCTATCAACAACTTGAAAAATTCAAATCTCAAATCATTGGTGAAGATATTAGAAATAACATATGATTTTTTATGAATAATTGATAAGAATGAGTTATTATTCTAAAATGGATAGCCACGTTTGAGAAGTTATTTTATATTGAATATTATTGCTATAATCTAGTTCAACTCAACCCAAGAATAACTAGTTGATCTATGTAATCTAGGGAATATAAATGAACACAAAGAGCTTCTAATGGGAAAGGCATATATAGAAAGAAAGAGAAGATAAAGGAACTCGCAATGTATTTATATTTTGCAACTTGGGATTATGATTATTTAAAAATATCTGACTTTTTTGATCATTACTCGCACTATTATATGGATGCCAAAATTTAAACACTTTAAATGAAGACAATGGGTAGTCAATTTATAGTCAAATTCACTAAATTTTAGGGAAGTAATATTAAATTTAATTTAAACTAATTTTAAGATAGATTAAATTTAATTAATTATTTTTTATCTTAGTTAAGCTAATGAAATTTATGAAGTTGAATTAATCTAAATAAACACATTTTAGATAAATATTATAATTCTAAAAATATAAAATGATATGCAAAATTTTTATTAAGATATGTTTGCATAAGAAGCATAAATGAAGACCTATAACTTGGTATAGAAGAAAAAAATGGAGAAGTTTAAATATTCTAGATAAAATTAGGGATATATGGACAAATGTGTTCTGGTCCTTAGTCACACTATTGTATAATGGGTGGGTGCAAGAAGTTGAGTCCCACTTTTGGGCAAAAAGTGGAAGTGTTTTCCCTATTTTTCAAATTTTTTGTTGATTGATGTCGAAATTTGAGGTACTTAGAGTTTGAATCTGAAAAAACTTTAGTAATAGAAAATGTAGTGCTCGAAGTCTAATTTTTAAATATGTAATTTATTTCAATACCCACATGGTAGAAATTTCTTTTTAGTAGGCACATTTAAAAACCACTTTTTCAAAATGTCTGTTTCAGGACCATACCACACATGTGTACGACCACCATATTTTGACGTAAATAAAAGTATTTTTGCAAATCCTTCTGGGAAAAGATACTTAATATACCAAATATTGATGAGAATATTTTTTCTTATTTTTTTATTGAAAATATTTTTTTTAATTAATTTTTAATTGACTATAAAGGAAATTTTCAAAACATCTGGTGTACGACCACCATAATTTGATGAAAATTTCATATTTTTTAATTTTTTTTTTTTTAATCTTCAAAAAAATTGTATGTAAATTGATGTCATATAATTTATTTTCAAAAACACCTAAAAAACAAAAAAGTTATTAAAGTTTTACTAAACCTCACTATTTTACATTTAGGTACCACTTTTGATTAATAAATAATGCAAAAATAGTAAAACTAATCATATCACTGTGAAATTTACATTTTTTAAATTAGGACAGTGAGAACTCTAATGGGTTTTTGTTTCATCAAAAAATACGATCAGGAAGACCTTCAAAAAATTATGGCAAGGCTAAAATCTGGTATTCTAGTGCCTTGGCCATTTTTTGGAGGTCCAAGCATAGGCTTGGTCCCACCAAGCCTAACCCGAAGCCAAAATCGAGGCATAGGTGTGTTTCCCACTCCATCTTTTATGAAACGGGCACCCGTTATTTAAAATTCAAAAAATGGGCACCCGTTTTGAAATTTATAGTACTTTAAGAAACGTGTGCCCATTTTTAGAAATAGGTACACGTTTTTAGAAACGAGTGCTCATTTTTAAAAACGGGTACTCGTTTTTAGAAACGTGTACCCGTTTCTAAAAATCGTGCACCCATTTCTCTACGGTGGTCCGATCCTAAATGGGCACCTGTTTTTCAAAACGTGCACCCATTTTATTTTTATGGGTCGGGGCTCCGAAACTAAACGGGTGCCCGTTTCTTAAAAAATAGGCCCCTGTTTCTAGCAGCAAACTTTTTTGCTCATAGACTTCCATGGAATTGGGACCCAACTTATTGCACCCACCCTAATAGGAAATATAGATAAAAATGATAATAGTTGTGAGATTAGGACTAGAAATCCCAAAAGTGGAAATGATGAAAAAGTAATATAGATTGTGTATCATGAATAAAATAAAATAACTTAAATTGTAAAAAAGAATAAAATTATGAGACCATCATATGATTGTTTGAATCTAGAGAAAATCAATTTATGAAGCCATCCTTCAACCTATATTTGGGATAGGAGAAAGTGATTAAATACATAGAAAGTTGTCAAAGTGGTTAGACACCTATTCTGGTTTTAAGATAAAAGAGAACAAGTGTACATTTAGTCTAAATGTGTCTTGGACTAAGAAGTATGTGATATTATGTTTTAAGTGTATCTAAGACTATGATAAATAAAATAAAATAATGAATTACAATAAATTAGGTCTAAAATCAATCATTATTTTATTGTAATAAATAATAACAATATAATTTTGATCTATGAATTTTTATTCTAAATATGAAAAAATAATGAAGTAAATGATGAGAGAGAGATATGTAAGAATAAATAAAAATAGAATAAGAATCAAATCTCTATATATTAATAAGCTAAATTTGTGTAAATCAAAAAGAGATTGTGATATAAAATAAAAAGGAAATAAAATGACTTTTAATGAATTTCTCAAAAAAGTAGAGCACTATCAAAAACTTTAAAATCTTAAATAATAAAAGGAAGATGCAAGAGATGTATAAAATATTAATGAATGGTCAAAGAAAGAGAGAGAGAAAGTTCATGTAGCAAATATGTAAGAAAGAATGGATTGTAGCTTCTTTCAGAAATGGAAAATAATCCAAAAAAAAAAAAGTATTTAAGTAGGCATGGGTGACACTTTGAAATGTGCATTTTTTATCCTTGTGCGCATAAGTATCCCACAGCCTTCATCCAGATAAATAGTTATAAACAGTTAAGTTGCATGTGGAGACAACCAAAAAAATCTCAAAATCTATGTATCATTTAGAATCTGTGGATAAGCAAAGTTGGGCAAAGTTCCCTATAAGAGTACGTTTCCCCTAAAAATAAAAAAGTACATGGAGTAGAACTTCACATGAAGATGAAGCAATATTTTATTGAGAAAAAATTGGATGTAGTAGAAAAAAAATGAGTACAAATAACGAATTGTAAAAGAGATACATCTACGGGGAAATTACACAAGAGTGGATGGGAAATTAAGGTTTTATATATCATTGGTGTATAATACTGCGACGGGGGTACTCAATATCATGAGTATTTTAAGAGAACCAAATCATGATTGGAAACGTTGATGTTCAAGAAGATCCATAATCAAAGCGAAAAATATATATACTTTGACAATATGAACTGTGGAAAATACATGTTAATTGGAAGACTTTATTCTATCTGTCAGCGGGAATTTTTTTTCACACAATGGCATTTGACAGACATGGAGTCTACCAGAAGGGATGACAGTTCACACTTGTATTAGAAGCCATCATTCCATTGCAATGTACAACACTTTTGAATACAATAAACAATAAACATAGTGTCAATATCATTAAGTATTTGTGGAGCTCATGTAAAGTATGGTGAAAATTGATGGACCTGTTTTGCTTAAAAGCTTTGAAGAAAACCTATTTAAGAAAGCTTCATTATTCACCATAAATTATTTTCAATGGTAGAAGAGCCATTATTTCTGTAGAGTATAATCAATGCAACTGGGCATCTGGTAAAAAATTGAATAGAATTGAACATATGGGTACATCAGAGCTATTGTCCCGCTCATCTCAATAGTCATCACATAAATCAAAACAGTACGTTTTGATTATTATTGCACTCACTGTCTAACTGAGTATAAATTTCTTTGCTTCACATGGCCGCTGTCGGTACGCGGCTGATTGTGTGGAAAATTGTTTCGAGTACAGATATTTTTCTTCATCATAAATTATAGACTCCGATCTTAAAAAGAAGTTGATGTTACAGAAGCATTAGGTACTCTGAATCAAACCATGTTATTAAATTGAAATATGTAGACGAAAGCGACGGGCGAGCTTTCTGGCGGACTCTGCCAAACCCTAAGCTCTTTTTTCAACCCTAATTTCTTTTTGTTTACTGTTGTGGCGACTTTTCTGCGTTAGAGAATCTGCAAGGATTTGAACGGCCGCCCCATCTCCAAAAGCATGAGAAAAGCGAAGGGTCCCATGAGTGATGACCAGGTGAATATGACGTTTATGGTCGCCCAAGACTGTGAATCCAACTTAGAATCAGACCATTGCTGCAAAAGATATACGTAGTCCCCAACGTCAGCAAATCACTAAGCTACGTGATCTCTGCTTTAAAGGTAAGACGATTTCATATTAGTTACCTGATGGAATTATTTAAGTCATTTCAGAATTATCCTTTTCTTTCTCAAAGGCATCTCGTATGGCAAAAATTCTCAGATGGATCCATAACAAGTGGGAGTTAAAGGGATGGAACATAGGATCATTTAGAGGTCTTTGCAGGGGATATGTCTTGTGCATCTTTGCTGACCTAGGTCATGTCTATGCTGCTTTGGAATACGATTCTTGGATTATATGCGGTCAAATATGATATCTTAAGGTTTGGAATTTTTATTTTTATTTTGAAGATATAATTAAATCAAAATATCTTATGTGAGTAGAATTTTCATTCATCGACTTGGTTTTATTGTTGTTTTTCAACAAGACATTGCATCCCAATTGGGAAAGGTGCTATGGTGTAAGCAGCATTTTGATAAATGGGTCATTTTGCATGCACATCCTAGAGTTTTCTTTGAAATAGATCTAACACAATCTCTTACGGATTCCATCAAGTTGGTTGGACTTGGTTTTGAACTTGACTAACAAATCATATACCTTAACAAACCTAATGCATGCTTCTACAATTGTAGGGAAGGTCACCTCATGCATGCTTGTCCTTTCAAAAAATCTAGGACTCAATCACCTCCAACCAACTCCCACCCCTACAAAATTGCTCCTATGAAAGAAAGTATGGATGCCTCTATATCCAAACATCCTCTCCCTCTCAATAATCCAACTTTCTCCATTCCTCTCCTTCCTCCTCAAGGCAACCACTCTCCCCTCTTGAATCCAAATCTTTCAAAGTTGTTGCAGTTGAATCTAGGAATAGAGCATCTTGAAGGAGACTCCTAAAACTTGTCCCAAGTGTCCTGCCTACCCTCCTAGTGTAGTAACCCTATTAAATCATAGAAGCTCTTGTCATCTTGAGATTGCCTTGACCAAGACCACTATGAGGCCTTAGAAACTTGTTTTGTGAACAATCAATTAAAAGTGTTTTTTATGAATGAGGAAACCATTTTTCAGACTCATCCCAATGAAGTGACATTCAATCCTTGAATGTGCAGGATTTTTCAGACTCATCCCAATGAAGTGACAAATATTGCAAGTTTCTTGATCACTTTCTTTCCATAGATGAGATTAATGAAGTCCTTATATGCATGGAAACAAATAAATAGTTTTATATAGATTAATTTTGACCAATTAAATACATATAACAAATGAAGATATAATCAGTGTGTAATTTTAGTGTCATAAATTGTAACCCCTTACAATTTCACACTATATTTTGGGCCCTTGCTTTAGTGTGCCTCCTTTTGGATCTTTTTCAGCCTATTTTGGCCTTTTCTAATCCAAACTATCATCATATGCTCATGAGGTGACCTAATCCAATGTCTTGGGCTTGCGCACTCTGCAACCACCTTACTTTGGTAACTTTTTTACTGGACTAAAGTTCCTACTACCCTAGTCCTAGTGGAATATGGTGTTGAGCACCTTAGTCCCTCCAAAAGGGGCATGAATTTGAATATGTCAGAGTTCTTATTCACACCATTTATAATCTAATATCGATATTTTGGTATGACCTTTTGGAAGTTCTTAAAGTGAAATTAACCTGACAATTATATATTAAGGCATCATCTCTAATTTATTTGATCATCTTTCATAATCTAGCAATCTCACAAGAATTCCTAATTCCTTCAAGACCAAATTGAGTACTAGGAGCATCAAGATGCAACAAGCTATCTTCAAGTATAATTCATGAGTGATTATGTTATGATTTATCATGTCATTGCATCAACAGTTTGGAGGAATTATCTAAAGAGAATTGCATCATCAATTCAAAGGTATCATCATTCTAATTTATCACTTCAATTTAGAATTTCATTTCAAATTTATCCTCTACCCTACCTAGGATAATCTCTCATTCTCTCTCTCATTAATCATTGTTGTAGTAGAGGTTAATTCCTACCTGAGGTTTGACTTAGGCAAACACCTATAAAACACAACCATTTTGACCCCTTCTTTGTGTGTAAGTTATAGATTTGACAATGGAAAGTTGTAGATTTGTAGAGAGCAGATTGAGACACAATTCTAAATTTTGAAGAGGTTAAAACCCCTGGAATGTGTCAATTTACATGTGTTTGACGTTGTTTGGATGAATTTTGAGAAGAGTGATTTGAAGTGCATCTTGATCCAAAATTTAAAGATTTAATTGATAGAAGCACCTCCAGATCTAAGGAGCGTAGAACACTTGACCGACATTTTTAGGCTCATATTTCAGTGAGATGTTCCTTTCTCTATTTCATTTCTAGATTTGAACTTTTGAGTTGACTTTTAATCTTGTATGTGTCTATTTATGTTAATTGTTGTCAATTTTGTGCCATTGTACCTAATTATTGCATCTTCATATCAAATCATATTAAATCAAACACAAAAAATAGAAAATAATCAAACAAAGTATCCAACTCTCCTTTGGGAGTGAAGTTGGACCTTGTTAGCTGTTTCCCCTAATGAAATTGATATTGATTTGGAATCTTAGTTTTTGTCTCTAGGTTAAAATCCATTTCCTATTATTTCATTTTGGTGAAACTGACATGTCTTACACTTGCATATTTTTTTATTTTCAATTTCAAATATGTTTTTTGCATTAAATTTTTTAAGTTAAATATATTTAGTTCTCAAATTCATAGTTTATGTACTTGCATTGCTTATTTAATCACATAATTGGTTCATTAATTACACATATTATGGTTTAGAAATAATGCTTTTTTATTTAATTCATAGACAATAAAAAAACATTTTAAATTTTTTTATGTTACAAAAAATAGTTTTTGGGGTGCTTCCTTGAACCCCATTCCATTTCATCAAATTTAGGATAAAAAGTTGGCCTTTGATCAACTTGTCTTTGTATTGTATTTTTCCTACTAGTTCTACAACAAATAATTTGATACATGTGATATTTCTTTAGCCTCTCCCAAATTTTCTCTCCCCAATGAGGAAATTTTGGTGCAAGAAGATATTTTACCATTTTTCTTAATAATGTCTCTTTGGGATGGACCAGTGAAAAATGATGTTGGTTCTTCTTCTAAAATGTTCCTTCCCCATTAAATTACCTTGATGTAATAGTATGATATTGTGATACAATATATTAATCCCTTAAATTAAATTTTACCTTCTACTCACTTGAATGATCTTTCTTCTAGAGATGAAGCATTGATGAACCATGGTCCTACCTAGGAGGATATTGTAGTGAAAGAGGATGATAGAATTAAGACTTTTGTTAGTGAAACTCTACCTAATGACATATCTTCTATAGTTGTAGTATTGATAAATTATGCTTGTCCCTTTCTAAAAATTGGTCCTACTCATGAGGTTTTTTTGGTGCAACAAGAGAATATCAATAGAAATGTTTTCAATTCTCCCTCTTCTAAAAATGAAGCTTTAGTGAATAAAGAGACCAATCAAAGTCAAGTCAATGTTATACATGCTTCTTGTCATGTGTAACCTCAAATTATTTTCCATCTTCATCAAGATGAACCTCAACCTCGGAAAAAAATTGTGGTCGTTATAAAAGGTGTTAAGAATCCAATTAGACCTCCTAATTACATCTTGAGATATATTAAAAAACTCACTCAAAGAGATAGAATGAGTCAACAAGTCTCATAACAACCTAATTCTCATGTAGTTCTCCACAGATATAACACTTGTAACAACAAGCCAAATTCAAATATTCTTCTTACTTCTCAACATTTTCTTCCTCCATCCCTTTGTCTTTTACAATATATTGGTAAGGAATATGACCTTGTTTAGCAGCTTCCTGTTATTCCAACTAAGATTTCCCTTGGGTATTTGATTGAAAATTCACCTACATGTAGCATGGGATGCTCTAAGAAGCCTTATAGAAGATAGGTTTCTCATATTGTATTAGACCAAATGATCTGGCATACTTTCTTTGATAATATGCATGAAATAAAGCTGAATATTTTGTTCAAACAACATTAGTTACCTCATTTAGAATGATCCCCTTGTGATTATCATGGTCATGGAAATGCAATAAGATGTACCCTAGTTAGTAATGGATTATGTTTAAATATTTGTAGCATTGACTTATTACAGAAGATTGAAGTGGATGCCTCACACATTAAACAAAATTATATTAACAAAATTCTATTTATATTTGTGGCTTTGATAATTTCGGTAGACAATCACTAGGTATAGTTGTATTTCCTATTAAAATAGATGATGTAATCCTACCCATTCCTATCCACATCATGCCCAATACTTCCAATTATAATCTACTTCTAGGTAGCCCATGACTTCATGCTATGCAAGTGCTCTTCTACACTTCATCATGATATCAAATCCATTCATAATAACAAGATATGCACACTAGCAGCTAATAAAAATTGCATAATAATGTCAAAAAAGGACTAGGATGCTATCTTATCTTAATAATATGGTTCCTTCTACAACATAGGCTCCTATTGGTGATGATACTTAGAATATAATTGGGGTACTATAGACTTTACACCCTCCTTTTGTGGAGAATATGAAGTCCTTGGATTCAAAACTGAAGCCTCAAAGGAGCCTTGTGTTTCACTTGTTCAAGGTTATTCTAAATCTATTCCAACTTTCTCTTCTAACACATTGATTTATTATGATTGGGGTTCTTTAGATTTCAACCCAATTCAAACTAAGAGTGAGTCCTCTCCTCCATCACCCACTAAAGATACTACTTTTGATTTGGAAAAATTATATGAATTTGGTTTTAAAATCATTTCTAAACATGGATAAAATGCACTTGGTTTAAGATGTATGGAAAAAAGTACATTGAGGCTCATGAGAATTCTACATCACACTTTTTCTAAAGAAGGTTAAGGTTTTCAACCTCCTCCTTTGTCGACATCCCCCCCTCCATTCCCTAATATATCTATGCCTTCCTCTCGTAACTTTTTATATCAACAAGACAGTAATTTGTTTGACTTTATTTAACCCAAATTGATTGCACTCTCTAGGCCAAAAAAAGGAGAAAACATTAACAAATCATAATAATTCTTCTATTCGTGTATACCATCAAATGCATGGTCATTCCACAAATGAATGTCAAACTTTGGAGTGTAAATTTCATCAATTTATCAATTTTGGTATATTCAAATAAATGTGACAATGAGTGACACCTTTCATGTTCCTTCTAAACAATATTTATTTCCTATTATGTTGCTTCTTACTATGTGATACTAGCTCACCTTACCTTCTGGGGGCTCATTGTCATTCATGGTGGTACAATTTCATGTACAATCATGCTTGGGTAGCAACATAATAGCCCAATTATTCTTCTCTCTATATTGGGAGAAAGAATAGTTTTCAAACACTTATTCGTCATTAGGATCCACTTTTCCTTTGTTAATTTGTATATTTTTTAATGGTTTTCTTTTCTTGCATTGAATTGTTTGTCCTCCATAGGGATTATATCCTTGCTTGGAGGTGCGTATCCTTGATTAAGATCTCTTTATTTCTTGAAATATATTTTAAATGATCTCTTCTTAGGTTGAAAGTGTGTAATCCTCCATCAAGAATCCTCTTTCCTACCAATTGGGAAAGTGTGTATTCTTATTCTCTTTCCCCTTTTGGTTGAAGATGTCATATTTGTCAAAGACACCATCTCTTTTCAAAGGTAGACATTTGTAGGTAAAAAGATCTCTTCCTGTCCCTTTGATAGTTATGTATCCTTCACAAGGATCCCTTTACACTTGTTGCAATATGTATTTTCAACCATCTCTTGCTTAAATAATTGCATCCTTTAATAGATCTTTTTCTATCTTGGAACACATAAATTTTGTAAAGGATATCTCCTTGGTGTTAATGGTGTTTTATCCTTGATATGGATCACTATCTTCCTTAAGATATCAACATAAAAATATATTGACATATTAAGGGAGTCATACAAGGCCTCCTTGTTACTTGTTCTTGGTATCACTACAACACCTATTTTGTAGTCTCATATCAAATTTTTGATTAGTGAACATTGTAGTACCCATTTTATAGTCTCATATCTAGTACACACTGTAGCACCCATTTTGTAGACTCATATCTTGGTGCACACTCTAGCACCCATTTTTTAGTTGCACTTTCATATTATCTAGCAAACATGAATTTTTATTTGTTATCTTCTTTATAGTGAGTTAACTAGCATAACACACCTTTCTATAACTATTTTAATCCCCCTTCTCTAACATGAATCACCCAATATAACACAACTTGTTGGCTAGTGGAATTTGTGCCTTCTTGTCTCACCAACTAGTGTATGTCATTATTCTTTCTATAAGTCCACTTGTGCTCTTGAATTAATATGTTGATAATGATATTAACAATTGAGATATTTTTGACATCAAGGTTTGTTCAACTAGTTGAGGTGGAACCTTTTATTTGCTTTAGTACTAACATCTTTTTCTTTGTGTATATTTGAAGGTTTTTGCATGGATCCCTTGACATTAGTGTCATCTTGTCCCTAGCTTGTCTTTCCCTCAATTATTTTCCTTCTTCATCTCCACTTCACTCTAAGCATGAGCATAAGTCCATACACCTACTAAAGTGGGGGCTAAATGCAGTATCATAAATTGTAAACCCTTATAATTTTGCACTCTATTTTGGGCCTTTTCTTTAGTGTTCCTCATTTTGGATTTTTTCAACCTATTTTGGCCTTATCTCGTCCCAATTGTTTCATATACTCATGAGGTGACCTAATCCAATGGACCTTGGGCATGTGAGCTCTACAACTATCTTGCCTTGGTTCCTTTTTGGTTGAACTATGGTGCCTAGAACCCTAGTCCTAGTGGGCTAAAATGCCTAGAACTTTAGTCCCTTTGAAAGGGGCCCAAATTTGAATATGTTAGAGTGTCAATTTTTGCCATTTGTTATTTGATCATGATATTTTGATATGAGCGTTGAAAGTTAGCCTAAAATTTAAAATTCCTCGAGAACCCTATATAAAAGTATAATCTCGAATTTATTTGACCATATTTAATAATGTAACAATCTCATTCAAAATAATTCCTAATTCCTTTAAGATCATATTTGAGTACAAGAAGCATCAAGCTAAAACAAGTTATCTTCAAGTATAATTTCATGAGTTATTATGTTATGATTTAGTCATGTTATTGCATTAACACTTGGAGCACTTATCTAAAGATAGTTGCATCATTAATCCAAAGGTATCATCATTTCAATTCAACACTTCAATTCAAAATTTCATTTCAGATTTAGCCTTTTCCCTACTAGGGGGGGGTAAGCTCTCCCTCTCTCTCATTCATCATTTTTGTACTGGATGTTAATCCTACTTGAGGTTTGACTTAGGAAAACTACTACACAACACAACCATTTTTACCTCTTCTCTATGTGTAGGTTGTAGATCTCATAATAGAAATTTGAAGATTTCTAGAGATCAAATTGAGAGACACAATTCCAAATTTTGAAGAAGTGAAAAACCCTGGACTATGACAATTTGCATGTGTCTGACACTTTTTGGCTGAATTTTAGGGAGAGTGATCTAAAGAGCATCCTAATCTAGAATCCAAATTTTTAGTTGATAGAAGCACCTCCAGGTCTAGGGTACCTAGCACACTTGACCGACATTTTTTAGGCTTAGATTTTAATGACATGTTCTTTTTGTATCTCACTTCTAGATTTGTACTTTTGAATTGACTTCCAATTATATATCTATCTATTCACCCTTAATATTGTCAATTTTTCCATTTTACCTAATTCTTGCATCTTCATATCAAACATAAAAAACAGAAATAATCAAACAAATTATCTAACTCTCCATTAGGATTGAAGTTGGATCTTATTGTTTATTTCCCCCAATGAATTTTATATTGATTTCAGATCTTAATCTATGTCTCTAGGTTGAAATCCAATTTCCCATCATTTTAGTAACATCAAGTATTATATGAAAAAATAGGTTTCTAATAGTGTCTCAGTAAAAATCCCATGCCTCATCTCTTTCTATCTCTTGGTCCATATACTTATCCTTATCCATTTATTCTTCCACATCAATTGATATTGTTCATATATTTCAAAAGAACACCTAAGTTCATCAAACTCGCCTATTTTCTTAAGGGAGAATCATACCTCTCTCCAAGTTGTTGTCAATGCCATCCTTCTAATGGGTGGGGTATCATGGCACTACTCCTATCTTTGTGAAACCTGCTATGTTTTATGCTTATTTCAAATGACTTTCCTTTGTATAGTCACAATGTCATCTCAAAGAGGGTAAAACACACACAAAAATAAAACATTATCCTAACATCGCCTAGCTATCTATTAACTAAATAAATTATAATATAAATAATTAGTTATCATCCCATTTTCCTATCCTAAAGTTTTTATTTTTCCCATTCCCAATCTACATATGATTTATTAAATCTTACCATTTTCCATTCTTTATAAAAAGAATTATAAAATCCCCTTTTATATCTACTTTCCATCCCATAACATTTTTAGTCCTACTCGGCCAAAAAATATATTTTCTATAAAATTCCCCATTTCCCACCATCTATCTCCCAACTACCCAACCAACTAAATCCTCACCATTGATTAATACAATTTCAAGCCTATTAATCTACCCATCCCTAATCCATCTTCAACATACAATCTCAAGAATACAATGTTATGATATTAGTATGAGTAATTAAATTCCTTGATCCTTTTCAACAATAATATTTTTTGCACAATCACCTTCTTGGTTCCCATTTGGTGAGATGTTTATTTTATTTTATTTTTCTTTAAAATTTATTTCTCTTTTAGAGACTGTAGTTAAATGTGAAAGAGGGTTTTAATCTTAGATGTTACTCTTTATTTTTATTTTAACATTCTTTTTCACAATATGAACCTTGTTTTGTCTTATATTCTTTTCTTATACCAAGTAATTTCATTATAGTACATGATGGAAAAGATTAATAGATGACCCAAAGTTTATTGCTATTATAAAAATGATAAGATAAAATACCTTCTTGAAAATTAAATAGTTTTTCATAATATAAAATTCATAATGAATAAAATGTTGATGCATCTCTCTGCATGCTTGAGAGTTTCTTTAAAATGAAGGAACATGGAACCTAGACAAATTTATAAAAATTATAAATGAAATACATACAAAATCCTATCAAATTACCCATCCCAAAAATCTATGGTCCTGTTGACGTGTATTTTGTACACTATCAAACACAGAATAAAATACCTAAAGGTACCTTATCCTCTCTTGAGTAAAGCCTCTGATTGCTGAAGATGTCGCGAAAAAGGATCAATCAGGATGACTCCAAGGTTCTTTGATGTAGGGTCTCTACGTGTGGATAAGCTCTCTATGGTATGATGTGATTTGTTGGAATCACAAGGGGACTTACATTTGATGATTGAACGTCTGATCTGCTTTGAATATTGCTGGACACAAGATTTTACTAGCTTAGATTTGAAAAAAGGAAAAAAAGATGAGGGCGAGGAAAGGATCTAATCCTAACACTAAGAATGTAAGAGCAATGAATGATCTTTGATGGAATTCTAACTAAGTCTTGTTTTGACATCGCTGGACCATCTCCACAAGGTTAGTGCGATCTTCGAAGGAAAGCTTTATGATGTTCAAATCATCACTACAAGCATAGACACCATCAGGTTGATGAATATCAATGAAGAAGCAACAATTGAAGTTGAGCTTAAGCTGAACGATTCCAGTTGACTACGCAAGGCAAGTCTGCAATCAACAAACTGCTAGTAGTATGGATATACGAATTTCACCATCAATCAAGCACATTTATTCCATTCATCTAATAACATAAAATCAAACATGAGAAGTATAAAGACCATGCAAATTGTTGAATCGACCCATAAATTTCACCATTTCTTCAATGAAGTTTCACAAGTCTTTTACAACAACATCTTGGCAACAATCTTTGCCTTCTCTCTCTACTCTACTCTAATTGCTATTCTAATCACCTTCTAACTACTCTCTATCTGTCTTCTAACTGCTTCCAACTATATTCTAACTCCTTTTACAAAATGAAATGACAGGGCTTATATAGTGCCCTCAATACAATTCGATGGCTTAGATCAATTCGAGATCAATGGCCAAGATTCAACAATGAAAACCCTAATTAGGGTTTGTTACAACCATTACATAACATTTAATGCTTGACCAATGATAAAATCGTATTTCTTGGACACATGTCCTCTCTAGAAAATTCCACCAATGGATAGCTGGGGTAGGTACATCGGAGTTTGTGCCACCTTCCATGAGTTAGGTACATTGAATCTGGAAATGCTGAGGTGGACCACACTGACTGGAGAAGTGATGACTAGGATGCCACCTCGTCTGACACTTGTAACTTGGTAAATATTCAACTTGATGTTGTTGAGAAGCTAGCTTTAATTAATTCATCTGGAACTATCTGCTTCTCAACGAACCCTTGTTCTAACTTCTTGTGTCCTTGATGTGCAGGATGATTGATGTACCTCGCCTTGGAATACTGGATTGGAGAAGTCGCCCTTGATGACATCAGTCCAAAGAAGGCCGTCCTTGTCGATGCTAGGCTGGAGGAGGTCGCCCTTGTCCTTGCTTGATCGTCCTTGATGAGAACTTGTCGACTTGTAGATCCTTCGGGCTTTGAGGTCGCCATCTTGATACCTACACAACATTTCAAAATTAGTAATATATCTTGAAATCTAAAAATTAAACTTTAAAAGGAAGATTCAAGATTTTAATTAGGAAACTTCATGATAAATCTTGAGTTATCATTTCCTAATTAACCATGTAATACTTAGATTTTTCCAAAAAATGTCTAAAAAATCAAACCTTGAATAAGGGTGTCAAGATGATTTTGCCATACCTCCTCTTGAGAATTAACTCTAAGAAATGATGTAAAAATAGATGAATTTTGCTAGGCAAAATGTAGATCAAGACTCCCTTTAGCAAAATGCGCCTCCTTTAGTCTTCACAAGCATCAACTCCACCACCTTAAGTCTTCAACACTTGAGGAAAATTTGCTCCAAATAGGCCAGCTTTCGCACTTCTTCTTTGCCCTCCAAATCGCACTTGAAATAATGAGTGAATGATTTGAATAATGAACAACACACCCAAATATATAGAGCGCTCACCATTTTACCTCCCCATAGGTCGACTTGATGAAATAGGCTCCGAAATAAATAAAATTGAAAAAAAGAAGAGGCCGACTTGATAAAATATATAAAAAAATGATACCTCAAGCGCTCCATCCTTTTTAATTTTAATTTCATAAAAATTAATTTTAAATGCCTTCACAATAATTAAAAAAATCGATCTTCCAAGGCTTAAAATTAATTATTAAATGCTATGCGCTTTTATTAAATGCCGATTGAATTAATTCTTTTTTCAAATATTTCGAAGTTGATGATTTTGGCATTTCATGCGATTTGAAGGATATTAACGCCCAAGTAGAAAATAGTGAATGCCAATAACTTCGCTCTGGTCCCTTGGAGAGGGACAGGAGCACCTTTTCACTTTTGTCCTCAATCCTTCATTTTTTAATTACCAATTCACGTTGTGGGGCTAGCAATGATCCCTTTCGTCCCTTCAGTGCATGTTCAACTCATTTTTTGCAAGGCAAAATTGATGTTCTAGAGATTTTCGCCCTGGTCCTTTAGTGAGGGACGGGAGCGCTTTGCCTTGGTCCCTTGGAGAGGGACAGGAGCGATTTTGCAAATCCAAGCTTATCTGTCCTTTGTTAGGCTTCCAAACTATCTTCAACGGGCTAAAAATGCCTTCTTTCATTTGTTTCAATCACAAAACTTGCATCATCCTTGCAAGAAAATTGCACTTTATAGAAAATCACTTTGGACCTTTAGCAAGGGACAGGAGCGCCTTTTGTCATCTTGGTATATTTCCTTTCTTGTGGACCACTCAAATTATATTCAATGGACAAAACATGCCCTCCTTGATCTCTTCCAATCATAAAATTGTCTTGATCCTGCAAGAACAGTGCAAATTTGAAATTCAAGCTCCGGTCCTTCAGTGAGGGACATGAGCGAATTTTGTCTTCTAGGCCAAAATGCTTCACTTTTCATCTCGAAATTCCTTTGCTAGGGAAGATTTCACCTTACTTCATGCTATGAATAAAAGTTAATGTCCAAAAAAGGTCTAAAAATTGTGCATATAAAGAAAAGCGCTTTGGTCCTTCAGTGAGGGACAGGAGCGAATTTGACCTTCTAGGCAAAAACTTCATCATTTCATTATCAAGTCTGGATGCTCTATCATGCTCATTTCGTCCTTCACCATGCCTTTGATGTTCCAATTTGACCAAACATGGTCAGGAATGACTCAAATAAGCCTTTTCGCCTTGGACCCTTGGTGAGGGACAGGAGCATTTTGCCTTGGTCCCTTGGAGAGGGACAGGAGCAAAATTCGCTCTAGATCCTCAGTGAAGGACAGGAGCAAAATTTGACTTTTTGAACTCTCTATCAGGATAATTTTTATGGAATATAACATTTAAGTATAAGTGACATTTCCTTCTATACTTTAAGTTATATTCCATATATACTTTCAGGATGTTTGAGAGTGGTTTCAAACCTCCAGGAGTTATATTGCAAAATCTAGTTTTTTGAGGTTTTTCAGTTTCCAGACTTAGTCAAATTTCAGGATCAGGACATTCCAGACTTAGCCAAATTTCAGGATCAAGACTTTCAGACTTAGCCAAATTTTCAGGATCAAGACTTCACTCCAGCAGGACCTGCTATCCTATTGATCTCCCCGACAACACTCAAAAATGCAAAAGCCAACTGACAAAACCCTAAAAGACCAAAAAACAAACCCTAAAAAGCAAAAAAGCAAGGGTCCCCATTTGCAATGGGGTGATGTGTGAAAACGTCACAACAGGTCCTAAATTTGCTTGCTACATGGCCTACATGGATATTGAAGAGGGTCATTTTAAATAATAACAAAATTTCCATACAAGAGTTATAAATAAAGAATTTTGCGCAACTAGACCAATCCTTCAAAAAGACTAAAAATGTCTAAACATCAAAATGAAAGTAAACAAAATATCAAGTCAAAAGAATTTTCTTCTCTATATCAAGAACATAAAGTTTGACAAAATATTTATAAACCAAAAAATATTGAAATGACATTTGAAGAATGAGTAAGAACAAGCCAATGATGGACCAAATAGAGACCAAGTAATTTCGTTATAGTACATGATGGAAAAGATTAATAGATGACCCAAAGTTTATTGCTATTATAAAAATGATAAGATAAAATACCTTCTTGAAAATTAAATAGTTTTTCATAATATAAAATTCATAATGAATAAAATGTTGATGCATCTCTCTGCATGCTTGAGGGTTTCTTTAAAATGAAGGAACATGGAACCTAGACAAATTTATAAAAATTATAAATGAAATACATACAAAATCCTATCAAATTACCCATCCCAAAAATCTATGGTCCTAAAATTGCTTGCTACATGGCCTACATGGATATTGAAGAGGGTCATTTTAAATAATAACAAAATTTCCATACAAGAGTTATAAATAAAGAATTATGCACAACTAGACCAATCCTTCAAAAAGACTAAAAATGTCTAAACATCAAAATGAAAGTAAACAAAATATCAAGTCAAAAGAATTTTCTTCTCTATATCAAGAACACAAAGTTTGACGAAATATTTACAAACCAAAAAATATTGAAATGACATTTGAAGAATGAGTGAGAACAAGCCAATGATGGACCAAATAGAGGTTTGAATGGCAATGAAAACGTTGAAAAATAAACATAAATGAAATGATTCAAATGACTTGTCGATAACTTTTTAAAAAGTGGCAATAGAAATTGTTGCATCTTAAATCTAGTTTATAAGCTACTAGTTTAGTTTTGAATTTTTGATTGAAAATTTTTTTTTTTTTATAGACAAATTACTTAATTTTTAAAAAGGAGGTTTCATTTTGTCACACATATATGTTTTGGACATATATTAATATTTGTCATTGCCTACTACACAAATCAAAGGTCCTAGAGTTGCTTTCTACATGGGTTAGAAGGATATCTAATGAAGAAATTTTCAATCAAAAGAAAGATTGTTTGTAAGAAAAATCAATACACAAATAGACAACTCCTTCCAAAAAGTTTTAAAAAAAATATCAATCTCAAAATAAAATTAAGCAAAATATTAATCAAAGTACTGAAAAATAGGCATAAGATAATGACGTAATAATTTGAATGAGTCATCTACAAAATCTCCAAAATGTGACAATAGAAGTTGTAGCATTTTGAATGTTAGTCTATAAGCTACTAATTTATGTTAAATAATTTACGTTATTTTGATAAAAAAACATATATTTTGAAGTCACACTATTTTAATTTTGTTAAACATGAGAAGAGAGTGTAATCCCAAGAATTTTTAAGAATTTTTTGAACAATAAAGAAAGAAAGAAACAATATATTTCTTACAAAGTTTAAAATAATTAATGAGTGATTTACTATAAAGCATAACTTAGTAAAACATGAAATTAGAAAATTATTATGTCCCATACAAAGTGTAGGATGTTCAAATTTTAGGGTGAATAAAAATACATGCATATGAATTAGAAGATATAAGCATATATTTAAAAGTGTATGGTCATAGACTCTCTCTATCACATATATACACATGTACATACATACATACGTATATATATGGTTCAAGTTTTATTGAGAAAAAAAGGTATTTGGTGAATCTAAGAGTTTTGTGTATTGAGAAAAATCTGATTATTGAATACATTCTCACATCGTGTTTTATAGATTGAATGAGTCACAATACTTGATTTGTAAAGGCGTGATAGATATAAATTGATAAGTATATATTAAGAAAAATACAAAAAAAATAGTATTGAATGTGCAATCTTAAATTGATCAAAATTTTGACAACTTAATTTCTAATACATTTAAAAATTTCACCAATCAAAAAATAAATTCAAATATTCAAAAATATATAGATGATAACATCCAAATGTCTCTCATATAACTCTTATACCTCAACCTTACTCAATTAACTCTTATACCTCAACCTTATTTTTTGTCTTTTTTTTTACAATAATCTATGTTATCAATTGTTTCTCCTTTTTCACTTAAAATACTATTTGAAATCTTAATACTAATTGAAAAGAAGTCACTCAATATTATGTCCTAATATGAAATTTAGACACAAAACATTCTTCACCTCTTTCTTCTAAATCTTTTGTCTACATTATATAATACTACAACCACCTACTATTTATTCACACGTGAGTAGATATTTTCATTTTAATTAGTTAATAAAATGTCTTATAAAGTATATAAGTTCCAATTCTGTAAAACAGTCTTGATATATTAAGAAAATAAAGTCAATGATGCCATGAGTTAACTATATAAGAGTTTTGATCGATATGAAAATAAAATGTTCAATTTAGTATTGAACGAAACAATTACAAGAATTGAAATTACCCAAAATAGTATTGTATTTTAAATTGACATAGGCTGTCATAAGAGTGGTACATTTCTCCTCTCTCACCGTTGCCCTGATATCACCAATAGTGACTATACAATCACAATCCCATAAGATGCAATGTCATTGACTCACACTCCGGCTGTACAATGTGAAAATCTGCAATATAGTGCTAACTAGTTGTTTTGGGTAAACAACTAAAAAAAATACAGATCTTTATCAACAATTTGTTGTTCAATCACCAATCCTTCTCATAAAGACCATATTTTTTTTAATGATCTTTATTTTTTTAAATATTTCAAATAACAAACAACGTGCCGACTGTTTCCTTTAAACAATCTGAAATTCAACTCAGTAATATCAGATCTACCAAAATAAAGATAAGATTCCCAACATGCCAACATTTCACGGACAGGAAGACGGCCCCAAGCTCCTCTAATTTCTTCTCTTTGGAAAATTTATTATTTTTCTACTCAAATATATCCTTATGTGTTCTTCTAACCCACCTGTGTAAATGGAGAAAATTTGAGCATCAAATGGCATAACGTTCAGCAGCTCCCACTTCCATGGCAAAATATCCTCCTTCCTGGGCACAAGTAACCTCTTCCTCTGGAATGCAATGCCTTGGCCTCCTAAATTGCAAGGCCAAATCTCTCATTACATAGTACTGAGAAAAGTACAGCTCAGAGGCATTTCCATAAGAGATAGCTGCTGTGCTCCTAATAAATTCAATCATCATGTTAGGCCAGTTTCAAATAAGTAATAACAAGAAAATCAATATATTTAAGGACTGGCAATTACCTAGGATTGTTGGTTAAATTCAACAATTTTCTACTTGCAAGTTCCAATAAGATGCAGATGGCTTCCAGACATTCCAGCTTCCGGACATATATCCAATTGTGCAACAGTGAATCTGCAGAATTTTTTTTGTCCTCTGGATATCTAATATTGGTCTCCATGAATCTAAGTAGCCCATTGATATGATAATCTGATACCAATTCCCTCTTGGAAATTTTGTTCTTTGTACTCTGCCAGGCCTCACAAGGTTCTCCATGCAAACAGAAAAGTGACAGAGCATCTTCCTGGCCCAGCAAAGGCAATTGATAAAACTGAGAACAATGGTTTCTGGGGATAATGGAGATGTCTCTGGTTGTGAAAAGAGTTTTGTATCCTGCCACTTGAAATAGTAATTTTTTCAAATTTGATCTGGACCTTACTTTATCTAATATCAGTAGAGCTGATTTAGATTGTCTCAGAAGCTGAACTTGCAGCTGCATAGATGCATCTTTCACATTCTGTAACTGAGACTTCTTCCTTACAACAATGCAATCCCACATCGTCTCTAGAACTCCTTTCACATATGGAGACTCTGAAACAGTAATGAAAAGCAGGTTTTGCAAACGACCTGATAATCATAAAGAAACAAAGTCTTAGAAATTAGAGGATTCACACTTACCTATGACTTTTGAAAAACACAGAGAGAAACAATTATCTGAGCAAGAAACACTATGAATAAAGTCTCAAGTCTATTAACTCCAACCTTTTGCCTAAAAATAGTTTCTTTCTTGAGGAATGATGTCTACATTTCTCATAAGAATTAAGAAAATAATAGTAAAAAGTATCATATTTAGAAGTTTGAGAAGTTAACAGTTGATAAGAGAGTTTCCAAATTCATAATTGTTTCTTACAATTTTTTTAATTTGGTTCTTATACTTTACTAAAAGTAATTGACAACACACTAACAATTATCAATACAGCTGCAACTCTTATTTACCGCACTGGAACCAATTACCAACATCCTTTCTTATTTGATTATTCATCACTCTAACACTCCCTCTTAATGAATAATTTAAAATATTTCCCATCAATCTAAGCAATCACTAAACTATCACATGAACACACCACTACCATTTTGAAATCTCAACTTTTTTTACTTATTCAATAAAGCAAATGGGGGCATGAGAAGGAACTTAGAACAACAATTTTTAATGTATTTTGTTAATTTCAACACCTAATATTTATTAGGATGATTTGTGCCTCTTCTTCTTCATATTTTACAAATCCAACCAATTACAACAATAGCACTTTCAAACAAAAGTTCTTCCTTGCAAAAGTTATGGATTTCAATACCTAATATTTATTAAGATGATATATCCATCTTCATCTTTATACTTTACAAATCCACCCAATCACAACAATAACACTTTCAAACATTAGCTTTTCCTTACAAAAGCAATTGGGTTTTCTCCTCACACTATTGCACATACACTGAAGAATCCACACACACTACTCTCTATTTAACAAATTCTATCTAGTCCAACGCTACTCATATCCTATAAGGATCAGCTCTCAAAACGTTCACATTTTCTTGGGCACTCTTATGACAAAGTCACACTCAATCCCTATCCCTATCTGATATCGAGATAAATTAAGAAAATAACATCAAAAATATCATCTAGAAAGGAAAATGTTAAAAACTAATCAAAAATATTAACTACCATTTTTATTCATCAAAATGAAAATTATATTGTAGAATTCTTACAATTTTTGAAATCTGACTTGACACCTAATTAAAACCAATTGACAACTATAAGGGCAGGTCCCCATGCAGTTGCTAAGCTTATTTTAGTAGCAGCCACTGCTCAATATTTTTAGGAGCAATTTATCTAGCTGGTGGCCCCATGGATATTTAATTTTACTGCTTATCTTTGAAGCAATTACCTTAAATTTTAGTTTTAGATGAAAAAATGTATGTAATAATTCTGGAGTAAATCTAGGAGAAAATATTGGAGGCAAATAAAAAGGAGGGAAGAAATTTGTGGAGCCACATATGATTTTTCTCAATAAGCAGTTGCTGCTTTTCAGCCCCACCTTTTTTTCAAAGCTTATTTTTAATTTCTAAGCAGTAGCTGCTCCACTAAAATAGGGAGAGATTCCAATTTATCCAATTCCCTTAAATAAAAATTTGCAGACAGCGGATAACTCTTTATGACAGCATTGAAACTAACTACAATTCTTAACTTTTTTTAGCAAAAGGAGTAAAACTATATTAAACTAGAATCTGAAATAATTACATAAAGATTTTCAAACAACAATAGCAGTCATTAAAGTCCAGAAAATAAAAATCCAAGGAGGTTAATTAAGAACCACTTTCAGGAAGTCTCAAAGGAGAACTGGAAAACAAAAGGACAACATGAAAAAGACTGAAAACTATCTGTTTTAAGTTATAAGCTAAAGAAAGAGATCTCCAATCCATAATATTCCAGCTGCAACCAACATCAACAATCTATTTAACAAAACAATCAACAACAACATTCCACTAACTAAAAATAACAATTTCATCTCACAATCACATACCAAAAAACACACAAAATGAGTGACCAGAAATTTGAAGCATATCTTGGATCTCTGACCAAAACAAACAAACAATTAAGGGGAACACCATTTTACCTTTAATATGATCATCAGTACATAGAGCCAATGCTAAAGTTGTCTTTCCTACACCTCCCATAAACTGCACACCAACGACCACCACCTCATTCTGGAAAAAGGGCCTCTTCAAATCGCCGATCGCTTTCTCCAACCCCACATAAAATTGAGATTTCACAGAAGCAATGGCATGCACAGAATAAGTAAAACCCTCTTCCATATCAGAATGCTCAGCCAAATCATCCAAATGCATTTGCTGAAGCAACTTGGGATTACTGTTCAGTATAGAATCGTGTTTGCATATAGAATCTTTCAGCATGCTTCTCATATCTTCAGGCTGTAACCCTTGGTAAAAATCTTGCAGTTCTTGCTCAGGCTTTCGAGCATCTAAAAATATATGGGCAGGCATGAGATCTAAGGTTTTATGGACCATAGATCTCCTCCTCTGGGCATAGGACCTGTGAAACATATATAGATTTAAGAAGCTGATCTTCTCACCCACTAACTCTGTACCCCTGGTAAGGATGTTCAAAAAACTGATAAAAAATGGGATTTTGCTGAGTTGGGCAGTTGCAGGTCAGAGTCACGAAGTAGTCAAATAGATGGGATCGGGGATTACAGCTATGTATCGGCTCTGATCCAGTGAGCCTTCCAACTGAAACTCATCCCTTGAATAGAAATTTGTCGGTAATAAAGAATGATTCTGATATTAGAAACATGCTGAAAGATTCTATCTGCAAACAAGCTCTATATATGGACTGTATGGTAGAGAGCAAAGAGGGATTGAAGAAAGCATAGCGAAGCACACTAACTCCTTCTGGGTCGTTTCCTACAAATTGATAATCTTTCCATGTTGGAACAGGTTTGTGAATACGAGGGGAAGATTTATAGGAATGGAGTGGATAGATTTAGTATACTAGTCACAGGCTATGATTGCTTCTATGATTGCTTCAGAATCGATCTGAAGAATTTTTTGGGGAAAGGTTTATTCACAAAAGTTGAGCTCTGTTTTTTCAATGGTTCATTTTGATGATGGGTCATAGAATATGATTCAAAATGTTTACCTTTTTAAATCTAGAAATAACTCAATTTTACTTAATTTGTTCTAATTAACACACATTCTAAAAACAAATATTAAGACCTCAGCAATCCAAAGCTTAGATAAGATAGTTATATTTTAACTTTAGTTTTGAATGAAAAATGTACTTTCTATATTAAATAAATAATTACTTTATAATTTATTAGATCTGTCTGATTATAATAATATTTTGTGAAAGAGATCATTTCCACAATCAAATTTTTAATTACATGATGGATAATATAAAATATAAATGATCATTAAGGAACTTGTCTACCTACTACTTATGAATTTCATAAGTCACAATCACCATTCTCTCTTGAATTGAAGAAATACTTTTTAACTATGAAAAAGGAAGGAACACTATTTATGTTGTTGAAATATTGTGTATATCTTGACTTCCTTTTTACAATTATATTTTCATTTATTTTTGTCTTAAATGAAACTTGGTTAAATTTTTATTTATTATTGTTTTTTATAGGCATGATTAAATTTTCATATATTCCTGTCTTCTCTAGAACTTTTTCTTGTAATTCATATCTATAAAAAAGAATAAAGTACATATTATTTGCATGTATTAATTGGTAGAATAGTTATTGCACTTAAAGAAAGGTTCTAAATTCAAATTATAAATTAAGCAAAAATTCAAAACTATAAACTTTTGTTCTGATTAAAACCAATTTCAAAAAGTGTATTTAGATTTAGTAGACATTATTAAGTTAAATTAGTTAAGATGGTGTATGACAAAGATGAGACATCACACCTTTACATTTGACAGTTGACAAGTGAGAGGCATGGTATCATATGCATAATAAATTGGATCTTTTTTATATCAATTTGTATCACCACCACTAGCATTGGTGGAGTAACTTTGATGCAGGGACTTCACGGGGTCATAACTTTTGACTCGTTCGATTAGAGTAAAAGTTGTTTTTTTAGTTAATTTTGAGCTCGTAACCTTTTTGAGATTAGAAAGTTGTTTTTTTGTGTACTAGAATGTTTTTTAGATTTCTAGAAAATTTCGTGATTTTGGGGATAGTTTTGAAAATTTCCTTAAATGGCAATTTTCGAATCTGCCCAAAAAAGAATTTTTTGGAAATTTTTGGTGATTGTTTAAAATAGGGACTTTTTCATTGTAATTGAGGATGGTTGGACTTCCAAGTTGGTTTTAAAGAGTTTTTAAGCACTACACAATATGTCACCTTTTTTGATCACTCAGAGTTCAATGATCCATGTGACTGACTTGGAACTGTAAAACTTAATTAGTTTTATTTAAATACTTCTTTGTTGAACCATCCACCACCTTCCTCGACTCATATTAAGAAAGTCTACAACCTTGAAGCCTGGCCTATTCAAAGAATTAACTAGATTGTTTGGTGAAATAGATTCCTCTCATGTATGTCCCACTTCCACGGCATTTAGATTTGACAAGCATTATTAAAACTAATTGTCTACTTTTATACATAGACTTAAACATTACCATTTAGATATAATTACTAGAAGGTGTTCACAATCAATGTGAATATCATCAATGATATAGAAAAATTTATCTTTTTGTAACTTAAAGATTAATATGTCAATTAATAAATAATTTTTATGTAAAATTTTAAACAATTAATGAGTGATTTTCATCAAACATAATTTTATAAAAGACTTGAAATTTGAAAATTTAATATATGTCCCACACAAAAAGTAGTGTTCAAATTTTTGATAAATTAAAAAATATATACCAGTTGAAAAAGATGAACATTTTTAAAATAATTATGAACATTTCATGAATCTTTCAGAATTTTTAATTATCTCTTTTCAAATCGAGTTAATAGTATAGCAGGTAAATTTCACAACTAAGTTAGATAAGCACCATTGACAACGCTAAAGTCATGCTTTGTAGAATTTAACTATTTTTTATAATTTTGTCTGCCCCAAAGTGGATTACAATCACCAATGAGGAGCTCTCTGTAATCAAAATTTTTACCCCCATTTTAAAATTTTGTTTGGCCCCAAAGTGGGCTTCAACAGTCACTTGTTCAATCACCAGTCCTCATAGAGACCGTGATTTGATGTTTTGAATTTTTCAAATAACAAACAACGTGCCAATTGTTTCCTTTAAACAATATCAGAACTCATCGCTCCATAGCCCCACCAAAATAAAGATAAGATCCCCTATATGCCAAAATCAGACGTACAGAAAGACCATCCAAAAATAGCTCCTCTATGTTCTATAGTCCTTTTTCTCTGTGTTTGAACTTGTGGTGCAATCAGTCCATGCACAGTCCCTAGTTGAGGGGGTGGAGATGAGACATCTAGATCTTTTATTGTGGTCCTCTTTGAAAAATTATTCTAGTACCACTTGCTTTTGTCCACGGGACCTGTATGGATAATCCAGAAATAGAATCCAATCAGAACATTCTGCATCAGCCAGTGAATTTTTAATTTATTTTTTATTTTTTATTTTTATTTTTATTTTTTTATTTTTTTGGTGGTGTCTACATTGAGTTCTCATCATATTGAAGGTAGGATGCCACAAGTTATGTTAGATTTCAAACGCAAGCATGCAAGACAGAAAATTTGATAATTGAGGGAATGTTAAATAGAGGTAGATTTAGCACTAGATAGAATCTCCTAATTGATTACTTTTCTAGTCAAGTATATGGCTAGCATTTCAGAAAAAAACTGTTGTTTGGTAGTGTATGTCAAAAATGTGGTATCAACCTGCAAGAGGAGAAAACAATTCAAACACACACATGAAACATTGCATTAGAGTTTAGAAATCCAAACAAAACAAGTTAAAAAGAATCTAAACTCTTAAAAATAATTAAATGAATAAAATTCACTTAATTCATTGTGCAACTTTTAGGTGTCTACAGGTAGCAATCCATCTTTGTCATCTTTTAACCCACCTGTGTGAATAAAGATACTTGAGCATCAAATGGCCTGTCCTTCAGCAAATCCCATTTCCCTGGCAAAATATTCTGCTTGAACCTGTAACTCATCAGATGGATTTTTTTGTCAATATCCATTGGAGACATTGTAGATTCTAAGGAACAACAAAATTCTAATGTACAATTTAATCCAAAATGTTCACAAATTAATTAATTGAACTTCTTCTAAATAAATACAAATAGCAAACATTTTGAGTCCAAAAAGTAAGTTCAAATAAAAACACAACATTTTGAATTCAAAAGGTAAGTTCACATAAAAATACAAACAATTATATCTCTTCAGGATTCCAACTTGACAGTAAGTAAAACTAAAATATGACAGATTAGAAGGTAGACTAGATTGTAGAGATACCCTAATATATAACAAACAAACAAACAAACAAAAAATACAAACAATTATTTTCACCATAATTCTTTTGTTTTCATGGTGTGATAACTAATAAAAGCTATTAGACTGAACTCATAACTCATGTACCTTGTTTAGTGGATTTGCATATCCATTACTTGGAATTGGCATCTGTACGGCAGCCCAGAAGATGAAAAGAGACAGAGCATCTGCGTGGACCAGCAAAGGCAATTGATAGTATTGAGCAGAGTGGTTTCTGGGGATAATGGATGTGTCTCTGGTTGTGAAAAGATTTTTATATCCTGTCACATGAAATAGTAATTTCTCCAAATTTGCTCTGGACCCAACATTATCTAATATCAGCGGAGTTGATTTAGATTTCCTCATAAGCTGAATTTGCAGTTGCATACGTGCATCTTCCAAATTCTGAAACTCAGACCTCTTCCTTCCAACAATGCCATCCCACATGGTCTCTAGAAGTCCTTTCCCATTTGGAGACTCTGAAACAGTAATGAAAAGGAGGTTCTGAAAATAACCTGATAATCATAAAGAAAAAGTCTTAGAAAATAGAAAATATAGGATACACACTTCCCTATTACTTATTAAAAAAACACGCAGAAACAATTATCTGAACAAGAAACACTATGAATGATGTCTAGTAACTCCAACCTCTTGGCTTAAAGATATATAGAAAGATGTCGACATTTTTGATAAAAATTAAGAAAATAACAATAAAAATATCATATTTAAGAATATAAGAAGCAAAATAGAGATATTAACAGTTATAAAGTTTAAGAATTTCTGATCAATTTTAATAACATTAGATTTCTACAATTCATTGTGCTGATGATTTTCTGTTTCTAGATTCACTTGTGTAAGAATTTTTGTATCAACGTTTAGGATCACACTTTATGATCCATCATCAGAGACTTTATGCACTCTTGCATTCTGATGATAAATCAAGAAGTGTAATCTTAAACACTGATAAAAAAATTTCATACAATCGAATCCAAAAGCAGAGAATCATCATTATCAATTTTTACAATTTTTAATCTGATTCTCATATTTTACTAGAATTAATTGACAACATAATAACAACTACAACTCTTATTGAAACTACCTGCCAACACTCTCTCTCATTCAATTATTCATTACTCTTAACACTCATCCATAATGAAAAATTTAGAATATTTCCCAACAACATCTTCCTTAATCTAAGCAATCACTAAACTATCACATGAGCACACCCCACTACCCCTTTTAAAACATCAAGCACCATTGGTTTTCCAACATAACAAATGGAGGTATGATGATAAACCTATATTTCTTCATAGCAACCCTTTTTAATGTGATTTGATCAATACCTAATATTTATAGATTTCATCTTCTTTTTCATACTTTACAAATCCAACCAATCACAACAATGACACTTTCAAACAGAAACTTTTCATTAAAAAACAACAGTGTTTTCTCCTCATACTGCTGCATACACACTCAAAGATCAAGACAAATACATCCACAAACCACACATACTCTACTCTTTTTAAAACAAATCTTATCTATCCAAGACTACTCATATCTTAGATGGATCGGCTCTCAAAATGGTTACATTTTTCTGGGCACTCCCATGACAGAGTCAGGCCCAGTCCCTATTTGATATGATGATAAAAATTTAAAAAATAACAGTAAAAATTTAAAATTTAAAAATAACAGTAAATACAGGAAAATATAAGAAGTACAAAAAGGAATATTTAGATAAAAAATTGAAATTATATTAATCTAAAAAGCTGTTACATAAAGATTTTTATGGCTGATACAGCCATAATTATCATTAAAACCTAGAGAATTAAAATCCATAATTTGTTAAAGATCTACCCACCAAACTGTATTAAAAAACAGAAAAACAAATCAAAATCAAATATTATTAAGAACTACTATTCACTATACTTTATTCATCAAAATAGAAATTATATTTATGGAGTACATAGAATTTTGAAACCTAACTTGAAACCTAATAATTAGAACTAATTGACAACAATAACTCTTACTGAAAACACTGAAAGTAACTACAACCATTTATTGTCATTCAATTATTTTATACTCTGATAGCTTCAGCTCACAATCATATACAGAAGAACAGCATGCAATATCTTACATTCATGACAGCGTGAACAGAAATTTGAAGCAGATTAGATCTCCGACGAAGACTTAAAGGAACAAAATTGAGGGGAACAGGATTTTACCTTTAATTTGAACATCACTCCATAAAGCCAATGCTAAAGTTGTTTTTCCAACGCCTCCCATAAACCGCACGCCAACGATTGGCACCTCCTTCTTGAACAAAGGCCTCTTCAAATCGCCCATCGATTTCTCCAACCACTCAAAAAATTGAGATTTGAGAGCAGCAATTTCATGCACAGAATAAGTAAAACCCTCTTCCATACCAGATTTCTCGGCCAAATGGTTGAAACGAATTTGCTGAAGCAACTTAGGATTGCTGTTCAGCATAGAATCTTTCAGCATGCTTCTCATATCTTCAGGCTGTAAATCCTGGTAAAAATCTTGCAGTTCTTGCTTAAGCTTACTGGAATCTAACAATATATGGGCAGGAAGGAGATCCATGGTTTCATAGATCTCATCCTCTAGGTATATGATCTGTAAAGGATATCTATATTTAATAAAGGGTTTAAAGGGGCTAATATTCCTACCCATCAGCTCTTCACCCTTGTTAGGAGTGTTGAAAAACTGATTAAAAAAAAAAGGGTTTTTACTGAGCTTGGGCAGTTGCAACTCTGTCACAAAGTTGCTAATTAGTTGGGATTAGAGATTTCAGCTTTGCATCGTCTCTCACCCAGAGAGCTTCAATTGAAGCTCACCCATAAAATAGAGATTTTTTAGTGATAAAGAATACTTCTGGGTGCTAACTGTGTGTGATTTGTTTTCTTCTTTGGATCATGATCGAAAGAGCCTTGTAATTGAAACTCATTCTTAGATGTAAATTGAAATTTGTCTGGATGCTAACCGTGTGAAAAAAAAAATTATCAATATTTTGATTCAGATCTTTCGATCTATCATCAGAAATCGTGATTCATACCTTATGATCCATTATCAAATATGAATCAGATTTCTTGACTGATCATCAAGAATAATGGATCATACTCTTAATCTGCCATCAATAAAAGAAAAACTCCCACACAGCTAACATCCATCATCAATAAAAGAAAAACTCTCACACAGACCCTCAACACTAATATGAACCGTGGAAAAATTACATATTTCACAGAAATTTTAAGTTAAAAGCTCTATACAAACTCTCTACAAACTTTGAACTGATAAAATCTAAAACTTTTCTCAGATTCTTCTAATTGAACACTGAGACATAGGCCCATGCTCTCGTTAATATAGGCTAAGGAGAGGGGAAAGAGGGGTTGAAAGAAAGCACAGCGAAGCTCACTAACTCCTTCCTGGTTGCTTCCTGCAAATTGATAAATCTTTCCACGTTGGGATAGGATTGTGAATGGCAAAGGAAGATTCCTAGAAATGGAGTGTGGTATACTAGTTACAGCTGTGGTTCCTTCTAGGATGGATCTTTACTGACAGCAGGATGGATAGGAGGTCAGTATAATTGAAAAATTAAAAAGTAAATCTAGAAATTAGAGTTGATTTGTTTTAGAAAATAAAAATTGGAATCGATTAGCCTATTCAGGAGAGTTAACTTGGGCGGTGGCTTTGCTTTCTATTGATCTTTAGTTCGAATTTCCTTTGGGTTATAAGAGGTGAGAAGGCTAGCTGGCGGGAGGATTAATTTTATAAAAAAAAATTGGATTTGATTTGTTTTAAAAGAAATAGATTCATCTATAAAATAAAAAATAGTCTTGATTTGTTTTAAAAGAAATAGACTCATCTATAAAATAAAAAATAGTCTTGATTTGTTTTTTAAATATTTTTTTCTAAACATAAGTATATTTGTAGAAAGCTTCATTCATAAAAAGCTATCTAATTTGTTGTGCTGGTCAAAATGAATAGTCATTATTTAATTTTAGATTTATTGAATTTTTCTAAATGATGTATAATAGATTTTATATATCAAATTGTAATTGATTTTCAAGTTGAAAAGATACATAGAAAAAAAAAATTATTACAATAAAAAATTATTAAAGAGAATTCTCACAATAAAATTCTTAATTGCATGATAGACAATATCAAATATAAATGGTCACTGATAAACTTGTCTACTTACTAATAGTGAAGTTTTATGAGTCAAAACACCTTTTTATTATTGTAATAGATGGGAAATTAGGGTTTCACAAGTTAAGCCTTGTAAACTAGGAAATAAGCTAACTTTCCAACAAAAACATTGAAGGAAAAACTCAATTGATCCAATGTAATAGGATTCAATGAAGGTCAAGTTCTTCTTCCTTTGTTTAGTTGAAATTGATTTGAATGTGTTTGAATGCTAAATCTAGGGCTAATGATGAAGAATTAACATGAAACACCAAAGATAGTAAGTTACAAATACAAAATGCAGACATGGGGCTAAGTTTGAGCGAAAGAAATAGAAGAGCACCTGTGACAACAAGTTCAACTTGTAAGTGCAAGACCATGTGGCAATTTGCATCTTAGTCCATGTGGTTAGATGTGAACAAACTGGAATTTTTTGAAATTAGGATGTCATAGAATCTATTTCTAAAAGCTCATTAGAAATTCTTGGGATCATGGCAGATTTTTCATCCTCATTCTTTGATTTTCATCTTTGCAAAAGTTAGATCTTATTGTCGTCATCTCCTCTACCAAAATCTCCATTTATAGCTCTTGAAAATGTTGCTTGCACACGAAAAAAGGAAAATATTGTTGTTGATGGGGTTTGCCTTAGGTCAAAGCCTAGGTTTGGAATTAACCCTTGAATTGAATTGAAATGTAATGGAAATGCTAATATAAAATCTTATCTTTTGAGGACAAGGCTATCTAAATCCAAATTTAGAATGTTTGAATTGGAACTTGATACATTAATGAATCTTGCATTGAATTCTTCATGCGAAGGTTGATAATGTCATGTAGGATGTTTTCATGAAGTCTTGATCATGGATGCCATTATGAATGCTTGAAATCAAAACTTTGACCTCTCCTTCATTGTCTTGATGATTCTTGATTGCTTTCTCAATTGAATTTGTAAAAGTGCAATTAAGATCTTGATTGAGGTTACAAAATGAGGGGGTCGGGATTGCTTTTATATCTTATTGCACAAAATATGTTTGAAATTTTGAGGCATGCCAACCCCGAGAATGTTTTGCCACCCCTGAAATGTGACCATTGTAGGGTCCAAATTTGGGCCCCTTTTGGGAGGACTAGGGTACCTGTTGACGTGTATTTTGTACACCATCATACACAGAATAAAATACCTAAAGGCATCTTATCCTCTCTTGAATAAAGTCGCTAACTACTGAAGATTCGCATGAAGGATCAGTTAGGATGACTCCAATGTTCTGGTTAGTAGGGTCTCTACGTGTGGATAAGCTCCAGTGGTATGATGTGATTTGTTGGAATCACAAGGGGACTTACATCTAATGTTTGAACTTCTGATCTGCTTTGCTGGAACACGGGCTCTTACTGGCTTAGATTTGAAAAATGGAAAAAGGATGAGGGCGAAGAGAGTATCTAATCCTAATACTAAGAATGTAGGAACAATGATTGATCTTTGATGAAACTCTAACTAGGTCTTGTTTTGACATCAATGGACCATCTCCACAAGGCTAGTGCGATCTTCTAAGGGAAGCTTTATGATGTTCAAATCATCACTGCAGGCATAGACACCATCAATTTGATGCATATCAATGAAGAAGCGACAAATTGAAATTGAGCTTAAACTGAACGATTCCAGTTGACTACACAAGGCAAGTCTGCAATCAACAAACTGCTAGTAGTATGGATATACGAATTCCACCATCAATCAATCACATTTCCTCCATTCATCTAATCATCTACCATCTAGGATTGAAGACTCAACAAGAAACCATGCAAATTGCAAGAAACGACACATTTCACCATTACTTCAATGAAAATGGAGTTTGTTTACAATCAATGGCAACAATTTCTTGCCTTGTCCTCCTATTCTACTCTAATTGCTATTCTATCAATTTCTAACTACTCTCTATCTACTAACTGCTTTCAACTATTTCTATCTTATCTCTAACTATATTTACAAAATGAAATGTCAGGGCTTATATAGTGCCCACAATACAATTCAATGGCTTAGATCAATTCGAGATCAATGGCCAAGATTTTACAATGAAAACCCTAATTAGGGTTTGTTACAACCATTACATAACATTTAATGCTTAACCAATGATAAAATTGTATTGATTGGACACATGTCCTTTCTAGAAAAATCGACCAATGGATAGCCAGGGTAGGTACATTGGAGTTTGTGCCACCTTCCATGAGTTAGGTACATTGAATCTGGACATGCTGAGGTGGACCTCACTGATTGGAGACGTGATGACTAGGATGCCACCTCGTCTGACACTTGTAACTTGGTAAATATTCAACGTGATGTTGTTGAGAAGCTAGCTTTAATTAATTCATTTGGAACTATCTACTTCTTCAACGAACCCTTGTTCTAACTCCTTGTGTCCTTGATTTGCAGGATGATTGATGTACCTCTCCTTGGAATGCTGGATTGAAAGAGGTCGCCCCTGTCCTGGCTTGATCGTTCCGGTGAAGACCGTCCTTGATCCGGCTTGATTTTCCTTGATGAGATCTCCATTTGATGCCTACACAACATTTCAAAATTAGTAACATGATTTTGCAATGAATAGCATAGATTAAATTAATTTTAGGAAACCTCATGATAAGTCCTTGAATTATCATTTCCTAAAAAAGATTGAGCTACTGGAAAACAAAATTTCAAGATTCAAAATTTAAGCTATGACGATCAACATTCAAAATCAAAACAATAAATCAATATCGCCATACCTTTCTCGAGAGCTAACTCTAGAATGCAAAATGAAGAAAATCGCCTAGGCAAAATTTGAAATTAGATGACTTTGACGTGATCTCCAATGTCCTTGGCAAGTTTGTTCAAATGGAAAGTAAGGTTCGCACCTCCTTTGATAATGCTTGTGCCTTCCTATTGATAAGACTCGCATCTTGAACACAATTCGCACCTCCTCTTGAATGATAATTTCGCACTTCCTTTGTATGCTCCATATCACATATGAAAAGATGATAAACGATGATGTGAAAATGATATGAACTACTCCTCCTTTATAGGCGCTTAACCCCTTATTCACCTCTAGGCCGACTTTGCCATAATGAGGCAATTAAAATGATTTTTAAATAAATAACAAGGGCCGACCTTCATAAAATAAACTCAAGCGCTCAACTTGTTTTTATAATTAATTAACTTTATGCCTTTAAAAGGCAAAATTAATTAATAAATGTTATGCGTTATTTTTAAATGCCACTTAATTAAATTTTCAAGACCTATCGGATTTAGCATTTAAAATAAATTCAAAAACTTGTTTGAACGCCAAAATTGAAGAATTGGGAAGAGTACAAACCTCATCGCCCTGGTCCCTGACTGAGGGACAGGAGCGATCCATCAACTTAGTCTTGATCCTTGCGTTTTTGACGTTCAAAGTTTTCATCCTTACGTTGGTATCGCCATTTTCGCTAGGTCCTTCAAGCTTGATTGACTTGTTCTTGCAAATGAATGTCCTTTAGATATGATATCGCCCCTGGTCCCTTGGAGAGGGACAGGAGCGATCTCCATTGTTTCTCCTTGATCTTGCATCTTTGATTTCAAATTTCCATCATGAGGTGAATAATAACCTTGTTTCTTCATTCCATGCTTGTTTTACTTGACTTCTACAAGGCATTTAGACATTTGAAGGATCATCGCCCTTGTCCCTTGGAGAGGGACAGGAGCGATCCTTGTCTTCTAGCTTAAAATACTTCGTTCTTGATTTTAACTCCACGTTCATCACCTTTCAAAAGACGTCTCAAACCCTTTGCAACTTTGCTTTAACGTGATCTTCGAAGGATAACTAGTAACTTAGCAAATATCGCCCTGGTCCCTTGGAGAGGGACAGGAGCGATCCTTATGTTATGGCTCAAATTGGCAAACTTTTGATCTTTGTTCTTCGTTCATTGCTTTCCAAATAGTGTTCTTTACCTCGCCTATCCTTGCATTGTCTTGATTTTGAAGGAGCATGAGTGTTTTAATGAAAATCGCTTTGGTCCTTGTCCAAAGGACAGGAGCGATATAGCTTCCTTGGCTCAATTGATAACATTTTGACGTTCAAAACCCTTGTATATCATCTTCAAATGACACCTTAGACCTTTTACGACCTTGCAAAACCTTGACTTAACGTGATTTTTGAGAGATTTAGCCAATATAATGAATATCGCTCTGGTCCCTTCCTGAGGGATAGGAGCGAACTTCAAGGTTTTGAGTTTGTCCTTGTCTTCTTCAACTTGTAGTTGCTTTCAACGCGTAAAATGAAGTCCCCTTGATCCCCTTGGTCGCTTGACACTTGACAAATTTTCGAAATCTAAGCCATTATAAGAATTTCGCTCTGGTCCCTTCCTGAGGGACAGGAGCGAACTAGGGGTCTTGGTGTAATTCCTTCAACATAGGCGACCTTTGTAACTTTGTGCTTGATTAAGACGCCTTAAAATGTCTTCACCACCATGTATCCGAACTTGGAATGTCCTGAACTTGAAGAAAAGGCAACATAATCATCATATCGCCCTGGTCCCTTGGAGAGGGACAGGAGCGATCCTAGTCCTGTAGGCTTCATCTTTCTTTTTCACCTTCAAAAATCATCTTCAACGGATTCGTAATGTACCTTTTCATTCATCAATGCCTTGGAAATTATTTAAATTTGGCAAGAAAATCATCTAAGACAAAAATCGCTCTGGTCCCTGCCTGAGGGACAGGAGCGAACTTGGGCATTTGGGTCCCTTGTTGACGTTTCATAATCTTCAATTTATCTTCAACAGTTTCAACTCATATCTTCTCTTGCCTTCAAACTTATAACTTGCTTGATTTTTTCCTGAATTTTGCCTTATGAAGAACTTCGCTCTGGTCCCTGGGAGAGGGACGGGAGCTACAAAGAACTTCGCCCTGGTCCCTTCCTGAGGGACAGGAGCGATTTTTACATTTTGGGTCATTCTTCTTCACGACGGCACTTCAAGTTATATTCATTTGATAAAATGCACCTCTTTGGACCTCTTCAAATCGTCAAGTCGTTAAAATCCTGCAAGGACGAGGCAATATTTGATTTTGAGCTCCGGTCCTTCACTGAGGGACAGGAGCGATTTTTCTCCCTGAGGCAATTCCGTGTTCGTGAAATTCTTCAATTTATATTCAACGGAAAGATCACGCCTTTCTCTATCACTTCCAGTTCGAACTTCATCTTGACTCTCTAGGGACAGTAAGATATTTGAAAACGAGCTCCGGTCCTTCACTGAGGGACATGAGCGATTTTGCTCCTACAGGCCAAAATATCATGATTTTACACGTTTAATCACTTCACAAGGCAAAAAACAAACCATTCCGATGCCCAGGATCAAAAATCAAAAAACTCAAAATTCAGTCAAAATTACTCAATTGGACAAAAATTCACATTTCATCATCAACACTTAGACAAATTTAGAATCTGCATTCAAAATTCCAATTGAAAATAGACCATTCTGGCGAATTCACTTCATTCAAATTTGCATCTTACAAAAGGAAGCTCAAGAAAGCTCTCAAAACTGACTGGATTCTGGCCTGAAAAGATCAAAAAGGGAACCCTAGGGCTTGACCCAAATCCAGACAACTGACAAACTAAACCAAAACCCTAAAAAGCAAAGTGAAAACGAGCAAAACGAGCAAAAAAAACATGGGTCCCCATTTGCAATGGGGCGATGTGTGAAAACGTCACAACATCTAGTGCCACCTTGAATAAATGTTCCTGAAACATTTCAGAGATAAAGACTCAATCGACACCTAGAACCTCTGGAAAATTCAACCTAGCTCATCAAGAGATTAGAAAATGCACTCAAAGTAGAAGGAGAATCTTTAACCAGATCTAGACACTTAGTCTTTGATTACCCAAGTGTGTGCAAGTGTATTCATTCCTTTCGACAAGACAATTATGACCTTCAGGTTTCCCTGTGATTAGCTACGTAGTTTATCTAAACTTCAAAAGCATCCTGGATAGAGCCTCGCTGCCAGTCAGACGTCCATAGTCTCGACGAGGTTATCGCCGCAAGCTCACGAACATTGCTCCATTGCCAGCCGGGCGTCTATAGCCCCGATGGAGTTACTTGCATATTCCCTTTAGCCAATTTTGATATTTCATTTCATTTCACTTTCTCTTCATTTTTCTCTTTCATTTTCTCTTATTTTTCTCATTTTTTTTTTTCATTTTTTTTTTCCTTTTGATATTGCTTTTTCACTCCGTCAATTCCTTTGGCTCGTAAGCAGTAAAGCTTACTAGGGTTTGAGGATTGCGGTGGCGCTGAAGCCAGATTTTAGATTTTTCACCAATCACAGCTTTGCCTGAAAACCATAATGACTCGGAGTCCATTAATGTGTGGAGATATAGTAATCAACAGATGTCGGCATCAAGACACAGAAAATGATTCCCTTCCAAGTCAAATACAGGTCCTAATCAGATGATAAAACTAGAGAGGAACAACCTCGGATTCCGAGCACTTCATGAATAGATATCTAAGAAATGAGTCTAACATAAGATCCAGGATGTTGCCAGTATGTGAGTAACAACACAAACACCTTTCTCACAAGATGGAGGCTCCCACTCAAGACACCTAAACTAAAGCAAACCGATCGACAGACTGACCCAAAGCAAACTAAACTAAAACGCACACCAAAAGCAAACTATCTAAAGAAAGAAAACAACTAAACTACCTGAGCCACACTAGATCATGAGTCAAATGACTCAAGGCAAATTAAGAACAAGGCTCAAAAGACCCCTAACCTAAAAATGCGAAAAGAAAACCTACTCTAAACCTATATATAAGAGTCCTAGACTCGACACGACTCAAAGAAGCAAAAATATATACATGACTTTACATGATTTCTCAGGTTGTGCAATAGGAGCATGGCAAACGTGATGGTTCTCAATCGAGCAAATTCATCCTTAAATACAGAAAGGCAAACTTTCACCATGCATCTCTCATACTCAAGCAAATTTTCACTCAAAATGATCAACTGGGGTAATTCATTAGGACCATGATCAATCCAGATGCAAGTTATTTTCCCAAAATCCCCATAATCAAAATCATAATAACTTTCAAAGCTAGGATTAAGGAAAGAGACAACCTGGCATATTTCAGGCTCAGACGGCACTGCATTGTTGGAAGCGAGGTCAGCAGCTGCTTCAGGAGGTCGCCATTGGTGATGAATCATTCCACGAGTATCCACAACATGTTGATCTTGATTAGGAAGTTCTTGAAACAAGCTCAGTGCCCCTTCGAATAGCTCAAGATTCTCTGTTTTCACTGAGATATCTTGCATAAACCAGGCATCTTCATGAAATATTGTAAGCATATCCTCAAAAATGAGAGTCTCCTTGATGGATTGAGCTTCAAACATCTCCTCTAGTGGATCAAAGATAATCTCAGGTGGCCTTTCTTCTTCAAGTACAGTCTCGGGAGGTCGGAGCTGATGGTGGATCATATCACTCACAGTAACTTGCTTATCTAGAAAAAAATTTGGCAGTGATTCCATTTGCGTTTCCTCTACAAGATCCTTCAATGCTTCCTCAAATATAATAATGGTGATGAAATCGTCAAGCGCCCCTTTGAATTGTTCTTCATACCTGGGCTCACTTATGATGATTTGTATTTCTTTGTTCAATATGTCAACTTGATTGTCTTCTTCAATGAGATCATTTGAAAACTCCTGCAATTCAATCTCAAGGATCTCCTTTTGTAGCATAAGTGAGAATTCTTCAAGGAATGAGTCGTCCTCTTCTTTAATTGCTTGTTCAACTCCTGGATCTTCCTTTATCACTGCTTGAGTACTCTCAACTAATTCTTCAACTTTTGTTTCATGGTATTCCTTTTTAGGTGCAAGGCATGGCGGGCTATCCATTGTAATACATTGATTATCAAGTGCACTAGTATCGTCAACGTACAACTGATCCTTCTCTCATTCAGATGTTGGAGCAATGTCTTGTTTATAGGTTCTCCTGAATTCGGCTGCGAGATGTGCACCCCAAGATCCGTTCATGATGCATTCTTCCTCGGACAAAGTTGGCATTCCAAACTGGTTTCTGACTTGATTGATAGCCATTTCACATACTAAGCAAGTAAATTCGGAGTGAGGTGAGTTGTGAATTCTACACCACAATGGTAGCAATACGTTTTCTAAACGCATTTCACCATCCAAAATGAGTTGACTCTCGATCATCCACATGAAGCTTAGAAGAGGATTTTTAGTTTCTGGGATACTGAAGTTGCCTTCTTCTATTTCTGGCTTGGGGACATCCCAAAAGAAGATTTTTCCCTGCACTGCCGATTCCATCCTTGATAAGTACTTCAAGCAATCCATCTCATCATGTTCCTCTGTCTCGTGAACTCGACACTGCCCTGGTCTTGCAAACTCGGACAATCTGTGTGGCTAAAGTTGTGTATCTAATCTCCACCAAAGTTCAGGAAAATCAACTTGTTGCTCCTCGTGAAACTGTTGTTGCTCCATGAGAAATCTTTTCTTTTTTCATTTTTTGATTTTTTGATTTTTTTGGATTTTTTATTTTTCACTTTTTTTGGATTTTCTGGAATAAGAGAGATCTTGAATATCTAGGATTCAACTTGAACGTTCAACTGGTTCCAGCTTGATTCCTTCTTGCGTAAGTCCAACTGACGACCCAACGATCACCTTCCGTCGAGTGTTTGAGAAAAAGCTTTCAACTGAACTTCCTTGGATTCAAGAGTTCGTGTTCGCTGTCAGGCACTCCTAATTCAATTCTTGCGATGTGACTTGACAGGATTTGATGTTCAAATGCTCTGCCCTCCTTCTAGCGCCAATTCTGTTGACGTGTATTTTGTACACCATCATACACAGAATAAAATACCTAAAGGCATCTTATCCTCTCTTGAATAAAGTCGCTAACTGCTGAAGATTCGCATGAAGGATCAGTTAGGATGACTCCAATGTTCTGGTTAGTAGGGTCTCTACGTGTGGATAAGCTCCAGTGGTATGATGTGATTTGCTGGAATCACAAGGGGACTTACATCTAATGTTTGAACTTCTGATCTGCTTTGCTGGAACACGGGCTCTTACTGGCTTAGATTTGAAAAATGGAAAAAGGATGAGGGCGAAGAGAGTATCTAATCCTAATACTAAGAATGTAGGAACAATGATTGATCTTTGATGAAACTCTAACTAGGTCTTGTTTTGACATCAATGGACCATCTCCACAAGGCTAGTGCGATCTTCTAAGGGAAGCTTTATGATGTTCAAATCATCACTGCAGGCATAGACACCATCAAGTTGATGCATATCAATGAAGAAGCGACAAATTGAAATTGAGCTTAAACTGAACGATTCCAGTTGACTACACAAGGCAAGTCTGCAATCAACAAACTGCTAGTAGTATGGATATACGAATTCCACCATCAATCAATCACATTTCCTCCATTCATCTAATCATCTACCATCTAGGATTGAAGACTCAACAAGAAACCATGCAAATTGCAAGAAACGACACATTTCACCATTACTTCAATGAAAATGGAGTTTGTTTACAATCAATGGCAACAATTTCTTGCCTTGTCCTCCTATTCTACTCTAATTGCTATTCTATCAATTTCTAACTACTCTCTATCTACTAACTGCTTTCAACTATTTCTATCTTATCTCTAACTATATTTACAAAATGAAATGTCAGGGCTTATATAGTGCCCACAATACAATTCAATGGCTTAGATCAATTCGAGATCAATGGCCAAGATTTTACAATGAAAACCCTAATCAGGGTTTGTTACAACCATTACATAACATTTAATGCTTAACCAATGATAAAATTGTATTACTTGGACACATGTCCTTTCTAGAAAAATCGACCAATGGATAGCCGGGGTAGGTACATTGGAGTTTGTGCCACCTTCCATGAGTTAGGTACATTGAATCTGGACATGCTGAGGTGGACCTCACTGATTGGAGACGTGATGACTAG